>NC_140593.1:1043725722-1044464056 GCF_964204655.1 Triturus cristatus | reverse complement strand
CTCCGACGACGATCCCGGAGCCGCCGGGGTGACCTGCTGCGGCCGACGGGCCCCTGACACACAGCACCGGGGGTCATCAACTTGCGCTCGCCACCAGCCCCATGCCGGGAGGAGCGCGGACACGCACTGGATCGGGGTCTGCGGCGGCAAAGGGGAGACAAACGAAAACGGCACACAAGATGGATACCGACCACGTGGCGGCGAAGCTGGACAGCGTCTTGGCGGCCATGGAGAGGATGGAAGAGTCGCTGCAGCAGACGCGCGCCTCCCTGGAGGCCAGAATCGATGGCGTGGCGATTGACCTGACCCACCTCCGCGCCGACCACAAGAAGCTGCAGGCCCGCACTAAGACACTGGAAGATGGAGTGGCAGCGGTTGAACCATTGGTGGCACAAACAGACAAAAAGGTACATGACCTCCTAACCAGAATGGACCTCTTGGAAGGCAGGGCTGAGGATGCGGAAGGAAGGGCACGAAGAAACAACATTCGCCTCGTGGGCATCCCAGAGAAATGGGAGGGAGCGGATCCTGCACGTAAGGTCGAGGACTGGTTACGAGACCTTCTTCCAGCTGGCACACTTTCCCCCCACTTTGTGGTGGAGAGAGCCCACCGAGTGCCCATGCGACCGCTCCCTCCGGGCTCTAACCCCAGGTCATTCCTCCTTCGCGTACTCAACTACCGAGATCGGGACGCGATCCTACGCGAAGCCAGGAACCTCGGGGAGGTCACCATCGAGAACGCTGCGGTGATGTTCTTCCCGGACTACACTGCAAAAGTTCAAGGACAGAGACGCTCCTTCCTGGCTGTCAAGCGGAGGCTGCGTGAAGCAAACCTAAAGTACTCGCTACTTTTCCCGGCTAAACTACGAGTCGTGCTGCGTGACAAGACGCACTTCTTTATGAACCCTGAGGAGGTTGCGGCCTGGCTGGATGGAGGTATGCCTGACGCGCCGCGAAGGGCGCCGGGAGCCAACGCGATGACACAGTCCAGGGGCCCGGGGAGGCGACGCCGCCGACGATCATCCACGCCACCGCTACACGGGGAGGCAGTACGCCACTCCCCGCCGGCGGATCTGGTCCAACAAGAACAACAAGATGCTTTACGCAGAGTGGCGGAAATCAGCAACTCCCCGGCGCCGTCGCTCCACCTGGACGCCAGCCCAGTAGCGTCTTCTACAGATGACGAGGCAATATATGGGTTGCCGGATACGCAGAGCTCTGGGGGACCCCCGGAGGTCACACCCCAGACTGTGGATCTCTTTGGTTGATGGCGGCTGGCCCTGACTGCTGCCCCCTACATAATGAGAACCCGCCAGGGCTCCTGCCTGACTGCCCCGCTTGGCCCTGGGGCTGTCCTGGAGCTGACAACGCTCACACTGCCGCTGCCCTGGGGAACCGAAATGCGGCGCTGGCCACTATAAGTACTTTACCTACTTGTTTGTTTGCGGCTCATGCACCTCCGCTGCGGACACGGGGGAGCACTCTGCCGCGACCCGCTGCCGGCCCGCAGCAACTTGACCTGCCTAGGAGGAGGGGGCTCACACCCCCCCCTGACACTCTTTTACATCCCAGACTGATACCTGAACGTATAGCTGCCGCGGCATGACATGGGAGACGCTGGGCGTCCGCTGGCCAGTGGGGGCTTGCGTGCAGCACCCAGGAGGGGCACTGGGCACGCCCGTAACTGCATTGTTTTGTTTCCTGTTTGAACGCAACCACAAGCACCCCCTTAGACTGTATAGTTCGCGAGCTCACTTGAGTGTTTGGACGGCGACCTGTTGTGTGGCCGACCTTTTGGTATTTGGACTTTGTTGCCATGTTAAGGCTTTTTGTATTCCCCCTGTTCCCTACCCCAATACCCTGTTGGAGATCATGGTACTGCGAATATGACACCTATGACAGTTGCACGGCTGGGACGGGCTGCAGGAGCTGGGGGGTCTCTGACCGGGGGTCCACACCTTGGGAGGAGGGATGGCACGCAGGCACGAGTAGCTGACATGACTGATATACACATATGCACCTGGAACGTCAGGGGAATGCACACGCCAACCAGACGCTATCAAATCTACTCTTACCTAAAGCGCCATCGCATCAACATAGCACTACTCCAAGAGACCCATTTGAACGGTGCCGAGGTGCAGGCGCTGCGCCGTCGATGGCGGGGGCAGCTTTACGCTACGGAGTACTCCTCCTATGCGCGTGGCACGCTGATATGGATCCGCCCTGGGACTCCCTGGGTAACTACGGAGGTGGCGGTGGATGGGGAGGGCAGATATGCGGCTGCGCAGGGCAGATTAGATGGCCAGCCTCTCACGCTAGTGTCCCTCTATTCCCCCAATGTAGATCAGGGCGGCTTTCTGGCGCGAATCTCACAGGTCATGGCACCATGGCACGCAACCTCGTGGATAATAGGGGGCGATTACAATTGCACACTAGATACAGCGCTGGACCGCTCCTTCCCACCCCCCGCTAATGCCTCTACGCGGGGAGCCACAAAAGCGTTGCTGGAGTGGGCTGCGCAGTGGGACCTACATGATGTCTGGCGGCAACGCAACCCGGGGGCGCGGACGTACTCTTATTACTCCGGCGCTCACGACTTGCACGTCCGCCTGGACAGGTTCATGGCTTCCGCTGCCCTCCTACCCCACGTGACGGACACACAATACATGGGCCGCACGCACTCAGACCACAACCCACACTTCATGTCGTTGGCCTGGGCGCACCCGCACCCTCCTGTCCCCACTTGGCGCTTACAGCCTGCGCTGCTACTAGACGCGGCTTTCCGAGATAACTTGCTCACATGCATTGCGCAGTACTTCGAGGACAACGCTGGCACGGCGTCAACTCCACAGACGGAATGGGACGCCTTTAAGGTGGTACTCAGGGGACATTGCCTACGCGCACAGGGGCACATAAGGCTCCAATTGGAGAGGGACCTGACCAGATTGGAGTTGGACTTACTGCCACGGGAGGAGGGGGCTGTGGCTGGCGACGGGGGTCCGCTACATGAGGCCCGCGCAGAGCACACACGTCTCCTAGAGCGGCTCCGGAACATAAACTATGCCGCGCACTCGGCGAGGACGCATCACCTGGGTGACAGACCTGGCAAACTTTTAGCGTGGCTCATCTCCCAGGAGACCCGCTCGACGCCAGTGGCGGCTGTACAGACGGAAGGGGGGGACTTAGTGTACACGCAAACCGGTATTCACGAAGCCTTCACGACTCATTATGCAGGGCTGTATCGCTCCCGCTTGGCGGCTCCTCCTATGGCTATTGCTGCCTACCTCTCCCCCCTGCCAATGCCGCACCTGACTATTGCGCAACAGGACGAACTAGGTGCCCCCCTGGAACCTGATGAGCTCCGGGAAGCCATCTTTAACCTGTCAAATGGTAAAACGCCGGGTCCGGATGGACTGCCGGCCGAGATGTACAAGGCCGGTTCGGATATTCTCATTCCGGAGCTGCTGAAGATGTACACCGCGGCAGCGGAGACTGCCGCCCTGCCCCCCACATTAAATGAAGCCACGCTGGTCTCTATTCTCAAACCGGGCAAAGATGGCACACGGGTGGGCTCTTATCGCCCATTGGCACTCCTGAACACCGATTATAAAATCTTGGCTTCTACCTTGGCTAGACGACTGGCCCCCCATGTGCCCACCTTAGTACACCGTGACCAGAACGGCTTCGTCCCCACGCGCCACACTTCATTTAACATACGCCGCTTCTTCCGGGTGCAGGAGTACGCTACACGGCAGTGGCCGCGAGCGGGATGCCTCATATTGGATCTAGAGAAGGCTTTTGATTCTGTGGAGTGGCCGTACCTGCGGGCGGTTACAGAGAAATATCGACTGGGGGGGGGGATACCAGACTATGATTGGCCTGCTCTACGGCAGACCGACTGTCCGGGTTCGCACGGGTCGCCTCATCTCGGACACCATCCGGGTCTGCAGGGGCACCCGCCAGGGCTGCCCGTTGTCGCCACTGCTGTTCTCACTGGCCATGGAGCCATTGGCCACGACCCTCAGAGCACATGGGCTGGAGTGGGGAATCCCGCTGGCGGATGGAATACACGCTGTGTCACTGTATGCAGACGATTTGCTACTGTACGTCAGGGACATAACCGCCATCCCTGCCTCCCTCGCTGGCGATTTCCACACTTTTGAAGAAATATCGGGCCTCAGGGTTAACTGGGCCAAGTCGGGGGCGTACCCCTTTAACCCTGATGTACAGGAATGTGACATCCGGCTGGGGGGAGACAGGCTACAGTGGCATCCCACCACTTTCCGATACCTCGGGATCCAAATCTACCGCACACCGGCGGATGTCTTGGAAGGGAACATTTGCCGAGCGATCGCTTCTATCCGAGCGCAAATTAGCTTTTGGAATACCCTACCCCTGAACGTGCCCAGCCGTGTGGCGCTAGCCAAAATGATTGTGCTACCTCGCCTCCTCTACTACTTCGCGAACATGCCTCTGTATGTGCCCGTCAGGCTCTTTCGAGACCTAGAGGCACTGCTCCGCTCGCTCATCTGGAACAAGGGAAGGCCACGAGTGGCGCTGACTAAATTATATATGCCCACAGACTCGGGGGGTCTGGCGGTTCCTAATCTGGAGCTGTACTACCTCGCAGCGCAGATGCAATGGGTGGCGGGATGGCTGAGCGGCAAACACCTCGAAGACACGGCCACACATACGGCTACATGGACACAAACGCGCGTTAATGCGCTGTTCCATCCGATAACCCGCGCACCCTGCCCCTCCCAGATCCACCTGGCAGTGGCGCGCAGATGCTTTCTGAGGAGCCTTCGTCTCACGCGCGCTACGAAACCTTATGCCCCTAGCATACCACTTTTGGGTATGCCCAGCCCGACGGGGCAGCTCACGGAGACTCGCTTAGCTGGCTGGGACCAAGCGGGAGTGGACACGCTGAGCGATCTATATGCTGATGGCGCACTGCTCACGTTCGCCAACCTGTCTGAAGACTCGACCCTCCCGGCGGGGCAGTTCCTCCTACATGCTTCCATTCTGCGCACACTCACGGCTTCCTGGGGTGACATGACAGATGAGCCTCCGACACACACCTTTATGCAATACCTACACGTTATGGGCCATGGCGCGCACGTCGTACACTGGCTGGCGCAGGCGCTACAGACGCTCTCGCAGCCATCCACAATAGCATTGAGGGAGCGCTGGGCGGCGGACAGGGGAAGAGACTGGACGGACAAGGAATGGGTGATGATACTGGCCGGCCCAACGAACATCCCACGCAACCCCCGCTTTAAGCTTATACAGTACTACGTTCTGCAGCGCGCATACCTCACCCCTGATAAAATTAACAGATATTTCGCGAGGACAGACGCAACCTGCCCACGCTGCTCCTTGCCGGGAGCGGACCTTTTACACATGCTATGGCACTGCCCGGAGATACAGGCCTACTGGGGCGCGGTGCTGTCACTGCTCGCGCACGGTGCAGATGGGCGGCTCCCGCACACATGGGAAACTTGCATTCTAGGACTCTACAGGCGCACAAAAGACAATAAGGTGCAGGCACGCTTTTGGGACATGGGTCTCATCACGGCCAAACGCATGATTACCAAGCACTGGAAAGCAGCAGCTTCCCCGCAAGTACGCCACTGGAGAGCCTCCTTTGTTAACTGGGCGCAAGCGGAGAGCGCGGTGCTCCTTCGCGAGGAAACGGCAGGGCTCCGGAAGTTCCCCATCGCACACCTCTGGGACACTCTCCTTGGGACATTCCAGGGGGCTTGCCGGGATAGGGGGATAACCTGAATTCCTGAGATATGTTGCACCCCCGCTGGCGGGGCAGCGCCGGCCCTGGGGCTGCTGGGAGGACGACTCTTATCTCCCCCCCCCCCTTTTTGCCCCTGCTTGCCCCTGACGCCCTGGGGATGCTGATGGGCGGGTGCGGACGCGGACACTAGGGAATCTCGACTTCCCTGAAGGCCCTCTGTCTCTTTTGTTCCCCTCTCCTGACTTGCGACCCCCAACGCACATCGCGCGGTCCTGCCGAGCCCAACCTGACAGCCAATGACCCTCCTGCTCTGCCGCAGACCGATCTCCACCCCCCCCCCTCTTCACTCCCCCTCTCCCCCTCAGCCCTGTTTGAGTTTATGACCTTAACCCTAGCACATACTCTTGCTATGCATACACGGGATAGATAAGGACTATGATGCTGCATACCAGGCTCGCCAACTCTATGCGCTGCCATATGTGTAGCTGTGAGCTATACTGGGTTATCCTTGCCGCGCTGCGGCCCGCACTCTGAGCGCGTTGCTGGCGTTTGTCCACCCGGAGGCCTCTACATTCTGGGGACATGGTGACGTCCGCTGGGTCACTGACTTGGGGCCTGGGTGGCAGCCGGCATAGCTGTGGAGTGGGCTAGATCACAGCGCCATCCTCTACCGTTGATAGCCTGCACCTGAGACACCTCTAAAACTAAAAAGCACATACGTAACATTCCGCGCCTGCTCCCTTCACAACGCACACACCCCCCCTTCCGCGCGCATGTCATCCTGAATAATGCCGCCGGACCTCCGGGTTGTCGGCTAAATGGCTGTGTTCTTATCTCTGGAAATGTACACTTTATTTAACTGCTTTGCCATATGGACGGGGAATGTGCGTTGTAAGATGGCATAAATGTGCACAATAAAGGTTTTCAAAAAAAAAAAAAAAAAGAGGGGGGGACTTGGGGGTGGGGTGTTGGCAGGGGACTGGGCAGTAATGGCGAATGCCCGAGGTGCAGAGGCAGGGATTCCAAGCGCTGCGGGCCACCAAAAGACATCCCAGGTGGAAGGGGATGAGCCCAGGAGGAGGACTTTGGTCTTGTCAGAGTTAAACTTGAGGCAGCTGTCCTTCATTCAGGTGGCGACTGCCTTTATCCCGCTGTGGAAGTTGCTCTTGGTGGCTATGGGTTCGTCTGTAAGGAAGAGAATTAGCTGGGTGCCGTTGGCGTAGGAGACTATGTTGAGTCCGTGGCTTATGACGATGGCTACAAGTGGGGCCATTTAGATTTTGAAGAGGGTGGAGCTCAGAAGGATCCCTGAGGCACTCCGCACTGGATCTCTGTGGGGTCTGAGATGAATGGCAAAGTCTGAATCTACGTTTGGCCAGTGAGGAAGGAGCAGATCCATTCTAGGGCTTTGTCGAGAATGCCGGTGTCGTGGAGTCTTGCGCAGAGGCTGTGGTGGGAGACGGTGTAGAACACAGCTGAGATGTCCAGGAGGATGAGGGCAGCAGTCTCGCCTCGGTAGAGGACGATGCGGATGTCGTCGGTCGCGGCGAGGAAAGTGGTCTTGGTGCGGTGGTTGCTTCTGAAGGCCAATAGGGAGAGGTGCAAGATGTTGGTTGTTTCTATGAAATCGGAGAGTTGTGTGTTGATGCCTTTCTCGATGACTTTGGCTGGGAAGGAGAGCAGAGAGATGGGTCTGTAGTTCTTGAGGTCAGTCGGGTCGACAGAGGGTTTCTTCAGCAGAAGGTTGATCTCCGAGTGCTTTCAGGCTACCGGGAAGTTAGCACACTCGATGGAGCAGTTGAGGGTGCAGTAGAGTTCACGTGCGATGGAGGCGTCGGCTCTGTTGAATAGATGTGCTGAGGGTAGGGATCCGAGGGGGCTCCAGAGCGGATGCTCTTCAGGACCCGGATTGTGTGGTCAGAGTTAAGGGTAGTCCAGCTGGTCAAGGTCTTATGGGGTTTGGAGCCATTGGGTACGGTGGTTGCAAGTGGGTCTTGCGTTGTGAAGCGGTCATAGATCTTCTCGACTCTGCAGTGAAAACCGGCGGCAAAGGTTGTCGCAGGACTTGAGACGGAGGAATGTCTGCTGTCTCTGTGCTGGGGTTAGCGAATTCTTTGACCACATCGAAGTGATGAGTTCCTGGATGGCTGCTTGATTTGTTGTCCTAATGAGGTGGTGGTGTGCGGTGACGGCAGCTTTGAAGGCTGAGTGGTCTGCCCCGACTTTGCTGCTCCTCCATCTTTTCTCAAGCCGCCTGCAGGTGCGCCTGGACTCTTGAAGGGCGAAGGAGAACCAGCTGGCTTTCTTGGAGGGCTGTTTGCCTGAGGGTTTCCTGAAGGGGGCCAGTGTGTTGGAGCATTTGGGAGAGCCAGTGGTGGAGGTTGCATGCTGAACATAAGGACCAAAACATTATTTAATAGAGGTAAAAGAAAAAATAACTGTGGTAGAATAGTAAACATCTTAAGATACATCAAAACTGTACCATGATTGTCATAATTTCAATCCTTTTTTATGACCAATTTTTATTGCACTTATAGATACAGCGCCATGTTCAACACATAACAATTCATAAAAGAGATTGAAGGAGGGCATGATTGCGACAGATCAACAGTAGCATCAACAACAGCCCACGGAAGGGCCAGTCCCCTTACACAGATAAACCATAAGCCCACCATTTCCCCCACACTTTCTTGTGATGTTGAGGACATCCATAAGCCTCAAATATGTTTTGTTATTGTTGCGCACACCAGTCCATTCCTGTACGCCAGACTTATGGCGAAGGTGTCGCACACTGCTTCCATTTGCGCTATATCTCGTTTTGTCACCCGGCAAGCCAGTCCCACGAATAGTCGATCACCCCCCAAGCTTCTCTGCCAGCCCCAATAAGTTCACTCTAAGGGTCAAGTCAAATGGGCGGCCCAGGACCTCAGTAATTTTCCCCTCCACCGGATCCAGAATGGCCCCACCCCACAGCAGCTCCATGCTATATGCAGAAGGACAGCAGCAGATCGTTTACAGTGAGTACATATGGAACCAGTGTCACGGAACATTTGTTACATGCGTAAAGGAGATAGTTAGGCCACATGGAGGTAATGTATCTGGATCATAGGCAGTAGCACAGAGATGGCCAGCTTCTTAGGGGCCATAGAAGCTTCTCACCAATCATCGTCATCTAAGGTTCCACGAATCCACACATTTCTGGCAAAGGGATTCAAAGTTATCTGAGACATGGACAATGTACAATAGATTTAGGTGTTCACTCCCTTCCCCAGTCATCCCATAAGTATCCGCGCTTACAGTGGGTAATGTCCTGGGATTTGTGTACTGGAAGGGAGATGCATTGCCAGGGCGTGTCACAGCAGGAGAAAGTGAAAATCTGTGTATGGTTTAAGGCATAATGCTTCTGCAGCTCTTGGAAGGACATCAGCATCATCCCCTTGTAAACGTTGCCTAAATATGCGATACCTATACGGTCTCATTGATGGAATACGGCAGAGAGCTGATGGAACCAAGAGCCACACCACAGAGTGGCGAGTTCGGCTAGCTTGTGGTCCCAGTGAATCAAGCGCAGTGCCGACTTCCAGCAGTATAACACCACCCTGGTGCAGGAGGGCATCTCCCTAGACAACGGGTCATCGTAAAGAGTGCAGAATATGCCTTAAAATCCCATCGTATGGAGTTCCAGGCGATATGCCGGGTCATCCTACTCTCCTGTAAACCACTGGTTGATGGGCACCAGTTGCGCAGCCAGGTAGTATGTGTAAATATTGGAGAATCCCAGTCCTCCATCAAAGGGTGATTTGCGTGCCACTGAAAAGGCCAACTAGTGTTACAGCAAACAAATGATGGACGAAATGCTGACAATGCAAACATTCACCCCCAGACAAAAGATCTGGGTTAAATTCATCGTTCTTTTGCCCACTACGTCACCCCAGTTTGGACCCAGCCATATGCAAATCAGTCTTGACCCTGTGCCCCATGGGAACAGTCCAGACCGAACTGCCAGGCCAGGTCCTCCCTGGACCGGAAACAAGGATCCTGGGACCGGTTTCAGGGTATGTCACCCTTCTTCAGCCAGGTTAGCTTGAATCCAGTGGCCCAGTGAGCAAGAGACCCACGTCTGTGCATACCCATCCCACTTAGGGAGAAAAGTGTTACAGCAAACAAATGATGGTCGGAATGCTGACAATGCAAACCTTCTCCCCCAGCATACTAGTGGCGCTTTCCGGCCCAAATAAGGAGGTCAGTTTGGAGGTTAGGGAGCGGGACCAATGCATGGGTATGGGGTATGCTAATATATATAGGTACAGGGCAAGGTACATCATCTTAAAGAGTGCGCTGCGCCCTATCGGGCTGGGCGGCTGTCGATGCAAACAATAGAAGTCCCAATCAAGCAAAGCAGCCAGGCCCTGGAAATTAAGTTTTCACACTAGGCTCGGGAGGTGGGAAATGTGGCCCCCAAATATTTGAATGTGTTATGGCACAGTGGAATATTTGGGCACTAAAAAAGGCCTTCTGCAACCCCCCTCACTACCACCAGTAAAGATTTGTCCATTGGCTGCTCCATAGATGTGAATAATTTCTAAACAGCGGGAACCGGAGCTCGGAGGATCTCCGAGGAACAGCAAGACATGGTCGGCATAGAGGGCCACTCAGTCTTTCAAACCCAATCCCCATCTGCACCCATCAACTCGCGTTGTGCAACTGATGAGGCATGCCAACGGCTCGATGGCAAAAGCGAACAAAAGGGAGAGTGGGCACCCTTGACACAATCCCCGCCGGATTGGGAAGAGACCCGATAGTATGCCATGAACTCGGACTTGTGTTGTGGTAGAAGAGGCAAACCATCTTCCAGAACCCTGACCCAGGCCTGCTCGTACCAGAACGGCCTCCAAGAATGCCCAATAGAGTTTTCAAAGGCTTTAGTCAAGTCGACAAGGAGGGCCAATTTACCCTTCAACTTCTGCATTTGGGAGAGGGCCACTTGTACTCGTCGGATGCATATTTTTTGTGAAAATCTTTACATCAGCATTGATGACAGAGATCACTAGTGAGGAGGCATACCCTCCTTGGGGATGACCACAATGCTTGCACAATCTAAGTCTGCTGGAAAGACCCGTGACTTATTACTGAGGTGTAACTGTTTAATAGGTGGGGTACGATAATGGAGCAAAATCTTATAGTATTCGATGAGGTATCCATCAAGCGCAGAGGTTTTACCTGACTGGAGCCCAGAAATTGCGGAGTCTACCGCCTCCTCTGTCAGGGGTTTATTTAGGGCCAGGGCCAAAGAATGAGGGATAGAGGGCAGCGGGATATCACGCAGGATGGGGTTACTCACCTCCAGAGGGGGCGCCAGAGGGGCGTGCATATAGGTCTTGACCGTATGTCACGAAGGCTTGGATGATCGCAGACAACTTTTCCCTTAGGCCACCCATTAAGTCTCGAATAGCCAGTACCACTCTAGAAGAGACTCAGTCTGTGCCACAGATGTCAGGGCAGGCACAGCAGCACAAAAACAGGCAACTAAGGTGGGACAATGAAGAATGGGGGAATAGATCGCATGGTTCCCAATCAGGTGCAGTACTAGGCAGATCAGGGCCACTGCCCCAGTCCGATGTCAGCGTACTTCAGGATCCCACTCCTACCGCAGCGGCCTCTCTCCATTTGGGGTGGAGGGGGGCAGTTCACCAGGCGCTGCCTCAGGGCGTCTCTGCATTTCACAGGGCAGCGTGGGGCCTCCTCGTGCCAGTCCCGCAGAAGCTGCAAGCTTCCCAGGTGGGCACAGACCTAGTATAGAGCCCTGCAGGCTGCCATACACGTCGCTGGAAACGCTAGCAGCCCACCCGCAGGGCCACACAGTTGTTCTTCTGCAGGGGGCAACAGAGGAGGAGAACTGGCGGCAGTGGGAAAGGGGGGGAGGTAGAACCAACTTTGGTCTCCGCCCGCAGTCCAAGCACAGGACGCAAGATTAGGCCTCCCCGGTCCGTATCGTAGTTCAGGGCCGGGGGCTGCCTCCAGCGAGCACCCTGTTCCAGAGGGTGTGGTATTTAATAAAATATCTATGTGCCCATGGGGCAGGTTGCTTCATAAATATACTTGTCCTGTAACAAAATTCACTTGCCCCTTTGGTGCCATGTAGTGTAGCGACAAATTATGGCAGCAATCTCATTATATAAGAGGTCTGATGTAGCCTCTCTGATTATGCCAGGGCTCATACTATAGTAGTGATAGTAGTGTTTGAATACTTGCAATCCCCTCATTATGCCACATTTCTGCAGATCCACACACTGAGGCTGAAGGTAGTGGTAAGCAATAGTTGCAGAGTTACAATGCTCTTTTGAGTCTGTGCACACATACTAACTTGCATGATTTAAGTGTTTTCAACAACTCTTCTCTAATCTTTTTCCATACTGAGAAATGTTTGAAATTTACTCCTGACAATGGCGGACGTAAACCTTCTTCCAGAGTTGGGAAAAAAGTGGTTGGAGGAAAGGTGAATTTGCAAACACTCAGATTTTTGCATCAGCAAATCTACACAGGCATATTTGCTCATGCTAAAATGCAGTTCACAAATATTTTCTAGGAGTACTATTTCTTGTCCTACTTCTGTAAATTCTTGGAAATTCACGAAAGCTGCACTTAATGCAAGGACATATACCATGGGTGCGCTTTTGAGACTCTTAAATAATTGGGCCCCTAATGTTGTCTGGCAAGGACCGTGACAGTTTGTGTTTATTAAAATTATGTCTCTCTCTCTCTATCGGCTGGCTTCACTGTGAGTGACAGCATTCTGCTCTTTCACAAGGTGCATATCTGCAGACAAAGTAGTTTTGTTCAGTGCTAGTAACTACTGAGGCAGTGTGTACATTTTGAGACCAAAAAACTATTTTTATTTTTGCCAAGGCTTGTTATAATGGTGAGGGCCCGGCAGCTCCTACACCAATAAGGTTTTACAAAAACCATGCTATAACAAGTCACACATTGACAAAACTAAAAAGTTGACAACCAATTTTAGACCTAATGGCTTGGCCAATGCTGGTTTATTTTTGTTTCCCATAATCTTATTGAAACTGGCTACACTGATTTTCAATTATGAATATTTTGGGAAATACTAGCATCCATCAACACATGTTACTAAATGATGTTGCAAAGAAATGGTACCTGAAATTTTACAGTAGTTTAACCAAATGTTTTTTTTCCTGCTTTCATTTTTTAATGAACATTTTATTTTGAAAGCAAAGAATCATCAATTTTGCTTTCAAGCTTCTGCAAATATTTGCATCAAATCAGAGAGCATTCTGGGAGCAGTATACATATACTTATATTGCTAAACTTTGAAAATGTGTGTACGCATTTTTATATTGGAACCACTGTCAGTAGTGCAGTTGGAGCTTACAACATTTACTTCTAGCGCTCACCCTAATAACAAGCATTTGCAATGCAATAGGTCTTGCATTTACGCGAGTTTAAGCTATTGCTATTGTAAATGACAATGCCTTTTATGTAGGTTTTAAAAACCAAAACTTTAAAAAAAGGCATCGTCACTTACAATGCCAATAGCTCAAACTCGCGTAAATGCGAGACCTATTGCATTGCTAATGCTTGTTCCAGTTAGACGCTATGTATGTTGCACAAACGCGAAAACACCCCTCCCTCTACATGTTCTGTATTTTTAGGTTTCCATATTGTGAGCGTATTTTTACACTTCTCAGACGTGCTATTGGTTTGTTCTGTTGAGTGTTTTGGTTACCCGAAGAAACGCTCAATATTCGACCGATTTGTGGTTTTCATTTGAAGGACGTATTTCATACTAATCGAATACCACGATTAAAATACTCATGGCCATTTTCCAGCATATAAAACATGCACTTATTACCACGTAAGGCTGTCTCAGGTGTTCAAACATATGCGCCGTTCTTATCAGTTACTGTTCAGAAATAACTATATAAACACGCTGTGAACGTATTTCTTTAAAGATGCAGCGAAAAGCAAGATTGAGGAAACCAGAGTATAAATCTGGAATTTTTCTATCTTATATC
Organism: Triturus cristatus; assembly: GCF_964204655.1. NCBI lineage: Eukaryota > Metazoa > Chordata > Amphibia > Caudata > Salamandridae > Triturus > Triturus cristatus. The sequence continues at coordinate 1,044,450,265 of NC_140593.1, read as the reverse complement.
AATTTTATAGCCGCCAGTATGAAGCAGTGACATGTTCAAGGCTCTTAGGCGCGAACCTGCAATTTACGCCCAAGTGCCTTGCCTAAGTAGGTGCAGTGCTTAATTTGTGCCAGGGCTTTCCGGTGCTTAGCACCGGCACCTAGTTATCAGGGCCGGGTCTACACGCGACTAGTGCAAGCATGTACTTGCTTATTTGCTTCGGGTAACGGGACTTAGTTGGCAGGCAAAATAAACTCAAGTGATCGTGTTCTACTAACTGACTACTTCTCGTCCAGGTCGTCCGACTCTGGAGACACTGTCCGTCTGCAGTATTGTCACTCACTTCGTTCAAGTTCTTCTCTGAGTGATGATCAGATTCAATCTTTTCTGATTTCAGTGCTGCTCTCTTGGCTAAGTCGGCTCGCGGGCGTGGCTCGAATGTTGATGCAGTGTCGCCCCTGGGCCAGTGGGCGGGACACTGTTGGGCAGGGCTGGATTTTGGTTCTCGGGGGTCGGGGCTGTGCGCACGCATTCGCCCAGTCAGTGCCACGCCCCAGCATACCCGCACCACGGTCTCCATCGTGCAGGTTCGTTCAATGGGTGCCGCCGTTGACTGCACTCACTACTACTGAGTGAGCGACCCGGCCGGCGGACAGACGACGTTGTTGTGGGCCTTCACTGCCCTTCAGCCATGAGTTAGCCAGTAGGGTCTGGCAACAGCTGCACCAGGTGAGACAGGGCCTCCTGGCAGGCCTAAGTAAACCCTAATCAGTAATCAATCAGAAAGTTAATAAAGCTGCGCAGCAGCTGGCAGCGCACATAGTCCCGGTCCCGAGTCCCTCCCACGGCCTGGCAAAAACACGTCCAGTCCTAATCATGAGTGAGTGCGTCTAGGAAATAGAATTACCGCAGGGCTGCGGGCGCGTTGTGTTTGGTGTACCCGCTAATTGATTAATTTATTGTGTACTCTTCTTCCGATCCCTCTGCACTTGCTCATGTTGGCCTTTCACTGCCCCTGTGCTGTGCTTCTCACGCCCTTACACGTGATGCCCCGCTTGTGTGCTTATAGCACCGAGTTATTGTGAACCCGTACCCGTGTGCTTCTGCACCTCACCTCCACCTTGCGCTCTCTTGCCGGTTTGCTGCCCCCATGTAAACACGTTCCTCTCTCCACGTTCACTACCCCCACCTTCGCCCTCCGTGTTTCTTCCCCATCCTCTGTGCTGCTTCCCTTCTCACCCGTATTGCTTCCCCCAGCCCTCCGTGATTACACTCCCCCGGTTGACTGCACTCACAACTACTGAGTGAGCAACCTGGCCGGCGGACAGACGACGTTGTGGGCCTTCAGCCTTGAGTTAGCCAGTAGGGTCTGACAACAGCTGCACCAGGTGAGACAGGGCCTCCTGGCAGGCCTAAATAAACCCTAATCAGTAATCAATCAGCAAGTTAATAAAGCTGCGCAGCAGCCGGCAGCGCACATAGTCCCAGTCCCGAGTCCCTCTCACGGCCTGGCAAAAACACGTTCGGTCCTAATCATGAGTGAGTGCGTCTAGGAAATAGAATTACCGAGGAGCTACGGGCGCGTTGTGTTTGGTGTACCCGCTGATCGATTACTTGATTGTGCACTCTTCTTCCGATCCCTCTGCACTTGCTCATGTTGGCCTTTCACTGCCCCTGTGCTGTGCTTCTCACGCCCTTACACGTGATGCCCTGCTTGTGTGCTTATAGCACAGAGTTATTGTGAACCCGTACCCGTGTGCTTCTGCACCCCAGCTCCACCTTGCGCTCTCTTGCCTGTTTGCTGCCCTCATGTAACCACGTTCCTCTCTCCACGTTCACTACCCTCACATTCGCCCTCTGTGTTTTTTCCCCATCCTCTGTGCTGCTTCCCTTCTCACCCGTGTTGCTTCCCCCAGCCCTCCGTGATTCCGCTCCCCATCCCTCTCACCTTGCTTCCCCTTACCCATGCTATTTTTTTATTATTTGTTATTTACCAATTCAACTAGGGTCGGAAAACAAAGCGATTTTGTAAGCCATGCTGTAGAGACTAGAGCACAGCATCGGGAGTGCTTTACAGCAGGGCTAGAACCATTGGCAATGCCGGTGGTTCCCTAGGGCGAGCGCTATTGTCTTTGCTAATGCTTTTTAGCAGCCATCTAGCTTTCCATTCTTAGTGGAGAAACTGTGAAGACAGGGTGGAGTACTAGGGACCTGGCTCACTCTTTTTATTACTTAGTAAGTGCTGGGCACCGGCAGAACCCAGCCCACTTAAAGCGCTCATACACCTTTCTAAGCGCGACATGTGCTGTAGATGGATCGCCTTCTCTGACATCACATGAGATGTATTGTGTATGCCACCGCGTCCAGTCACTACACAAAATCTGATCTTTCTTTCGCTCCCTGTCTTTTTCTGCCTCTCTTCTTGTCTTTGGCTGTCTTTTCCATCGCTCCTTATCTCTCGCTCTCTCTGTCCCCCGGATTCTGTCTCCCTTCCTTCCTGTCGCTCCCCCACCTCAGTCTTTTTCTAAATGCGTGTCTTCCCCTTGCTACGTACACACCAATCAGGCACTGAAAGCTCTACAAAGGCCATACAAATAATAGAAGTGCAGCACGCAAAAATTGGTAGCCTATGTAACAGTTTCCTATAAAAGCTGTCCCTCTTTATTAATTCCGCCTAGTTTCCAACCTTCCCCAGGTTTCCACGGATATTCTGTTTTCAATCTGCTGGGATTTTATTTGGGCTAGTTTTTAGTACAAAATGACCCCTTATTACAATGATGCATTCAAATAATTGCGAGTGTTCTTTAGGACACACAGGAATCAGAAGGCAACATATCTGAGCAGGGCCGGCTTTAGAGCTGGTGGCGCCCGATGCGACAAGGTTTGTTAGCACCCCCCAATGACCACCTCCACCACGGATTCCCTCACCACCACCCTTTAATAGTGCCCAAGTCTCCATAACCACACTCTCATATGCATATATAGCGCCACTCATACCAGTGTCTGTCAGTATGTGTGTAACTCAGCGTAAAGGAAATGTTCCATAAGACAGAGGACTACAAGGTGTAGGAGTCGCATGTCATCAATACTGGTAGGCAGTATAGTTTAATAGTACTTGGTCTGGAGAAGCACAAACTCAAAATTTAAATAGGAACACCATAGTTGGGTGTTCTCTTCAAATGAGAATAGATTTCTGCCCAAATTAACCCTTTTTCCAACATTAATCTTTGCTCAAATCTATACTTTGCAGCATGCATGCAGTTCTTTGATAAAAGTTAATAGTTCAGTACAATTACAAAGTGCAAAGAATGTAAATAGGTCAGTGGGTTACTGCTGTTAAAAGAGACATCATTTTGCTACTTGCAATTTATAAGTTCAAATCCTATATTAGGATTTTAAATTATAAATTGCAGGTAACAAAATGATGTCTCTTTTAAAAGCAGTAACCCACTTACCTATTTACATTCTATGCACTTTGTAATCTGCTCGGTATTTGTTTTCTGCAACAGGCATATTAACCATCTGCACTACTTTATAGTGACTCACAACCCCAATTAAACAAAACTCTGATCTCTCTTCAGGAAGAACATTAATCACAGGATGTGTCCTGACAATCTTTTTGTTGTCTGGAAATTGCTGGAGGAAACAAACGCGGCAGCAGGTGCTTTAAAGTAATAATAAACTTGCAAACACTGCGCCTCCGGAAGCCAGCACCCGGTGCAGTGGCACCGGTCGCACCGCCCTAGAGCCAGCCCTGTATCCGAGCTACAGTCTGCATACACACCACAAATACAATTCACAGAAAGCGAACAGTGGAAGCTCAGGCTGGTCACCCAAACAGAAAAGGTTTAGAGTTTAGACACTTAGAAATAGACTAGTACAGAGAATTCAGCTATTCTTGCCAAATCAGTTTTAGAAAAATGAGTAACAAGTGCTGAATTTTCATAAAGCACATTAAACTTTTCAGACAACGTTGGCATTTTTCGTAGATTTGAAACTTTCATGCGCTTTGACCTTGTCAGTGAGCTGCTTCCGTTCCTGCACAGCTCCGCCTGGTAGCTGCTGCCCCGGACCCCTGCAGGTGTGTCACTGCTGTTTCTTAGAGCTATTCCTACATACATATCATTAACAAATAACAACTAGCAATGTCTCTGGTAGCTACTCAACTGTCCAAAGGCATCAGCCGATATGCAGGCATTCTACCACAGCACTGGATAGAGCAGGAAGTTGAGGCACTTGGGGTTGGTGACTTTAGGATTGTGGAAAGATTTGGTTCATACAGTTGAGTTCACCAACACCGCTCAACAAGCAATGGGCTTCTAAATGCTCCACTGCAACATACCACACCCTCACCACCTCCGCCGGAATGGGCAAGGCTCATTTGCTATGTTTGTCCTTAGTGTGATGTTTGCATTTTTTTCAATCTTATGACTTCTTCAGTGATGTAACATTGAGGGCAGCACCAACACTCTGAAAATTGTTCCAGCCCCACTGGCTTGGGTGCCTTTCTTTGACATTTTCATGCTTTCTGGCCTGGGACGGGTGCCTTTGTGTGACGTTTCTATGCTTTCTGGCCTGGGTGCCTTTGTGTGACGTTTCCATGCTTTCTGGCCTGGCTGGGTGCCTTTGTGTGGCATTTCTATGCTTTCTGGCCTGGGTGCCTTTGTGTGACATTTCTATGCTTTCTGGCCTGGCTGGGTGCCTTTGTGTGACGTTTCCATGATTTCTGGCCTGGGTTCCTTTGTGTGATGTTTCTATGTTTCCTTGTCCGAGTACTTAGGAGTATGAGATTTCCATGATTTCTGGCCTGGGTGCTTATGTCAGGTTATCATTTATGATTTACTATGCTTTGAAAGTTGATACAGCTTAATATGTAATGGAAAATGTGTTGTGCACCATTTAGTTTTTTCTTTTTGCAAAATGTTTTTGAGGGGAGAGTTCCCCTCATGCAAACAACCCTGGCAGTCATTAAGCTTGCTGTGCTCGCTTGCTATGCACCGTATGGGGGCTGGTGTAATAAAACTTGCCAGGGCTGCTTTGGGTTCCCAGTCCAGCCCAGAGTGTGAATTAATTAATATTTTTTGTGAATCACAGTGTGTAACTAACTCTGCACATTGCCACCTCACCCTGCTTTTGTTGTAATACCGGAAGCCAAAGCTTAAAAGTGAGGCAAACTTTAAAGACTTTGTGTCTTTTTCGAGTGAGCGCTGCAGGGCAGGCAGGGTTATGGATTGGAAAAGGCCTGAATTTGGGTGGGCAAAGTAGGAGGAGGATCCATTTGGATTGTACTTGTAGTCAGGCATGGATGGTAATAGATGTGCAGATGCAGAAATGTCTTTGGTGCAAACTGCAAATAAATATTAATTGTGCATGTTACTTAGACGAATTGACATCGCATTTCGCACGTCTAGCGTGTTTTCTTTCACTTTGCTTCCCTAGAATGTCACATACTGGACAGAAGAAGATTTCAAGCTACTTCACAAAATTTAAGCCCAAAGATAATGAGGAGCCTGCAACCAAACTTGCTAGAAAAGACCATGTACTTCCAGTGGATGAAGGGAAAAGAAAGATGATGAAGTACGAGAGAAGGCACTAGATGAGAGTGACACCACTACTAGTAGCAGCGTTATCACCCCTACAGAAGAAAACACAAGATAGTCCTCTTAGAGATGAGCAGCATCATGCTGCGCAGATTGTTGCAGAGACGGAGGAAACACCAAGCACTAGCAAACAGTTTGACATATCACTGAAACCATATTCAGACAGAATTTTTAGGAACGGCATTCTTCCTAAAGGTTGGAAACATGACCAAAAAATATATTTCCAACGCAAGCATCCGTGGTTAATTGTTAAGGCCCTAACCTTGGCTGTTCTGTGTGTCGCCAAGTCCGTGATCTTGGTGCTGAGAAATCCAGGGGAATGAAATTGTCCAAAGAATGGACTGAGTCTACTGTGAAGGCATATGGCACCAATATAGAAAAGCAGAAATCATTGAGGAAAAAGATTGGAGAACATGCACAAAGCAAGGCTCATGTTGCAACTTTACAAATCTTAGAAAATGCAAAAAAAAGATCCTTTATTGAAAGTAACTGCAAAAGCGCAATCTTTACAAATGTCAGCAACAGCCAGAATATTCAGAGTAGCTTATAAGGAAGCAAAGCATAACAGGCCAGCTTATGGTTTTGAAACAGAGATAGACTGCCACCAGTTGAATGGACTAGATATGGGGCGAATTTTGCACTCCAATGTAGCTTGCTCAAACATACAGTGCCACATATCCTCAGGAATGAAGAGGAAGATATTTGCCAAAATTATTGAACTTTCCCCAAAAGTAAGTCTTTTACTAGATGAAGCCACTGCATTTAATAGGAAAAGTTATTTAATTGTGTTCATGCGAATGCAGCTACCTGGCATGGACTCCCCAGCTAATATTTTTGTTGACCTCATTGAGCTGAGTGATTTGTCAGCTGACTGCATAGTAAACAGTTTACTATCTGCACTAAAAAAAGATCCTGTTAACATAAGTGAGGACTTTCTCTCCAAATGCCTGGTTTCAGTTGCCTGTGATGGAGCTTCAGTGAGGTTTGGCCGCCACAGTGGTGTTGTAAAGAGGTTACAAGAAAAAATCTCTCCCAATATTGTAGCCTGGCACTGCTCAGCACATCGCCTGGAACTTGCCGTTCATGATGTCATGAAAGATATTGGCGATACAAATCATTTCAAGAACTTACTTGATAAGTTGTATTCTCTATTTGCCACATCTGTTAAAAACCGTTTGGAGCTAAAAGAATGTGCAGAAGCTCTTGAAAATCAGCTTTGCAGAATAGGTCGAGTGTTAGACACTCGTTGGGATGCATCAAGCTTCAGAACAGTGGAGGCTGTTTGGAACGCTTATCCTGCTCTCTACAAGCTCTTTACTAGCGCAGCTGATGATGGTTCCCGTGACAGTTCAACACGAAATATGTACACAGGCCTAGGAAGGCGGTTATCATCTATCCAGTTTGTTGCTAATCTTGGCCTGATGCATGATGCTCTTCAGGAGTTATCCGAGTTACCACTCGAGTTACAGAAACGTGACTCTACAATCATTGATGCTCATCAAGCTATTTGTCAGCAAATTGCAGTGTTTGAGGCAATGGTAGACAGGCAAGGGAACCATTTCTCACAGTGTAAAAAGGGCATAGAGGAAAACATATTCCAAGGTGTGATGCTGCACAAAGGAAAGACCACTGATAAAAACATTGAACAGGGACAGTTTTTTCGTAGCCTTGCAGAAAATCTAAGACATCGTTTGTGGTCTACAGGAGGTACTAATTCTGCTGACAAAAAGGCTGAGTACGATACACTGATTAGTGAAATAGAGGTTTTATACAAACAGTACTGGCCTGATGAGCTACCTGTTCTTTATGGGGAAAGTGATATTGAGTCTCTGTGCAAAAGATTCAACATTGCCGGTCGAGAAACCATACGTGCTTACAGAGAGTTTAAGGAATCTGGAGGAAAATAAATTAAAATGCAGTTCAAGGAGCTTTTGATGGCCTTACACACTATTGATATCAGCACTGCAGAATGTGAGCGGGGCTTTTCTCAAATGAATCTTATTTGCACATCTACAAGAGCATCGTTGCTGACTGAAACAACATGTTCTTTAATGTTTTTAAATCTTGTTGGCCCACCATTGAACAGATTCAACCCCATCCCCTATGTTCAGTCATGGCTTGCAAAAGGACGAAGAGCAGCTGATGACACTAGGAGTAAAGCAAGGAAAGAGGAAGACTTAGAATGCACAAGCAATTTAGACTGTTTGTGGGCATTTCTAGAATAATAGATGCTAGCCCAGTCCAACTGACCAAACGTGTGTCATTGCAAGGTTTTGAAAAAGTTAGGCTTTACTGTGTTTGGATATTTAAATTATTGTTCTAGTGTATATAGGTTATTTATTTGCAATTATAACACTGTTGACAGTGTCAATTTATCTAATATTTTGTTATATTTATGTCTCTTCCTTGTTTGGATGTTATATTTATTGTTATATTTTATACATGTTATTTATTTTGTTTTTATAAGACAATACTTTTTCGTTTTTTATTTTAGAACATGTATTTATTTGACTGTATTTATCTATATTTTAGTTTGAGTTATTTTGTCTTTATTTATATTTTGTATGGTACAATGGCCATTTTGCACTAATGGGTATGACTTGAGATGTGGAAATTCAAACTGCCCAGCCAGTCACTACCTATTCTTTTGGCTTAGCTACCTATAGGACTTTTTGGAGGAGTTGACATTTTTCTGTGCTTTGTTAATATACAAATCTTTAATTAAAAAGTCAGATTTTGAATATATATATGCCTCTTTTCTAATATCTGTCTTGTAAGTTGCCTGTATGTTACATAACTAAATTTGGAAACACCAGTTAAGTTCCATGTTTTTACTATTCAGAATGTCAAGCCCAATTGTTAATCATATTTTTTAATTGTTTCTCTAAAAGTAATCGCTTTAACGGAATACTAACTCTGCTATTTTTGAATCCCAAACCCCTTTGGCCACTGGACGTGACAGTGACTCATTCAAGTGTATTTCATGATTTTATTCAGCTTATCTGTTCTGACTAGTGTTTGTTTTCACAACATTTTGGTTTATTTTGTCACATAAGTTTTGTGAAAATTGTATCTTTGATCTCATAGACTATTACAAAGTGCATACCCTACACCAGTATTGTCCTTTCCCCAAATCAGCACATAAAGCACCGGAATGGTCCCTTTTCAATGCATTAGTGATTTTATCTAATTTATTCCAAAATTGTGCTTTAAATGCACTTTTGATTTAATCTTTTTCAAAATTTTCACAGGGCAGGGGAACCTCCTATCAAAACCTTACTATGAGGAAGGCAGGCTCCCTTGCTGAAAGTCATCGGACTTTTCGCACGCCAGGTGTGGGTGGAGCTAATAGGGGAAGTGGGTGGAGCCAGAGGAGGAAGTGGGTGGAGTCAAAGAAAAGTAGGTGTGGCCTCTGACAGATTTCAGCACCTCCACTTCAAATTTTACAAATTAAGCACCGAGTAGGCGCTATATTATGGCACCCACAGCCGCCCCTGCCAGAGTTCAGTCGAGAATAGGCGCCTCTAGAAGCACAAAGGGCTTGCGGTGATGGTTAAGGGTGCCGGTACACAACAGACAGCTGTTTATTATGGGACTGAATGTTCTGGGGCCATGGCGCTATATCACGAGGCCGAAGGTCACCCCGAGCTGCTATTGTTGGACCTTAAGACCCTTTCCCTGTGTCTGTTGCTTATTTCACGTCTACTGCGGGTTCTGCACTTCCCACTGTGGTTTTTATGTTTTTTAAACTACGGACCTTCGTGAGACTGAAATATCCAGCCATTCAGTATGTAATTGGTTTGTAGCAAGCAGCTGCGTATTTTGGCCCAATGACGTCATGTTGTGTTTCTGCTGACGTGATAATGACCCACTACAAGTGGGTTTAACTATCACCATACACTGGAAAGGGCATTATTGAACCATCACAATACATGCAATGTGTACTTTTTATTTTTATTTTTTATAATCTGCCATTTTATTTGCTTTTGATTAGCTCATTTACGCCATTTGTATGGTCTCAAAGCGCTTTATGACTATGTTTTTACGATGCTGGGTCTTTCACTGCCCAGAGTGCTTTTAAAAACAAGGTAGCAGGCGGCTGTGTCAGCACTAACTTCACAGGGACCGGGAACACACCTCAGCCCCCACCGCCTGCGCGCTTGCCCGTCACTCACCCATTATCAGGGGCAGCAGGAACCAGAGGTAGGCGGGCAGCATCTTGCGGTGTATGGTGTCCCACCACAGCACACTTAAAACAAGCATTAGTTTTAAACAGAATGACTGCAGGCAACGGGAACACGGACAACGGGAAGGGGGCGGGACTAACAAGCATTAGTGCTTATAACTTAAACAAAATGGCGTCGGCCTGCCCATAATGGCATGCGCGTGCACATCTGTGTCCAGCCGTACGCGTGCATATTCAGCTTTGGCTGAATCTATTACTAAAGGCACTCGCATGGTGAGAGCAGCGCTGCCAACGCCAGGCGAGACCTAATAAAGGCTTTCAATTAATGAATCATAAATACAAGTTTGAACAGCATTAACATATGGGCAAAAATATTACCTTAAATGCAGACAGTGCCCTTTCCTGATCCATAATGTGGTACTGCAAACTGACAGCCAAAGGGTTTGTGCTGCAGGGGGTTGGACCTACTTGCCCCAAAGACAAAATACACATGAAAACCTGTTGCCCTTGGCCCCAAACAATATGTCCTGGGCATCGGGCTATAGGAATTCCACATCCCTGACTGTTCGACCGCACTCACCAGCCACAACATGGTCAACAGGTATGGCCCCACCTAGGCCCAAGCTTCCCGGTCACAGCACCGTCCCCCAGTGACAGGCCACTCGTTGAACACAGAACTCTGGGGCTCTGGCTGCCATCTTGCAGAATGCACGGATAAAATGTGCCGGGCCATTTCTGCTGGCCCCATGGGGCCATCAATGGCAGCCACAGGGGTTCTCTGCCCAGGTAGCTCTTGGGCAATTTTAACTCCTGCTGTCAGGCAGGATGAAGAGGGATGGCAGCCACATGCTGGGAGCTTCCCTAAATCTCGACTGCCTTCTTGTCCTCCTCCTTTGGATTCGTCATAGTTTCAATCTTAACAAATGGCTTGGTTTATTCTTCAAATAATCTTAATTCAAGAACTCTTAATTCAGGAAACTCGAACAGAACTTCGAGAACAAGGAGGAGTCAAAATGTAAAGCAACATCTTTGCGAAAGCCAAATTTTCTTTCCACAGGACTCAGAACTGAAACAAATGCTAGAACCATTTATTTTTCACAGATGCCCAGGAAGCAGATTAACGGGCCTCCAGGATAAGGGATCTTAAACAAGACTAATAAACCTTCAGTCTCAAATGCCAGCTGTGGGATTGTAGCAGCCGGTTCTTCTCTCAGTGTTAAAAGGCAGTTTTGTTTTGTGACAAGGCCTTTGCTTTCATGCAGTATGTGAAATACAGGAGAATAAACAAAAACAACCTTTGATGTCTGCTTCTTGATCCTACTCCAGCAAAAACATCACCTTGGTATGCTTTGAAAGACAAGTTTGAAGAAGTGGGGAGAAACTCACAGGGCAAGAGGGGGAGGGCATGTATTTGAGCGATAAGGCAGAACACGAGTAAGAAAGAAAATATGTGCACGCTCAAGGAGTTGAATGAGAAAGAAAAAAAGCAGTACCATGCATGTGAGTGGGAGGATACAAGTCATCCAATCAAAAGGATGGTAGAAAAGATATGCATTAAGAAGGTGCATAAAAAGAGGATGAAGTAAATCCATCATATAAGATGCAAGCAAATGAGAGACAAGAAAGTCAAAAACTACAACAATAGGATACCACAAAGCTCACTAAGTTTCTGATTTGGCCCACAACACATAAGGACAAGGGCTGAATTAAATGCTGAATCCTAACAGTTTGATGGAAAACAATGAATGTGAGAAGAATGTTTAAATGTTTTATACTGACTTTACAAACAAAACTGTGATGGCAAACTGTCAATCATACTTATGGCATATATAGTAATAGTATAGTACCACTTATAAATAACTTGAAAACATAGAACCCCCGCTCCTTCTTCCATGAGCTAGATGCCCTGCTGGTCACATTAATCTGGGGAACGGGGCGCAGACGAATAGCCCTCGCCAAACTACAGCTGCCTATGGATCAAGGAGGACTGGGTGCACCCTCCTTCGAGGCGTACTTTCTGGCAGCCCAGCTGCAATGGGTATCACGTTGGACCGCAGGTCGAGCAATGACGGAAACTCACACAATGGCAGGACAAATTACAATCCCAACCATACACTGTATGCGGTTGCCAGGTGCTGAGCCCATTCAAGACTGCCCTCTCCAGGTGGCAGTGGCGCGTGCATGTTTGAAACGCATACACACAAAGAGCCGCACCACCCCTATGTACTTTCCCAAACAACCACTGGTAGGCCTTCCCAGAGGCCGAACACATTACACAGAGCGTGCATTACACATGTGGACTGAACATGCAGTCACTGAAACAGGCGCCCTGTTTGCGAACGGGTAGCTGCAGATATTCGCTGAGCTTGCAGCCGATACCGATCTTCCAAACGGGCAATTTCTCACACATAGGCAGCTATTGATAGATTGCCGCTGAATGTGGCATACAATAGACATGGAGCCACCCACACATCCAGTATTAAATACAGTCTTGCAGATGGGTCCAGGATGACACTTGGTGATGTGGCTGTACAAAGCAGTGCGGGCGCTGTGCGCGACCTCCTTCACCCCTCTCTGATAAAAATGGGAGGAAGAACTTCAAAGGCCCCTCCACGATAAAGAATGGGAATGTGCACTAGAGTTCCCAAAAAAGGTGTCCCTTAACTACTGTTTCCAAAACATATAATACCACATTTTACACCGCGCATATCTAACTGCTGAACGCCTCCAACGCTAATACCCCAACAGTCAGTCCCGGCAGAGCGGGTGTGCTCTGCTTGCTGTGGACATTTATGAACTTATTTTACCTGTGCCCTGGTTGTGCTTCCTGTCGAGTTCCCGGACCCATGCTGCTGTCTGCAGTTATCGTCGTCCCCCTGCCGCTGCCGCAGTTATAATCCTCGCGGCCGCCGTGTGCAGCGGGACTACAGTCCCCAGGATCCTTAGTGGGGGAAACCCGCCAACGTCAGCAGCTTAGCGCACAGAGGCGCATAAATCAACAGTCAGTCCCGGCAGAGCGGGTGTGCTCTGCTTGCTGTGGACATTTATGAACTTATTTTACCTGTGCCCTGGTTGTGCTTCCTGTCGAGTTCCCGGACCCATGCTGCTGTCTGCAGTTATCGTCGTCCCCCTGCCGCTGCCGCAGTTATAATCCTCGCGGCCGCCGTGTGCAGCGAGACTACAGTCCCCAGGATCCTTAGCGGGGGAAACCCGCCAACATCAGCAGCTTAGCGCACAGAGGCGCATAAATCAACAGTCAGTCCCTGCGACCGGGATCGCGCGCGGGTTGGCGCCGGGCTAAGCCCGGGCAAAGGGCGGGCCCTCTGTGGCCCTCAGTGGCTGAAGTAGGCTGGGCTGGGCCTATTTATTTATATTTAATGTATAATTTTATTTTGTGTTGTATTTAGTGTTACACGTTTATTGTATTGCATATTTACGGCTTGAACATCCTCCTGCTGAATAGGTATTCTTCGTAATTTTCAATTATTTATTGTTTAAATTGTTATTAATCCCACTCATTCGGGGTTACGTTTTTTTTTTCCTGTTCCTTACGTACAAGGATGTCGGCAAAAAAGCTACGCTCGGGGAGATTATTAGGGGGAAGGGCTTGCACGTTGTCAAGATCCAACCCCCTTAGTAACAAGCCCACCAGTAACCTGGTATTAAAGGGTCAATGCCAGTTGCCACAACTATGGGAGAAGAAGGTCCCTTATGTGGGGAATAAAGATTATGCGGACTCTCTGGCTACTGAAAAATCTTGCCCAGTGCCCCCTAATATGTCTGGTGACAATAAGGGTGTTTCTTTTAATTCTGAGTTTGGGCAACAAAATAATGGGTCTGCTATTCATAAAGGGCTATCCCCCATTGATCCCATGGGAGGTTCACAACTAAAGGCGGACAGTAAGGGAGAATCTCAGCTGTCTAGTATTGACCTGGAGCTTTGTGGTCGATACTTAGCTGATGGTTCTTTGAAATTACCTGAAGCCTTTAAGTCCCCGATTGGTGCTACTCCCTCTGGTCTTCTGCTTTATAGTAGTACCCCCTCCTTAAAATCGCCAGATATTTTTTCTCAGTATAATATTTCCAAGAGCCCACTTCTTAATTTATCTGGCATTGGTCATATGGGTCTTCCTGGTTATCATAAAGTGGAAAAACCGATTTCTGAATCCTTGATTGCATTAGAACATTTGCTGGCTTCCATCTTACAGTTATCGAGTAAATTTGTGGGAAGCTCTGACTGTATTCTGGAATCAGTTACTCAGATATTAAATGTTTTATTGTTAAAACTCCCGGAAAAGGTTCTTGATTTAGTCTCTAAAGTAGTTCTGCAAGAGCATGAGTTAGGTGGCGATCACTTAACTGTAAATGTAAATTCAGTTCAAAATAAACTCGCGGCTACCCCTAAAAATGAGCCCTTTTTAGCTTCCAAATTACCCCTATCTAATTGTGTAAAGATTTTTGACCCTGAAATTGAAGAAGAAAGTGTAGAGGTCGCCACTTCAAAAGTTGAAAAAGAGCTATTTTCTATTTTTGTGCCTGAAATGAAGGGGATAGGGGTGGTTGAAAAAGGAAAAATCAGAAAACAAAGAAAGAACATAGGAAAAAAGAGGAAACCAATCCGTAAATATAGGAAGAAAAGGCAGAGACAAATAATTTTTGAGGATTCTCAGGTTTCAGATACCAAGGCCCATATTTCTGGAGAATCTGTGGGTAGGGAGGCGGCCACTCACTCTTATGACATTTTGAAGCCCTCAGTATTGGGCATAGAAATCTCCCCTGATTGTCCAGTCTCTCCTGGGAATGGCCCCCCATTGGACGTAGGAGGGTTGGCAATTCCTCCCCTAGTGGTAGAGTTGCCCGGGTTGGTCCCTTCGTTGCCTGCATCTCTTGATCCTTCCGCCCCTGCTTTCCTTGCCCCGGGTGGTGGTGCGGTATGGCCTTATCTGCCTACAAAAATATCAGAAGTCTTTGTAGACACTTTGAGTGTGGATTTTTTATCGTTATTTGATTCAGATTTACTTTTAAATAGAGCATGGCTACTTAAATATTTTAAGGATATAGAGAGCTTAAAATTATTTCAATCTAACGATATTGATCTAGTCGCTATATCAGGAACAGTCGCCGCACCCTTTATTAGGGTAAAGTTTTATTCTAAACTTATAGTTAATCTTATTTTGCAACAGGCCGAGAGTTTTCAGTGTAGGGGAATTGACGTATTACCTGTTTTGTCCTTTGAGAGAAATAGTTTTCCTCATAATAGACTCTCTCAGCAGGGCATTATCCAAGATAGTCTCCCTCCCTTAACTGATGATTTAAAGATTTCGGTCTCGAAAAATATACGTCTGGTGACGCAAGTAAAGCCTGTTCCATTAATCCAGAATATTCCCCCAATAGAAGATAATCTACTGTGGAACTGGTTGCCTGGTGCTTTGGCTACTAAATCTTTAGACAATCCTAAGCTCTTTTGACACCTTTAGAAATAATTTAAAAGTTATCTCTTGAAATGCTGCCGGGATAAACAATAGTCCCGAGAAATTACAATACTTATTTTCCTTGAAAGCTAGCATTATTTGCATCCAAGAGACTTGGTGTGTCAACAGATTGTGCGGAGGGAGAGATTATTTCGTTCTTGAGGCAATGGCCTCGCCTTCAAAGAAAGGGCTCGCAAAAGGGGGAATTGCGTGCCTTTTGTCGAATAGATTAAAATGGAATTTTACCCATTATGTCGACCCAAGTAACCTTTTCCAGGCGGTGACCCTTTGCCCTTCTATTAGCAGGGGAAACAATAATTCTTTGGTAATAATAAATGTATATATTCCCCCGGATGAATGTTTTAATTCCTTATTGAAGCAAGTTTTTTCATATATTAAACAGATTAAAGAGGTAGAACCGCCTCCCCATGTGTTGTTAGTAGGTGACTTTAATTGTAAAGTTTCTAACTCTAGTTTAGAGTTATTTAGCAACAAATGCAAAGAAGAAGCATATTATATTCCCCAGATTCTCTTCCCTAATAAAATTAAAACTAATAAGAGAGGGAAGTTGTTGCTGGAAGAACTTTCTGCAGCTGAGGGGCTAATAGTGAATGGTAGACTCCCTTCTGATGTCCCTGCAAAATACACTCCTAGAACCTCTCAAAGCCAGTCAATCCTGGACTATGTAATCACTGACTATGGTATTTTTTCCTTAGTGAAAGATTTGGTGGTTTCACCGACATCTTTTAGTGACCATAATGTGATTACTATAAACTTTTCTTTCTTTACTTTTTCCAAATTCCGATTCATGGTCCCTTAAAAGTGATATAGTTAATTTTCATAAGGACTCTGGAAGATGTTTCTGGAATTTTAAAGCCAAGAAGGGCCTGGAGTGTATTTTAGGCAAAACTATTTTAGAATTGAATGATTGGCAGGGTTTTGAATTGATTTATTTTGAGAATTTTATGAAGGAGGTTATTCGTGCTGCTAAAAGATCCACCTCTTCCGTAAAAAGGATCCATGTTCCTAGTTCAATTATCCTTTTAAATAAGGAAATAAATAGATTAGTGCGGGAGCAATTCCTGTGCAGATCCATTGAAATAAACAAAATATATCTGTTAAAAAGAAGGAGAAGCAGAATTAGGAAGAAACTTAAAAAAGAAAAAGAGGACTCTCTTTGGATAAGTTTACGGGAGGCTGTTGCTCATGGCAAAGTCAGACAATTTTGGTCCCTTATTGGAGAGGGTTGTGGAGTCAGAGTTAGTCCTCTCCCTATTCCTATTGCTGAATCGTCATGGATCTCCTTCATTTCCAACCTATATGCTGGGAACGGCGTAGTGTTGGAAAGTGAGCTGCCCGTCTGCGCTCGTCAGCGTCTCGGAGGCGGCCGAGGCGGGACTCTGGCTTCTTGGATAGGTGTGTAGGATGATTAGATATAGTGCGGCCGCTTTATGTGCGCTCCGTCCCCCCAAGAGCGGTTGTATTTGTCTTTTCCCTGGTGGTCGACACCTGGCTAAAGGGTGCCCTGGATGTTCTTGGCGTCCCATATCATCTCCATCTCGCGCTTCCCTCTCCCTCCCCTTGGAATGTCAGTGTGCCTTGTTAAATACCAGATCCTTGGCGCGTCATTCCATGGAAATTTGGGACCTCCTTACGCTCTCGAAAATCTCCTGTCTTTTTTTGACAGACTTGGTTGGGGGCTGGCTCGGAACCTGACATCGCTAGTGCCCTTCCCCCCAACTTCACCATCTTAAGGAGGGATAGAACTGGAGGCAGAGGTGGTGGGGTGGCCTTAGTTGTTGACAAGTCCCTTGTCTGCACCTCTTATCCTGTAGATAATATCGCTGGTTGTGAAGCTTTGGGCTTTAGTCTCCAGCTGTCGGCTTCACATACCTGCACAGGAATTTTGATCTATAGACCTCCAGGGCCTCTAGGCTCGTTTTTCGAGGATTTACAGGTGGCACTGTCAGTACCCTGTGTGCGCTCGGCACACTGTGTACTGCTGGGCGACTTAAATCTGCACATGGACTCGACAACTGACGCCGATGCATCTAAATTACGGGACATTACCGAGATGCTCGGACTGACCTCTTTCATCGATAGTCCAACGCACGTGAAAGGGCATACGTTGGATTTAATCTTTTCCACTGTGCCAATTAAGGTGTCCTCCCCTTTGCCGGTTCTATGGTCCGACCATTATTTAATTAATTTCGTGTTGTTAGCTGAGCACCAGACGAGTCAAAGAGCTCATAAGGACGGGTCTCGTCAAGCTAGAGCCTTTCACCTGGTGTCAGCTGATATGCTCGCTGACGCACTCCATGCACATCCTTGCATTACGACTGGGAACTTAGAAGTCGACCTGCCGCTAGTCCAGGACTGGCTTCGGACAAGATTCGAGGAGCTTGCCCCTCGGAAACCGGTCAGGACAGCCCCCTGCCAGGATTCCGCTCCTTGGTTCACTGCTACGCTGCGAAAAGCGCGCCAGGACTGCAAAAGATCTGAAAGGCTCTGGCGGCGCAGATATGCGCCTGAGGAGAAACTGAAGTACAGGGGTGCGATAAAATCCTATCACAGACAGATTGCCGAAGCTAAAAAGATCTACTTCGAGCATAGAATAGACCAGGCTGATAACACGAGCCGGGAACTATTCCGAATTGTGAAGGAATTCGTAGAGCCGGTGGCGGCCGCTAGGGTTCACTCCCATACTGAGGAGTGGATCAAGCAGCTTGCTGACTTCTTTGTGGACAAGATCCGTAGGATTCAGGACTCTTTCGATCGGGTGGGGTCCCTGGAAGTGGCTGCAGCTGTGGAAAGTGATCTGAAGGTCCTTCCATCCGCTGCAGCCGAGCCGGCGCCCACTCTTTCGACGTTCCCCCCGCTATCCTGCGAGTCCTCTCTGGAACTGCTTTCCCGGCTGAAATCTGGATCCCCCTTGGATGCGTGTCCGGCTAAATGCCTGAGCTCGGTGGCACCAGCCATTAACAACTTGCTGAACCCCTTGCTCAACATGTCTCTGAGTTCTGGAGTGGTCCCTAAAGAATGGAAGCATGCTCTTATTCTCCCGCTCATTAAGAAACCTCTGCTCGGGGGGAGGAGCCAAGATGGCGACCGGAGCAGTCGCTTGAGCGCCCGGCTCCGTCGGCCCTTGGCCTCGGACTATCATCCTGATTTCTATCCTTGCCGATTTTCGAGGTGCAACGCGTGCGACGACGCGCTGACTGCGCCGCCGCTTTCCCGAAGTCTTAGCCCGCCCGGATGCCGGAGTTCTTGGTGCCTTGGTTCCCAGCCCTGGACCCTTGCTCTACTGTGGCCTCGGCCGGCCCCCTGGAAGCGTCGCGGTCACCGGACCCGCTGGTGCAAATCTGAGCCCGAGGTCCCGATCCCGCCTCACGACACGTACGGTCGCCAGAAGAGCCGGGAGAGAGACGCCCGGACACCTCCTGTACCCTGCACCTGACGGGCTGGAGCTAGAGGGTAAGCCCCGGTGTGGCGGGTCTCCTACCCCGCTCTGTGGACCACGCTGTGGAAGGCTGCAGACCCCCTTCTTCTATGGTCTAGTCGGCTGCAAAGAGAGCCCGAGGGAGGGGAAGCGACTGCTGGCTTTCACCTGTTGCGGCGCAGACCTGTTGGGAATTGCCTCCTTGTCACGATCCCCCCCCTGGCCACGGTACCGTTCAACGGTACAACATGGCGCTGATTGCCTGCTCGCTGCTGGGGGGTGATGCTCCGGTCTCGCCCGCTGCCCGCTTCGCCCTCCCTCTACCAGACTCCAGCTCCCCAGTGCCGTCCCGGATTGCTGCCGTTGTGGGGACGCAGCTTCCGCTGACATACGGCTCTGTTCTGGCTGCCCTGCGGGACTTTCGTCTGCAATTGTGTGTCGGCTTGCAAACGCTGAGTGAGCGGTTCGACTCTACACTGTCTGCTGCGGGCCGTGAGCGCCCCGTTTGTGATCAACAAGACGTGAGTCTGCCAGTGCTGTGGTCCTCCTGCGGGGAAGCAACGACTGGGTATAACGGTGCTACACTGGTGTCTGCATTTGGCTTTCCCGGCGCTCAGGATCAATCGCTCTCCTGCTCAATGGCAGATACTTTGTTTCCCCGGTCATTGCTGCCTGCTTTGTTGTTGCCTGCCTCACCGTGCCCGCAGGATTTTCCAGCTGAACTACACCTGGCGACCTCGAGGAACCGTTCACGGTGGCCTACGGCTCCTTTTCTGTGGAACTCATGTACTTTACAAGCCAGGTCTGGATTTTATATGGTGTGCAAGGGGACCTCAATAGATGATCGGCGGCCATTTTGTGACTCTACTTCTCCATCCTCTCCCAAGTGGCCATATTGTCTTTGTCTGTTCGGGATGCGGGGCATTCACGAGGGGGCGGGTCTAATCGTACGCCCGCGATCGGGCCAGGGCTAGATTACTTTCTATCATCATGGCTTCACGGCCGGGCTGGACTGGGACTGGAATGGTCTACATATGTTGTGCGCACTCGTCGCGATCTGTCTGCCTTCATTTCCTTGGTGTTACATGCTGTCTTCACACGACCGCCCTTGGGTGTAGTGGGGTTTCAGTGTGTGGCGGCTTGGTTGGCCGGTGGTGTCGGGCGCTCCGAGGATACGTGGGCTCCTCCTCGCCTCCTTTCTTCTTTCTTCTCTTAGTTTCTTTACTCTATTCCTACTTTCTCTCTCGTCTATATTTCGGGTTCATTGGGCGACAGGCACTATGCTGGGGGGGGGGGGGGGGGGGTAGGCCATAGCCTCCGCATTGGTGTAGGGTGGGGGGGTAACTTACTGTTTCTTTTTAGTTCTATGGGCCTCTTTCTTTCATGTCTCTGCGCTATACTCGTTTCGATTCGGGGTCCGGGTGTGGGGTGGATTGAGTGGGGGCGGCTTTTAGGGGGTGCGTATTTACTACTGTGATGATCCTGTTATCTAACTGCATCGCCTTACTGTATGAGATTTTCTATGGCCGCTTTAATGATGCTGCTGCTCTCCAGTGTATGAAGCCGACTTGCGGACTCGAATCTCCTTGTTTCTATCCTTCACTGACCTTTTTTCTCGATAAAAATTTTTTTTTGAAAACCTTAAAATTAACCTTCACTTCTCCTTCCCCCGGTGTCAAGGATCCCTCCAGTGTATGAATCCTGAATCGTTGCTAATCTTGACCTTGACGCACAGGGGATGTATTATTTGTCTCTGTGCTCAACCGTATTGTGGCCGGCCTGATGGTTGTAGGCCCGTATTTGTTCTTTTACTATGCACAAATAAAGGTTTTTAAAAAAAAAAAAAAAAAGAAACCTCTGCTCGAACCTTTACAGTGGGCCAACTATAGACCAATCTCCCTCCTCCCTGCTCTGGCGAAGGTGGCGGAGAAACATGTTCAGCATACTCTTACCACTTTTATAGAGAATAACAAACTGCTGCATGACTCCCAATCTGGTTTCCGTGCCAATTACAGTACGGAGACAGCTCTTGTGGAGGTGACCGACGCCATCAGGGAAACGCTTGATCTTGGGGGAAAGGCTATGTTGGTCTTGCTGGACCTGTCGGCGGCATTCGACACCGTCCCACACGCCGGCCTCCTCCTAAGACTCAGGGAGGTAGGTCTGCGGGGGACGGTGTTGGACTGGTTTCAATCCTTCTTAACCGACCGTCGGCAGGTGATCTGGGCTCCTCCGTTCTCCGTGGAAATGCCTTCGCTAGAGGTGGGGGTGCCTCAAGGATCCATCCTGAGCCCCACCATATTTAACATTTATGTGGCCCCTTTGGCGAAGGTCGCTGAGGCATTTGGAGCCCGGGTCATCTCATACGCTGATGACAACCAGCTCCTGTTTACCTGCAGGAAGGGAGAGGTTTTTAATGGCGACAGAATCAGAGACTGCCTGAGTGCTGTTTTTGCATGGTTTCAGCACCAGAACCTGAAATGTAACTCGGATAAGTCCGAGTTGCTCTTTTTTGGCTGCGCTGAGGACCCTGGCTGGAAATCGTGGTGGCCTTCCGACATGTTCCCCCCTGAGAAACCATCTGCCCAAGTAAAAAATCTGGGTGTGGTATTTGACGACAGTCTTTCTTTTCGTCCCCACATCACGGGCCTGGCGGGGAAATGTTTCGGTATCTTGAAGATGGTGAGGAAATTTCTCCCACTACTTTCCCTTCAATATCGCAAGAACATCGTGCAAGCACTTGTGGGCTCGCGTTTAGACTACGCTAACGCACTTTTCTCTGGTCTGCCTAAATATCTGGTATCCAGATTGCAAGTTGTCCAAAACTCGGCGGCCAGAGCCATCTTTGGCCTTCCACGGAGAGCCAGTGCCTCTCTACTGCGCGGTAGGCTGCATTGGCTGTCTATCCCTAGCAGAATTAGTTTCAAGGTCCTCACGTTGGCGTTTAAAGCCCTCCACTGCATTGGCCCAGCTTACCTCAGGAAGCGGATTGCTCTCTACGTTCCCCGGAGGAGTTTGAGATCTGCTGACCTGGCTAAAGTGGAGGTACCAGTGATCAAACGCGTGCGGATGGGAGGCCGGTCTTTCCAGTTTATGGCGGCCAGTTTGTGGAATGAGCTCCCTCTGTCACTCCGCAAGGCTAACAATCTTCTGGCCTTTAGAAAGGAGCTCAAGACGCTCCTCTTCTCCGCCTAACCAGTGGGCCTACAGTGTTTCTGCCGCTGGGTTTTTCTTGGTTGTGTTCAGGACTCTCTGCCAAAGCGCCGGGACACCCGTTCTGGGTAGCCGTGCGCTCAAGAAATATAGTTCTAACATAACATAACATAACATAACATTAGAGACGTTGAGTTTTCCATTGAAGTTCCTTCAGAGAAAACCATTGAAATGGCTATTAAAGATATGGGTTCCTCTGGAGCAATGGGGCCTGACGAACTTCCCATCTCGATATTGAAGTTAGACCCTGCTTCATGGAGCAAGATACTTTTTCCTTTATTTAGAGCGTGCTTCCTTAGTAAAACGGTGCCTTCTTCTTGGAAAGGGAGCATTTTGGTTCCTTTATTCAAGAAAGGCGATAGGGATAAGCCAATGAACTATCGCCAGATAGCCCTTCTTGATGCTATTGGAAAAGTTTTTTCCAAATGTCTCCTATCACTAATTACTGATTGGGTTGAGGTGAATCAGATATTACCCCTCGAACAAACTGGTTTCCGTAAGGGGCATGGTACTTTGGATAACCTTACAGACCTGCAGGTTATTTTGGATAAATATGTAAGAGTTCGACAAAGTAGATCGCCTTTTGCTGTGGAGAAAGTTAGCAGTTTTGGGTATGCCCCCACTTCTATTAGATCTAGTTCAATCCTTACATACAGACACTTGGTGTCGAGTGCTACAGGGTGGAGAAAGGGGCTTATCACGGGCTATACCATCTATTAATGGATTAAAACAGGGCTGTCTTCTGGCACCATTACTGTTCTCCCTGTATATTGCTGAGCTTCCAGCTTCGCTTGCATCCTGTGTTGGCATAGCCCCGGTAGTGGGGGGCTCTTCTATTTCCTGCCTTTTATATGCAGACGATATTATTATCCTAGATTTAACTCCTAAAGGTTTAGCTAATCGTCTGCAGGCTTTACATCATTTTGCAGAGACCCACTTCATGAGGATAAATGCCACAAAAAGTAAAATTATGTGCATTACAGGGAGGAAAAAATCTAAATCTGAGAATTTTGGCTGGTCAGTCGGTGGTCAGAAATTGGAGGTGGTTAAAACATATACCTTTTTAGGAAAAATAATTTCTGCAAACCTGAGTGAGAAACCTCATATCGATAACAATTCTCGTAAAGCCCTGTCCCAAGGTAAAAGTTTGAGTGCTCTTTATTCCGCCACAGGGAGAAGACACTTTGCTTGTTTACTTGAGGTTTATAGGGCAAAAATTCCATCAACCCTCTTGTATGGAATAGAAGTGGTCGATCTAAAGCATTGGGGTTTTCTACAGACGGTCGAAGGAAAATTATTAAGGTCTATAACCTCTCTTAATTCTGCTTGTTCTGTAGCTTCCTGCAGACTTGAGTTCGGTCTCCGTAGCAGTTGGGTGCAGGGCCTATCTGCCTTAATACGATGGGTTGCCAGCCTCGCTAGAGGTGAAATGGGGACTCTGAGATCCCTTCTCAAGGGGGAATTGTTGGGAAGTTTTAAAGAGTACTCCCAAATTGTTAAAAACTTCAGAAAGGCTGTGGCTCTTCTTGAATTAGATGAGAGCACTATTTTTATTATCTCTCCCTCCCAGCTAAAATCTCTTCTGAAACAGGCTTCCTGGACTCTTTGTTTTATGTTGGACAAAAAGTCCATGGTAGCTAAGAAGGGAGGTGTTCTTCTGACTAATACATATCTAAGGAAGTTTGTTCAACCTTATGTCATCTGGAATTTACCTCATGGTATTCGGAGATTTTGGTTCCTCTTGAGGCAGGACCTATTGCCACTTAATACTCTTTTGGCAAAATGGTATGGGTCCTCTCCTTTATGCAACTTATGTAATATGTCTGTTTATATGCCCGGTATTGCGTCCACTTCGCTTAAAGTGGTTAAGATCAATATGTTTGCAATTGGGTATCCTGGATATGAACTCTTTTCTGCAGGCTTTATTTACTCCTCCAAATGAAATGTTTTGCTTCAATATTTTTAACTTTTTTAAAGGTTTTTTAGCTATTTATTGATGAAATATGGAGGTTTGTGTCGTAATATGTCTTTTTCAGCGGAGAGTGTCGTAATTGTTATTTTATTCTTTGGGAATATGTATTTGTATTTGTGTATTTTGTTTATGTGGCCCTCTTCGGAGTGCCAAAACATAATAAATAAAATTGAAATTGATAATTCCCCAACACACCATTTACCTGCCCTAGGTGCCCAGAACCTGGTGCATCCTTCATCCACATGTTTTGGGACTGCCCGACACTCCACTCATACTGGACCACGATTCATGCCACCCTACTGGAGATTACTGGACTCACCGGTCTCAACACCTGGGAGGCCTGTGTGCTAGGCATAGCCAGGCGCCGAAAACAGGAAGTGGAGACTTGCTTTGCCTCCCTAGCAATACTGCTTGCAAAAAGATACCCCCGACAGAGGGGGCACTCCAAGTGAGTGTACAGCATGCAACCAACGAAACTTGATCTCTAGACAGGTGTGGCCCACAACCTGGATTTGAAAAGCAACTAGCACATCCCACATAGACGCCTGCGTCCCACACCCTGAGCCGCATGAACTAAAAACTGACGCCGACTAATTGACCTACTATCTCTCACTAAAACGTGTCATTTCCCATGCAGTGAATCCCAGTTCTAGTTACCCATGTTGACAAGTTCTGTTCCCTTTTATATTCAGGCACAACACACGGTGGGCTAGATCACCGGCGCAGCAGGGCAGCACATGAGACAGAACATCGTGCAGGAAACGACAAGGTCGAATGGAGTAGAGTGACACACGGTTCCCAGAGACAGACATTTAAATAGTCCCAACTAAAGCCCATACCTACTGTTACAATACCGGAGTAATGCATAGCATGTATAAACTGTACTGTATATCTTCCAATATTCTTTCATGCTGTATGTACCCCACATAATGATGAAATGTGAAAAAGAATTAAAAAAAAAAAACTTGAACACATAGAACTGAAGTTAGAAGTTACTGAAACACCTAACCACCTATAAAGCATTGATTGCATCATGAAGCTAATCAGCACAGACGGCGTGGCTGATGGATATGTTCCATTACAATAATTCGGAGAATGGTCCGGACGCTTCGTAAAAATTTATTAAATTGCACACTCAGAATGGAAATAATTAAGTGTATTAACTGTAAATAAGTAAAGTGCTATCATTTGCAGATAGGAACCCAAGATTAAATGCAGTTCCCCTATCAAGCCAGATCCACTGAAAGACTGGTTCACAGTCTCATCTGAGTAACAGCCCTGGGCAGCAGCCAGATTGCTGACCCTATCAGGGTTGCTCACAAAGGATGCCTTTCATCCTTCTGAGGTCGATAAAATGAGTACCACTGAGATGTGTAACAATAAACATCTGTTATTCAGCGCCAAGATGCCTTGGGTGAATGTGCGCTTTACAAATACACAGGTTATGTTATGCCCAATGTCAACCTAAGCTATTGATGCCATCGCGGCCAGAACATATAAAACTATGAAAACAGGCATTATTCTTTAGCATCTAGCTACTGACAGGCCTGAACTACTCATTTTGATGGTATGGTTGAACAATCTTTCTTTCCCTTACCAGGTTTCTTGAATCTTACTAGTGATTAGTGAAAACGTTTGAAATCATTATTCTTATTAAATGAAGTACTCTTCCACATAAGTTGCAAATAAATATGCTAAATGACTGGACGCAGTTACAGACATCAATGCTGCTGCTGTTCACCGGGGACCGCACTGGGGACTCCAATCCCCACAAAGTCTTGCTTCTCCCAGGAGGGAGGGGCCAGTGGACACGCTCTTAAGCGCCACAGCCTCACTGGGTTGCCGGACGCCGTTCGACATCACCGCTGCTGCCGCTTACCGGGGAGTCCAATCCCCACAAAGCATTGCTTCTTCCAGGAGGGAAGTGCCAGTGGACACGCTCTTAAGCGCCACAGCCTCACCGCGGCGCGGGACGCCGTTACAGACATCACCGCTGCTGCCACTTACCGGGGACCGTACTGGAGACTCCAATCCCCACAAAGTCTTGTTTCTCCCAGGTGGGAGGGGCCAGTAGAAACGCTCTTAAGCGCCACAGCCTCACCGTGGTGCGGGCCAAGGGGCGGGCCGGTCCTTGCCAGTCGTTGCCCGGAAGAGGCTGGGCTGGGCCAAACCCCTGTCATCACCAGCTCGAGGTCTTGGGCTGTCAATCCCTGAGATACTGTTTAACACTTGACTATCATTTGATCACTGCCCCTTTCCTGTTTCGTCCATTTCTTTCCTATACCCTAAGCAGACTTGACCTGTGGGCCTATTTATTGGTTGTTGTGCCGGTTTGGAATGGGGAAAAGAAAGGGGAATGAGGCTGGGGTGGGTGGTGCATCCAAAAAGATCCAAGAAACGGCTCCAGACCCCAGGAAACGAAATTGAGAATGAAGGAATGTCTGGGGAGCAAGTGTTAGACCGCATCGAGATTGTCGCGGATTGCGAGGGGTTGCTTTTGTCACCTACTATCATTATAGACGCATCTACCCTTGAAACAACACAGAAATCTTAACACGCATCCACCTCAAGTGGGTTTAAAAATAATGGGTATGGGAAAATTCCAACTCTTTTTAGAAAAGCATCTAATTAAACCAAGCCAGTATTAAAATCAACACCAGCTCCAGACATCCCAGTAGTTTGCTCTTGTAATCCTCTGTGCCCCTCGTGTGATGTGTGCTCCCCTGAGCTTGTTATAGTAGCCGATCTTCCCTTGAGTAACCGGTTTGCCCACCTAGATGACCTACCGTCCACAAACGATATACACAGTGCTCTGGAGCATATTAGTATTTCTGCTCCTGGGCTCACATCGCACCCCCCACGGGGAGAAATGGGGGCTGATAAATGTGTACCCTCCAACTTAGACTTGCATAGGGAAATAGCTGCCCTAAAAAGGTTCCATAGAATCACTAACAACCCTAGTGTCGAAAATGTATCAAACTAGAAGAATGCATTAGACCTCAGAACCCTTCACCAGTGTCCACCGCACATAACTATGCTAACTTGCTGTCAATGGGAGGGCAACAGTTATTCCATCGATCACCCATGATAGGACCCAGAAGGACCTGGGTGAGAAATACAGGGATGCACCATGGGATCTAGCAGGGCATAGATCATTGTCCAAGCAGATTCCGCAGGGATCAAGCAGAGGTTTTAGTAGGGCATTTCCACCTTCCCCAACTAGCTTATCCCATCCATTCTGCACCCCAGTCGAAAAAAATATAAATGGCCAATATCCACAAAGTGGATAAAAACAGTTCTAAATAGGAGAACGTAGAAACCCTTAAAAACAAGGCCATACATTGGTTGAGGTATACCAGGGGTTGTAGATCCATAATAAGGGAAGATATTGCTCAGGCAAAAAGATGTGTCCTTAAAAATAGTCTGATTACCTAGAACTTATTCTAGTAATGACCTACTGGTTCAGAATCTAGTTGACATGGAATTGAGATCGCATTCCCCCATCTCCTACAAAGATTAGGCTGAAACTAAACATCCCTCATACACTGGAACAACCTAATACCGCACCCCAGCTTCTCGGGGGCCCACCCATTTCATCACTCTCTCAGAATGATTGACTTTCTACACCCGTTGTAAAGGGTCTCAAGTGCATCCCTAGTATAATTAACAAGCACACTCCTTTTACAGCCCATATGCACCGAGAGGGTCCCCCTCCAGAGCTTGAGAGCATGCTCTGCAACACACAGCCAGTCTTAGATATTGCTCCAGTCTCCGCATTAAGTGACCGTGTGCTGGCTAATATTCCAGATACACTTGGCTACTCCTCAATAAATACCAACACCCCACACATCCCATAGTTTCTCCAGATTCACCTTTCAATACCCTCTGGTAGGGCGCTGAAGTTAGGGTCATGGAATGTGGCGGGCATAAGGGGGAAACTCGACCAACCCCACTGGCTTGAGCTCATTAACCATCACGAGATTGGTTTACTTCAGGAAACATGGAGTCTGACCCCCACATATATACCAGGGTTCATGACTTTTCACAGACCGGCCATTCCATCCAAACATGGCTGGCCGTCAGGTGGGTTGCTCATCCTATTTAAAATCTTACTTGACTGTGATTTTAAGGAATTGGACACTAACAACCCTGATATGTTAAGGGGTAAGGCTAAACACTGGCAACGGCAAGTCCATTGACATTTTCAACATGTATGCCAGAAGCACCAGATGAGGTAGCTCTCCAACTTTGCATGCCCTGGATCAACTATTGGAAGCTAGACAGGATGGTCACTCCCTAATAGTCGGTGGTGATTTTAATGTGACATTTGAACCACTAGATTGGGCCCCATGATGTGAGTGAGGAGGACAAAGCATGGATGTTGCCACCTCTGGTGCTTACCTCTATTAAAAAATGGCCGAAAGCAGCATTACAGCTGAATGCCATTACTTTAGAACACAGGCTAAGAGCTGCAAACGGGAGAACCAGCTCCCACAAAGGAGGAGGGATGACCTTTAGCGGACCGAAAGGGGCAAGTAGGATTGACTATCTTCTAGTAGACCTTGCATTATGGCCCCTGGTACAGGACATGGTTATCATCCAGTCCTGTGACCATAACTGTCGAACATCCATGGGGTGAGAGGGCGAAGGTCGGATTGATTCCATTGTGTACCAAGGAGGTAATCCCCTCCAATAACAAATGTCGGCTCAAATGGCCTGCCGTTATGGCAGAAAAACCCAAGACTAGATTGAACATAAACGACCTTGGAAAGCACCTAGAGACCTTGGGTGTGAAGTCCGGCAATTTTCCCCAAAACATTTGCTTGCAGCAGCTCACAGAGTTCTTTGACCATCTGACCAGTTTCTTTCTTGTCCATGGCCACAAGACAGGGCCAAAATAGGGTAGACCATTTTTTATTTTATTTTTTATTTTGCAGAGTTTTATATAGCGCAAACTTGACCCGAATCCAATCAGGTATCAGAGCGCTTTACATAGCACCAGTAACGTTACATGAGGACACACATTCATTCTTTGTTAGGCACGGGGAGATTAAGTGATTTGCCCAGAACCATTGGGTCCCAATTTATGGTTGAATAGGGAATGTAGAGCGTCGAGAGGGAGACTGTCCATAGCCATTAGAAATGGGGACGCACTAAGCATTCGCGAAGCTAGGAAGGAATGTAAAACAAGCACAGGCCAAAGTGAAGAGAGAATGGGACGAAAGGAGGTGGGAAGAGCTTGGGGAGGCTATCCGTCATCCAGATAGCAGGAAGTTCTGGACCCTCTTGTTCAAGGGCAACTTTGAAAGATCGCTCCCTTTGGCCAAAAATATTCCAGCTGTAGAGTAGCATAAACATTTTAGCGACCTTTATTCTCTCATTGGAACATATCTTAGAAATCAGTTGTTCCAGGACATACGCTACCCAGCCCGTACTCTTACATTCCCTAGAGAGGACATTTGGTCTTCCCTGGACACAATTGTACCTGCGAAAGCCCCAGGTGAACTTTTTCGTGTAGACAGGGAAAACTGGGCTACATATTTTATGATATTGGCCAATGACATAGCTGGTGGGGGGGGGAGGATCCCTGATTCATGGAAAGGGGCTGAGGACAGGTCGATGCCTTCCAACTACCGTCCAATCAGCTTGATAGATTGTGCCCAAAAGGTCTTCTGTCACTCCGTCCTGGTCAAAATCCAGGACTGGATGGATGAGAATGACATCCTCTCTCCACTCCAAGCAGGATTCCGGCGGAAGACTGGCACAATGGATCAAGTATTTCACTTAGTTATGTTATACTGGATGTTTGTGGTCTTGGGCATGCGAAGACTATACCTTGCCTTCATTGATTTAAAAACCGCATTCGACCTTGTGCCCAGGGACACCTTGTGGCGGGTGCTTAGGGATATGGGAATGCCTTTGGAGATCCTGGAAATATTAGTTAGGTTGCATGATGAAAACTATGCCCGGGTAAGGTGGGGAAACCAGGGACAACTTACTGAGCCCACTACGATCCGGCGGGGGGTCCGCCAGGGTTGTGTATTAGCTCCAACCCTTTTCTCCCTGTACGTCAACCAGGTAGCAGACCTTCTGTGCTCCCTACCAGCTGATGCACCATCTCTGGCCAACTAAAAAATTGCTACACTGCTATTCGCCGACTATACCCTACTGGTTTCCAAAACTCCCATGGGTCTCCAAAAACATTTAAACCATTTTAAGGCGTTTTGTGAGGAGAGGGACTTGGTCATTAACACCACCAAAACCAAGCTTAGGATGTTCAACCCGCACAAATCTTTCAAGGGAAGCCTACTCATGGATAATGTCCCGCTTGAGAGGGTTAGTTCCTTCGATTATTTGGGTATTAAACTATCAGAGGGAATGTCTTGGAAGAGACATTTATAGAAGGTCACCTTGAAATTTACCCAGCTTAATGGGGCTTTGAGGAGGGAGCATCGCTTGTCGCATACAAGGCCCGTACCTCCTGCTCTTAAATTGTGCCGTGACTAGTGCCCTTTATGGGGCGGAGCTGTGGGGCATAGCACCCTCTAATGAGCTTGTAGCAGTGGAAAACAAGTTCCTTAGGAACCTGATATCCCTTCCCCTAAGTACACCCCTTCTACCTCTCAAGCTTGATCTGGGTATTAAGTCCATCAACTATCTTGCGAGGCTCCGCCCATTGTTGTTTTGGCATAGATTGGCCTCCACCCCTGATTTGGCACATTATGCAGCTTCTTTTTGCGAGGTCTCCAATTTGGACACCACAAATAAAATTGGCTGGATTAAACAAGTAAACGCCCTACGGTCTAGTATTGGTTTGTCAATTCAGGCTATCAGCAACCCACATTCATACTCAAGAAGCCAAGTAAAACTTCTGTAATGGGCTTGGATCATCAAGGTGCCAGCCGAAAGGAAGTTGTACACACAGTTTAGACAAAGCAGCTTACCAATTAATGCTTTTACTAATTCCTGGCAGAATAACAAACTCCAACTTCAGGGATGTCCACCTGAATTTATCAGACATGTACTTTTTGCCTGTAAAGCATACGTAAAGCCAAGAAGCAAATGGTTAGCTCCAGTGTGCAGACAATTAGGGACCGAAGCTCTAAAGACGCCCAACGGAAATTAAAATCAGATGCAAGACCTCTTTTCACCTGTGCCACTGCAACATTTTTAGGCCATTTCTGGGCAATTAGAAGGAGGGCACAGTTAACAGGGTCGACAGGTATGAATGAATAGATCAAACAGATTGTGCTGACCAATCAAGACTGTACTGACTAATTAATGCTGCTATTCTATACTCCTAAATAATTGCTTTTATGGTTGTATTTTATTCTGTCTATTGTGATTAGTGCTAGTGCCTTGTTCTTAGATTAGTGGCAATCGTTTTTTCTTCTTAATGTGCGGGCTATTAACCCGGAAACTGATTTAAACAAATTTTGATGATGCACTTGCACTTTAGCCCCACAATCATGTTAGAGAGACCAAAGTTATGAATTGTGTGCAATTGTTTTACTTATATGATGTACATGTCTTTTTTTACTATGTCAACTTGAGCGTTTTTATTCTTGATTTGGAAACTTGTCTTCCAAAATGCTCTTTTAGTCTAAAATGACACTCATGAACTGTATGGTTGCTTCTTTTATGGTTTGTTAAACCGAAATAAAGAATTTGAATGAATGACTGGTAAATTACTCATCATTTCTCTACAATCTAATATAATACACTACAAGAGATGGTAACCTTTGCTAACCCGACTATATTTTTTTTGTTAGTTGCTCCTCTCAACTCAGTGAAATTTCAAACTACAGATCTTGGTAAGTAAAGAGACTTGCCTTGGAAATTTTTGCAAAATATTTTCTGAAGAGCATGAGGATAAAGACACCCTTGACTTTCACAGATGTCCCAGCCTGATCCACATGATTTCAAAATGAATTTACAAAGGATGCACATTTATTTTACCCAAAGTAAGATTTAGTTCCATTCCTATATCTGATATTTTTTTCTTAGTTTGAGATTTGTGTTTCCCAAGGTGCTTATACGAAGAGCTACGACGTCAACTTACTGTAGCACTCAACAAGTGAGGACAAGGCTCTGATGTGTTGCAGGAGATCGTTCCATGTCTTGGGTGCGATGCAGGAGAAAAAGCAGCCTCTAGTTTTTCTTTGCGGATGCAGTGAATATGTGAGAGTGAGTGAGGCAGAGGGTAGGTGTCCTGTGGGTTGGTGAAAATGTATGCAGACGTTTAGGTATTCTGGTCCTGTGTTGTATAGGGCTTTGTGTGTGTGATACGTTTGAATTGGTTGCGCTTGTGAATGGGAACCAGTGAAACTTTCTGAGGTGCAATGTGATGTGGGTGCGACGTGGGAGGTCGAATACGCGACTGGCAGTGGTGTTCTGGATGGTCTGAAATGTGTGCAGGAGTTGTCTGGGGATTCCGGCGTAGAGGGTGTTGCCGTACTCCATCCTGCTGGGGTTGAGTGACGATCTGCCTGGTGTTCTGAGGCAACCATGCGTAGAATGTGGACGCAGGAGATTCACACTGTGCTGACATGAGCTGTCTTGTTGAGATAGTTGTCTAGGATGATCCCTAGATTTCTTGCGTGGTCTGTGAGTGTTGGTCCTAGCTTCAACGGCCACCAGGTGGAGTCTTATGGGGACGTTTTGTTGCCAAAGACCAGTACTTCCGTCTTGTCGGATATGAGCTGCAGGCAGCTGTTTCGCATCCAGTCTGCTATCATGGACATGCAGTTGGTGAAGTTGGTTCTGGCGATTGTTATTTTGTACGTCAGAGAGAGGATGAATTGGGTGTCATCAGCGTAGGAGAGGACGATGGTGTCTTGTGATGGGTGATGCTGTCGATCGGTGTCATGTATATGTTGAAAAGGGTGGGGCTGAGGGACAATCAATTTTTTGGTCCCTGAATGGAAGGGTGGCAGCATCACCCATTGGGTTCTTCCCATGAGGAAGGAACAGATCGATTTGAGAGTGCCAATCTCGAGGAGTCTTCTGATGAGGGTGTTATGGGATACAGTTTTGAAGGCTGCAGTGAGGTCGAGTGGGATGAGAGCTTCTGTTTCTCCTCGGTCCAGGATTATTTGAACATCATTGATTGCCGTTATGAGTGCTGTTTCAGTGCTGTGGTTCTTTCTGAATCTTGACGGACTGTTGTCTAGAAGATGGTGAAGTTTGAGGTGGGTGAGGAGTTGCTTGTTGGAGTTCTCAATCACTTTAGCTGGATAGAAAAGCAGAGAGATGGGTCAAAGTTGCTCAGTTGATTCGGGTCGGCTATGGGCTTCTTGAGGAGGGTGTTGATTTCCACAAGTTTCCATTCATCTGGGAAAGTGGCAGATGTGATGGAGGTGTTTATATGGGTCAGGGTGGTGTTGACTGGTGATGCTCCCTTGTTGGAGATGTAGTGGGGGCATAGGTACATTGTGGACCAGGAGTGGATGGTTTGCATGATTGCCACTGTGTCGTTTCGGATGAGGGTTGTCCATTTGGTCAGGTGGCAATCCTGTTTGGTGGTGGGTAGCTTAGCAACAAGTTCTCTGGCGTTGGTTGGTGTGCGAGGTTGCTGTAGATGTTTGCGATTTTGATGTGTAAGAAATTGGATAGGTTGTTGCAGAGTTGTTATGAGGCAGCGAGGTTAGCGACAGTGGCGGAGGGCGATCTCAAATCCTAAACGATCCGGAATATCTTCTAGCAGCTGTTTGGGTTTCCTTCAAAGCAGTCCACTAGGGATTTTTCCTTGGTGTCTTATTTGCTGGTGATAGCGTCGGTTTGCAGCCTTGTAGGTAGTTCTGTCGGTGGTGTCATGGCTGGCTTTCTATTTCTTTAATTGTTTACAGTGTGTTTGGTGTCTCGGAGACCTTCTTTTTTTTGCTTAAATCTTTTTTATTGAATTTGTACGCAATCAAAAGGAGGAACATTAACAATCACCAGGTAATAAGCAGTAAGAGGCAGATCTTAGCAGGCAAGATACAGTGTATATATTGTTACTCCACAGTAGTGAGGCTATAAGATAAGGTGCACAGAACATAGCCATAGAATACAGTGGAAAAGACCAGTTGAATTAGACATAATAGAAGGTATACTAGAGACCCCCACCCTACGTTGTAACCACAGTAGGGATCAAACAGACCAGGGTCTCATGGATACCTGCGGCTAAGCTATTCTAAACTAACACGGTCACATCCCCTACTGACCTATATGGGGTAGAAGGTGCAGAGTACTAAAAACTACCAAACAATAGGAGACCCCTAAGGAGTGAGTACTAAACGTGTAAAAGCCCCTAGGTAACACTATTAACTACCCCAGTAAGGGTAACCCGGCTTTGGGTTAAGACTGTAAGCCCTAGTAGAATGTAACACCTCATTAAGGTCTGTCCAGTTTTGGCCCCGTCCGGCTATGAGCATCTTACCAAGGATCAATGGCTTATAAAGTTGCCAAATTCTACCAGCACCTAAAAGGTCAGGGGGAGGTCCCCCAGTTCTACTGGCCTGTGGGAGACCTTCTTTGTACCAGCTGGTCTGCTTGTATGAGCTACTATGCTTGTTGGGTTTAATGGGTGCAAGGGAGTCCGTACAATTCTTCATTCAGTTGTGGAAGTTGTTGTGTCTTTCTCAAGGCGGTCTGTGGGGCTAGGTTGATCTGTGCTGAAATTTAATACTTTTTAATGAATAGTGTTAAATTATAGAATTTAAATGCACGCACATGAATAGAAATGGTAAAAGAAATACTCACAGTACTGTCTAATGACTAATCTAGAGCACAAAAAAGCTAAACAAACTTCGACATATCCAATGACTTCTTCGATCAAAATATAGCCCCTGAATCACAGTATCGAACTGCTTTCTCGTTCAACGTTTTTTTAATCGTTATATATACGATCGGAACAAAGGTAAAAGAATAGTCTTGGGCTTCTTGCAGCAAGAATCATGGAGATCTTACAAGAAGATCCTGAGGTGCTATCATATGTTAAATTACTGAGTTTATATAGTGCTACAACTCACTCCCAAAGGAGTAACCCAGCGCTCAAGCCAACACTGCAGGGGAGAAAAAAAAATGCTAATTCTCTTAAAAAAAAAAAACCTTAATATAACCACATTTTCATTTATTTTTTTTTAAACATTAAGAAGTTTGGGTAAGAACTAATCTCACCGGGCAATAAATTGCAGTAATGTGGGATCAAGTAGGAGAATGAACGAACACCAGTCTAGGTCGTTTGAATCAGACGAGGTCATGCCTGCACTGTACTAAACTAGAAGACATCTTCCTGGATGATTGAACCTTATTCTAGTCTGAAGATATATGGGACCCTCCATATACAGCGCTTGGTGTGCATGGCAAAGAAGTTAAAAAAAAAAAAACATGTTTCCTGATTTGGAGGGGGTGGGGGAGAACGGAAGTGTAGTGATCTTACGAAACGTTTTGAAGGAGAGCCATAGGAACAATTACATACTAGGCGATTCGCAGTATTCTGAATCACCAGCAGTCTGTCTAAATGCGCCTCGTTAATAATCTAACCAGCCAGTTAGGAGGGCTTAAGTGATAGCTCTCCTGCAATGGATAGGGAGCAAGGACATTTTTTCTAAGCAAGCAAAAAAACAGCCAAAAAAAGGATCCACAAATCACAATCTGTCCAGCCGTCGAGAGATTATCTAGTAAATTACCATGGTTATTAACCACCTGCTTTGGAAGGCGGTGGTGGTTGGGGGGGGGGGGGGGGGGTTTGCTAGCTCACTAGGCCACCAATCTTTGGCCTAGTATTCCCTGCTTATTCCAAATACAAGAATTTCTGTCTTTCCAGATTTAACTTCAGACAGTTCAGTCTCATCCAGGAGGCAATTTCTGCATGCAGTTATAAAATTTAATTATAGTTACCTTCGTTTCATGACCAAATGACATTATTAGCTGGGTGTCATCTGCATATGACAATATCTCGATTCTAAAAGGTTCCACAATCATGGCCAGAGGATGCACTTTTATATTTAAGAGTGTGAGGCTCAATGTCGATCCTCACTCAAGTGTTGGTTCCAATTTTTTTACTAAAAGGGTTGATGGAAACCAATTGAATTTAGTCTGTCATAAAGTCCCTCAGCCAGGTCAACGCCTGTCCTTGCCCTTCTATCTCATGCAATCTATGAGATACCATATCAAAAGCTGCAGATACATCTAACAAGATCAGCATAGCTTATCTGCTTTCATCCTTGCTAGTTATGATCGTTTCCTTAGCAGCCAGGAGAGATGTCTGTATACTATGGGCTGCTCTAAACTTTGATTGTGAGAGGTCCAGGATAGGATCATTCACTAAATACTGAGTGAGAGAATTATTAACCAGTTTCTCCATGATCTTGCTGAGAAATGGTAATAG
This sequence comes from Triturus cristatus, assembly GCF_964204655.1. Lineage (NCBI taxonomy): Eukaryota > Metazoa > Chordata > Amphibia > Caudata > Salamandridae > Triturus > Triturus cristatus. The sequence goes on along the minus strand of NC_140593.1, from coordinate 1,044,414,032 downwards.
TGAAATATGGGCAGTAATTGGCAAAAATGGTGGGATCTGCTGTGGGTTTCTTTAAGATGGGTGCAACACATGTGGCACATTGGCAGACTTTAGGGATAAGTTAAACAAATCCAGGATATGTGTTGGTAGTAGAGGCACCACAAAAGCAAAAAAAATGAGCTGGACACACATCTTCTAGCCATCCTGACTTGGTATTGTATATTATTTCTTGAACCTCTTCCAATGCAGCCGATTCAACATTAATTAATTGACCTGAAACAATTGGGAAAATAGAACCCTGCCCTTATCTTATTAATCCAGATTCGCTTTGTAGGTCAAAGTCATTATATATTTTGTTAATCTTTTCACTAAAATAATTAACTAAAGAGTCAGGGATGGAAGCCCTACAGGCTTCTGGATTTGTAAATTCATTTAGAATCTTACAGATCTCTTTAGCAGAATTTCCAGGTTTTCCAGTCTGAACTACCAAAAAGTGCCTGCGTGCTTCTCTCAGATGTTTATGAAAAATTGCAAGGGCTAATTTATAAGCGCTTCTATCCAGGGAAGTTTTCAACCAGCGGCATGCCCTTTCAAGTTTCCTACACTTCCGATTTTCAAATTTAAGTTCTTAATTATACCAAACCATTTGTGTTTTTCCCACCTATTCTTTATTAGTCTGGAAGGGGCTGGCCACCAACTCGATGGGCTTAAGGAAGGTATCATGGAACTGTGTGCTGACCCTTTCTATATCTAAGGGCATCTTCAGGAGTGGGGGTTGAAAATGGTTCTTTAAGTTTGACAAATGTATTTTCTTACAGGGCACACATGTCGTACCAACTCCTTGTGCTGTGGTTTAGGAGAAGAAGTCAGTGGAATTTCAAATTCAATCAAATAGTGATCAGTCCATGTGAGGGGAGTTGGATGACTAACTTATTTTTTAGAGCATTGCTAAATAATAAATCAAGTGTATGGCCGACACTACGAGTTGGGCCTACTACTAGTTGTGACAGGCCTGCCATCCTCAAGTCTGTCAACAGTAGGTTAACTTCCATATCTGGTGTGTCTTCCCCATGATAGCTTTTTGTTATTGGGTGACTTAAACTATCAGGCTTTAAAATATATGGGGATACTTTGTCCAGTGACCGGAGACTAAAATCATTCTTGGAGCCTGGGGGACGGTATGTGGGGTAAAAAGGTGCAGTGGTACTGGCGACGGTCAGACACAGACAGGCTTGCTTGGGCTCACCTTCAGCATGCCCACTGTGCAACCCCTTCGCACTGCCTCAACTTCTGCAGCCTTAAATATGGTGCCCCCAAGTGCATTGTAGTCACTGGAGCAGCAATCTCACCAAAATGGCAAACGCAAAAGTCCCGAGATGGTAGTGGGGATTGTCCAAAACGCTCTCTCTGCCAAACGGTAACAATCGGGGTGGACCGGAAAGATCAGGAACTGTACAAGCTCATTAAAAACTCTGTAGAAAATATGCCCCTAGAAACCCAGCAAAAACAGAAAATTATTTTCATCCACCTAATATTACCACATGATCTATCCGAGTAATTAAGAAGCCCCAAATGCTCAAGTTAAAATCATATAATATACATTTCTAATTTACTACACCGGAAGCATCTTAGCGCCGGGGCTACGTAAGAATTATGCGATAGCTGGATGTTAATTGGCAAAAACTGCATTTTTAAAGCTTTTCTAAATTGAAGTAGATTTGGCTGGGATTTCAATTTTAAAGGAAGTTTATTCCAGAGTTTAGCGGCACAGCCTATGAAACTTCTACAGCACTATGTGGTTCGTGTACATTTTCGAGAAGACTAACATCACAATTATGGTCTTCTGTAGCTCATAGGGAATGCAGGGAAGATTTTTTTTTTTTATTATCCTCAGAGTATTAAAGGAAGATTAGGTGAGCGCATTGATTGGATCCCCAAATGTCAGCCTGTCAAACATGATACTCCGGTTCATGACTTTCTTAACTGGGACAGGGAGTATTCTTAAATTCTGTGGCCACCAAATAGTGGACCAAAAGGATGGGTCGTTCCCACCCAGAAGAACCTTAGTCTTCCCAAAGTTTGATATCAAGCAATTTTCCTTCATTCACTCGCCCACTTCCAGAATGCAATCATGAAATCTGATGCCCGCATCTTGGTTGTCGTTAGCTATCGAAACCACAATCTGTGTATCGTCTGAATATGACACTAGGGAAAACCCAAAGGATCTGATCAATCTGACTAGAGGTGTAGCGTAAATGTTTAAAAGAAGAGGGCTTAAGGATGATCCCTGCGGCACACCACATGGCAAAGAAAAGGGACAAGAGAAAAATTCATTGGGCGCAACAGATTGCTCTCTGCCCAAAAGGAATGATCTTAGCAAACGCATGCAAAAGTTTGTCTCGTTCGGTCTCCTTAGTGGCCACAATCAGTGCTGGCCCCATGCTGTGTCCGCTTCTCAACCTGAATTGGTTGGAGTCTGGAAGTAGGTGATTGTCCAGAAAAGGTTAGTTTTGCATTCCTTGCCTTTTCCACTACTTTGGCTGGCAAATTGAGATGAGAGATGGGACAGTAACTGCTTAGTTCTAAAGGGTTATTAAGTGTAGGTTTTTTTTATGAGGTAATACGGAGGCTATTTCCCAGGCTTTAGGAAAACACCCTTCTCTCAACATCTCATTAAAAATCTTCGTGAGATGAGTAGCTACAGTAACTAAGGCCATCTGTAGGATTACAGGTGGACAAGGATCAAGGGAGCCTGATTTTAAATAAGAAAATATCCTTTGAACATGTTGTAATGTAAGAGATATAAAGTCAGTCAGCAAATTTGTTGGGGGGGGGGGTGTGCAGGGGGGCACGGGGAACGTACTTCAGTTCGATCCCAACTAGCTTCCTTATAGGAGGCAAAATCATTATAAACTTCAGCTACTTTCGTTTTAATGAGAAATATTACAAAAAGGATTGATTGCCACCCGAGGTATTCGTGTTCCTGGAGTTAGTTAGGGTATTAACTGTCTGGATAAAGGTTTTAGCTGAATCTTTAGCAAACATGATTTTATTGATGAAGTAGGAGGATTTTGCAGTCTGATTCAAAGTTTAGTATTTCTAAATGCATTGTTTATATATTTATATCTTTCAGAGGGCTCGTAACTTTCCCTCCATTTGCATTCCTGTCTACAGCAGTGTTGTTTTTGGAGTCTTAGCTTCTCTGAAAACTAGGGAGCTGACGGTTTGTTTCTATTGCAATTGTGTGATTTTAAATGCAGCAATTGGTCAGCAGCTGAGCACAGCCAGTTTGAGGAATGTGAGGTTGCGAAGTCTTTCACATCTTCTGGGAGGGTGTCAGACAAAATCTGATTAAACTGCGCAGACTCAATTTTATATGTGATACTCGAGTGTTGTAAGAGGTATTAGTAGGGGATGAGGTTTTAGCAATCGGTAAATGGAACAGAACAGCCTTATGATCAGACCATGTCAGAGTTAACGAGGCAGTAACCGTAAGAAATGGATTGTTTGAAAATATCCCATCAAGGGTATGGCCTGCCAGGTGGGCAGAGTCCTGAACCAAATGGGTTAAGCTCATACTGGCCAGTGTATCCACTAAATATTATGTGTCTCTGTCAGCAGAGGCCTCAAGATAGAAATTAAAATCACCTAATAAGATAAATTCTGATTGCTGGAGACAGGATTTTAATATCAAACACACGGTTTGCTCAAATATAGCATTCGGGCCAGGAGGGAGATACATTAGCACCCCGATTTTAAATGAGGGTACTTCACACTCCTAAACAGGCATGAGTGGTAATGATTCTGCCTTATTGCTACGGTAAACTACCATTAAGCCACATATCCTCTCCAATCTAAACAAAGAGTAACCTGGGGGTATCGCTGTGACTAGATCTGGTCCTAAAGTAGAATCTGCCTAGGTTTCCGTGACAAATGCTATATCGATTGCATGATGCTCTAGAATCTCTGCAAATTCAACTTTATTTTTAATTAAACATCTGGCACTGATCAAGGTATAGATAATCCTACAATCTGTCGAATTATTTTCAGAGCTGGTACCATCTACAAGAACACAAGAGGCAGTATTACTCGCTATCTCCCTGCTAATAGCTTACAGATTATTACAGCCCTGAAAAATACAGAATACATATTAATGACATTATAGGGTTCAAAAAATAGTGCAAGCATTTTCCCTACCCGAGATATAATAGGTGACCAGCTCCCCTTGAGTGCACTAGTCTTTGGTTAGGTTGTGAAGCAAATTGACGACGGGCTCTGGTGACAGGCGCGGTCTGGGCCAACCGGATACAGAGGACTTTGCCTTTGGCACGTCAGCGGCACCTCCCGCTGCGTGGACGCAATATGGTATCTCTAAATAGACCACCATCTGGAGGGCGTGGTTGTTGCTTGCGTCTTAGCGCATCAAATACCGATAACAGGTAAATCAAAGATAAAATGCATTATAAACGAAAGTTATCACCACCCTGCACCGTTGCGAAATTTTAATTACAGATGATGACTGAACACCTGACTAGGATGCATAAGGAGACATGGATATAAAATCAATTTACAAAAAATCTTACATTGCCGATCTTAATCTGATTTTCAAAGCATACGAGTAATCAAGCACGGCCTAATCAAGTTTCTTAACTTCAGCAGAGCTTACTTGCCACATTATGCAGAGCGAGAAAATCCACAGCACGAGTACAAAACTCCTACGTTTTCTAGAAAAAATTACACAAAAGCACTAACCGCTATCTTACGTGAACTGCACGTGGTTAGATTACAGATTAAACATTTACAGACAGTAGACAACAAAACGAAACTAGTGATTAGGGTTGCTCCTAGCATTTGAGGCGACACATACTGTAGGAAAGTAGGATCTGCTTCTTATGTTTACCCCCATTTTTTGCTCCCACTGTTTTGACTAGTCTGGCTGGGATCCTGCTATTCAGGACCCCAGCCTAACTGTTTTCTCCCTTCAATTGACATGTATGTACTTTGGTAAAACTCCAGATTGGACACTAGGGTACCCTTATCAGTCCCTAGTATATGGTACACATGTACCCAAGGCGTAAGTACCCCAGAGGCCTCCCATGGGCTGAAGCTTGTATTATGCCACCCATGAAAGGCCATGCAAAATAGAACCTCAGGTCTGCTACTGCAACCTGTGAAAGCTGGTGCTTGCACCACTTACAAGAGATATAGGTTCACTATATCTATATATATCACTACACGTAAAACATTATAAGTCACCCCTATAGCAAGCCTTAACAATCCTGAAGGCATGGTGCTGGGTTTTACGTGAGGGTGCTCCTGCACAAGCAGAGTGCCTCGAGCTCTATTTGATACTGCCAGACATACAGGTAGAGGTGCATTATAACCTCGTGGTAAATGCCATCTCGAAAACGACTGCAACGAAGTATGTTGTGTTTGATGTGAAACACCTTGGAATCATACCTCCACACCAGTAACTGGAGTGGGAGGTATGATTCCTCCCCTCAGAACCGAGGTTCTGGGGGTACCCATGTCTACCGGTACCAACTTTCCTCAAGCCTTACAGCACAAAATTGATGCTGCCAGCCACAGCCACAAGTCTGCCCTCCAGCTGCGGAGCCAATCTCGCGCAGAGGAAGGTCGGACAATAGGTATCCTATCACAGGGAGGTGTGACCACCTCCCAGACAGGATTTAGTGTATTGGGGCTGGGTGGGTGCACGGTCTCCGTGCCAGAAAGTCTGCACGAGGGGCACATTTGGCATCCCTGTGCATAGTCCAGCTCAAACCAGTTCTGGGAGCCATTTACTCCTGCTCTGGCACGAAACTGGACAAAGGACATGGGTGTAGCCACCCCTCTGTCCTGTCCCTCCCCTAGGAGGCTCCCTAGAATCTGTCCAACCCTTCCCCGTGGGTATAACATGGGTTACCTGGCTACTGACATTAGATTTTATGTGGACCAGATTCTGCAAGAAGATACCACTCCACTTCGACCGTCTGGAAACGCTGGACTTCGCTGGTCCTCCCTTGGGCTCGACTTAATCTCCCCTTGTCGTCCCCAGTCACGCTACTGTCTGTGATCCATACAGGCTCCGTGCTGGACCCTGTAGCCCCCCCAAGACATCAGAATAATCTCCTTTGGGGTGAAGGAGTCACTCCCCAGCAAACACGGGCACCGTAACGCATCTGACCGGATGGCTGATCCTGAGCTCCTGCAGACTCAAAAGGCTCCAGCAACACAGGAGGTGGTTTCTGAAGGTCTCCGAGGTTGAGCTGCCCTCTCACTGAGTTAGAGGCGGATATCCCTCGTAGGGACCGTATACCCTGTGCACCGCGTTCATTTGCAGCTGCACATGCTTGCTGTCGTGCAACAATTTGTGCATTGGGCCATTGGTAGCCCTGACCCCAGCACATCTTTTCTGAGAAGGAGTCTGCATCCTCGCGCTCTGTGCCCTGCTTGCTGGTATCCTGTGAAATCGCCTGAGGACCCCTCGCGACTCCGGTCCCTTTGGCCTGTGGGTCCACCAGAGGGTCAACTTTGCTTTATTTGGGCTCCCCTGGTTGCTCCAGGCCTGTTCTGACTCCCCTTGCTGTGGTGAGTCTCCTGGTCGTTGCTGAGCCAAATCGACGCCGAATTTGACCAACCACATGTTTGCTGCTGCCAAGGCTTGATTGGTGATCCCGCCGGACACAGACACCTCAGCACTCGACATCCTTCGTGGGACAGCTCGCCACCGGCTCCTGGTCGTCCTAGACATCTCCGGGTCCTCGCAGCTAAAGAGTCAAGATCACCGTCATCACCCGACATTGGTGGGCATTCGTCTACCGAGCCCCTGGTCACTCCAAAGTGACCCAGAGTCTGTCCCGTCTGCTTTCAGGTTCATCCCACCTAGAATCCACGTTTGGATTACACCCGACACTTCTCGTACTTCCAGCAGCAGCATTTCTTTGTTGACATCCATAGAGAACGGCAAGGATTTCCAACGCCATTTCATGCCTATGCACCCGGCTCCTCTGGGATAGATAACTCTGGTACAAAGGTATCCATGCGTGGGGTGACTCTTCAAACTCTTAAGTTCCAAGGGTTGTCTTCGTAATCTGCCGAGAAGGGTCCTTAATCACTAATTGTCCAACCGCAACTTTCCCATTGAATTGTACGGACCATGCGGTCATGTTCTCACTCTGCACCCGTCCTCCGTGGGGTCCCTACTCACTCACCTAGGGTAGTTTCTTGTGGTCCCAGCAATTCCTCACCTCCTAGACGAAGTCTAGTCCCGAGTCGTGGTTCTTTTACCACTTATTGAGTATATGGTTTGGTCTCCCCCTGGAGCCCACTGTGTATTGTGCTACTTAAGTTTGATTCTTTGCAACTGTATTATTTGATTTGTGTTCTATCCTCGTGTAGAGGATACTAGAGTGTTATAGATAATAAATACATATTTTTTATAACTATTGTGTGGTTTCCCTTTCATTTAACCAATACTATAAGGTTGCAATCTGGTAAAACAAGGTGCTTAACATTCCTTCAAGACTTAGCCCGAAGGCTGCTCTCCATAGCTACCACTAGGATAGCTTTCAATAAAGGTTATCTTTGACCTAATCACCATAAGGGTTGTTTGGACTGGTACAAGGTGCCCACTTTAATTAGTGGACAGCATATACCAGGCCAACTTCACACACGTTATATAGAATGAAAGACAGACAACTTTCAAAGCATCTGGATCGCATCTAACACTTCAGTCCTAGTGAGAAAATCCTCATCCTAGTACAGTAAGCTATACTGTAAGAACGCCCTTTGGGACAGGTGAAAACAAGTCATCATAGTTCCCTCCAAACCTACACTAGGAGCAGAAATAAAAGCAAATATTCCTAATGAACACACTCTACACCTGAGTTGGGTGCAATGTGCCGATTCTTTAAATGCTACAGTTGTAAAATTGTCCATACACTCCAACAGAACAATTTTTGAAATATACACAATATCCTCCAATGTTTTACCCATACAAGAGTACAAGATCATGTGCTATACCGATGGCTCTGCACAAATATGGTCACTTATCATACATGACCTGAAAAAGTGACCAAAGATGATGCTAGTGAAAATTCATGGTCAATAAAGATATCATGAAGAACTGGTAAACTAAAGTGAGAGTCAAGGACCCAAATTTGCTCAATTCAATATAGATCTATATTCTGTAATAAAAACAAGACATCACATTTTTAGGATTGTTTGAGGAGGTAGGAGAAGTATGAATAAATCTAACACAAATACAAATGAATATGCTACTTACCAGTATGCATCTGTTCTTGGCATGTAGGGCTGCTGACATTCATATCTGTGCATAGATCGCCGCCTAGTGTTGGGTCCGGATGTTTGCACGTTGTTGTCCTGGAAGAGTCTTCGAGGTATCCTGGGATAGGTGACTCCTCCCCTGGACTACAGTGCGCATGGGCATCCCCTCCATCCTCAGATTGTTTTTCGCCATTGTGGCAGTGATGGAGTAGATACAGAAAAGTGATGACCATGCTTACAGTAATTCTGAGAGCTGCAGCTGCTACAGGCGCCGGGGAGGAGGGAGGGCGATATGAATGTCAGCAGCCCTACATGCCAAGAACAGATGCATACTGGTAAGTAGCATATTCAGTTCGAGGCATGTGGGCTGCTGAATTCATATCTGTGCATAGAATGTATAGCAGTGCCCTCTATTAGCGGCGGCTACCAGTGCCAGCTGCAGCGGTCTGAAAAAGGGTTTTGAGAACAGCCTGTCCTACAGCTGCCTGCTGTTTTGATTGCACATCTACACAATAGTGTTTGGTAAATGTGTGTGTGGTGGACCAGGTGGCTGCTCTACATATATCATGCAGGGGAATATTTCCTAGAAAAGCCATGGAGGCCCCTAACTTACGTGTTGAGTGGGCTCGTGGGGGAATAGTTAATGTGCGTTTTGCCTTTTGATAACAAATTTGAATACACTTAACTATCCATCTGGCTATCCCTGCTTTGGAGATGGCGTTACCCTTGTGGTGTGGGGCAAAGGCAACGAACAGTTGTTTTGTCTTCCTAAAGGGTTTAGTCCTGTGGATGTAGTACATGAGGGCCCTCCTTACGTCTAGTGTATGGAGTGCTCGTTCCGCGACAGTTTGTGGGTTTTGGAAGAAAACGGGCAGTTCAATAGTTTGATTCATGTGGAACTGCGAGATTACCTTGGGCATGAATTTGGGGTTGGTACGTAGTACGACCCTGTTGGCGTGAACCTGTATAAATGGCTCTTGAACTGTTAGTGCCTGGAGTTCACTAACCCTTATTAAAGAAGTGATTGCTACCAGGAAAGCTACTTTCCAGGTGAGGAATTGAATCTCGCATGAGTGTAGAGGTTCAAAGGGTGGACCCATCAGGCGTGTGAGGACCAGGTTGAGGTTCCACATTGGAGCCGGTGGGTGGCTTGGTGGAATGACTCGTTTGAGTCCTTCCAAGAATGCTTTGATGGCAGGCACTCTGAATAGTGAGAGGTGCTGCCTGGTTTGCAGATAGGCTGAGATTGCGGTCAAATGGACACGTATAGAGGTGTATGCCAGATTGCATCGGTATAGGTGTAAGAGGTAACAAATGATGTTTTGGATGGATGCGTCCAGCGGGTTAATGTCATTATTACTACAATAAATGACGAACCTTTTCCATTTGGCTGCATAGCAAGCTCTTGTAGTGGGTCTCCTGGCCTCCTTGATGATGTCCATACAGTCAGGTGGCAGGTTGAGGTAGCCAAACTCTAGGACTTCAGGAGCCAGATTGCCAGGTTCAGCTGTTGCGGATCTGGGTGCTGAATCTCTCCATGGTTCTGCGTCAAATGCGCGGGTTTGATCCGCAGCCTTTGATGCGGCACCACGGAAAGTTCGAGGAAGGTGGTGTACCATGGCTGGCGTGCCCACGTAGGAGCAACTAGGACGAGTGTCAGGGAGTGTTGTCGGAGTTTGCGAGCCACCAGCGGTATCAACGGTGCTGGGGGAAAAGTGTACGCAAATCTGCCGGACCAGTTCATCCATATCGCATTGCCCTGCGACTGCGGATGTGGGAACCTGGCGGCAAAGCTTTGGCATTTTGCGTTTTCGCTTGTGGCGAAGAGGTCTATCTCTGGATGATCCCACTGCTGGAAGTACGGTTGGAGTACTGATGGGTGTAACTCCCACTCGTGCATCTGGTGGCTGTGTCTGCTGAGCAGATCCGCCATCTGGTTGTCCTTGCCCGGGAGGTGCTCTGCCATGAGGAACATGTTCCTCTGAATGGCCCACTTCCACATGCTCTGAGCCAGATGAGACAACTGTGGAGAGTGTGTTCCTCCCTGCTTCTGTATGTAGTACATGGCAGTCATGTTGTCCGTCCGGATCAACACGACTTTGTTGCACAGATGTACTTTGAATGCCTTCATGGCCAGGAAGATTGCCATCAGTTCCAGAAGGTTGATGTGCATCTTCTTCTGTTGTGTCGTCCATAGTCCCTGCACTGTGTAGTGGAGTACATGAGCTCCCCATCCCTGGAGAGACGCGTCCGCTGTCAGTACTATTTGTGGAACAGGCTCTTGGAACGGTCGGCCCTTGCAAAGGTTTTGAGGATTCCACCAATGCAGAGAGTTGTATGCCCGACCGCTCACCAACACTAGGTCTTTCAACTGTCCTTGAGCCTGATTCCACTGACGTGCTAAGCACTCCTGAAGCGGGCGCATATGTAATCTCGCGTGTGGGACTATGAAAATGCAGGAGGCCATCATGCCTATCAACTGCATGAACACTCGTGCTGGAAGTGAGTGTTGGGGTTTGAACCTGGAGATCAGCATTTGCATGCTGTTGATCCTCACTAAATTTGGCTGAGCTGTGGCCGCCAGAGTGTCTATAGTCGCACCTAGGTACTGGTGTACGTGTGCGGGCTGGAGATGGGATTTTGGGTAATTTAGTGAGAACCCCAGACTGTGAAGGAGGTGAATGGTGCGGGACATGTGGCTGGCACATTGCTGGGCTGACTTTGCTTGAACGAGCCAGTCGTCCAGGTAAGGGTAGACGTGTATGTGCTGCCTCCGTAGATGTGCCGCCACAGTAGCTAGGCACTTTGTAAACACCCTTGGTGCCGTTGTCACGCCGAAGGGAAGGACTCTGAATTGGTAGTGCTGTCCTTGAACAGTGAACCTGAGGTATTTTTTGTGTGATGGGTGAATGTGTATGTGGAAATACGCATCCTTGAGGTCCAGTGTGGCTAGAAAGTCTCCCTGCTTGAGCAGCGGGAGGACTTGCTGGAGAGTGAGCATGTGAAAATGCTCTGAAAGAATGCATCTGTTTAGGGGTCTCAGGTCTAATATAGGTCTGAGTGACCCGTCCTTCTTCGGTATTAAAAAGTACAGGGAGTACACCCCCGTACCTTGCTCGTGGACGGGTACGACCTCTATTGCGCCTTTTAGAAGCATGCTTTGCACCTCCTGCTGTAAGAGCGTTAAGTGCTCTGAGGACATAGGACGGTTTCTTGGAGGAATTGTGGGTGGAGTGGAGGTTAGCTCTAGACAGTAACCGTATTTGACAATATCTTTGACCCACCTGTCCGTGGTGATGGAGTTCCACGTGGACAGGAACCTTTGTAGCCTTCCCCCGACAGGTGTTATGTGGTCGGGAGGAAGGGAGAGGGCGTCACTGCTTGTTCTTGGGGGAGGACCTGGTGTTGCCGTAGCCGCGTCCTCTTCCCTTTGTACTGGAGCCACGATGTCCACCCCGGGTGTTTTTATCGTAGGTGGTTTGTGTATTGCCCTTGTTGTATGTCTGCTGTGACCCCTGTCCTCTACCTGCTCCTCTATTTCCGGGGCGACGAAAGGAGCTGCTCCGAAAGGACTGAGTCTGGAGAGCCCCCATGGACTTTGCGGTGTCCGTGTCCTTTTTTATTTTCTCAAGGGTGGTATCAACCTCCGGTCCGAATAAATAGTCGGGGTTGACAGGCTGGTTGAGTAGATTATTTTGCACCTCCGGTTTGAATCCGGAGATTCGCAACCAGGCATGTCGTCGCAGCATGACGCTTGTGTTAATGGCCCTGGCAGCCGTGTCTGCGGCATCTAGTGCACACTTGATGGAAGCATTTGTGAGTAGCTGTCCCTCTTTGATAAGAATTTCTGCACCTTCTTTGTACTGGTCAGGGAGATGTTGGAGTAGTTGTTCCAATGTGTCATAGTGCGCTCTATCGTAGCGAGCGAGGAGCGCTTGAGTGTTGGCTATGCGCCATATGTTGGCAGCCTGGGCGGCAACTCGCTTGCCGGAGGTCTCTAGCACCTTGGACTCTTTGTCCGGGGGAGGAGCGTCACCTGTCGTCTGCGAGTGTGCCCTCTTGCGAGCATTCGCCACGACAATGGAGTCTAGTGGTAATTGGCCTCTGATGTAAGTAGGGTCCCCAGGCGCCGATCTGTATTTCTTATCGATCCTGGGGTTTATCACTCGTGCCCTGGTGGGTTCTTTGAAGATGTCCTTGGCTGGTTTGAGGACCCCTTTCAACATGGGCAGAGTTTTTACATGTCTTTCTGAGGATGCAAAGGTGTCCATAAGAAAGTCGTCCTCGATGGTGTCAGAGTGAAGCTGCACTCCATGATTATTTGCGGCACGTTCGATAAGAGCGTTGAACGCTGCAGTGTCCTCTGTGGGAGATGTTTTCGCCCCATAGAGTTGTGGGTCCTGTGCATCTAGAGGTGCACCTGGATCTACAGGGTCGCCCCAAGTTTGATCAGGGTCCTGCTGGTAATCAGGGTCTATGTCTCCGTGGTAGGGGACTTGGTCATCCATGTAATCCCCCAACACATCCGTGTCGGAGTGTGTGGGAAGAGTATGATTGTGGATCCTGGTAGGGCGAGTGGTAAGATTCGCTTAGGAGAGGTTCTGAGTCCACAGGCAGCTTCCTTTTTAGCGGGATCCGGAAAGGGTCCAAAGGTGGCTCCGAAGTTATCCTCCGTTCGTGGATAACCACCCTGCGGTGATGGCGTCGATGACATGTGACGGAGACGCCTCAGGAGGTGTAGTTGTGGTGTGGGCGACCCGTGTCCTGAGTTGGAATATTTTTGGGATCGTGGACGGAGGCAGGCCAAAAGTAATGTTGGCTGGCACCGAAGAGGCTGCTGGAGCTTTTATTGGGCCGGAGCCCGACGTGTCCTGGAGGACCGTTTTGGTTTTGCTGCTTTGTGCTGCACCAGGTCGGACTTGGAGCGTCTTTGAGGCTTTCGTGCCGACCAGGTCTGTCGAGGCGGTCGTCGACTTTTTCGGCGCCGGCGGGTCATCGAGTCGAGGGGCGGGAATGGCCGTCGACGTCTTCGATGCATGAGGCTTCGGTGTTGCCGTGGAAGCGATGTGAGACGCAGCCGGCAGTGTGACCTTTGGTGTCGGAGTCGATGGCGTCGACGCCGGGAACCGATCAGGTTTGTTGGCACCGAAGGCCTTTTTCCGTATGCCGACTCCGACGTCGGCCGCTTCAAGTTCGGCACCGAAGTCTGGCTTGGTGCGCTCGGTGCCGACGCGCTTCGCTGGCGTCGAAGGTGTGGAAGGCCTCGATCCGACCAGCGCCACTTTTGGTTTCGGTTTCGATTGAACCAGTGCAGCTTTCGGTTTGGAAGAAGGGAAACCAGCCGGTTTAGGTAATAATGGCTGCCGCTGAACGTCCGAGGCCGGGCCCGAGGGCGGGGCTGAAGAACTGCGGGATAGGTCTCGGGTAAGGCCCGAAGGCGATCCCTCGACCGGAGCCATAGACTGTGGCACTGGGCTCTCTTCAGTCTGAACGGGTAGGCCTTGCTCGTCATTGGAGCTACTCTCTTCGGCCCCTAAGGCCTCATCGTAGTCTCCTACCTCGGTGTCGTCTTCATCTCTGTGAAAGAGTGATTCGTCGACGTCGTTCGATCCGGAGTCATGTTCGGAAACGGGACTGGAGGGTAGGATCTCCAATTCCTCGACATCTTCGGTCTCGGCGTTGAAGATGTCTGCCGGGGCCGGTGCAGCGTGCTGCGCTTCGAGTCTTGCCGCTCGTCGATTCCGTAGAGTCTTCTTGGAACGGAACCGGGCACAGGCCATGCATGTCGATTCGTCGTGATCCGGCGAAAGGCATTTGTTGCACACCGGATGGACGTCGATGTGGGGATATTTCGCATTGCATACCGGACATCTTTTGAACGGTGTCCTCGATTCCATCGTCGATGGGCAGGTAAGAAGCGAAAAGTCGGTGCTGAATGTTGTTAAACTAACAAAGGAGTATCGAAACCGATCGAGAAAAACAGTACCGACGCGAACTAAAGGCCTTTTGGCCTCGATAAAGTTTTTCCTAACTTGAGCTAAGATAGCACATCCGAACCCATTGGCGGAAAAAAACAATCTGAGGATGGAGGGGATGCCCATGCGCACTGTAGTCCAGGGGAGGAGTCACCTATCCCAGGATACCTCGAAGACTCTTCCAGGACAACAACGTGCAAACATCCGGACCCAACACTAGGCGGCGATCTATGCACAGATATGAATTCAGCAGCCCACATGCCTCGAACTGTACAATTTCCACTTCAAATTAACAAAGAACACCATCATAAGGTTCTACTTACACGTTCAAGTCAAAATATTTTTTCGATAAAATCAATTCCTCTACATACTCCTGCGTAACATCAGGGAACCTTACTTCCTGCAAAAAAAGCAAATATATTATTCACTTAAAATGCTTTACAACACTTCATCATATATTTTAACACACCGAATGAAACTTAATAAGTTACAGAGAAGAATCAGTAGATATCTGATATGTTGAACCTGAAAGAAATCAATGGAACCTGATATCTAAGAAGAATTTTTGTATCCATTGTATACATTTCTCTTCAACAACCAGATAGAAAACAAAGATGAAACCCTGTTGTCTTAACTTGTTCACGGTCAGAAAATAAAAACAGGGACTCTCTAAACTGGACTCAGGAATACTTTACTGAAACTATACAGGAACTAAGCACTTCTGAGCATGGTTAAAAGGAACTACATACAGTTTGTGGGAACCTTTGGCGGGAGCTCGAGGGGAATGTTTTTTAAATGCCTGACTGATATGCTTAAGAAAATACATATTGGCAAACCCAGTTCATCTGGCTTTGGCAAGCTAGAGCTATGGTTCATGTTTTTAAAAAAATTATTTTAAGATTATGAGTCAAAAATGAACAATTAAGACATCACTGTTTAGAATATTCTCACAATATGCTTATAATAAAAAAAGGTTACATTTAAAAATAAATTAACCACTGCTTGTTTTTTTCCCCAGCAAATTACTAGGGTTTCTTTAAGTAAAGTAAGATCTATTTAGCATACCGAAGCCACAGCTAGTGCCAAAAGCCCTACCGTGCATGGGCTTTGGTCCAGCATGAAGTTGGAAGCACGGTCTAGACTAAGGCCAGGCCCTACAATCACGTACAAGGCCAACTCCCCAACGGACACCCACCCCCCAATTTTATTTCTTTGTAGTTCATTTTCCCAGTCCCTCAGGAGTCTCTTGAGACTCGCTCGGGGGACCTTTGGGATCAAAGCAACACCATCAAAAATAAAAAGAAATTAGGTCTGGTGGGGTCCCGCTGGAGTTGCCCCACAAGCGCTAGGCTAGGCAGTCAGGGTATCCCTACCCTGCCCCCTAAGATCATTTCTAGGTCACAGCCTACCAGACAGCTCTGCTGTCTAGTTTGCTAAAGACATCTTAGGGACTTTTAGAAAGTTGACCTTGGAATGCTTTCGCTGGCTGTCTACCACTGACTTTGTGGCATGTCACTCACATTTTCTGGCTTTCAATTTGCTGGGATTATTTTTGCTTTAGGTTCTCCAGTAGTAGTTCTTCCGTCCCGTTGCTTAAACTGTGCTTACTGTATTCTTCCACAAACTCGCTTTCTGTAAACAGGCCTTTAAATCTTGTTCTTGTCACATTTGCTGGGCATTCAAAGATAGAGATCATAAATCAAGGTGCGTCTTCCAGGGAACTCAGTGTTTATTTTAATTTCTCTTACTTAAAAGTGAGAAGATTTATGTGACAATCAAGCTAGCTCTGGAAAAGGGCCCGAGGGAGGCTTTACAATGTTAATTCTTTTTCTAGCAAACATCAACATTTAAATGTCTGTAAGTGAACTTTGCTGACTATCAAATCAATATACTACTAGGTGATGACATTTCCCCATATTGTTTATACACTGTATATGTTTTATCAGTAAAAGTGTATGTGAGTGCAAATGTTATGGTGATTTCAGTTGAAGATTTGTCTAATGATAATACACTAGCAGACCATCCATACTCAGTTGCCCCACTTTATTCTACTCTTCTCTGCACCGCTCCCCTCTTCTCTGCACCGCTCCCCTCTTCTCTGCACCGCTCCCCTCTTCTCTGCACCGCTCCACTCTTCTCTGCACCGCTCCACTCTTCTCTGCACCGCTCCACTCTTCTCTGCACCGCTCCACTCTTCTCTGCACCGCTCTACCCTACACCACTCCACTCCACTCTACCCTACACCACTCCACTCCACTCTACCCTACACCACTCCACTCCACTCTACCCTACACCACTCCACTCCACTCTACCCTACACCACTCCACTCCACTCTACCCTACACCACTCCACTCCACTCTACTCTACTCTACACCACTCCACTCCACTCCACTCCACTCTACTCTACCCTACACCACTCCACTCCACTCCACTCTACCCTACACCACTCCACTCCACTCTACCCTACACCACTCCACTCCACTCCACTCTACCCTACACCACTCCACTCCACTCTACTCTACCCTACACCACTCCACTCCACTCTACTCTACCCTACACCACTCCACTCCACTCCACTCCACTCTACCCTACACCACTCCACTCCACTCCACTCCACTCTACTCTACCCTACACCACTCCACTCCACTCCACTCCACTCTACTCTACCCTACACCACTCCACTCCACTCCACTCTACCCTACACCACTCCACTCCACTCCACTCTACCCTACACCACTCCACTCCACTCCACTCCACTCCACTCCACTCCACCCTACTCCACTCCACTCTACCCCACCCTACACCACTCCACCCTACACCACTCCACCCTACACCACTCCACCCTACACCACTCCACCCTACACCACTCCACCCTACACCACTCCACCCTACACCACTCCACCCTACACCACTCCACCCTACACCACTCCACCCTACACCACTCCACCCTACACCACTCCACCCTACACCACTCCACCCTACACCACTCCACCCTACACCACTCCACCCTACACCACTCCACCCTACACCACTCCACCCTACACCACTCCACCCTACACCACTCCACCCTACACCACTCCACCCTACACCACTCCACCCTACACCACTCCACCCTACACCACTCCACTCTACCCTACACCACTCTACCCTACACTACTCCACTCCACTCCACTCCACACCACTCCACTCTACACCACTCCACTCTACACCACTCCACTCTACACCACTCCACTCTACACCACTCCACTCCACTCCACTCTACCCTACACCACTCCACTCCACTCTACCCTACACCACTCCATCCCACTCTACACCACTCCACTCTACCCTACACCACTCCACTCCACTCTACCCTACACCACTCCACTCCATTCCACTCTACTCTACTATTCTATGCACCACTACACTCTACACCACTCCACTCTGTAATACTGCACTCTATGCCACTCCACCCTGCACCACTCCATGCTACTGCACTCTTCTGAAACAATCTACTCTATGCCACTACACTCTATTCCACAGCACTTTATGCCACTCTGCACCACTGCACATCACTGCAATCAACGCTGCATCACTCTAATCTATGCCACTGCTGTCTAAGCCACTACTCCATGCCACTGCACTCTATTCTGCACCACTATACTCTACCCTGCACCACTCCACTTCACTTCACTTCACTCGACTGTGAAACAATCTACTCTACGACACTGCACTCTATGCTATGCCACTCTACTCTGAAACGATCTACTCTACGCCACTGTACTTTAGGCCACTCTATGCTGTGCCACTCTACTCTAAACCACTGCAGTGTACGCCAATTCACTCTACACCACTTTACTCAAAACCAATGCACCCTATGCCACTGTACCTACTCCAAGTACTTTGCACCACTGAGCTTTACGCCACTATACTCTACACCATTCTACTCTATGCCACTGCATGCTACATCACTCTACACCATTGCGCTCTACGTCACTGCACTTTCCTCTGCACCACTCGACTCTGTACCATTTGACTCTGCACCACTCTACGCCACTGCATCACTCCACTGTATGCCACTGCCCTCTTACCTGAACCATTCCACTCTGCACCACTCAACTCTATGCCACTTCACTCTATGCCACTCTGCTATGCAACATTGCTCTCTCTGCAACTCTACTGCCTCGCTATACTCCACGTCACTCTACGCCAAGCCACTCTAATCTACTCTGCACCACTGCACTTTACGTCATTTCACTCTACTGCACAATACGCCACTGCCAATACGACACTACACCACTGCAATCAACGCTGTGCCACACTGCACCACTCTACGCAACTGTGTGCTACTCTGAACCACTCCATTCTGAAACAATCTATTCCACGCAACTGCATTTTATGCCACTGCAATAGATGCTGCGCCACTCTATGCCTCTGCAGTCTACACTATACTCTAAACCACTGCACTCTAAACACTGCTCCCTATGCCACTGCAACTAAATACTTTGCACCACTGCACTTTACACCACTATGCTCTACAACATTCTACTCTATGCCACTGAACGCTATGTCACTCAACACTATCGCACTCTATTTCACCGCACTCTACATCACTGCTCTCTGCACCACTCTACTTTGCACCACTCTACGACCCTGCACCCTACTCTGCACCATTCAACTCTTATGTAGTCTACTCTACGCTACTACACTCTACCCTGCACGACTCCATTTTACCCTGAACCACCACACTATACCACCTCACTCTACTACAATATACTCTATGCCACTGCTCTATTCTACTTTACGTCCCTGCACTCTACGCCAATGCACTATACACCACTTTAATCAAAACCATGCACCCTGTGCCAATTTACTCTGCACCACAGGCTTTATGCCACTTCACTCTAGGCCACTGTACTACATTTCACTCTATGACACTCCACTCCTTGATACTCTTGGATGCTCTACTCTATTAAACTGTGTTCCACTGATACTCTACTTCAATAAATGCCACTCCACTCTACAACACTTTACTTCACTCTACAACACTACTCCACTATGATGTTCTACGCAACTCACCTATGCCACTCCATGCCACTTTACTCCACTCTATGGCCCACTAGTCCATGCCACTCCACTCAATGAGCATCTACTCCGCTCTACAACACTGTCTACGCTACTCCAATCTGCTCTGCTCTACATCATTCCACAACACACTATGTCACGCCACGACACTCTACTCCCTACACGACACACCACAATACTGTACGCTACTCCATGACACTCCACTTCACTCCTCTCCTCTCCACACCACTCAACTCTACTGTATGCCACTCCACTCTACTCTACGACACTGCACGCCACTCTCCTTTACCCCACTAACTTTTAGCCATGCTAAACAGCAGCCATTCTGGTGCACAAAATTGCTAACACATATTGGCAAAGCTAATAAAATAAAATTCTTACCCTTATCCTTCCAGAGGAAGGCGGGGTTATGCTTACCTGAAGATCCTCAAGTGCCTAGTTGTTGGTTCTAAAGAATCAAGCTTGAAACCAGTCTCTTGAGTGGAAAAAATGGCTACCCACCATTGGCTGTACTGGTATTTCTGAGAGTATTGGTTGAACCAGCTAAACGGCTCACCCCATTTAAAAAAAAATGTTTTGGTCCTCATTCCGCCAATTGACTTGTTGGCGATACTACTTTTCCCTTACCGAGGGCCAGACGGGAATGAAGTCGTTCCACACAAGAAATCTAGCTGCTTCCACTCCTACCCCTCTCAAGCACAACATACAGAAGAAGGGGACCAGGACCGATAGCTGTTTATTGGCTTAATCATTGGACCCCATTCCTCTGACACCAATCAACCAACATAGCCCATATCTTCTCCCGACTTCTAGGGTCACATGCCATGTCCTGTTGGCGTATGTGTATTATATTATTTTTACGCTCAGAAAAAAGGGGTGGAACAGCGGATTTCCAGGCTCTGCAGATCTCTAGTCTTCCCATTAAGATAACATAATAAATCCGTCTTGCAGCTATTTTATCTGAAACAGAAATACTGTCTTGGCCTATTCCGAAAAATATAAGTAAGGGAGTTACTTCTATCTGAATTCCTGTTACATCCGCCAAAAATTCACACAGGTCCATCCAAAATTTAGTAATCTCTGGGCAGGTTAAAAACATATGGCGGTCATCTGCTAAAGGATCTCGACACCTTGAACAAAAACGGAGTTCCAGAAAATGTTGTTAATTTTGCTGGGGATCAATATACCCGATATAGGGTAAAAAGATGATTTCGTTTAAGAAAGTCTGGTTTAACTGTCTCTCGAAGCAATGCAAATGAGCCCATCCAAGCCTCACTCAAATTAATATTAACAACATCATCACTCCAGAGCTTTTGGATATCCTGATCTATATCGTCTTCTGCTTCGATCAAAGTCGATACCACAAGGACACTTCTTTATTAATACCACCAACTTTCATGGCTTGAATTAACCAAGAATCATCCATCTGTTCCTCCCAATTTTGCCTAGCCCACCAAGCAGAGTTGATAGTATTTAAATCTGGTTAATTGTCCCCGAGTGCATGAAGTCAAAGTTTCCCAAGTAACCAGATCCGTACCTATTCTCAAATCTCCCCAACGTGAGATAACCGCTTGCTTCAATGGTAGGCTGAGCATATCGTCTAAACAGGCTAGAGTGCCTGGGGAGCCCCAAATTGGTGCATGATCCGAATAGTAGGGTATTCCAAGTTTTTTCCGTATATAAACCCAGTTCTTCACTGCCTGCAACAAAATCTTCATTCTGACTTTTTTTTTTTTATTTGGGCCCCAAAACTTAAGGAACTGCTCTTGTTCACCCCCCAAATCACTAAACATTGCCCCATTGAGAATACCTAATGCAGAATCATCTGGTTTATTTAACAGCATCCGAAAGTTCTTAAAATGAAAAACATGTAAATATACCCACAAGTCTGGAAGAGCCAGTCCCCCCTTCTCCAACTTTCTCCTTAACGTTTTTGCAGGAAATACAGGGATCCTTCGAAGCCCAAATAAAGCTGCCAATCTTGCCCTGTAATTTTGCTACCTCAGCTTTGTCGAATGGGAGGGGTATAGTGTTAAAAAGAAAAAAGTGACTTTTGGGAGTACGATCATTTTAATCAAATCGAACCTGCCATACAAGTTAAGAGGGAGATTTGCCCATCTGATCAATAATCTCCCTACCTCCTGACTGATCTTCCTCCCATTAACCATAGGAACATCCGCTAACTTCTGGGTAATTATAATACATAAGATAGCGCATCTGATATTTTTCCCCAGAGATCTGAGACGTTTGGTTCCACTCTAATTTCAGTTTTATCTCTATTTACACTATACCCCGATATCTTCTCAAATAATTCTGCTTTAGCCATCAAACTGGGGATAACCTCCTTGGGAATGAGCGTATACAGAATAAGATCGTCCGCATATAGAGCTAATTTGACCTCAAGGTCTTTATACCTGAATGGAAGGATGGAGGTATCTTGTCTGATTAAAGCTGCAAAGGGTTCAATATAAATATTAAATAACAGGGGGGATAACGGGCATCCCGGTCTTGTTCCTCGCATAATGCTAAACCAGCCCGTTAACTCCCCGTTAACTAAAACTCTAGCTCTAGGTGCGCTATATAGTGACTGGACAGCTTTTATTAGATTCTTAGGAAATCCAAGGGTTCTTAGGGTCTCCCAGAGATAAGGCCAGTGGACCTGGTCAAACGCCTTAGCGGCGTCAACTGTCACCACTGTAACTGGGAGGTTAAAGGATTCTGTCAGATCCACTACGCCGAGCATTGTGAAGGTTAGTTCATTGAGCTGCCTTCCAGGAATAAAACCCCTCTGATCGCTATGGACTACACTCTTAATAGTCTTAGCAACCCTTGCTGCTAATATCCCTGTGAACACTTTATAATCCGTGTTCAACAGGGATATAGGCCTATAAGACTCTGCGAGCAATGGGTCCTTATTTGGTTTTAAAATTAACACTATCGTTGCCTCAGCCCAAGATATCGGGGGATCCTCCCCATCCCTCAAGATAGTATCAAAAAGCTTTTTTAACACAGATACCATGCTATCCTCAAGAGACAAGTATATTTCTATTGGAAGGCCATCTGGCCCGGCCGCCTTCCCTCTTGCCATCCTTCTCATCCGTGCTCTAATCTCCTCTTCGCTTATCTCTGAGGCAAGAGACTCTTTGATGTTCATTCAGGGATAGGAGTTCAACATTATCCAAAAATTCCTCAATATCTTCCAACCCTGGCATAATATCCTCTTTATATAACTTAGCCATATAACCACACACTTCAGCCCCTATTTTTGTGTTAGTGTCTACTATATGACCAGTTGAACTCACTTTTAAGCTACTTATTTGGTTTCAAGTTGTATCACTTTTAGCTTTCCAAGCTAGAAGCCGGACATTCTTCTCACCATATGAAAAATTCTGGAGTTTACTGACCTTCCATCTATTTAATAAGATTTTATCCAGAACACCCTGATATTCTTGTTGGAGGTACTCTAACTCCTTAGTGAGAAGGGGCACCTTACTAAAGGATTCTAAAGAAGCCTTTTGCAGCTCTAGCTCCTTGGTTTGGATGTTTTTCAAGAGGTCATTCTCTCGCTGCCTAGAACTACGATTTTTCCCCGCCATAATAGGAGGTGCCCAAGGCTCTCAGAAAAGCCTTAAAGGCGTCCCAGATTACCTAGATTTTTGCCGACCCATTATTATCTTTAAAGAAGGTTGCAACCTCCTCACGCATCTAGGATTGGACAGCCTCGTCTAGTAAGATTGTCCAATCCAGGGTCCATCTTGTTATAGCCCTCTTTTTCTGAAATCTCAAAGACAGAAAGACCGCAGAATGATCGGAGAGGGTAGCAAGGAGATGTTCAACCTTTTCGACTCCCTCAAATAGAGATTGATCTATTAAAAAATAGTCAATGCGGGAGTGGTGACCATATTTCTTGCTGAAAAAGGTAGATCCCTTCTTATCCCCCATCTTAATTCTCCAGACATCAACTAAGTTTAGTTCCTGAATCATGGTTTTGATTATTGCCATTGAGTGTGGAGGGGTAACATATTTTTCTTTAGATATTCTGTCCAAATCTGGTCTTTGAACTAAATTAAAGTCACCTCCAATAATCACTGGGCTGTTATTTGTCAAAAGGGCGGCCTCCAATTTAATTAACGCATTTGGGTTATCCTGGTTCGGACCATAGTAACTGACACACACTAACGCCCTATTCTGAATCTTAATATTGGCCAATATCCATCTCCCAGACGTGTCTGTATGGTGGCTTTCCAATTTAATACCCCTATTTGATCTTATAATCATGGCTACTCTTGTACTACCTCTCTGGTTGGAACAGACCACATCCTGAACCCAGGGCCATATTTTAAACGTGGTCAAACATTTGTTTTTTTCTAAGTGGGTCTCCTGTAAGAAAATAACATTTGCCATGGATTTCTTAAGAAATTCTATGATACGGGACAGTTTTCTCATAGATCTCACTCCATTCACATTCCATGAGGTTTGATGCTCCAAATTCTTACTCATTTATTAAATATGAAAGCTCCCGCCCTCTTAATCTAACCCATAAAAAAATCCATTAACTCCACTTTAATATGGAAGGCCGAGAATAACGAATATTTTGTTCCCCCCCCCCCAAAAAAAAAAAAGCTGACATATGGCGGATTAAGGACACCATTTTTTTCTTTTTTCTCCCACATGCTCCCGACACCCTGTGACCCCTCCCCCCCACCACACCCCGGGGAACACCCCTATCGATCTCTTAGGGCGCGAACGCCTTCGAGATATCCCTATGCTAACGAGCTGAATCCAGGTACCAAAACCCTACATTGAATCTACATAACCCTGTATCCCCAAACATAGATAATGTTGTGGTGATATAGAAGAATGTATACAACATGTGAAGTGTATCCTAATATAGAGTATAGAAAGTCTATCACCATTTATAATGAACTAAATATATTCCCCCTATTCCTCTGAGGATCCTTATTACTACCAGCCTCCATGTTATGCTATTTACAAAATATTTACAAGCTATATATCTTTGGCCTACAGTGATGTAGGTCAAAGATCTATTCAGATCCTCCCATCTGCTTTAAGAGGGCATCTACTTCCTCCGGCTCCCGAATGTTCTACATTTTTTTCTGCCACATGATCTTCAACATGGCGGGAATTTCATAAGGACTTGCGCGCCCCTGGACCGGAGTTCATTCATTTTTTAGCCTAAGCCACTGCCGCTCAGCTGTTCTTTTGCCCATATCACAACGTATTAGATAAGTAGAGTCCCCGTAAGTCAGTGACCGTTCTTTTAATGCCCGGGCCAGGACAAGCTCCTCGATTGAATAGGTAAGAAAATT
Organism: Triturus cristatus; assembly: GCF_964204655.1. Lineage (NCBI taxonomy): Eukaryota > Metazoa > Chordata > Amphibia > Caudata > Salamandridae > Triturus > Triturus cristatus. Next base: position 1,044,389,395 of record NC_140593.1, on the reverse strand, counting down.
AACTAATATCTTCCGCTGAGCTTTTCTCCCTGTCTGTAACCTATACGGGTCTCTGTGCACACTGGCGCTCTTTCCCCAGTCGATATCCGTTCTATCTGAAAAACAGCTCCCCCAGCAGCCTACAGACAAATCCTTTTATATCCGCCCCTTCTGCGTTTTCATGAATTCCCAAAAGGCAGATGTTATTTCGCCTGGCCTGAAGCTCGAGTCTTTCCATATCCTGCTGTAGTGCCTTATTCCCTTGTTTGAGCCTCTCGATCTCGCTTAGATTAGTAGCAGTGGCCTCACCCAAGACCTTCACCTCCTCTTCCAGACTCTCTGTATGTTTAGCTAATCGGTCGATCTTCAGTTCAAGAATCTCCCCTTTATCTTGAATATTCTTTTGGTTACTTTCAGAAGTCTCAAATTTAGCTAAAATTTCTTGTCTCAAGGTATTTATCAGGTCTTCCAGCTGGGCCCCTGAAGCCCCCGATGCAGCTTCTTCCCGAACAGCATACGTCAATGCGGGACTCACGTCGTTCAAAGTTACTCCATTTGGGTCATTGTTTTCAGACCTTATACCATTCTGGGATAACTCAGATGGATTTTCCTGAACCTCTGCAAGCGGAGAAAAAGATTCAAGAGCCTCAGTGGAATACCCTGCAATAAAAAGGAGATCTCGTATTCTCCGCTGGTTTTAATAAGCTCTCACTTTCTCCCACAACTGTTTGTGAGCCTGCAACCTGCTCCATTATTTTAAAATATGACCTGAGGGAAAGAGGTGGTTAGGTAAGGACCGCACCTCTCTTGACCTACACTTTTTAATTTTAGCTTTTTTAGAGTTTTTGACAGGAGTCTTAGGAGTCAACACCAAAGGGGATTTGTCGGCTTTCTCCTCTCACCTGTCTTCTTTTCAGTAGCTGATCGGAGTTGATATCTACTCCTTTCTGGCAGAGACCTACCCTCTTTAATGTTAATAGTCTCACACCGAGGGCTCAATTCATCCGCACAGGCGTGCTCCGATGTAGGTGCCTTAGCCCCCCCCTTCACCTAAACTTGTGAGGTGGTGTACATTAGAAGTTAGGGCTCGGGGGTGGGACTCCCTCTCCATCCACTCCTTCTCCCCTTTAATATAAATGCTAACCCCGTCCCTCTGCTGCAAGGGCCCAAAGAAGGGGGAAGATTGGCCTCTGAAGATTGCAAGAAAACAAATTAAGCAGTCCAGGCTTAGCAGTTCTGCTCTTGCGACCTTTACTCCTCTCGCCATTTATATATGCAGTATTGGCCCTGCCGGCAACCAAGAAAATACCGCTCTTACCCGCATGAAGGGTTGTCTCGCCTGCGCGGAATCTCCTCCAACACTCTGCCGCCCGACTCCAACTCCCCAGAGGGGCAGAGCCATGTCTCTCGGCGGTAGGGAGACCGGTGTCCCAGCCCATACGAGACCTTACCGTAATGGTGGTAGCAGTGATAACTGCTGCCGGTCTGCAGACCTGTAGAGAGCCGTAAAGAACCGCTATCACCCCCGTTTTCCTAGTCGCTGTTCCGTCGAAGCTCGCACCCCTCACTCTGCTTGCTCCATTTGCTATGTCACGGCGACACGACAACACTGGTCAGTCCGCCCTCACTCTGACGCTCCCTGCTTCCATACTGCTAGACTCCTCTCGCCCAAGGGCTCTCCCGACTGGCGTCAGACAGCCGCCATGTTCCCTGACCACGTGATAGCGGCGTCTTAAACCAGCTGAACGGCTCACCCCTGATGAGACTGGCACAATAATAAAATTTGGAGCTTAAAAAGCTGTACTAATGTTTGCATCCTGGCAAGGCCTTCGAAGGTGTCTAGGACATATCTAAGGCCCTTTATAAAAGGGTGTCCAAAAAGCTTACTCTGATTTTTCATTCAAGTCTCTTAATTGGCTAGTTCAAGTTTGCATCCACTCTCTTCGGAACTAAGCTTGCCGATCACCAGAAATGGCACACTTGGAGATGCAAATTAAACATACAACTCTTTGGTGCATCAGGGTAACATTTTGCAATCAATGAGTGTTTCCTCCACTTTAACTGCCTAGGCCATCTAAAGAATCTTTAAAAACAGATATACAAGATCCAGTAATTTATGATCATAAGAGCTCCAGAATCTATGCAGACTCTTCTTGGGGGTTTTGTTCCAAACTTTTGCGTCTTTGATTAACCAAATTATGTGGTTTGTGAAACATTGCTCTCCAACAAAGGTCTTATAAATTCTGCTCACACTTCTAAGTCCAGCGTCTTTCAGTTTGCAATGCACAAATGGTGAAAACAGCATCTGAGGTTATTGAAAGTGCCAGTTGAACTGACTTTTGTTCAGCCCTAGCAGGAACACAGGTCTCCTCCAGGAAACAGCTGGTGCATGCAGCACTACTCACAACATCCCTTGGTAGCCCATACATTTAAAACAATATCATTACAACATCACAATTATGCATAAAGAAAACAAAATTCTCAGCTGTTATTCAGCACAGGAAAAGGTCATATAAAGTTCTTATTAAGGATGCAGAAATTGGATCGGATGACAGATGAATAGAGTAAAAGCATAGTCCTCACTTCCAAACGAGACTTAATTTTAATAAAAAGAAAGGAAAAAAAGCACAGCTACCCTTATGTGCGATTGCTCGGATATTAGATAAGTTCCAATAAAATTTCCATGTGCCCCCGATGAAAAGAGCTGCTGATTGAAACTTAGCTCCCAGAGGAGTCGTTATCTTATATAGGAGGACAAATAACTAAACTGCCTCATAAAAAGTTGGTCAGAAGGAATATGCTACTTACCAGTATGCATCTGTTCTTGGCATGTAGAGCTGCAGATCTACACACTTGTGCATAGATCGCCATCTGGTGTTGGGCCAGGATGTTTGCAGTTGTTTTTCCTCTTGGAAAGTCTTTGGAAGTCACGAGGTCGGTGACTCCTCCTTTGGATCGTATTGCGCATGGGCTTCGGCTCCATCCTCAGATTGTTTTTCGCCAGCAGGGAAAGATGGATCGTAGTGATAACAGTGAAGAGGCCCATGTGTGTAGTATCGAAATAAGATAAACTGGAACAGATAAAGGTAGCCGGGGAGGCGGGTGGGCGTTTGTAGATCTGCAGCTCTACATGCCAAGAACAGATGCATACTGGTAAGTAGCATATTCCGTTCGAGGCATATGAGCTGCAGATTACACACTTGTGCATAGATTATATAGCAGTACCCATCCTTAGCGGCGGACACCCGTATCTGTTGCAGTGGTTTGAAATAATGTTTTGAGTACAGCCTGGCCCACACTAGCCTGTTGCTTAGTTTGCACATCTACACAATAGTGTTTAGTGAAAGTGTGCGGTGTTGACCATGTAGCTGCTTTGCAGATATCATCGAATGGGATGTTCCCTAGAAAAGCCATTGAAGCCCCTATTTTACGTGTAGAATGGGCTTTAGGGGGAACGGATAGCGTTTGTTTTGCTTTGTGGTAGCAAATCTGAATGCATTTGACAATCCACCTACCTATCCCCGACTTGGAGAAGGGGTTGCCCTTGTGTGGTGGAGAGAAAGAGACAAACAGTTGTTTGGTCTTACGGAAAGGTTGTGTTCTCTCGATGTAGTACAGTAAGGCTCGTTTGACATCTAGTGTGTGGAGAGCTCTTTCTGCAACTGTCTGTGGTTGCAAGAAGAATACTGGTAGTTCTACAGATTGGTTTAGGTGAAAGGGAGAAATGACTTTAGGGAGGAATATTGGGTTGGTAAGGAGAACAACTTTGCTATGGTGCATTTGTAGAAACGGTTCTTGAATGGTAAGTGCTTGTATCTCACTGACCCTTCTGAGGGAAGTGATGGCTACAAGAAAAGCGGTTTTCCACGTTAAAAATTGGAGTTCACATTTGTGTAGTGGTTCGAAGGGAGGCCCCATTAGTCTGGTGAGAACGATATTTAGGTTCCACACAGGTGAAGGTGGCACTCTGGGGGGAATTATTCTTTTAAGGCCTTCCATGAAGGCTTTAATGGCAGGTACTCTAAAGAGTGATAGATGTTGCTTGTTTTGTAGGTAAGCTGCTACGGCTGCGAGGTGCAGGCGAATGGACGTATAGGCTAGATTGCACCTTTGTAGGTGGAGTAAGTAGCCTATGATGTGTTGAATGGAGAAATCTAGGGGATTGATGGTGTTGTTGTGACAATAGACAACAAAACGTTTCCACTTGGCGGCGTAGCACGCCCTAGTGGTGGATCGCCTAGCTTCTTTGATGACGTTCATACAGTCAGGGGGAAGATTTAGGTACCCAAATTCTAGGATTTCAGGAGCCAGATCGCAAGGTTGAGCTGAGCTGGATCCGGGTGTCTGATCTCTCCATGGTTCTGGGTTAAGAGGTGTGGAGAAAGGCATCATTTTTGGTGCGGTACTACAGATAGTTCCAGCAGTGTGGTGTACCACGGTTGTCTGGCCCAAGTTGGAGCTACTAGGATTAGTGGGAGGGAGTGTTGCTGTAGTTTGCGCACCACTAGTGGAATGAGTGGGAGAGGCGGAAAAGCATACGCAAATCTGCCTGACCAGTTCATCCAGATCGCATTTCCTTTGGACAATGGGTGTGGATATCTGGCGGCGAAGCTTGGGCATTTGGTGTTTTGGTGGGTGGCGAAGAGGTCTATCTGTGGATGCCCCCACATTTGAAAGTACAGGTGTAGAACTTGTGGGTGGAATTCCCACTCGTGGACTTGTTGTGTTTATCTGCTGAGCAGATCTGCCATAGTGTTTTCGACTCCTGGGACATGCTGAGCTAGGAGAAATATTTTCTGGGGTATGGCTCATCTCCATATGCTCTGTGCTAGCTGAGAGAGCTGTGGAGAGTGTGTGCCGCCTTGTTTTTGAATATAGTACATGGCTGTCATGTTGTCTGTGCGGATTAGGACTGCCTTGCCTAAAATCTGTGTTTGAAAAGATTTTAAGGTTAAGAAGATTGCTAGTAACTCCAGATGGTTGATATGGAGTAACTTCTGTTGAGGTGTCCATGTGCCCTGCATGGTGAGATGTAATAGATGAGCTCCCCAGCCGGAGAGCGATGCGTCTGTTAGTACTATCTGGGGAACCTGGTCCAGGAACGGTCGACTTTTGGAAAGGTTTGTGGTGGTCCACCACTGCAGAGAGCGATGGGTACGACCGTCTACCAGCACCAGATCTGTTAATTGACCTCGGGCCTGGTTCCATTGGCGCGCTAAGCACTCTTGGAGAGGAATCATCTGGAGTTTTGCGTGAGGTACGATGAAGATGCAAGAGGCCATCATCCCTATTAGTTGCATAAACACTCAAGTTGGAAGGGAGTGTTGTGCCATGAATTTTGTGCGTAGAGCCTGAATGCTTGTAATCCTGGCAGGATTGGGGTAGGCTAGCACTTTTGAGGTGTCTATGGTGGCACCGAGGTATTGTTTTATGTGGGATGGTTGTAGATGGGACTTTGCGTGGTTTACTGTGAAGCCCAGTTGGTGAAGTAGCTGGATAGTGGCATGCGTGTGTTGTACACACTGGCTGTATGAACTGGCTTTTATTAGCCAGTCGTCTAGATATGGGAAGACATGGATGTGTTGTCTCCTGAGGTGTGCTGCCACTACTGCTAGGCATTTGGTGAATACTCGTGGTGCTGTTGTGACTCCGAACGGGAGTACTTTGAATTGGTAGTGTTGGCCGTCCACTACAAATCTAAGGAACTTCCTGTGAGCGTTGTGCACTGGAATGTGGAAATAAGCGTCTTTTAGGTCTAAAGTGGTCAGGAAGTCGTTTTGGGAAAGCAGTGGAAGTACCTGCTGAAGCATTACCATGTGAAAATGGTCTGAGTGTATGTATCTATTCAGGGGCCGGAGGTCTAGGATGGGCCTCAGTCTCGTCCCTTTTTGGTATAAGAAAATATATGGAATAGACCCCCATATTTCGTTGGTTGGTGGGAACGTGTTCTATCGCCCTTTTCTGTAGGAGGGAGATTACCTCCTGCTTTAGTAGTGTTAGATGTTCTTGTGACATTGGGCGTTGTCTGGGTGGAATGTTTGGGGAGATAGATATTAGTTCTAGGCAGTAGCCTGACAATTATTTGTGTTACCCATTTGTCTGAAGTGATGGTAGCCCAGACAGGGAGGAAATTTTGGATTCTGCCCCCGACCGGAGTGGGATGGTCTGGGGAGAGTGGAGGGAAGTCATTGGGTAGGTGCTGTGGCAGAGCGGGTGGTGTTTGTCTTGCCTCTGCCTTTGTTATTGTTGCCCTTGTAGCCACCTCTTTGGTAGCCCCTTGTAAAGGTGGACTGGGTAGGGGCCTTATATGGGGTGGAAGCGGTGTCGGAGGAGTAGCCTCTAGATGTGCTCCGAAAGGAAGAGCGGCAAAAGGAGCGCCTGGGAGGGTGTGATTGTAAGGCTCCCATGGATTTTGCCCTGTCTGTGTCCTTTTTCATCTTTTCTAGGGCCTCATCCACTTTTGGACCAAACAGATGTTCCTGGTCAAAGGGATGGTTGAGGATGGAGGCTTGTACCTCCGGTTTAAAACCGGAGATCCTTAGCCAGGCATGGCGACGGAGGAGGACACTAGTATTGATGGCCCTGGAGGCTGTGTCTGCTGCATCTAGGGCACAACGTATGGAGGTATTAGTAATGGTTTTGCCCTCCTGAATTAGCTCGTTGGCCCTAGGTTTGTATTTATCAGGGAGATGTTGCATTATGGCTTTTAATTCGTCATAATGGGCCCGGTCATACCTTGCTAGTAGCGCTTGTGTATTAGCGATACGCCATATGTTGGCAGCTTGGGATGTAGTACGCTTGCCTGATGCGTCCAAGAGTTTAGACTCTTTGTCAGGTGGTGGTGCTTCGCCCGACGCTTGGGAGTTGGCCCTTTTACGTGCTGTGGACACTACCAGAGAATCTAGTGGTGCTGGCCCTCTGATGTAGGAGGGATCTGTAGTTGCGGATTTATATTTCTTTTCAATGCGCGGGTTAATGACCCTGGCTCTGACTGGGTCTTTAAAGACCTCTGGCGCATGTTTTATAACTCCCTTGAGCATAGGCAATATGGAGGTAGTGTTGTGTGGTGTCAAACGTAATGAGGAGGAAATCCTCCTCCACGAGGTCGGTATGGAGATCTACCCCGTGATAGTGTGCCGCCCTTTGTAGTAGATGGTTGAACCCCAGTGAGTCTTCTGGTGGGGAAGGTCTGGAAGGCTAGAGATCATCCTGTGGGACGTTAGGGATGTCAAGGATATTAGAATCGTCCCATGGGTCTGGGGAGCCTGTGGGAGTGGGGTCCCCTGTAGGTAAATCTCGGGGAACGTCTCCTATGTCATCATTTGGATCCCCTGATCATCATCATCCGGTGAGGGTGTTGGGGAAAGAGGAGGTGGGGGCGGAGAAGGTGGAGGAGGGGAAGGTGGTGGGGAACGTATTCTGAAAGGGGAGGTAGCAGAGTCCTTCCTCTTTGGAGGTGGAGGCGGAGCAGGTTTTTCCAGCTGTCTCTTTTTGATGGAGAGCATCAAATGTCCGGTCTTAGGATCCTTGGTTAGTGTTTTTTGTAATGGATCCAGTGTAAAGAGTTCTGGTAAGGTTGGTTGGTCCGAAGGCGTCGGGCCGTTGGTTTTTTGGCTTTATCCGGGCTGGTTCGTTGTTTGGAACTATGCTTGGAAAGGTCCGATTGTTTGGTAGGCGCCGAGATGGATTTCGGCTTGGATGTGTCGGTGGACTTGTGCGCTTTTGTAAGTGCCAAAGATGGTGTCGGTACCGAGGAGCTGGAGCTGGGTTTCGACACAGAGTGTTTCGGTGCAGGGCTCGGTGTCGAAGCAGAGGCCATTTTCTTTTTCGGCGCCGAAGAGTGTTTATCGGCACCGACAATAGGCTGGCTCGAGCCCGAGTCGCCGGAACGCTTAATCAGCTTTTTTACCGGTCCCGAAGGTGCGGTGTGGGAAGCAGTGTCTTTGGTCTTGCTTATGCCCGGAGGCGAAGGCGTGACCGAAGCCTTTTTTGGTGCCGGTGTGGGGGGGGGGGGTGGGGGGGGGGGGGGGGGTGTGGGGGGGTGTGGGGATAGATTAGTACTCACGACCCTCTGTGCCAGAGTGATGTCCTCCACATCTGAATCATCAGCTTCGGAGGCGCTGATGAGTTCGTCGGTGTGGTGTTCTTCTGGAGCGTCGACACCTTCCCCGAAGATGTCGTCCGGAATCGCCGTCAACGAGTGTGCCATGGTTCTTCTGGCCCTTCGGTCTCGAATGGTTTTCTTGGACAGGAAGGACTTACACGCCGGACAGTCTTGAGCCTCGTGTTCAGGGGAGAGGCAGAGATTACATACTTCGTGGAGATCGGTGTGAGGGAATTTAGACCCACATCGAGGGCACTTCTTGAAGGGAGTCCTATCCATTAGCCAGGACCGGAGCTTGGGTAGGCCCGAAGGCCTTCCTCGATGACTGGAATCGAAGGTTCTTGCTGATGAGAGCCGCGTCGAGTGGAGAGATCGCGATCGAAAACAATACCACGAATTGGGGTGAGAATTGCGCGTCGATAGTCGAACTGGAAGCTGTTCGGAACCGGAGCGCGAAGATCACACCCGAGCCAGATGGCGGAAAAAAACAATCTGAGGATGGAGCCAAAGCCCATGTGCAATACGATCCAAAGACTTTCCAAGAGGAAAAACAACTACAAACATCCGGGCCCAACACCAGATGGCGATCTATGCACAAGTCTGTAATCTGCAGCTCATATGCCTCGAACATAATGTTTTTCCGCCATGTCAACCAATAAGGATTAAAGAACACAAACTGAACTGATTTTGACTAAAGGGAGAGGTAATAGCGCTTGCTACACACAGAGAAGTTCAGCTTGTATATGGTTAGGTAGGGGAAACAAACTTTGTTTTGGATAGACTGAGCGTCAAAGAAAAGGAGGCCATATGGCTCACAATGCACAACTGATGGCGATGCCTATAGATTTGCTACATATTTTGCTTTAAATTACTTCATACCACATTAAAAAGGCATCAAATCTTCACTTTGTACAGGCGGTGGATAATAACTGTTGGTGTGTTGTGCGTCTTCTTCAAAACCTTCTGGTAACAAAACAAAAAAAGTATTTGAAAAAACAAAAAATTTATAAATACTGATAATTTTGGGCTTCATTCATTAAAATCTCAAATAAGGTTGCCCCTCCTGTGCACATAAAGTAATGGAAAGAGAAAGGATAAGAATGTTGGGCTTAAGGGCAGGGGATAAATAAAAAATAAACTCGCAGCTTTTACCAGCAAACGGAGATCCCACCCAAGGGGTAGTGCTGCTTGTTCGGTATGTGGCACAGCACAGGAGACAGATGTCCATTAACTCTTTTTTCGCCCCGCATATACCAAAAGTGAAGACGCTGGATCGTCCCCTTGTGCAGACGCCTTGGAACAAGGCAACATAAACAAACATTGCGTATCTGCAGGACATTGTGGTATTCTCAATAGCCAAATTTCTAGAATTAGCCTGGCCCATTCGCACAAGAATACTCACGCAAATGCCAGAATTCAGTCGCTGAGAAAAAAAAGTTGAATGTAACAATGATCATTTCGCTACAGTTCCACACCATCTGCAGATGAATCACCAAACATAATCCAAGAATAGATCATATTTGGATTTACATAGCATCACCATCAAACCTATATTTAAAGTGTGAAAGTTTTTATTCAGATTTTATTTACACCTAAAAATTAAATATCTTTTATTATGGTATTGCCCCTTTGGAAAATTTCAGCTTTGAATCCACTTATTGAACGGTTTGTCTATTAATTCAATGTGACTTATCTTATGTTGCTTTTATGGTCGCTGACCGAAATAAAGTATTTACTGAGAAACTCGGGAAGGCTGTGGCTGGATATCTGTGAAAAACTACGACTTGTATGCCACAAATTGGAGCTCCAGCCTGGCTCTGGCTTAAATGACTTTACATAAGTGATCTGATATCCACATTTTTGAATTAGCCAACAGAAATGTATGCATAAGCAAAAAAATAACTTAACAATGAACATCCACAGAAAGGGTGCATTAAAACTCGTTCACAAAAGATAGTCATGCTGGAGCCAGCAAACACTACATACATACATACACAAATGTCAAGAGTGTAATTCTTCAAACCTACAGCCTCTATTTCCTGTATCTCCATTTCCTTTCAAATCACAGCCTGGCAAAGGCTTTGACATTATGTTAGCACGACTGCAACCATTATCCTCAGTCACTGACACGCCCCTCACAATCTGCTTTCAAAGATGGGTACTGCCTCCTGTGCTGCAATGTAAGACTAGACACCTGGATTTTCTCTTACCATCCTCTTGAAAGGCATTTACTTACTACGGTTAAGTGGGCTCAACGCAACATCGTACAATGCCCGCTGCTTTTAAAGCAGGAGTCAGCATTTCCATAGGCCCTGACACAATCAGCCAATTCGTTCATCTGAAGTTCACAGTTAAATCAGAGCCTCATTGTTGGTAATACCTGTTCTGCTAAATATAGAAGGCAGGAGCCTTACATGATAGCTTCAGTTGATAAATATGACCCTAGTCAAGACGCAACTATGTGATTTAAATGTACAAGAGTTGGTTTCCAGTACAACGTACCCGTATTTTTTGTATTTGACAGGATTGGTCCAAAGGATCAAAGTAATGGAGGTTTAGATCAAGGTATAAAAGAGGAAGTATCACAAAATTACTGTGAAGTCATTGTTAGAGCCAGTTAATGGAATCGGTTTTGAGAAGAACCAATGGTCTGAAAGATCTGATAACGAGAGCACGAGTCAAATTCATTAACTGAAGGTGAGCAGTGCAAACAAAGTCATTGCCCGGAGTGAACCAGGTGGGTAGGCTGTAAAGAACAAGTTACTTACCTTTGGTAATGCCTTACCTGGTAGAGACAGTATCTAGCTGCAGATTCCTTACCTTTGAATTTCCCAGACATCAGACTGGATCCAAAATATTTCTACTTCGAGCAATACCCCTGCGCGCCAGACGGTGGTGTTGTAAAGTCGGCTCCGCAGGACATCATCGGCCACGCTAGAAGTGACATCTGCGACACCTATATAGGCGCCACCACAACATGCTGCCGTCAGTTACCTTTAATGACTTTCCACGCCAAAACCGCAGCGCCATGAAAGTATCGACATTGGTGTGTTTAAAAACTACGGCCCCGAAAGGGAACAACCTGGACTATAGAAACTCGCGTGCAGTGCGGGGAGGATGGGTGAGTCAGTAAGGAATCTGCAGATAGATTCTGTCTCTACCAGATAAGGCGTTATAGAAGGTAAGTAACTTGTCCATCTTAGAGACATCCAGCCACAGATTCCTTACCTTTGAATAGATACCCATGCAATACCATCGCTGGAGAAGGGACTGCAAACAAGTTTAGACTAGAAAATCCAGCAGGACTGAGCGGCAAAAATGACCGTCCCTGAGGACTTGACTGTCCAGCCAGTCATGCTGGATAAACCTGTTGCAGGGATAAAAACGTTGCTGCCGGACAGATGTCTAGGACTGGGACCCCCACATTGCAACACAGTGGTGGCAGCTTTAGCTCTGATGGAACGAGCTCTTAAGCTTTCAGGAGACGGCTTCTTTGCCAGAGCATAGCAAATCTCGATGCAGAATATGACCCATCGGGAGATGGTGGTCTTCTGCACCACCCGACCCCTCTTCGTTCCAACGTACCCCAAGAAGAGTTGGTCACACACCCGGAACTCTTTTTCACATTCAAGGAAGAACGACAACGCTCTTTTTTGGGTGGAGTCGCTCCTCTTCAGTGGGATGCGGAGGAGCATAGAAAGTGGGCAAGGTGACAGATTGTCCCACATAAAAAGATGTTACAACTTTCGGGAGGAAAGAGGCTCTAGTGCAAAGCACCAATTTGTCACAGAATATAGTAAGATAGGGAGGTTTGGATAAAAGAGCTTGCAGTTTGCTCACCCTCCTGGAAGATTTGATTGCCACTGTAAAGGCTGGTTTTATAGTGAGCAGCTGGAGGAGGCAAATGTGAAAGGGGCTGAAAGGAGCACACATGAGAAAGGTGAAAAACAAATTACGGTCCTACTGAGGCATAATGAAGGGGGAAGGTAGTAACATCTGTAACCAGGCCTTTTAGGAATCTATGTACAATGGGTGAAGAAAAGAAAAAAAGGGGAGGTTGGTCTGGCAGCCTCAAGAAAACAGATAAAGCAGACAAATACCCTTTCAAGGTGCCCAGAGCACAGCCCTACTGGGCAAGAGACAAAATAAAAAGTAAAATATTGGCAAGGGAAGTAGAAAGAGTTGATAGACTTCTCTGTACAATATATTACAAATTTCTTCTATCAGCAGGCGTATACCATCTTAGTGGAGGAATGCCTAGCTGCCAGAATAACATTACAAACTTCGAGAGGAAGGTTAAAAGCCACCAACTGCTGCCAATAAAACTCCATACAAGAAGGCGTAGAGTTGACATGTTCGGGAGGAGAACCATCTCCTGCTGCTGCGACAGAAGATCCTCCCAAAGGGGCAGCCTGATCGGAGGAGTGATGCTCATTTACAGAAGCTCAGAAATGCCAGACTCTTCGAGCCCAGTCAGGAGCCACAAGAATTATTTGAGCCCAATTGGTTCTGATCTTCCTGAGAACTTTGGGCTGGTGTGGTATGTGTGGCAATGCGTACATGAGGCCTGAGCTCCACTTGAGACGAAAAGTGTCTCAGAGCGAGAGTCACTTAGAAACTCCAACATGCGAAACTGCTGACCTTGTGAGTTCTCTGCGGAAGCAAACCGATCTAACCAAGGCTTTCCCAACTGCTAAAAGAGACCTTGCACCAATTAAGGATAGACACGCCACTTGTGATCCGCTAGGCATCGACAGCTAAGTTTGCCCGACCTGGCGCTCAGTGAACCTGCCAGGTGTTGAATGACCAGAGATATGCCCTGCTGTTCCTGCCATGTCCAGGGACGCAGGGCCTTTTGACAGTCCACAACCCGACTCCGCCCTGTTAGTTGCAGTACCACATGGCGGTGGTGTTGTCTGTGAACACTAGAACTAGCCTTCCTTTGATGGAGGATAGAAAGGCTTTCAACGCCAATCAGATCACTCTGAGCTCCAGCATGTTGATGATTCCACTGGATGCCAGAGCCCTCTGATACACACCTATAACAGATGGCTGCCCCATCCCAGAAGTGATGCATCTGTCACTACTGTGAGATCTGGTTGGGGAAGGGAGAGCTGTCTGCCTCAGACCGAACCGCGGTTCGTCAGCCACCACAGCAGGTCTAGTGCAGTTCCCTACAAGATCTGGACCACGTCGGAAAGATTTCCCTGAAGCTGCACCCACTTGAACTTCAGGTTCCACTGCAGAGCCCGCATCGGTCATCTGACATGTACTACCAGCAGGTTGCAGGAGGTCATGCAGCTCAGCAGCCTCAGAGTCATTTTAACCGAAATCTAAAATAGAGGCTGAAACATCATCGGTATCATAGCACAAATATTCTGGACTCGCCGCTCTGGAGGATAGGCCCGAAACAGCACTGCATCCAGAATAGCACCTATGAAATGGAGCATCTGAGAAGGAGTTAGATGGGACTTCAGCACGCGTATACTGAAACTCCGTGAATACAGAAGGTCCGCCGAAGTCTGTAAGTGAGAGCCTAGGGTGAGCCTGCCTTCAACAGCCAGTTGTCGAGATAGGGGAAGACTAGCACCCCTGATCTCCACAGATGAACCGCAACCACCGCCATCATGTTGGTTAACACCAGAGGGGCCCTGGTAAGGCCAAAAGGAAGCACTGTGAACTGAAAGTGCTCATAACCCACCGTGAATCCTAGTTAACACCCGTGGGCAGGCAGGATGGGAATGTGAAAATATCCGTCCTGCAAGTCCAACACGATCATCCAGTCTCCTGCGTCCAGAGCAGACAAGACCTGAGATAATATGAGCATCCTGAATTTCTTTTTTGGGAAGTAGTTGAGGGCTTGTAGGTCTAGGAGTAGGACGAAGGCCCTTGTCCTTTTTTTTGGGACCAGAAAGGAGTGGGAATAGTAACCACAGCCTACTTCTGGCACCAGAACCCTCTCTATGGCTCCTTTGGACAAGAGAGTCATGACTTCCATCTGGAGAAAAAGTAGACTATCCTCATTCAGCCGGTCGAAGGATGGAGGCATGAAGTTAGGGATGGTCTCGAAGAGGAGGGAGTAGCCCTTTCGCATAATCTGGAGAGCCCACCATGTCCGAAGTAATGTTTTGCCAGTGGTGGAGGTGATGGCTGATCCGGAAACCAACTGAACGCCCGTGTTTTTGAAGGGCAAGACAAGGAGTTCTTTGAGGCTGAATCTGGCGGGTGTGGAGGCTGAATCTGGCAGGGGGAGGGAGGTGGCTGGACCGGACCTCAGCCTTTCCAACCCATGTCGGCGTCTGTGCAGGGTTTGTGAAACTTGCGCAGCTCGGTGGCTGGGGAGATTGAAAGCCCATTCTGTAGCCGTGACGAGAGGCAGCTGAGATGTCCAAGGACGTGACCGTAGCTCGCTAGTCCTTAAGGCGCTCCAGCACCATGTCTGCCTGGTCTCCGAAGAGACGGTGCCATCCAAAGGGCATGTCCATGAGTGTAGCCTGGACATCCCCTGAAAAGTCAGATTTCTCAGTCAGGTGCCGCATCTAACAGCCACCGTCATAGAATTTGCTCTGCCCAGCTAATCTGTGGGTTTAAGCCACATCGAATAGCAAACTTATCTGCATCTCTCCAGTCTGTCATGGCTGGGGAGAGGAGGGCCCAGTTCTCCTCAGGGACCAATGGCAGCACTTGCACAACCGTTTTCCACAGAAAGTGGAAATTATGGCCCAATAAGCATGTGGTGTTCACTGACTGCAATGCAAGGCTGGCCGAAGAAAAAAAAAAAATCTTACCCCAACTGTCCAGCCTCTTGCATTCCTTGTCTGGGGGAGGGGCCGAGAATGCACCATGGGAAGTGGAGACTTGGACCATCAAACTCTCTTGGGGGTGGGGGAGCTGGGAGGGTAGCCCGGGGCAGAGTAGGGGCAGCAGGAGATAGTCTTGTTCACAGGCACCCCTGAGCTGGGTTTGGAGCAGGTTCCCAGAAGGAAGTCCATGAGGGCTTCGTTGAATGAGAGCAAGGTTTCTGAAGAGGAAGACCCCGGTTGTAGCAGCTCAGTTAAGAGGTTAGTCCTGACCGTCAATATGGTGAGCTGAAGGTCAAGGACATCATCTGCCCTGCACATCACCATTGCATAAGATGCACCCTCCTCCGTAGCCACGGTAGTAGGAGAAAACATGTGTCCAGGGAGGTATCCAAACCACTGAGCTCACCCAATTCCTCATACCAGTCCATTTCCTCATAAGGTTAGTCTTCTAAAGGGCCCAGCGACCCCTCCCAATCTTCTACCAATGCCCTCCAGGAAAAGGTTTAGGATAGACGTTGGTAAAAGTTGTCAAGGATCCAAATTTGGGGGGGGGGGGGGGGGGGCATGGAGCATCAGCGTTAGGACCAGTGATGGGGATGGTCGCAGTGGTACGACCGATGCCAGTATGGATCCATCTCCGAATCCATGGGGAAGGGTGGCGGGGGTGTAGATCAGCACCGGAGCTGCCAGCACAGAACCACATAGGCCCCCCCCCCCCCGACAACTAAGTAACACAGTAGGGGTCAGGCAGCTCAAAAATAAGGCACATGACCTGATAAACCTCCTTTAGGTGAGCAGGGGTCGCTCTGGCTCCCGGAAAAGCAGGGAGACACAAAGTCGGCCGAGGCACAGGTTCCAGAGAACAAGGCTTTGAGTGCTGATGTTCTTCCGTCGTGCCTGCAGACAGATGGGGAGAAATCGAAGCACACTTCAATTTCTTGTGTTTTTGTGCCCCTTACCTGAATGCCCTGACGACACTAAGTGGGATGAAGAAGACCTGGAACTCGGAGAGGTACCAGGACCTCACTCTCGACCGGGACCGTGATCTCTGAGGAGTCGGGCATGGCGTTGACTGCCGGGCCGCTAGCAGCTTCAGGGACCGCTCCCTCAAAGCCTTCATGCCATGGCCCGGCAGTCGCAGCATGACTTGGGGAGTCGTGGTCGCCCTCCAGACACCATAGAGAGACCAAATGGGGGTCAGTCACAGACATTGTGTGATGACAAGTGCCACACGGCTTGAACCCCGAAGTCTTACTAGAGGACATTCCTACACACCAAAAAGTGGTCGACAAAAGATCGAAAAATCCTGTTAGAAAGTGATAGATGGTAGCTCTCTTCACATATCAGCACTTGACTGGCACAAAAAGTAAAGAACGGACTTCAGCGTGCCGAGGTGGCGCCTATATATGTGATGCCGACGTCGCATCTGGCGCGGACAATGCCAACATTCACTGAGCCAACTGACACACCTACATGCACAAAGGGGTATTGCTTGCAGAAAAATCTTCCGGATCCAGTCAGATGCCTGGGAAATTCAAAGATAAGGAATCTGCCGCTAGATGTCTATCAGATAAGGCCTCAAATGCAGACAAATAAAACAGCACATTTGTTCGGAAAACTTATCACCTCAATGCAAATTTTTATATTGAGCATTTCATTTACATAGTGTTTCAACCATAACATTTATGTAGTCAAAATGCAGCTAAAATATGCATTCTCATTTGCCTTAGTGAATCAGGGAGGTAAAACACCTACTGTTTCTTTGACTAGTAGTGAAATCTGTTCCTTATCAGGCACACTGGCAACGTCTTCACCATTTGGGGATTCAGATTCATGTGGTGCTTGATCAGGAAAGGCTGGACCAGGTTGTTCGTTTTCTAGTCCTTCTGGATTTAATCCTGGTCCTTCTTGGGGAAAAGTAAACGCCGATAAGGCAGGGCCTAATGGGATATTATGAAGTGAGTCCGGTTGCAAAAATGGTGAAATAAGTTCAGGGAACAGCCTTTTTACAACCCCTTGTTTTACCTCTTGTTGTTGCTCATGATAAATATGATCACTAACAATATCTGGATCAAGGACACGAGTTTGGAGATGAGGAGGAAGACGGAGCCAGCTGTTGTCTGCTACAATCTGTTCTTCTCCAGCACCAGTTTGTTCTAGTTCTGGATTTGCTATTGGCTTGTTGGAGATGTAATTACTAAGTTCCAATGGAACGTCGGCTTTTTCCAGTTGAATCACGTCAATCAGGACATGGTTTTGTCTTTCTGTATGTACAGGTGGGAAGTGATTTGGCTCAACTTTAAAAACGTGTTCCCTATTTCCCAGTCGAAGATTGGATTGTCCTGGAAGTTGGTGATCCTGGTCTTTGCTTGTCCCAGCACCATCCTCTGTTGGATGAAATGACCTCCCGTACACAGGTAAAAGCTTTCGAGGATCTTCTCCTTCCTTGGACTGGATAGAATTACTCCACAGTGCTGCAGGTTTGATGACGTTTGGTCGTAAGGCTTTCTGTTTATGCACCTGAAAATTAAAATTAAAATAAATTACAATCAGTCACGGTTGGAGTGGCAGATTTTGCTCTTAGAGGTATAACGGTTAGTCTTATTAGCTTGGTGTTAGTCAAGACATTTTGATTTTAGTAAAAGGATATAATCAACCTAAATGCAAGGGTTTTCAACAAGCCCTCCCCATCCAATAACATGTTGTACTTTTTTCTTTCACCAGTTATATAGCACACAGCATGGGGCACAGGATCAACCCACTTCAGTTACTGGGTAACTACTGGGAGTGATGGCATTCTGCTCTTTCACAAACTGCACATAAGCACACATACTAATTTGTTTCAGTACTAGGGACTACTTTGGCAATGTCTTCTTTCTATTGTTTCTATCCATTTAAAAAAATATATTGGTCCAGGTCAGCAGTTCCCAGAACAATGATATTTTACAAAAACAATGGCTGAACAAAACAAGCACGGACAAGTCCAGAAGGCAGGTAACCCCAAACCTACTAGCTTTACCAAAGCTTTTCCTTATCCTTCTTAGTCAAGCCCTGATGTGTGCTTGTATGACCCAGGAGAACGGCCTTCTTGCAAGAGATTAAAACTTAGGCCATGAAAGTATTCTTCAATTTTGAATTGTATAACCAGGTAAGTATGAATATTTCTTTTAAAGCACCCAATGTATAATAATACACATATTTCTTTTGAGTTGAGGATGGGTTCAAAGTCCATGATTTTAACTGTGCAAAAGCCGGGGGCGCTAGAGGTCGCCAGGCAAGATGGCCGCACTTTAGTGTAGCTCTGCCTGGCTGATCTCCAATCCGCCCATCATCCGCACAAAGATCAGGCATCAACGCACCACCGCGGCTGTCCCGAATGTGGCGACTCTACGGCTGCTGCTGATCCCCTTTTGAAAGGACGTGTGGCCTTGCTGCGGCCGTTTTCGACTCGGAGGTCTTGCGCTGCCCGGCTGAATAAAATGGTGGCCGCCGGCACTCAGAGCTGAGGCGCGGATCGGCTTGGGCTACGGTGTCCATACTCCGCTACATTGGGCCAGCGACCTGTGTATTTCCAGTTGCAGACAGCGGTGCGATCCATACTGCGCTACATTGGGCTAGCGAGCTGTGTATTTCTAGTTGCAGGCAGCGGTGCGATCCGCCCATAGACTGCTGAGGGCTACATATGAGAGGCGCCGGGGGCTGATATCGCCGGCTGCCTGTTGCGGTCCGCAGCACGGCTGATTACCTGCTGGCCCCCGCGAGTTCTGCTGCGGGGGCGAGACCCATCTACAAGCGGGCCGAGGAGGTTAGCGGCTGGGAGAGGAGGTACCCGCAAGGAATTGCGAGGAGCGCATCAGCGCCAGCCTGGAGGGGAGACCGCCGAGGCCTCGGAGAGCGATAGCGGCGAGGGCTGTCTCCGTGTGCTCCTGGCGACATCAAAGGACACCGGTGGCAGACTGTGGTGAGTGGGGCGCGACCTGCTGGGTTCCACGGCTGCGGAGGTGGTGCAGGCCTGGGCATTGGGGTTTCGCCTCGCTTGCCGGGAGTCTGGGCCTCTGTCTTTAGCGGACTGAACGACTTTGGGCCTGTAGATCCTGGACCGTTGTAGCGTGTGCACCTGCTGGCGAATTGCGGCCTTGGAGGGTCTCCTGTCTGCGGACTACGGGCGTCATGGAGGCATCAAGGAACAGGGCCCATTGCACGACTGATCTGGAAAGCTAACCTGCTGCACTCTGCCATGCACCGGGCAGCCCTAGCGGGCCTTATTGGGCGGTGTGTGTCCCCATAGTCAAGTGTTCTGGGCATGGTCATCAACACCTAGACGGTGCAGCGATCTGCCTTGCTGTCGGCACAGCCCGTATAGACTGGTGTGGTCGGCAGCCCACTTTCCCTGCTGGGGCTGGACTGCAGCGCAGTCGGCACATAGTGGCACGTGCGCTGCACCCTGCCATGCTGTGATGCGGGCTGCCTGACCCAGAGTCCCGCAACTATATCCCGGTTCCCGCTGCCTGTACCCCGTCCAGGCCGGGCTATCTTTGTGGGGGCTACCAGGCTGCTGGTCATAGAGAGTATCGTGGCCTCTGGGTCACATCACTGGGTGTCATATTCCTTCCTTCTACGGCTGGTGAAGGTTTGATTCTGCCGGATGCTACATTTACTCTGCATGGAACGCCTGCTGTACTGTATTGAGCTCCTCCGTACGCATTCTGCTAGCTCCTGAGCTTTGGGTCATTGCATTGCTGCTATTGGGGCTTTTGGGCGCCTGCTGTCGCCACTGCTGAATATGGGGAAGCCGGACAAATCACAGTCCCGCCTCACTTTTGAGGCACGAAAAATCGGACAGAGGTCCTCAGAAGGCAGCCTCTGATTCGGAGGCGGACGTCATGGAGATGGCCCTCCTAGTCTGGAGTCTACACTACTGGAGATGATGAAGTCTGCGGGCTATTGAGGGTAACATGTCCACTAATAATCACAGACTGGACCACATGTCTTCCCAACTAGAAAAGCAGACGTCACAAATGGGGGAGGTGGAGCAGAGGGTGTCCACTGCCGAGGACAGACTAAGTGATGTCACAAGCAAGACCCTCAATATGGAAAAGGTCTTGGCCGTTATACAGGCCATGAACGAGGATTTGGAGGCCAGATCTAGAAGGAACAGCATCCACCTTTTGGGTCTTCCTGAGTCCACAAATACAGGTAAAATGGAACTTTACATTGAATCTCTCATTAAGGAGGTATTCGGAACAGAGCAGCTGTCTCCAATGTTTGTGGCAGAGCGGGCCCACCGCTCCCTGGCCGCACAACCGGTCCCTGGGGCATCTCCTCGACCAATCATAGCCCGGCTATTGAACTATCAGGACTGGGATACCATCTTGCGGCTGGCCAGAGAGAAAGGTACCATCAGTCACCAGGGGAACACTTTATCCTTCTTCCCTGATTTCACGGCTGCGGTCCAGTCTGCGCGGCGTGAGTATGGGGCCGTAAAGAAATTTCTCCAGTCCGAAAACATATCATATGCTATGCTGTGCCCAGTGTGCATCCGGGTGGGTGTGGAGGGGCACTTTAAAATCTGCGACTCTAAATGCGGCGATGGAGCATGCGAATCAATTAAAGAGGCACCGCCGAGAGACTGAAACTGATCGGGGAGAGGGGGATTGACAATATTCTAGTACCCAATGATGGGAGTCCCCCCCCCCCCCCCCAAGGGCCCCACTGCATGGACTCTTATAATCGTTTTGCCTTTGGGCACTCGTCTTACTTATTTGTCTCTCATTTCTGTTCAAGATGTAAGCTGTTTTGCAACATAAATATTAGGAAGGATGCACTTGGTTAAGGATTAGCTTAAGGATCGTAACAGGTACACGACCTGATCAGCCACCTCCTACTCTGTGGGAGGACAGTAGCACTCTTAGGCCCTCCATATGGGAATTCCCCACATACTGCTACATGGTTGTATTGTTTTTTGGTAGTTGATTGGGTTTGTCTGGGATGGCTTTGGCAAGTTGAGGGTGGCCAAAGTGGGAGGGGGGCCGGTGAGGGGGGTGGAGTGGGTAGGGGGGTAGTAAATGGCACGGTCTGAATAGTTGCTCTCTACCGTCTGGCACGAATATCTCAGAACTGATTTTTGTACACCGAGTTATTTTGTCTTGAGAGTTTTGGGGCATTATACCAACTGTGGACTACCTGGGATCACTGCGGTCTCATGTTGCAAAGCTCAGCGGGTTACCGGCTTACTGGTTTTCAGCTATGCTTTTTATATGTATGTATTCGTGGCCCCCCCCACAGTAATGCGCTGTAATTTTCGATTCTTAACGTGGAATGTACAAGGCCTAAATAGCCCAAAAAAGATACGCACTGTGATGGCAACCTTAGATAGGCTCAATATCCATGTGGCGATGTTGCAGGAGACTCATCTCACTACATTATCTGCTCAAAAGGTGGGGTCCCGGTGGGCAGGGGTGCGGATCATGTCCTCCTACTCATCCTACTCTCGGGGGGTGATGATCTTTGTCAAACAAGGGGTCCCATTTCAGGTGCATAGTACTGAGACTGATGAGCAGGGCAGGCTGGCCATTGTGCATGGTACGCTTGGGGGTGCAAGTGTGTTACTGGTAAATGTCTATGGCCCGAACGTGGATGATCACCCTTTCTATGCGGATGTGTGGCGTTGCATCTCAGCGTTTCCTACTGAGGAAATTATCGGGGGGGGGGGGGGGGAGGAGACTTCAATGCCTGTTTGGATGTCAGCGCAGACAGTGCGGGAGCTGGAGCAGGGAGGCAGAGACTAACCACCACGGCACTACTGGGCATACTAGAAGCAGGGAATCTGTATGATGTCTGGTGTATGAGGCATCCGGGGGTTAGGGAAGGTACGTTTATCTCCACGGTGCATGGCAGGTGGTCCCGGTTGGACTACTGGCTGTTGTCGGAGGTCGCTGCCACCTGGGTCCTGGATGTGCAACACCTAGCAAAAACATTGTCTGACCACTCCCCGGTCCTTCTTGAGTTACAGGTTCCGGGTTCTGAACATCCTCCATATTCGTGGCGGTTGCAGCCGCCTTCCCTGACTGACCAGGTCTTCAGGCATACCGTGGGGTAGGCCATTCAAACTTTTTTCAGAGAAAATGAGGGAAGAGTGGATAGTCAGGCGGTTCTCTGGGAAGCCTTTAAGGTTATGATTCGGAGGGGTTTGTATGGGGGCGCAGGCAGGGGTGCTCAAAGATTTACGCCGCAGAATCCGCAAACTTGCCGGGGAAATAGTCGCACTGGAACAGGTCTCTGCTTGTGACCCTGCTCCGGAGACGCTCTCTAAAATCCATGAGCTGGTAACAGAACAAGGTAGACCAGGAAATGGCGCATAGATCTTGGCGCTGTACCGCCCGCTATTACAGAGAAGGAGGGCGCCCTAGCCGCTCTCTGGCGCAGAAGCTGGCTGCCCCACGTCGCCAGGCCAAAATGACCGAGCTGCTAGACGGGGAGGGAGTGTCGCACTAGGGCACGGCTGAAATTAGCAACGTGGTGCTGGGCTATTACTCAGACTTATATGGGGACCGTGAAATCCCCGGAGCTGAGAAAATCCATGCCTGTTTGGATGATGTCGCACTGGGTTGGTTACCACCTCACTACCGTATCTCACACAACCCTTCGATGAGGAAGATGTCAAACTAGCCATAATGTCGACCTGTAAGGCAGCTGGCCTAGACTGACTTCCCAGCGAATTTTATAAGGCATATGCGGAGGTCCTTGCACCGCGTCTGTTGGAGGTATTCGCCGAAGCGTATGAATCTGGAGGTCTGCCTCCCTCCCTCAC
The DNA here is from genome assembly GCF_964204655.1 of Triturus cristatus. Classification (NCBI taxonomy): domain Eukaryota; kingdom Metazoa; phylum Chordata; class Amphibia; order Caudata; family Salamandridae; genus Triturus; species Triturus cristatus. The sequence continues at coordinate 1,044,366,699 of NC_140593.1, read as the reverse complement.
GGAGGCTCTGTTGGTTATACTGCTGAAACAGGTTAAGGCGGCGAATTTAGCGACTCATACAGGCCCCTCTCCATTATAAATATTGATGCCAAGGTCTTGGCCAAAATGATCGCAACTCGGCTCCAACCCCTGGTTCCCAAATTGTTCCTTCCAGACCAGGCTGGATTTGTTCCTTCTAGATCCATCATGCATAATCTCTGCACGATCTTCGCCACCCTGCACTACTTTGAGCGGGACTTCCAGGCGGTGGCCGTGCTTCTAGATGCGGCCAAGGCCTTTGATTCGTTACAATGGGACTTTATGTTTACTGTCCTGCTGCTCATGGGCATGCCGCCATTCTTCCTCAAATGGATACATCTCTTGTATACTGCGCCAGTGGCGCGGATTCGGGTGAACGGTTGGATATCTGACCCATTTTTTGTAAAACGGGGTACACGGCAGGGCTGCCCCCTGTCGCCAATGCTATTTGCTTTGGCGCTTGAGCCCTTGGCGTGCAAGTTCCGTCAACTGCATGCACAGGCTGCATTGAGGTTCCGGCAGAGGCCCTTGGTGGTCTCACTATATGCCGACGACATGCTGCTTTATGTCCGAGAACCGGCCACTTATTTATCGGCGCTACTGCGAGAGTTTGTTAAATTTGAACGATTCTCGGGACTAGGCATCAATTGGGCCAAGTCCACCGTATTTCCGCTGACTGCTGGGACCATCGAGATTGAACTCGATTATCCTTTGAAATGGTCAGTTGACCCAGTGAAATACCTCGGTATATGGCTGAACAGGGACCCTGAGGTGGTTATCACAGCTAATTACGGCCGGGCTGTGGATGGGATCATGGATCAGGCTGGGCGGTGGGCGAGGCTACCCCTTCCGCTCGCGGACCACTTAGCAGTTGTTAAAATGTCTTTCTTACACAAACTCCTTTATTTATTAAGATCCCCATCCACTTGAATAAAGCGCCGTTTGCCGCGTTGCAGTCGACCTTGCTAACGTTCGTTTGGGGCGGCAAAAAACCCCGCTGTAGCTGGAATGTACGGACTTTACCCTTTGACCGCGGCGGCTTTGAGGCTCCTGACCTGCGTCCGTATTACCTGTGCGCACAGGCGCAGTTTGCGCACTTCTGGTTCTTCCCGCAGAGCACACTGCAATAGAGGCGGACTCGATACTGCCAATACCTCTGAGAGCAGCTGCGTACTGAAATTAGCCCAGTTCACTGCACGGCCTGGGCATGGAAAACACTTGCTCACAGAGCACAGTTGGACTACTTGTATGCCCCCAAATTGCCGCTTGCTGCACATCCGGATATCTCGGCCGCTAGGGAAACGGCAGCCTTGAAGGTACTGAATAAAGTGGGGATTACGCAGCTAGGTGACTTATACGAGGCGGGACGATTCCGGTCCTTGTCGGACCCGCAGGCGGGTCACGACACCGGATTTATGTTGGGGTTTACTTATGTGTGCGCATGCGGCGGACGATTCGGGATGTCAACCCAGAGTTCCCTAATGAAACACGAACACTACAAGCCTTAAGGGCGGTGTTGGAAGGTGAGAATCGCAGTGGCTTGATCACCAGGCTGTATAATGCGTCGCTTCGTGAGCAAGAACTCACTGCATCCCCCTCGTATAATAGATGGAAAGACCTGCTATCCACGGAGTTCACTCTGGACGCCTAGAGGTTTTGCTGTGCTCTAACCGGACGCCTGACTGCAAATTGCAACATCCGTATAATCCACTTTAAGTATTTACATCAGCTTTATTACACTCTGAGTCAATTACACAAGTTTGGCCTGCATGACAGGGCATGCTGTGTGCGCTGTGGTCAGGCTGACGCAGATTTTATGCATTTAGCCTGGTCGTGTGTTGGCATTTTCAGGTTCTGGGTACGGGTCACGCAGATATTGTCTGCACTTATTGCCGAACCTGTTGCGTGTATGCCTGAGGTGTGTCTGCTAGGATGGGTGCAGAAGTTGAAACCCTGCAATAGACGTTTGGTTACCATATCTACTCTATTCGCTAAGAGAGCGGTGGCACAATGCTGGGGTGCAAAGGCTGCGCCTGCGGTAGCTAGGTGGATCAGAGACTTGCTATACTGCAGGGACCAGCTAGGAATATATGCGGAGGAACTGCCTGAAGGATCTCGACCCAAGGATTTCTGGGCTCCTCTTTCTGGGTATCTCCTTACTAACCCGGACTTGACTTAGCTCCCTGTTGTGGCGCAGATTATATGCGGGCTGGGATGGTTGGAATTTCGATTCTTGAGGCTCTAGGTGTTGCAATATACTACTGCCAGTAAACCATGACTTTTTTTATGAGTGCCAAGGAGGGGGGGGGGGGTATTTCACTTCGGGGAGTTAGACTTGATGCTCTAAAATCGGCTTGTAATGGACATTCTGGTGAAGAATAATGGACCATCGCACCTGCGAGTGGGCTGCTATGCATTGTTGTTCTCCACCAAGCTGTTAATAAAGTAAAAAAAGAAAAAAAAAAAATGCAAAAGCCATCAAATTACCCTCTGCAGATTCTAACACCTTAAATTTCTGAAAGAAGGTAAAGGAGTACAAACATAACTAAATTACCAAAGTGTCTTAGGGCTTAAACTGTTGACTAAGACGATCTAATAATATATCATTTAACACTAGAGGGCATATACACACAGTGCTAAAACTTCTTGACATGTGAGATGGTTTTAATACCTATTATTAATGATACCCAAGTCAAATCAGCATTATTTTCTTCCCTTCTTAAGATGTGCATTGTCATAATATTCAGAAATAAAAAATGAAAAATTAATATGGTTTCTGAAAATATAAAAATAGGAAAATTGTTTATGCATATATTAAAGTGCATTTTCTTTATATAAAGGATAACTCAAAAATAGCAGATTTGTAAAAAAGGTATCTTTTGAGCTTTCAAAAATAGAGGTTAAAAAAAAAAAAAAAGCTTTTCAAAAATCCCCATTATTTAAACGAGCAAGGAATTTGTTTTTCGCTGTATACCATCATCACTCCTTTGCATGTAAATTATGATTTGGTCCCCAAAGTGAACTAAAAGTACAATTTTGAAAATAAGGTAAGCATGCAAGTTGAGAGATCGGCCATTTGTCTCTATAGCAAACAGTGTGATTAAGTGAGATTTTGGAAAGTATGGCTGTCATATTGAGACTACACTATCACCACTGAAATTGCAACTGATACTTCGTAAGAAGGACCATCCTGCAAAAGTGAGATTTCCATTGGTCCAGGCCCCGGGCAAATCGGTTGCCACAGATTTTTAGCACTATTGCATATTTCTGTTTGGCAACACAGGTCTCATTAATCTAGCAATGTGTTGGTTCTAGAGAAGGAGTAGTTTCTTACCTGTAACTCCAGTTCTGTAGTAGGGGTATCTCTGTTATAGTCATAATCTATGAATAATCCCCGCCCATGTGCGGGGACCCCGGAGCAATCAAAAATATCTCTTAAGCTGTCCCGCATTTGCAAACCTGCAAAGACACTTAAGAGACAGACAAAATAATACAGCCTAATCACAACAAGGCTGCACTGGCCAGCACTTCCTCTGAAGTGAACACAAAAGCCAAAATAAAGTTTGTCATTTTTATTCACATCTGACATCCTCCTTTATTACCACACACTCCCTTCACCAAAATCCCTTTAAACAATAGAGAGGAAGGGGTGGACAGACAAGCCCTATAGGCTGTCATTATGTGTCTGCTAAAGGGATACCGTGCCTTTAAGAAACTCTCCAGAGACCCCCGGTATCCCAGGATGCACAGCCAACACAAGTTACTTTCAGTTCTTTTTGAAGGTGTATAACAACAGGCCTGATACTATCAGTTTACTCCACCGGGGAGGAGGGAGGGTCGCTTATAACTATAACAGAGATACCCCTACTACAGAACTGGAGTTACAGGTAAGAAACTACTCCTTCTGTAGTAGGGGATCTCTGTGTATAGTCATAATCTATGAATAGAATGGCAAGCCCATCCCAACCAACAAGCAGCGGTGGAGTAAGCCCAACCACCAACAAATCACTGTGCAAACAAATTCCTCAGCGAAGCCTGTCCAACCTGCGCATCTGCCCTAGCATCAGAATCCAGGCAGTAATGCTTCGTAAACGTATGGACTGACTTCCAGGTGGCAGCCTTACAAATGTCCGCAATGGGAACATTCCTAAGCAAAGCTGTAGTAGCAGCCTAGCCTCTAGTCGAATGTGCCGTAGGCTTACCCCCCAATGTTGTATTAGCTTTTTGGTAACAAAGCTGAATAGAGGAAACAATCCATCTGGAAATGGACTGTTTTGAGGTAGCTAAACCAGTTCTTACCGAACCATAATTAACAAACAGTTGATCCGACCTGCGGATATCTTTTGTCTTATCCAGGTAGAATTTCAGTACCCTACGTACATCAAGTGAATGCAGAGACCTCTCCGCCGGAGAGGAAGGATGCTGAAAAAACGTAGGCAAAGTTATCATTTGATTTACATGGAAATCTGATATCACCTTAGGTAAAAATTTAGGATGGGTACGCATCACTACTTTAGAAGCCTGGAAAACAGTATACGGCTCTTGACAACACCGAGCCTGAATCTCAATCACCCTCCTGGCCGATGTAATAGCCACAAGGAAGGCAGCTTTCCAAGACAAATGCTGCAACGAAGCCTTATGGATAGGCTCAAAGGGCTCCCTCATCAATCTAGATAACACCACATTCAATTCCCATGGTGGAGAAGGTCTTCTAACAGGGGGAAACACCTTACGCAAACCCTCCAAAAAATCCTTAATCACAGGAATTTGAAAAAATGAGGTTTGAGAAGGGCCCTTCCTATACGCAGTCAGAGCTGCGAGATGAACCTTAATAGACTGAAAATTAAGCCCAGAGTGAGCTAACTGCAGCAGATAAGGTAAAATAACATCTTCTTTACAGGATGTAGGGTCAAAGTCCTTTGCCTTGCACCATAAGCAGAATCTCTTCCACTTATAGGCGTAAGAAGTCCTCGTAGACAGTCTCTTCGCCTCTTTCAAGATCTCCATACAGTCCTGAGGTAGGTTCAAGTGTCCATACTGTACTAGCTCAGGAGCCATGCTGCCAAACTCAAGGACGAGAGATTGGGGTGAACCATCTGTCCTCCGAACTTCGTGAGAAGGTCCGGCCGACACGGCAGGCGTCTGTGTGACAGAACAGACCGGTGAAGAAGGTCGGTGAACCACCATTGTCTCGGCCACTCCGGAGCAATCAGGATCATTCTGGCTCTGGATTGCGACAGCTTGATAAACACCGCCAGGATCAGGGGAATGGGTGGAAAGGCGTAGAGAAAGCTGTTGGACCAGCTGATCCATAGGGCATTCCCCAGCGTCCCTGGTTGGTAGTACCTGGACGCGAAGTCGCGGCATTTGCTGTTTTCTGCCGTAGCGAACAGATCTATATCCGGAGTGCCCCACTCTGCGAAGACGTCTCTTAGCACGTCGTCGTTTAGCACCCACTCGTGGTTCTCTTGAACGAGCCTGCTGAGCGCGTCTGCTTGGGCATTCTGCACCCCCGGCAGATGGGTCGCCGTGATCGTCAGGTTCCTGGCCACCAGCCAGTTCCAGATCGCCTGTGCCTCCCGAGACAGGGTGCGTGAACGTGAGCCCCCCTGCTTGTTGAGGTAATACATGGTCGTAGTATTGTCCGTCTGAACCAGCAGGGAGTTCGTCTTGAAGGAGGGATGGAACGCCTTCAAGGCCAAGTGTACCGCTCTGAGTTCCAAAAAGTTGATATGGTAAGTCGTCTCCATCTGAGACCATATCCCCTGAATCTGAAGAGGGCCCGAATGCGCTCCCCAGCCCTGGAGAGATGCATCGGTCACTATGGTCTGGACCGGAATATCCTTGTGAAAAGGAGTCCCCTTGCAGACATTCTCTGGGGCACACCACCATTTCAGAGACTGCCGAGCGTGTTGAGACAGCTGTATCCTGTCCTCCCAACGCCCCCGCCTCTGGTCCCATTGATCCTCCAGACATTCCTGTAGGGGCCTCATATGCAGACGTGCATTGGGGGTGAGAAAGATGCAAGAAGCCATCGACCCCAGTAAGGAAGACACCGTCCTCACCGTAGGAGAGCGGGCTGAGATGAGATGCCGAGCCTTCCCACGGATCGATAAGCGTCTCTCCTCCGAAGGACACACGCTTGCGTTCAAGGTATTGACTGAGGCCCCCCAAGTACTGGAGACACTGCACAGGGATCGGCACTGACTTCGACATGTTGATGTGCAGTCCCAGGCGATGCAGCAAGGCAGCTGTCCTGTTGAAATGGCACTGGGCTTCCTGGTAAGTGGACGCTTTGATCAACCAATCGTCCAGGTATGGATACACAAACACCTTGGTCTTCCGTAGGTGTGCCGCGACCACTGCCATGCACTTGGAGAACGTCCGTGGTGCAGACTTCAGGCCAAACGGGAGTACTGAATACTGGTAATGGTTGTTGCCTACCAGAAACCTCAGGAACTTGCAATGCTTTGGTGCGATCGGCACATGAAAGTAAGCGTCCTGCAGATCTATGGCGCACAGCCAGTCTCCTCGATGCAACTGAGGGTAAATCTGATGCAGGGACAACATACGGAACTTTTCACTGCGGATCCACTTGTTTGCTTGACGCAGATCTAGAATAGGCCTGAACTCGTTCTTGTCCTTTTTTCTTACGAGAAAGAACCGTGAGTAGAGACCTCTTCCTTTTTGCTGCAAAGGAACCGCTTCTATCGCCCTCTTTTTTAACAGAATGTCTGCCTCCCGCTGGAGCTCCCTCACCATGTAGGAGGAGCGCACTGGTGGAATCTGTGGAGGAGGGCTGGTGAAACGAAGACAGTAACCATTGCAAACAATATTCAGCACCCACTTGTCCTGCGTTATTGTCCTCCACTCTGCCAGGTAGTGTTGAATACTTCCCCCCCACCGGAGCGGGTAACGGATGAGGGGCAAGTAACTTTTCAGGGCTTCGACCCGGCCGGGCCTTTGTTCCCCGACGAGGACTGATGCTGTCCTCTGCCCCTCTGGCGCTTCTGAAAGGACTGCCTCGGGAACTGCTGTTGTTGCTGGGGCTGTTGTTGGTGGCCCGACTGACGCCCTTGACCTCTCTGCTTGGCGTAGCGCCTGCCCGAGGATCGGAAGGACCTCCTCTGCTCCTTGGGCCTCTCCAGCCCCATCGCCTTCAGAGTTTCCGCCTCAGCCTTCATGCGGGCCATCTCGTCATCCGCATGCGACCCGAACAGCGTCGTGCCAGAGAATGGTAAATTGGTGATCTTCTGCTGTGCTTCAGGCTTGAGCGGGGTCAGCCGCAGCCAGGAATGCCTCCTCATGTGTATGCCGTGGCAGTACCCATGGGCCGCCAGCAGCGACACATCCCCCGCCGCACTGATGATCTGATTAGAGACCATCATGCCCTCGTTCAGCACCTCCTGAAAGTCCTCCCTCTTATCTCTAGGCAGGGAGGCAGCGAACTGTTGCAGGGAGTCCCAAAGAGACCTGTCATAGCGCCCCAACAGAGCGGAGGCGCTAGCGGCCTTCATCGTAGTGGCCGACATGGAGCACATCCTCCTCCCCAAGGAGTCCATTTTGCGACTCTCCTTATCCGGAGGAGCCATGGATGAAGGCGTCGTAGAGTGTTGTTTACGAGCCGCCGCCACGATAACAGAGTCGGTGGAGGATCCACTCTGAGGAACGCCGGGTCCGAGTCAGGAGCCCTGTACTTTTTTAGCAGTCTCGAGGGCGCCGGTTTCACCACGGCCGGCGTCAAGAACACCTCCATTGCAGGTTCCTCCAACCCCGGGACCAACGGGAGGAGGGGGGGCGACAGATGAGCCTTATGCAAAGTTTCAAAGATCACAGAAGTAGTGGGAATAGGGGTAGTGACGGATATCCCCAACTTCGCCGCCCCACTCATCAGCACCTCCTGGAACGTGGCAATGTCGTCCACCGGGGAGACGCGGGTAGGAGGCGTCTCCGACAGCGAGGGCGAAAACCGTCCAGTCCCAGAAGAGTTCGTGCCCCTCGAGCCTCTGGAACGAGACCGATACCTCCGTCGTCCATGTCCAGAGCGAGTGGACGATCTGCGCCTACTCCGTGATCGCCTGCGAGGGCGAGAGCGAGATCTCTGCCTGTGAGGAACCCTCGGGGGCGGAGGCGGTGGCTGCGGTGGAGATGTAGGCAGCTGAGGCACGGGCAGAGGCAGCGGAGGAGGGGGAGGAGGAAGAGGAGGAGGAGGAGGAGGAGGAGGAGGAGGAGGATCAGGCACCGGTGGAGGAGCCGGTGGAAGATCGGGCGCAGGAGGCAGAGGCGGCTGCTGGGTACGCAGCGGGGACAGATGTTCCGAAGCCCCATCACTCCTAGCAGGAGAGCCCGCACCAGAACTGTCCGGGCTCGCGGCCACTCTCCTCTTCTTGGAGGGCCTGTCCCGCGTGGAGGCCACCGACTGGGAACGTCCGCGTCTCCCCGATCCCCAACTGGAGATCGTAATCACTGAGGACGTGTTCCCCGATGTCCGTGACGTCGAACTGTACGTCGACCTCGTCCGGCGTCTCTTAGCCCTCGACGTCGAACGCCGTCTCGCAGTCGAGCGTCCTCTCGACGTCGAACCATGTCTCCTCGACGTCGAACCATGCCTCCGTGACGTCGAACCATGCCTCCGTGACGTCGAACCACGCCTCCGTGACGTCGAACCACGCCTCGACCTCCGTCTCGACGGCGACCTGTGCCTCGACGGCGACCTGTGCCTCGACGGCGACCTGTGCCTCGACGGCGATAGTCTCCTCCTGGACGGCGGGCGCCGGAATCTCGGCGTTGACTCCGTCAGCGTCGAGCCGTGGGTCGACGGCGAAGGTGGCGAGTGAAGTCTTCCATGAGGCTCGGTACGACGTCGATGGGTTGTCGACGTCGACCGTGACACCTGCGACGGCGACCCGGTCCCGGGTCTCGCCGGCCCCTCTCTCGACGTCGAACGCCGAGGCTGCCGCGATCCAGAGCCCTGGATCGACGGCGAACATACCGGTGCCTTCTCCCTTGCCGTCGTCGCCTTCGACGTCGAACGCGACCTACCAGCCGGTAGGCGCCGTTTCTGCTCCCTGCTCTGCCCGGAGGTCCCTCCAGGGGCTGAAGCATGGGCGGAGGAGGGAGAATGAGATCCTCCATGCCCCGAAGTCCCACCGGTCCTCTGCTGCTCCTGTCCCTGAAGGCGAATCTTCTCCCTGTCCCTCAGGGTCCTCTTTGAAAAGGTTTTACAGATGGCACATGTAGCTGGGAAGTGTGAGGGCGACAAGCAGAGGATACAAACATCATGTGGGTCCGTCTTGGCCTTTTTCCTCCCACACTCAGGGCAGTTATCGAACAAAGCCATGCTAAGAGTGGGCCAAAACTGCTCCAGATTGCAGGCAGTAGTAGACAAAGGCTCTAAACGTCGAATGAAAACACTATTTATCCAAAAAATCCAATTTTAATCCAATAAACCACCCAAAAGGGGAGAGCTCAAGCTCCAGGGTCCTGCTAGCAGGAGCCGGAAAAAAGAACTGAAAGTAACTTGTGTTGGCTGTGCATCCTGGGATACCGGGGGTCTCTGGAGAGTTTCTTAAAGGCACGGTATCCCTTTAGCAGACACATAATGACAGCCTATAGGGCTTGTCTGTCCACCCCTTCCTCTCTATTGTTTAAAGGGATTTTGGTGAAGGGAGTGTGTGGTAATAAAGGAGAATGTCAGATGTGAATAAAAATGACATTTAAACTTTATTTTGGCTTTTGTGTTCACTTCAGAGGAAGTGCTGGCCAGTGCAGCCTTGTTGTGATTAGGCTGTATTATTTTGTCTGTCTCTTAAGTGTCTTTGCAGGTTTGCAAATGCGGGACAGCTTAAGAGATATTTTTGATTGCTCCGGGGTCCCCGCACATGGGCGGGGATTATTCATAGATTATGACTATACACAGAGATCCCCTACTACAGAAGCAAGCTTTTCCTGCCCAGAATGTTTATTGTACTACAGCATACTTCACAAAGCATAATAGACCAGAGACATGGCAGAGAAGTCCTAATCAAATTGGAAACTAGGGTTCCTCTGCAGTCCCACTACTTGAAGGGGACTTCTAACAAGTTATGTTCTTGAACAAATAGTTTACCAGTCGGTGTAGTTTTGCAGCTTGAAGATCTTTCTGGATTCACTATGCTGTGCATTATTCTGCGGTCTGGTGGTTGGGTCCGGAATCGTAGTCTTTCTTCCTTTTTTTTTTTGTAGCCCAGGTGGGCGTCGACGGCCCACCATTTGGTGTACCTCTCGTGACGTCGGCACGCTTCCTGCGGAAGCTCCCACCTTGGGGCGCCATCTTCGGATTCTTATTTTTTTTGTGTTCGGTTTGTGAATCCTAGGCAATTTTATTATTTTCTCCTTAATTATATCCTTTCAGACACTTCTCTTAAGTCTCTGCTTGTTCTCTATTCTCTGTCTTTCCACCTTCTTCTCTAGCCTCATCTTTCAGGCGGAGGTGGGTGGGTTCGCTAGTGAATCCAGAATGATCTTCAAGCTGCAAAACTACACCGACAGGTAAGAAACTATTCGTTTTGCAGCGTGAATCTTTCTGGATTTACTATGCGGTGCATAGACTTTGTAGCGGTTTGTCATCTTTGTGGCGGCTGGGTGGAAGATGAGCGTTGGTCGTTGAATATATGTTGAAGCACCTTCTGTCCTACTTGTGCTTCCTGGTTCATTTGTATTTCCACAAAGTAGTGCTTAGTGAACTTGTGCACTGAAGCCCATGTTGCTGCCAGGCATATGTCTTGAATGGGTATGTTAGCCAGAAAAGCAATTGTTGCTCCTTTCTTCCTTGTGGAGTGGGCCCGTGCCCCTTCAGATAGTTCTTGCCCTGCCTGTTTGTGGCAGAATTGTATTGTCAGTGCGATCCATCGAGCAATGGTGCTTTTTGTTACTGGTCTACCCAGGAAGCTGGTTGCGAAGGACACAAAAAACTGCTTCGTTTTCCTGTGCTCCTTGGTTCTCTCGATGTAGTGCATCACCGCCCATCTTGCGTCTAGAGTGTGCAGTGCCCCTTCTGCGCTTGTGGCTGGGTTCTGAAAGAAGCTCGGTATCTGTATTGTCTGGTTCATATGGAATGCAGACACCACCTTCGGCATGAAGTGTGGGTCCGTTCTTATTACGACCCTGTCCTTGTGTATTTGGATGTAAGGTTCTTGCAGTGTTAGTGCTTGCAGCTCGCTTACTCTGCGCAGCGAGGTTATTGCCACCAGAAAGGCTGTCTTCATTGTCGGCATTTGTAGTGAGTCCTTGTGGATGGGCTCAAAAGATGCCTTCATAAGTTCCGTCAGGACTATGTTGAGGTTCCATGCCGGCGGCATCCTCTTTGGTGGCGCTATCCTTTACGCCCCTTTCAGGAATCTCTTTACTACTCGTGATGTAAAGAAACTTTTCCCCGTCTCATCTCGTGTGTAAGCTACGATCGCTGCTAGGTGTACCCTTAGCGAGGATGAACATAGTTTAACCTTTAGTAGGTGTGTGAGGTATCTCAGCACCGTTGATTCCTTTGTCAACTTGTTCTGCAGTTTCTATTTGCTGCACCATTGTGTGAACCTCTTCCATTTCTCCCCATAGCATTTTCGTGTCATTGGTCTCCTTGCCTCCCGGAGCACTCGCATGGTGCTTTTGGTAGCTTAAGGTGTGCAAACTCTATGTCTTCAGGAGCCATGCCGCTAGGCTGAGGCTCTCTGGCTCTGGGTGTAGAACTTCTCCATTTTGCATGGAGAGTAAGTATTTCCTTTTGGTGAACTTGTGGGGTGGCCCCTGTGCCATTTCCATTATTTGTGAGTACCAGGTCTGTCTCGCCCACTGTGGTGCTACTAGGATCAGTGTCATGTTGCTGGTCCTGCACTTGTTGAGTATCCTGGGTATCAGTGGTATTGGGGGAAAAGCGTAGGCAAATGTTTTTGACCAGCTTATCCATAGGGCATTCCCCTGGGATTGTTTCTCTGGTTGCCTGGATGCGAAGTTTTGGCACTTTGCATTCAGGTGTGTTGCAAACAGGTGTATCGTCGGTGTACCCCACCTTCTGAATAGCCTTTGCGTTTCCTGTCCATTGAGCTCCCACTCGTGGGATGCTGAAGTCTGCCTGCTGAGCCAGTCTGCTTCCAGATTGTCCTTCCCTGGTAGGTGTATGGCCAGCAGGTCTATTTTGAGTGGGATGGCCCATCTCCAAATCTCCTGTGCCAGGTTGGATAGAGGGAATGATTGGGTTCCTCCCTGCTTGTTGATGTAGAACATCGTTGTCGTGATGTCTGTTTGTATCAACACCTTCTGGTTGTACAGTTTTTTCTGGAAGGCCTTCAGGGCTAGGAATACAGTCTTCAATTCCAGGTAGTTGATGTGTCTGACCGCATCTGCTGGAGTTCAGAGACCCCTCACTCTGAGCTTGTTCATATGTGCTCCCCATCCTATCTGGGATGCGTCTGTGGTGATGGTCACGTTGGGCTTGGTGGTGTCAAGGGCTTCCCTATTGTTATGTTCTCCTTGTTCCACCACGCTATCTCTTCTTGCACTGTGTGCGTTACTACCACTAGATCCTCCCAACTTCCTGTTGCTTGTGACCATTGTTGTTGCAGCCATTCCTGGAATGGTCTCATGTGCAGGCGTACATTGGGGACTAGGTGAATGCATGACGCCATCATCCCCATGATCTTGCTTGCCGTCCACACTGTCAGAGCTCGCCCCTTCTGGTAGAGGCGCGTCTCCCTCAGCAGGGCCATTGTTCTCTTGTCGCTGGGGATCACCGTTTTCTGTATGGTGTTGATCTGTGCCCCCAGGAAGATCTTCACCTGTTCCGGTTTTATTGAGGATTTTCCCTAGTGTATGGAGAATCCCAGCTTTGTTAGCGTCCTTGTGACCCGCTGTGCGTGTTCCTCGCATCTTTCGCGTGAACTTGCTTTTATTAGCCAGTCGTCGAGATAAGGGTATACATGAATCCCCTCCCTCCGCAGGTATGCCGCCACTGCCGCAAGGTATTTAGTGAAAACCCTTGGTGCGGACTTTAGTCCGAATGCCATGGTTGTGAACTGGTAGTGATCTTTGTTGATGGTAAATCTTAACAGATGTTTGTGCTGCCTGTACATTGGGATGTGCAGGTATGCATCTTTGAGATCCACGGTGGACATGAAGTCTCAGTCTCTCATCTGAGGGAGTACCTCTTGTAGGGACGTCATTTTGAATTTTGTGTCCTTATGTACTTGTTTAGGAACCGTAGATCCAGGATGGGTCTTAGTGTTTCGTCCACCTTTGGTACCAGGAAGTAGTTGGAGTACACACCCCTGTTCCTTTCTTTGAATGGTGCTGGTTCTATAGCCTCCTTTTGGAGTAGCTCTTGTGCTTCCTCTACGAGATGCACTAGCTCCTGTCCTGAGTGTTCCCTTTTCTTTGGTTTCTTGTTCGGTGGTTTCCTTTCCAACTCTATGCAGTATCCAAGCTGTATGATGTGGAGTATCCATTTGTCGGTTATCTTTTTCCATTCCTGAAGGAAAAATCTCAGCCTGCCGCCTACTGGTGTTGCATGCTCGTTGGCGTTTGGTCTGTGTAACCCTCTCTTGTAGATTTTTTTGTACTCTTCCCCTCGGAGGGATCTTGTGGGTGAGCGCGCTTCGCCCGGTGGAGTCACTTTGGAGGCGGGTTGATCTCCCACCTCTTCGTCTTTGCCCTCGTCCGTTCCCTCTACTGCGAAAGGACTGGCCCCGAGGCTGGTACTGCCAATTTTGTTTCTGCTGCCCCTGCTGGCCATGATTGTCGCCCTGGTGGCCCTGCTGGAAAGTCTGGTGTGACGTTTCCGGCTGGTTTCCGCCCCTTCCGTATGGTCTCTGTGTTGGGGTACCTCTTCTCATCCCTCTGAATTGCAGGGCCCCCATGGACCTTGCGGTTTCGTTCTCCTTTTTGAGCTGGGTGAGTTTTTCATCCACCGGGGCTCCGAACAGCGTTTCCCCGTTGAAAGGGGTGTTCAGAATGTTGTTCTGGACTTCCGGCTTGAAGCCGGAGATCCTGAGCCAGGCCTGCCTTCTCTCCATTATCCCTATTGCCATCAACCTGCTTGATGTTTCGGCTCCATCTAAGGCCGTTTTAAGGCAACAATTTGCGATATTCTTTCCTTCCTCCACCAGGTGCAAGGCTCTTTGCTGGTATTGTTCGGGGAGGTGCTTGATTAGCTCCCCCATTTCGTCCCAATGTTGGTATTGGTGTCTGTTCAGTAGGGCATTGGAGTTCGCCATGCGCCAGTGCATTGCCGCGTTTCTCTCAATCTTCCTCCCAGTCAGGTCCATCCTCCTGCTTTCCTTGTCTGGTGGTGGGCCAGAGGTTGCCGGGACATATCCTAGCAGTTAACGCAATGATTGAGTCCGCTGTGACGAATCCCTTGATGTAGGGAGGGTCCTGTGAGGAGTGCTTATACTTCTTCTCCGTCCTAGGTGTGATGGACCTGCATGTTGTTGGGTCCTTGAACCCCTCCTTCCCATGGTTCATGACACTTTGGAGCATGGGGAGGAACTGGCTCCTCGTTTGGATGGGGAGCAGTGTTTCCAGTAAAAACTCTTTCGGCTTTTCTTCCTCCAGCTTGACCCCAAAAGCAGCAGCTGCGCTTTTGATGACCATATTGTAAGCCCCAATGTCATCTGGCGGCGAAGGCCTCGAAGGGTAAGTCTCCACAGGCTCTTCTGGGTTTTCGGCGTCGAGGTCCTGCCACTCCAGGACCTGTGTCGTCGACGGCGCCGAGCCGTAGTTTGATTGTTGGTCATCATCTTCCTCTCCCTCATAGTATAGGTCCTCTTCTTCTTCTCCCGGAGTTTGACAGTTCTTCGGCGTCGAACTCCTCCTGTTCCTCAACGTCTACGATGACAGACGGTGGTTTCGTGGGAATCGTGATTTTTTTTCTTTTTTTTTGTTGAACTCCTTTTTCCTTTGTAGGATGCTCTCCATTTCAGCCTCGAGCATCCTCTTCTTCTTTTCCAGCTCTGAGGCCTGTTCTGCGTCGAGCGCGGGTCTTTTCGCCGGAGCCGGCGCGACCTTTTGCTTCAAAGCCGAGCGCCCCGGTTCTTGGCCTTGCTTCAACGACCATGGCTTTTCGCCGGTCTTCGCCACCTGGGAGTCCTTTTCGAAGGATCCGCCGGGCCTTTCGTCCTTGGATGCAGCTGCGGTCATCGACATTTTCGGCGCCAGTACTCCTTTCGAGGACTCTGACTCTGTTTTTCGAGAGTCTGACTCAGGCTTTCGGGGCCCTGTCGAGGGTTTAGTGTTCGACGTCTCTCCTACCTTATCAGACGTTTTCTTATCGGTCTCTGCGACCGTGAAGTCATCTGGTCCCTCGGCGACGTTATCTTCGTCGGTGGAGAGGCCCAATTCGTACAGTGACGGGGCCTGTCCCTTGCCCTGCATGTTGTAATTCGCTCTCCTTTGTCTCTCTCTAACCCGGAGTGTCTTCGGTGTGAAGGCGGAACAGGCGTTGCAGTCTTTGCGCTCGTGGTCGACTGGCAGGCAAAGATTGCAGACCGGGTGCTGGTCCTTCTGCGCGTATTTATGGTGGAAGTTACGGCAGAATTGAAAGGGTGTCTTGTCCATTCCTGCGCTCAGTGTCCCTGAGTGCGCATTCTCTGTTGGACGTCGAAGATCTCGAGGTTCTCCTTCTTCGTCGTCCCGGCTAGTTGATCTTCCTTTCTGTAGTCTTCCTCCACTTCTTCGATGAAACTCATGCTTTTTCTTCTTTTCTTCCCAAAAACTCTGGAGCTTCACGGTGACGATCCAGACCCAACGGCGGAAAAAATAATCTGAAGATGGCGCCCCAAGGTGGGAGCTTCCGCAGGAAGCGTGCCGACGTTAAGAGAGGTACACCAAATGGTGGGACGTCGACGCCCACCTGGGCTACAAAAACAAAAAAAAGGAAGAAAGACTACGATTCCGGACCCAACCACCAGACCGCGGAATAATGCACAGCATAGTGAATCCAGAAAGATTCACGCTGCAAATTTTTCCAGTAATGATCTATCAACCAGACCAGGGAAGGCGGGCTGACAAACATAATACAGAGACATAATAAGCTCACAAATATTTCAATTAATAAAAGATTTCATTTAAAACTAATTTAATATAGTGCTCTAGCATTTTTGTATGTTCCACATTTAAAATATATACAATTAATTTACATTATTATTTAAGAAAAAAAGTTATACTAAATAAACTTTTTACATTTTACCGTAAGGAGATCACATAGTCCGGTTGAGATGTTTACAGAGGATTATAGGGGGCAATTAATGTTTATTTTAAAACAAACCATGTTTATTACATGTCATAATAAATTAGTGAATCTTTTATGTAAAGTATAATTTAAAATTAGCTTTATATATGTATTTTAAATGTAGAATTAATAACCTACTTGAGCACCATTGACTTAATTTTGAATTAAGTCTTTTATTCATTTAAATGAAAAATATTTTTCTTAACTTTAAATTTAAAAACAAAATGTACACAAAAAAAATGGCTTTATTATACATTAATTAAAAGTGTTGTATAGAATTAAATGGAGTTTACTTATATTTTGATAACAATGTTACATTAAATAATAAATTCAAAAATGTGCGGCCGTGCATGTTTTCTATGGCCTGTTTCAGCCGATTTGGTAACATAGGGCTGATATTGCCGGCTCCTGGAAACAAGAACTGCCCCACAGGGCTCCAAAACCAGCCCCCACCCTGGCGACTCACCGGGGAAATGCCCGGTGCCCGCTAGGGCCAGTCCGGCCCGGAGTAAAAAAGGGACAAGGTTACCTTTAGAAATTCTGTTAAAAGACTGTGAGCAAAGGGCTGCAGATTAGTTCATCCTAAGACACACAAATGATGGACGGAATGCAGAACAAATCAAACATTCACCCCCAGTCAAGAAATCTGGGTTAAATTAATTGTTACTTTGCTCACAATGCCACCCCAGGTTAGACCAAGCTATATGCAAATCAATCGTGACCCTGCTCCTCATGGGAACAGTCCAGCCCGAATTGCTAAGCAAGGTCTTCCCTGGACCATAAACACCCGGTGTCAGGGTATAGCCCCTCATCATCTAGGCTAGCTTGAATCTACTGGTAGAGTTAGTCCGGGAGCGCTACCTTTTGGTGGATAGTAGGGGTGAGAGGTAAAACTGCACTGTCTGTTGTTCGAGGTGAGGATTGTTTGCAGGAAATGTCTGCCCTTTTGTATGCCTGTCTCAAATTGCTGTTTCAGTAGGGCTAATGTCCTACAGGTGCGGAGAACTTGCATCTCATTGTGCCAATGCCTTGTGTATTTCTGCGTGGAGCAATCCCCATGCTACCTGCTGTGAGAAGTGTCATTCTGCATAAAGCTTGTCTGGACAGCAGCCTGGATATAGCACTGAAAGGAAACCTTGACAAACCAGTTATGAAGCATTGGTCAGGGGAATCAACATCTGCTGTATGGAAAATGTGTATAAAAGTATTTTCCAAAACATCCCCCTTTGTTACAGTTTCAAGTTCTCCTTGACAAAGGGAGGGAGTGCTGCACAGAAAACTCTAAGAGAGTCTGTGCAACCAAGGCTGGTGTCGGTCTAGCAGTAATTTTTCCAGAGGTGAAGGGACATCCCCTGAAGTGTACATGTTCTACTGGACGAGCTGATGGTCTGCCTATAGAGCATAAAAGTCATTTGGTTTGCATGCGGAGAGAGAAAATGAGGGTGCCTGGCCCTACAGGAGGAGAGATTGCCCAATGTGCTTCTGGTGTCAGGAGGCCATGTACTCCTTCAAGGTGGTCCTTCAAGATGTTATGGGCTCTCTGGTGCCACAATCCTACCTGGCAGATTGGTCATCAGATACCTAGCTGTTTGACATCCTAGACTTCTGGGATCCTGACCTCGAGCAAGAGATTGTGGCAGCACAAAGCTTCTTGCAGCATAGATCTAAAAAGCCATAGACCTCTGGTAATATGGATATGTGCATGCATGAGGACTCTTTTGCTCTATCACTGTTTGGGGAAAACACTTTTACAATGATGGCTGAACCCTGCATGGCTTTACCATGCAGGCTTATCCACACATCCCTTTACCAAATTTGTTGTAAAGGCATGATTGGTAAAAGCACATGTAAATGAGTATTTTGTAGGACACACACACACGGCAAAATTGAAAATAAAAAATGATTTTTAACCGCAGTGGGGTTGGCTTCAAGCAGGGCCCCAAGATGGCTGCCAACACTTCCTAGTTGAAGTGTTGGCAGGCAATCAAATTTTAGTAGGATTGGAGAGTTCACTGCAAGGACTTAAATCCCCAGATATCTATATTTTTTAAGTTAGATATCTTTAAAAAAGACTACTGAATGGATTTACACCAAATCACAAAAAGCACGCTTTCTGGGCCAACATCTAGCTTATCTGCCAAATTTGGTCCAACTTCGTTCAGCAATTCGGGCTGTAGCAGTCTTCAAAAAATGAAAAAGCCCTATAGACATAACATGGGGAAAACGCATTGTGGGACCCCCCTTTTTTCTCGGCCCCAACTTGACGGATCACCCCGAATTTTCAACACAGCAGCTGAACCAAAAAGGGGACTTTTGTGAAACGTATGTAGAGATTAGTCAAGCAGCGCCAACCTTTGGAAACTTTAGCCATAACTATTACTACCTACTGGCGACTGACAGCAGGTAATACATACATACGTACTAGCTTCCTGACAAATTTGGTGCAATTCCATTCAATGGTTCGGGCTGTAGTCATGTTCAGAAAATGCAAAATCCCCATAGACATAGAATGGGGAAAAAGTATTTTGGGACAACCCCCCCCCCCCTTTTTTTCTCAACCCCCGCTTGATGGATCACCCTGACATTTTTAACACAGCAGCTGAACCAACTACAGTACAAGTTTCGAACATTTTGTAAAGATTCATCAAGCAATGCCAAAGTAACTGGCAAAACAAAAACATTTCTTACTATGGAAACTTAAGTTCTAAACTATAACTACCCAATGGCTACTGCCAGTTGCAGAGAAAAGGGAGAGAGAGCGAGAGAAAGAGACAGAAGGGAGAGAAGAGAGCGCGAGAGAGAGAGAACATTCTCCCTCTCCGGAAAAAAAACAAAGGTTACAGAGACGTTACAGTTCAGTTCAGATTTTACACACACAATACCATAGAAATCAAGCTGTTAGAGTTATTAAAAGTAACTACTTATGCCCAAGGTAACTAGAACTTGCGTCCTGGCCATGCACTGTTTTCTCATCAATAATTATATTGCAATTACAACAGTGACATCAATGAGGTCATAAAAAAGGTAATGAGTGATGTAATATCTGGGGTAATGAGCAGTGGATGGTGAGGGCGTGAGTTATAGTTACCTTAGGTTGTGAGTTATAGTTATCTTAGGGCACGTTTTATAGTTACTTTAAATAACTAACTAGGACATTTGAATTTCTATGGTTTTGTGCGTGTAAAGTCCAAACCTAACTAGAACATCCCTGTAACCTTTGTTTTTTTTGTGAATATCTAGGGTTTTTTAAAAATCTCTTTTCTCAGGGAATATCTAGTTATTGTTTTTTTTCTAACGTTAAGCAAAATGCCCATCACAATGCATTGTGGTGGGAGGGGGGGGGGCGGGAAGAGTGGGGAAAAAGGGCCCGGCACTGTGTTCCCCTACCCAAGCTTGCTGCTTCTGCTCCCTCATCCTCCCTGCCATCCATTGTCCAAGTTCATGCCCCTTCTCCCTCATTACAGCCCTGTGTGGCAGTTGTTCTGCCATTGTCCTTCCAGCCGGTCATGAACAGCCAGCTTGCTGCCCCATCCACCTCCTCCCTACCTTCTGTTGTCAGAGTCCATGCACAAGTCCACTCTCTCCTGCCCAGCATGGTCCAATGTGCTGCCACTGCCCCCCATTTAGCTTGATGTCCCTGCCCATTCCCCCTGCCCTCCGCTGTCCAATTCTATGCCCTATTATTGCCTCCGTGCTTAGCTTGCTGCCCCTATGCTCCATTGGACCTGCCACTGTGTCTGTTGGCATGTATTCTTGTACTGCCACTGCCTCTTCCTTCTGCCCTCAATGGTCTGCTATATTTCCACAGTTTCTCTTGCCTGCCCATAATGGTTGGCCTGTTGCCCCTGCACCCCTTTTCCCTGCTCTCCATGGTCCGTTGTGTTGCCACTCCCCCCTTCCGCCTGCCCAGCATGGTCAGCTGGTTGCCTCTGCATCCTCCTCCCTTCCCTCAACCATGTCATGAGTGATGCAATATGTGACGTCATCAGCAGTGCATTGCGGGCACACGAGTTCAAGTTAGCTGAACTAACTATAACGGGGGAATTTCAATGGTTTTGTACGAGTGAAAAGTCCAGCTAACTATAACTTCCCTGAAACCTATGGTTTTTTCAGTGAATTTTTAAGGTTTTTTAAATTCTAATTCCCAACTACAACGTGCTGAGTGGTCGCTCCCCTGTGTCTCCTGCATCACTCGGTATCGTTGCTTGGCTGCCTATCTGCTATTTGCCTCATTATTGCTGCCTGCTGTGTGCCTGGTTGCCGCGCTGAACTTTTTGCATTTATTTAATTTAAAAGCGCCGCTTTTACAGCATTTGCGCATTTCCGCTGGGCTCCCCCCTCCGCCTCCATTTTGCCTGTGTTGTTGTTGTTGTTGTGCTCATCTCTAGCCCGCCCCGCCTCCCAGCTGAGACGCCCTCCCACTGACCAGAACAGCGCTCCAATACCGGAAAGCGCCGTGACTCGCTCCTGTCCCTTGGGCTGAGTGGTCGCTCCCCTGTGTCTCCTGCATCACTCGGTATCGTTGCTTGGCTGCCTATCTGCTATTTGCCTCATTATTGCTGCCTGCTGTGTGCCTGGTTGCCGCGCTGAACTTTTTGCATTTATTTAATTTAAAAGCGCCGCTTTTACAGCATTTGCGCATTTCCGCTGGGCTCCCCCCTCCGCCTCCATTTTGCCTGTGTTGTTGTTGTGCTCATCTCTAGCCCGCCCCGCCTCCCAGCTGAGACGCCCTCCCACTGACCAGAACAGCGCTCCAATACCGGAAAGCGCCGTGACTCGCTCCTGTCCCTTGGGCTGAGTGGTCGCTCCCCTGTGTCTCCTGCATCACTCGGTATCGTTGCTTGGCTGCCTATCTGCTATTTGCCTCATTATTGCTGCCTGCTGTGTGCCTGGTTGCCGCGCTGAACTTTTTGCATTTATTTAATTTAAAAGCGCCGCTTTTACAGCATTTGCGCATTTCCGCTGGGCTCCCCCCTCCGCCTCCATTTTGCCTGTGTTGTTGTTGTTGTTGTGCTCATCTCTAGCCCGCCCCGCCTCCCAGCTGAGACGCCCTCGCCCCTCCCCCTCCACTACCCATATATGACAACAGTTCCCGCGCGCAGCGTCCACGCGCAGCGTCCGCGCCCAACCCGCGCCGAAGGTGCGCCAAAGGTAAGCCCGTCTACGCCCGTCCGCGCCTGGACCGCGCCCAGCGCCAGACCCCCTGCCCCGCGCGCTGCCCAGCCCTCCCGCATTACCTACGATGCCACCACCCTCCTAGCCCTTAACCCCGGTCGCGCCCCCAACTGCGTCCAAGCCGCTCCTGGACAGACCCATGGACCTTTCTCTTGCTACTCCTGCAAATTCATCGGCACCGACAACATCTCCGCTACTACCACACCACAGATTCCCGACCCCAACCACCTACAATGCATCCTGCTCAACACCCGATCTGTACACAGACACGCCATTGACCTATGGAATCTACTAGACACCACCTCCCCGGACGTCGCCTTCCTAACGGAAACATGGATGAACGCTTCCTCCGCCCCAGACATCACCATTGCCATCCCTGAAGACTATAAGATCACTCGCAAAGACCGTACCAGCCACACAGGAGGAGGAATCGCGATAGTCCATAAGAAATCAATCCGCATCTCAACCAGCTCTGACGCCAACCTCGCCAACTCCGAACACCTTCACTTCCAGATCCACATCGACCCCAAGACCACACTCAGAGGCACCCTCCTCTACAGACCACCAGGACCCCGCGCAAAATTCAGTGAAGACATCACGGACTTCATCACTCCACTCGCGCTCCCCTCCAAAGAATACATCCTTCTGGGTGACCTCAACTTTCACCTTGAAAAGATCAACGACCATAACACCACCACCCTCCTGGACAACCTCGCCAACCTCGGACTTAAACAACTGGTCACTTCCCCTACCCACATCGCAGGTCACACACTCGACCCCATCTTCACTTCCAGCAATCATGTCTCCTTCAGCCACACTACGGATCTCCTCTGGACTGACCACAGCTGCGTTCACTTCACCTACAACAAGCCCAAACCCACCAACCACCTCCAACCGACTCTGCAAAGAAACTGGAACAAAATCACCTCCGACCAGATCTCCTCATCACTCCTTCTAAACACCCCAGCCCACCCCTCGGACCCAAACCTAGCCGCCGCCAACTTCACCCTATGGCTATCCAACACCGCAGACACCTTAGCACCTCTGAAAAAACGTCAAAGCAAACCTGGCAACAAGAAGGCCTCATGGTTCAACGATGATCTTAAGAAGTCCAAGAAACTCTGCCGCACCCTTGAAAAAGCGTGGAAAAAAGACCCAACCACCAACACCAAGGACGCCTTCAAAAACGCCACCCGCACTCACCACCAACTAATCCGAAAGGCCAAGAAAACAGCATTCAAGGACCGACTCGACAACAACGCCCACAACAGCAAGGAACTTTTCAACATCGTCAAGGAGTTTTCCAATCCCTCGGCCAACTCCAACGACATCACCCCCTCTCAAGCCCTCTGCGACTCCCTAGCCTCATTCTTCCACAACAAGATTGCAGACATCCACAACAGCTTCGACAACCAACCCGAGGCCCAACCCACCCAACCACATGCTGAACACTCTCCCCCCGTGAACACCCTTAACGACTGGAACCCAATCTCCACTGAGGACACCATCCGCCTAATGAACTCCATCCACTCAGGATCCCCCACAGACCCATGCCCTCACCACATCTTCAACAAAGCAGACTCCGTCATAGCACCGCACCTCCGAGACGTCATCAACTGCTCCTTCAACTCCGCCACCTTTCCGGAAACCTGGAAACACGCTGAACTCACCGCCCTCCTGAAAATAACCCACAGCGGACCCCACCGAACTCAAAAATTACCGCCCCATCTCGCTCCTTCCATTCCCGGCCAAAGTAATCGAGAAAGCTGTCAACAATCAGCTCACCGCTTTCCTCGAAGCCAACAAATCCCTCGACTCCTCACAATCTGGCTTCCGAGCAAAACACAGCACTGAGACCGCCCTTATCGCAGCAACAGACGATATTCGAACCCTACTGGACAATGGAGATACAGTCGCCCTCATCCTCCTCGACCTCTCTGCTGCCTTCGACACAGTCTGCCACAGCACCCTTTTACAACGCCTCACCAACATCGGAATACATGGAAAAGCACTTGGATGGATCACCTCGTTCCTCACCGGACGAACCCAGAGAGTCCGTCTTCCACCATTCAAGTCCGAGGCCACCGAAGTCATCTGTGGCGTACCACAAGGATCCTCTCTCAGCCCCACCCTCTTCAACGTATACATGAGCCCCCTCGCGACCATCGCCCGCCAACACAACCTCAACATCATCTCTTACGCGGATGACACTCAACTGATCCTTTCTCTCACCAAGGATCCCAGCACCGCCAAAACTAACCTACACGAAGGAATGAAAGAAGTTGCTGAATGGATGAAACATAGCCGTCTGAAACTGAACTCGGATAAAACAGAAGTCCTCATCCTAGGTACATCCCCCTCTGCATGGGACGACTCTTGGTGGCCGGTAGCCCTTGGAAAAGCACCCATCCCGACAGACCACGCACGGAACCTAGGCGTTATCCTGGATTCTTCACTTTCAATGAACAGACAAGTCAGCGCCGTATCTTCATCTTGCTTCAACATTCTTCGCATGCTCAAAAAAACATTTCGATGGATCCCCACCGAAACCAGGAAAACAGTCACCCATGCTCTAGTCACGAGCCGACTGGACTACGGAAACACCCTCTACGCAGGCACTACCGCTAAACTCCAAAAGGAACTCCAACGAATCCAAAACGCCTCAGCCAGAATCATATTAGACATCCCACGCAACGAACACATCTCTGGCCACCTGAAAGACCTCCACTGGCTACCCGTCAATAAGAGAATCACTTTCCGACTGCTAACCCTCGCACACAAATCACTCTACGACATCGGACCAGAATGCCTCAACTCAAGACTGTCCTTCTACACCCCCTCCCGCCAACTACGTTCCTCCAGCCAAGCCCTCGCCACCGTGCCTCGCATCAACAAGACCACCATGGGAGGCAGATCCTTCTCTTACCTGGCTGCTAAAACATGAAACTCACTCCCCACTCACTTTCGCCTTACCCAGAACCACCTAGCTTTCAGAAAGCAACTTAAAACGTGGATTTTTGACAAGTAATCTTCCCCCCCCCCCCCTCCTTAGCGCCTTGAGACCCTCTGGGTATGTAGTGCGCTTTATAAATTCTCTGACTTGACTTGACTTGACTTGAAACCTATGGTTTTTTCAGTGAATTTCTAACTATGCCTTTAGTTTCTGAAAAGAAAGGTTTTTTTCGAAATGAGGAGAGAGTCTGGATAGATCTTAAAGAGAGGGGAAGGGAGTTCCATAGCCTAGAAGCATTGAACTCAAAGGACCTGCCTCCGGCCCTGGATCTTTTTATACGGGGAACTATGGCAAGGCAGGCGTTAGAGGATCGGAGCGGTGTTCCGGGGAGGTATGGAGTGAGAAGAGGGTGGTTGATCTGGGGACCAGCTCTGTAAAAGGCTTGATGGGAGTTACAGAGGGCCTTGAATTTTACTCTGTCTCTGACAGGGAGCCAGTGGAGAGATCGAATCCCCGCCTTGGCTGATTCTCTGCGGGGTATCTGTAGTAGTGTCCTGGCTGCACAGTTCTGGGTCCGTTGGAGTTTTTCTAGTACATATTCTGGTGCTCCCAAGTAGAGGGCATTATTAAAATCGAGCCGAGATTGAATGAGGCCCTGAATGACGATTTGTTTGGCTTCGAGTGGTAGGACTGGGAAGATTTTTTTCAGCATCCGGATTAATCCGAAGCAAGTTGCTGAGGTCTGAGTTGCCTGGGTATTGAGAGTCAGGGATTTATCAATCCAGATTCCTAGGCTCTTAATGTCCTCTTTTGGAGATGGAGGTGGGCCCAGGCTAGGGGGGCCATAGCTGTGAGATGGTGGTTGGGGAGGGGGGGCCGAGGAACAGGATCTCAGTTTTGTCCTCATTTAGTTTTAAAGAGGATGCCGTCATCCAGCTTTTTATCTCTTCCATACAAGATGCAAAGTTGACTTGAGGAAGCCTGCTGTTTTTCTGTGCCAGGGAGACCACGAGCTGGGTATCGTCCGCATACGATATGATCTTGATATCGTATTTACGAACGATCCCAGCCAGTGGTCTCATATAGACATTAAACAACGTGGGGCTCAGGGAGGAGCCCTGTGGTACCCTGCAGCTCAAAGGTTTGCTAGTGGAACAGAAATCGCCATCGAAGACCTTGAAGGTCCTTCCACTCAGGAAGGATCTTAGCCATGCAAGAGCATTTCCAGAGACTCCAAGATCGGACAGTCGATGTAAGAGTTTTGTGGCATACTGTGTCGTATGCGGCGCTGAGGTCGAGGAGGACCACTGCCACTGATCCTCCTCGGTCCAGGATCTTTCTTGATTCTTCTACTACGGCTAGGAGAGCTGTCTCCGTGCCATGTTTTGGGCGAAATCCTGTTTGGGAGAGATCCAATAAGAGATTTTCTTCAAGGTGTTTAGTTAGGTGGGGATTAAAGTACTTTTCCAGTATTTTACTTGCCCAGGGTAGCAGAGAAATAGGACGATAGTTATTGGAGTTGTTTGGGTTGAGGTTGGGCTTTTTTAAAAGTGCTTTCACCATGGCCTTTTTCCATATAGGGGGTACTATTCCCTTTTCTAAAGAGCAGTTCAGTAGTTCTAAAAGGGTGGGGAAGATTGTTTGGGTGGCCCTGGTCATTGTGAGGGGGGGGTGCTGGGTCAGAAGGTGAGCCAGATTTTATTTGATGAGCAAGGGTTTGAAGCGATTCCAGGTCTAGTGGAGGGATGTCACTCATGGTTGTTAGACACAAAGGGGTAGTATTTGTTGACAGCTGGGGTTGATTGATGATTGGGTCGGATGTGGAGGTGGTGAAGGAGGAGTATATTTTATTGATTTTTTGGTGGAAGAAATCGGCTAGATCATTGCATCGGATGATAGGGTTATCGGCTAACACTGAAGGGGGAGAGATTTTGGAGAGGGTTTTGACAATTTGGTAGATTTCTTTGGGTTTGGATCTGGCGGAAATAATTTTTTTTCATTGTAGTAGGTGGATTGGGCTTTAGTAATCCCAAATTTGTATGCATTTATGGTTTCCTTGTATCTGACTTTGTCAGTGGTGGTATATTGAAGGCGCCATTTCCTTTCCATCTTTCTACACTGACGTTTGAGTGTCCTTAGTTCCTCTGAGTACCATGGAGCAGTTTCCTGGACTCTTTTAAAAACTGTTTTCCTGATGGGAAGGACGGTGTCAAGGGAATCCTTGATCCACTCATTAAAGATCCCGCTGTCCAGTAGGGGATCCTGAGAAAAAGAGGGTTTCTTGGCCATAAGTTCGTTGCCCCATTGCTCTAGAGGGAGTTTTGACCAGTTTCTCTTTGTGCGTGAGGCGGGTTTTTGGGGGTATGTTTATGGGTGGACCAGGTGAGTGAGATGAGAAAGTGGTCTGTCCATGGGAGCTGAGTGATGGACCCTACTGAGAGATTGGGGCAGTTACTAAAGATGGGGTCTAGCAGGTGACCTCTGTTGTGGGTGGGGTTTTTAATTAGTTGTTCCAGTTGGATGGCAGCAAGACTTGAGACTAGCTCATTAGTAGTGTTAGACCGGTCGTCAAAGTGCAGATTGAGGTCACCAAGTATAGTGAAATTGGAGGAGGACATGGCGGAAATTGCTGCTTGCGAAGGAAGTGCTCTGTGAAAGTTGTTTAAAGGTCCTGGGGGGGCGGTATATGAGTATACCTGTTAGGCTATCATTAGGAGTGAATTTCAGGCAGAAGGACATACTTTCACAGTCCGGGATTGGGTTTGGTGTGTGGTAACATTGAATTGCATATTTATGTATAACAGCAATCCCTCCTCCTAGTCGCTGAGTGCGGTCTCTGTGGGCGATCTGATAGCCTGTAGGGAGTGCTTGAATTACATCTGGGTCGCAGTCAGGAGTTAACCAAGTCTCGGTCAGTAGGACAACGTCGGGTTTTTTCTCGTCGATTAGTAGAAAGATTTCTGCACTATGTTTTGGCAGTGATCTGCAGTTTAGGAGTAGTATGGTGAAGCTTTGTTGCTCAGGGACGTGTCGGTGTGAATGGAGACTAGAATCACAGCGAGGGCAGGAGGTAGGAAGACATAGAGGGTGGTGGAGGTTGTGACAGCCGGCTTTCTTGGGAGGTTTCAGTTTGTGAAGGTCACTGACGCTGTATTGGGTTCTGGTGGGGGAACCAGGGGGGGAGGCCCTTGGTCCCGGTCGGTCGCGGACGGGCGCAGACGGGCTTGCCATTAGCGCGCCTTCGGCGCGCCCGCTGGCGGCGCGCCCGCTGCGCGCGTCCGCTGCGCGTCCTGGGGAGGCACATTTAAATGCGGCGTAGGGGGCGTGGCCTCACGTTTGTGGGCGTGGCCTGCGGGCTTTCGGCACGTTAGCTGTCTCCACCCCGTGACAGCATTCAGCTGTGCTGCTCGGGACTGCGGAGATCAGTGACAGGGGTGGGAAGTGCTCGGGAGACGAGGTAAGCTTGAGATTGAAACACCAAGATAAAAGCAAGTTTTAAAATCAGGGCGCTTTTTAAGTAAACTCCCGGCTTCCGCCTCAGGACTGCTATGTCTCTGGTGAAAGTCTGTCGCCGGCGCACCTAAGTAGCGATGCAGGGGGCGTGGCCTCACGTTTGTGGGCGTGGCCTGCGGGCTTTCGGCACGTTAGCTGTCTCCACCCCGTGACAGCGTTCAGCTGTGCTGCTCGGGACTGCGGAGATCAGTGACAGGGGTGGGAAGTGCTCGGGAGACGAGGTAAGCTTGAGAGTGAAACACCAAGATAAAAGCAAGTTTTAAAATCAGCGCGCTTTTTAAGTAAACTCCCGGCTTCCGCCTCAGGAGTGCTAGGTCTCTGGTGAAAGTCTGTCGCCGGCGCACCCAAGTAGCGATGCAGGGGGCGTGGCCTCACGTTTGTGGGCGTGGCCTGCGGGCTTTCGGCGCGTTAGCGGTCTCCACCCCGTGACAGCGTTCAGCTGTGCTGCTCGGGACTGCGGAGATCAGTGACAGGGGTGGGAAGTGCTCGGGAGACGAGGTAAGCTTGAGAGTGAAACACACCAAGATAAAAGCAAAGTTTTAAAATCAGCGCGCTTTTTAAGTAAACTCCCGGCTTCCGCCTCAGGAGTGCTATGTCTCTGGAGAAAGTCTGTCGCCGGCGCACCCAAGTAGCGATGCAGGGGGCGTGGCCTCACGTTTGTGGGCGTGGCTTGCAGGCTTTCGGCGCGTTAGCGGTCTCCACCCCGTGACAGCGTTCAGCTGTGCTGCTCGGGACTGCGGAGATCAGTGACAGGGGTGGGAAGTGCTCGGGAGACGAGGTAAGCTTGAGAGTGAAACACACCAAGATAAAAGCAAGTTTTAAAATCAGCGCGCTTTTTAAGTAAACTCCCGGCTTCCGCCTCAGGAGTGCTATGTCTCTGGTGAAAGTCTGTCGCCGGCGCACCCAAGTAGCGATGCAGGGGGCGTGGCCTCACGTTTGTGGGCGTGGCCTGCGGGCTTTCGGCGCGTTAGCGGTCTCCACCCCGTGACAGTGTTCAGCTGTGCTGCTCGGTACTGCGGAGATCAGTGACAGGGGTGGGAAGTGCTCGGGAGACGAGGTAAGCTTGAGAGTGAAACACACCAAGATAAAAGCAAGTTTTAAAATCAGCGCGCTTTTTAAGTTAACTCCCGGCTTCCGCCTCAGGAGTGCTATGTCTCTGTATGCCACTGTAAACGCGCCCTGTGGTTTTTCTAAGTTGAGAGATTAAGTCCCCTTGAATCCTAAGGGTCCCTAGGGTCAATCTAGCCCACTAGATACCTCCAGTAAGCGCCACAGAGCTGCGTTGCATAGAGGTGTAAAAAGGGGCGTGGCCTCAGAACACCTGTCTGCAACGCAGCTCCCTGGTGCATACTGGAGATACCTGTTGGGCTAGTTGGCCCACAGGGACCCTCAGTATTGAAGGGGAATTAATTCCCCAACTTACAACTGGCCAGGGGGCGCGTTTGCAGAGTGCTGTAAAGAGGGGGCGTGGCCTCCGGCGCGATGCCGGTCTTTTATTTATTTTATTTTTTTAAGAAGGAGGGCTGTGTGGCCCCCCTTCTTTTTCTAATTTATTGGCCCTGGGGACCCCATCCCCCAGGGTCTGCACCCGAATTTCTTTTGTTGAAAAAAATTAATTTGGAAGGGGGCCGCGTGGCACCCCTCCCAAGGCCTTAATCGGCCCCGGGGACTCCAACCCCCGGGTCATGGCCTTTTTTTTAATTCTTTTGGAAGGGGGGCTGCGTTGCCCCCCTCCTCAGGCCACTTATGGCCCCGGGGCCGGCCTTTGTTTTTTATTATTTTGAAAAAATATATATTTATAGAAACACCTAGGACATGCTGGACAAACCGTATGTACCCATCACCATGACGATTTGTGTGATATTCATTAAAAGGCGACTGCATACAATGAATCCACGTGGAATGTATTTACACCGCTAGTGACGCTCTGACGTGTCTGACGCCCTACCGTGCCTTATCCCGACGCCCATGCCGGTGGGTACTCTCCAAGTAGACACTCTTGTCGTTTATTTATACAAACATGGGTAGCTATTGACGGGCACATTTAATACACATGCACACCAAGCCATTCAAAGGGGATTCAACAAAAATTAGACCAAACTATGCAAGAAACCCCCCTCACGGTTAAAAAACACACACATCCACCGCCGGATGTGTAATACTTTTTATTTTACTCTCTGGAAAGGAGACGAACCTCACTTGAGAGTCAAAGCGTGCTCCTGGCTGAGCCCAATGCTGTGTTACACCCACCAGTGCCCGCCGAGTGCCACACACCTCTGTGTTGTATTCCACCAGCTAGTGCGTATGCTATGACACTCTCTAGCCCATGTGCACTGTAACACAACCCCATGAATATGTCATGCCACACTTGCCTTCGCACGGGTTATATTGCCCCATCTAACATGCCTTCCTCGAACCTATGTTATAACGCACAGCGCTATGCCATACATATTACAATCTGGGATCCATATCTTTGTCACAGTGCATATGCAACGTTACACTCCCCAGCACATATTTTATAATTACAACTTTAGAGACTAGTTAGGTTACACAACACTGCCCTGTGCATATTACACTCCAAGGCGCATATCGCATAGCACGCGCTAGTGCCTGTGCTATCTCTCGCTCTCCAATGAATCTGTCATTGCGCACAGTGTAGTGCATATTATATTTCACGCCCCGGTTCATCTTATATCACACTTTTTGGTGCATAGTTTATACCATATACTATATCTAGTTTTCAGTTTCAATCGTGCTCTCAGGACTATGTTCTATATAACACTGCGTCCACCTACCCTTTTCACGGGCATTACATTTTGAGATGGGGGGGGGGGGTGGAGGGTCAGGGGGTGTTTCTGCCAAGTGAGCCCGGAGTCACAGTCACAAACGTCCTCTTCTTCCTGTACAAAAGTGAGATTATGCTGCATACTTGTTCATATTTTAAGTAGTTCGCACAGACACACATTTTAAAAACAATAAAGTTCCTAATACCCACCTTCTCTGAACAGTTAGCTTGCTGCCCCATCCACCTCCTCCCCATCCTCTGTTGTCTGAATCCATGGACTAGCCTCCTCCCTCCTGCCATGCATGGTCTGATGTGCTGCCACTGCCCTCCATTTAGCATGATGTACCAGTCCACTTCTCCTGCCCTCCACTGCCCAATTCTATGGCCCATCATAGTCCTCCTGCTTAGCCTCTGTGCTTAGCTTGCTGCCCCTATTATCCTTCCCCCCTGCTCTCCGATGTCTTTGTGCATGCCCCACTCCTATCTACTCTGAGTGTTCTGTTGAGCTGCCACTCCCCTCCCACCTGCCTAGCATTGTCATATGACTGTAACCTGTCCCTGCCACCTCCACCCTGCCTGTCCACATGCCGTGCCCCTATCCCCTTCCTCCTGTCCTCCATGGTCCATTTTACTGCCACACCCTTCTGCCCTCCCTGGTCTGTTATGCTGCAACTGCTCCTCCTGCCTGCCCCGCGCGGTCTGTTGAGGGCCCCTTCCCCTGAACTCTCTTGTCTGTGCCCAGGTCCTGACCCCTCCCTTCTATCCTCCATGGTCCTTTGTGCATGCCCCTGCACCCTCCTTCTTGCCCATCATAGCCATTGTGCCGCCACTAAGCCCCCGCTTGCCATGCATGGTCTTCTGTGCTGCAATGGCCCCTCCCACCTTCCCTGTGGGGTCAGCTAGCTGCCCCTGACCCGCTCCCACCTTCCCTCCATGGTCTGTGTGTATGCCATCATAGTCTCACTGTTGCTCTCCATGGTGTGTCTTGTTTCTAGTGCCCATCCTGCCTGACCTCCATGGTCATCTTACTGCTCATGCCCTGCCCCCTTGCCCCAGCCCTCTGTTTCCATGTGCAGACCCCTATTCCCTCCCTCCTGGCTTGTCTGTTACATTGTATTGCCCCTGATCCGTCCCTCCTGCCCTTATGGTCTGTCATGCTGCAGCCTTCTCTCCTGTCTGTCCATTATGGTCAGCTAGCTACCATTGCCTCTTTCCCCTCTGTTCTCTGTTGTCCATGTGCATGGTCCTGTCCCCTCCCTATTGCTTTCTATGGATTGTTGTGCTGCACTCCCGTCCCGCATGCCCTGTGTGGTGTATTGTGCTGCTGCAAACCCTGATGCCTGCCCTGTAGGGTCAGTTTGGTGCACCTCTCAATGTCCCTCCTGTCCTCTGTTATCCGAGTCCATGTCCCTACCCCAATTCCTCCTACCTACCATGATCCAATGTACCATACTTGCGAACATTTTGAACTTGGTAAGAGGGAGATTTTGAAAATAAACTGGGGTATTGATTTTCCCCTTTGAGTTACATTGAAAAAGAGGAAACTGTAGACAGGAGACAGATCAAATAAAGCACATTTGAGCTTAAAAACATTGGACGTTTCCTGGCTGAAACGGGTCTGTTGGCATGTATGGTTGTACTACCACTGCCTCTTCCTTCTGCCCACAATGGTCTATTATATTGCCACAGCCTCTCTTGCCAGTCCTGTATTGTTGGTTTGCTGCCCCTGCCCCCCTTTCCACTGCCCTCCATAGTCTGTTGTGCTGCCACTGCCCTTCCTGCCTGCCCAGTGTGGTCAAATTGTTGCCTCTGCACTCTCCTACATGCCTTCAATTTTCAGAGTCCGTGCCCCTGGCCTCTGCCTCTCAACAGTATCCCAATGAACAACTAGATTGCTAACATTCTATATTTATTACAAAAGTGTGGAACGCCTGACGTCATCTTGATGTAATCAAAACTGTAATACCTAGAGCATTTCCTTTAGAAATTATATATATGAGAGGGTCTTATTTGCATCAAAATTATGGTTAGTGCTCTAAAAAAATAAAATGAGGACATAGTTTTCAAATAGCAACAAAGAACTTTTAAATTATTTTTGATCTTTGTGTTTTTTTTATCTAGTTGACCACTTGATTAAATGTTGCACTTAGGGGAGAGGATGTGGTGTTACTTCCAAAGCTGCAGACTTTGCAACTGGGGAACCAGCTTGGAGTTTCTGCTTCAGCTCAACATTCTGTGATTCTGGTCAAATCACTTAGTCTCCCCATGTCTACAACCAAAATGAATTTGATCCTGTGTGATGTAACCAATGCTATGCAAAGCACTCAAATACCTAACAAGTCTGCACTATATAAAACTGCAAAAACACAACAAATAAGTATTTTTCACACTTCTGTCATTGGGCTACATCTGGGTGAAATTTGTGCTGCATTTGGGCTCTTTTGTCTCTGGTGGCTATCTTGGGAGATTTATTTGTTATGAAGTTTCCTAATTTCCTCATTTACTGCAGTCTCCTCAGTAGGAAATGCTTTCAGTTTTTTACTTTGATTCCATCAAGAAGGTATTCAGATATGTCACACATTTGCCATAAATTCTGAATGTTAGCACTCTAGTTGCTCATTAGCTCACTGTAGTAAAGCTACTGCTCACCACGGAAGTCTGCTGCTGGTATTAAAAGTGCATGTTTCAGTCTGCATATCAGAATTTTTTAATGAAATAGAAGAGGATTTGAGAAGTCACTCAAAATGTGCCCTAATTTTTCTTTCTTGAGCACTAATCATAATTTCTATGGCAAAATGAACCCCCTCATTGTGTTCTTTTAAATTAAATGTTTTAAGTGTTACCAGTTTATTCCAATCAAGATGGCTTCAGGTGTGCCATACTTTTGTCATAAGTAGGACTGTTAGCGCTCTAGTTGTTTGTTAGAACACCCTGGGACATTCTGTCATTGGGCCATACTTGGAGTACATCTGGGTGATATTTGGGCTACATTTGGGCTCTTTTGTCTCTGGTGGCCATCTTGGAAGATTTATTTGTTATGAAGTTTCCTAATTTCCTCATTTACTGCAATCTCCTCAGTAGGAAATACTTTGTTTTTTTACTTTGGTTCCATCAAGAAGACATTGAGATGTGTCACACATTTGCCATAAATTCTGAATGTTAGCACTCTAGTTGCTCATTAGATCACTGTAGTAAAGCTACTGCTCACCAGAGAAGTCTGTTGCTGGTATTCAAAGTGCATGTTTCAGTCTGCATGTCAGAATTCTTTTATTTCTTTCTGCAGCACTAATCATAATTTCTATGGCAAAATGAACCCCCTCATTTTGTTCCTTTGTAAATTAAATGTTTTAAGTGTTACCACTTTATTCCAATCAAGATGGCTTCAGGTGTGCCATACTTTTGTCATAAGTAAGACTGTTAGCGCTCTAGTTGTTCGTTAGAACACTCTGGGACATTCTGTCATTGGGCTATACTTGGGCTACATTTGGGCTCTTTTGTCTCTTGTGGCCATTTTGGGAGACTTATTTGATATGAAGTTCTCCAATTTCCTCATTTACTACAGTCTCCTCAGTAGAAAATACTTTCAGTTTTTTACTTTGATTCCATCAAGAAGGTGTTCAGATGTGTCACACATTTGCCATAAATTCAGAATGTTAGCGCTCTAGTTGTTCTTTAGAACACTCTGGGAAGCTGCAGTATAACACAAAGGAATCAACTGACAGTCTCTGCCCTTGTTGGATGTACATGTTTTACTGAGAATGTCAGACTTCATTCTCACATGACTGAGAAAGATAATGTGAATTTACAGAAAATATGCTCTCAGTTTAGCTTATAGATCACCTTCCAAACCTCTGTGGGAAAAGCATGAGAAAATAGTTTTCTCTCAAACATGATTCATGATATCACAGCAGAAGGCTTTTTCACATGGTAAAATCACCTTAGAACACGCCACAATTCCTAAAATGAGTATGGTACCATCAACACATGATTTATAATGTAACTAAAGTCTTAAAACCTTCTATTAACTGCAATGCTTTTTAATGAGGTGCTATCATGTATATTGGTCCCAAGATGGCTGCCAACACTTCTTGGATGAAGTACTGACAGCCAATCAGATCTCACGATCAGATGTGTGGTTAGTCTCCGCCCAGATATATCTATCTTTTTAACTCTAATTTTCTCAGGAACTACTGAACGGATTTACACCTTTTAAGCAAAAGGCACGAGTCTGAACTGAGGACTACCTCATTGGCAAATTTGGTGTAATTCCGCTCAGCAGTTCGGGCTGTAGCTGCGTCAACAGGTCCTATGGGAAAATGCATGGGGACAACGCATTTTGGGACCCCCCTTTTTTCTCGGCCCCCGCTTGATGAATCACCGTGAAATTTTCAGGATAGGAGCGGACCGGAGCTGGCCAAAAGTTTAGAAAATTTCGCGAAGATTCGTCAATCGGCGCCAACGTTATTCCAAATAGAATGTTGCGGATTTCCTATGGAAAATAGGTCGCAACTATAACTACCTACTGGCGACTGCCAGTAGGTTATATATATATATATATATAATCAAATATAATTTTGCATGTTTAATAATGGCTGCCAATTCGGGACTGAAGTAAGTCCTATGTTGATGTCTATGACATGAGTAAATTATTTATGTCCATTGAAAGTCGACGCCTCTGGCAATTGACAAAGGCGGTAGCCGAAACGCGTTTTGCTGTGAATTTGTCCTGTTAATAAATCTGGACACTGTTCCCGCGAGTGCTGGTGTATTTGTGTACCTGGAGCTTTGACCGCACGCGGTATCCGTCACCGCGTTGATAGCACCCGATCGCGAGTGAAGGGACGAGACGGAAAGTTGAGCTGGATCTGGAGATATATATATATATATACACACACACACACACACACACACACACACACACACACACACACACACACACACACGTTCTACTTATCTGCTAAATACTTTGTGTTGTAACGGTATGTGTGTTAAAGGAATATGAGTGGTAAAGGCTTTCGTTGTAAAGGCATGTGAGGTAAATAAGCGGGCGCTGTAATGACTGCGTTGTTAAGGCATTCGTGGTTCCATCATACAACCACTGTTTAGTATCATGATCATCTAGGTGGTCTACCATGCTGGACCTCTATTCACTGAGATGCATTCTGATGTAATGCCTCTGATGACCATGGCACAAGTCAAGGTTGTTTGCCAACATTATGTGCTGGATGCATCATGTCATGTGTCTTCCAGACAGGACATTGCTAGGCATTGTCATTTGCCTTTAACTACGTGAGGGCATCTCAACATCACAACCCACCTGGATGATGTATGTACCAAAAGGGATCTCCACCATGGCCATTTTCATGACATCAAGAGCCACACATTTGAGAAATCTCAGAATTACTAGGGTGGAAGAAGGAAAGGACCTTCTGGTAGGAGAACAGCTCCTTAATAGCCCTTTTGTAGCACTAGCCTATAAATGTGGCACAATCCAGAGATGCAAGCACCAAAGGGGTATTCAGCACAACAATGGTAATTTAATTTTTTTCTAATACTCAGACAAAAAAATCTTTGTCTCGCATAGGCAAATAGCCCAATAGGAGAATTTCAGCATGAATATATAGATACAATTTCCTATCATACCCTCTACCATAGACATATTCCTGTATGCAAATATGGTCATTGAGAGAGAAAAGGAGGGAACACACCAGGTATGACCAAATTGTATTGAACTGTATTGTAGAATTTGAACTACACTTCATGTCCACATAAGGATTTGAAGCACTTCTGTAGGGTCAGGTAAGAGTTCACCCACTTTTTAATGCAAGGGCAGTAGTGTGTGTGTTTATAGTATTCCAGTGAGTAACAAAAACTAGCATTAGCTTGCCTAACTGGAGATGTTGGCCTTTGGTGTACCTTGCTCCTAGGGAGTTAGCACATATCCCCAGCAGGTCTTGGTAAGCAGGGGTGACATACTGGGTCTTTACACCTGCTGTACAACATGCATGGCTTCAACCTGCATCTTAACAGACTGAGCCCAGAAGATTCACCTCCCATTTCGCAGCTGACAACTGTACACTTAAGAGACTAGAAGTATATCCTAATGAGCTCTTAGACACTACTGATTTTGCTTAGCAGTCTTGAGCTTCAGGAACGAGCTACTCCAACAACTAAACCTCCTGACCGCACCAGTAGCAGATAGAATTGTCCCGGACCTGCAGCAATACCTCTGAAATTAGCTTCATAAAAGACTACATCTGCAGAGCACATACGTTCTCTCTCTGCAAGACTCTTCTGAGGATGAGGCACTAAAACATCATATCTTGCTAAATTTAGCATAAAGGACTGCACTGAAAAATCTGCAGCTTGTGAACACAGCAGTATTGGCAAGTCTGTACAGTAGGATGAGCTAGAAATTCAGCTGCAGTGCCCCACAAGAATTTTCAATCTGTAGAATGTGAGTGATATCAGAATCGTTCCAATCAGGATGTAGTACAGCCGAATTATGCCAAGGCACTGTCTTCTTCAAAGCAGGGTGCCGGAAAGGAAAACAACCCTGAATGGTAACAGACATGCACCCCTGCCCTGAGTTTCCCCAGCAGCATGGATATCTGGACCCCAGGTAATGATTTTTGGTCATGGGCTTACATGGATCATGCATGTACGCC
The DNA here is from genome assembly GCF_964204655.1 of Triturus cristatus. NCBI lineage: Eukaryota > Metazoa > Chordata > Amphibia > Caudata > Salamandridae > Triturus > Triturus cristatus. Next base: position 1,044,329,329 of record NC_140593.1, on the reverse strand, counting down.
ATAAACTAGGCTTGTCTCATGCTAATGCGGTCTTGCTAAGTGCTACCTTCGTAGTGAAAGAGGGCTACTGCTATTACCAGGGGTTAAATGACCAGTGCGGTGGTGGAAGCATACCAGTTTTGAGTTCAGTAAAAACCAGTAGTGAAAAGGGGCCCTTTTAGGTCGAGCCTTGGCAGCGCATTTGCTGCTCTGCGAGGCATGCTGTATTGAGGTATGGCATAGAAGGCTGCCCATCTTTTCAATTGGCTCCTGTTACTGTCCTAGCGAAATCGTTGCTATTCATTTGTGAATAGGCTTAGTAGTCCCTCCTTAGTACCACCTGGTCTGCATTTGTAACCTCCCATAACGACTGGACTGTTACGCGTGTTGGTACATGGTCTGCGTTATGTAGTCTGGGAGTAATATTTTCTTTAATGATCTAACCCGTATTCCACCCATGACATCGCAGCATGCCTTTATATTATTAATAATGTTTTTTGTTTTTTTTATAGCATGGTACGTTACTGTGACTGCCGCGCCTTTGGTATATTACTATTAATTCACTTTTTGGTTGTTGTTTTCAATGATACGTTCCATCAAGTAATTCTTCAAATTTCGCGGCGTCTTAATTTCCCAAGTTCCGGAAATTATTACGCCACGAAAATTGAAGAATTACCTGATGGAACGTATCATGGCTCCATGAGGATTTTAAAATTTGGTATTGGATACTAATGGGATACCAATACAAACCACAAAAGAATAATATAATGAGAACCGGATTACAATTTGAAGTGCATTGGATTCCTGACAACCTTTCGAGCGGAAACAATAATTTGGAAGAACCACTAGACAGTGTGTTATCTACGATATAAGTGCGCCTTGAGGAAGCCCCAGGCAGGGCGAAGCACGCGTCGGCTGCTGCATTCCATAAAGAAATAAAAATAATTTTGGACTAATCTACAGCTACGTGGATATTGATTGACGTGGAACTGTTTCTGATGATATGGTTGTTGAAAATATTCAAAACATATGAGGATTACAGTTTCTTTTGTATGGTGTGCTCCTGTGTCTTTGTTACTAGTATTTAACTGGGACACGTTTTGTGTATCCAGGAGTTAATACTCTAGGTGGATGAGTGTTTAACAGTGAGGTTGCACCCAAGATTGGAGATAAAAAAAAGGTTTTACTGTTGGGCTACTATATAATGAAGACACTTTGATGTGCAGATCGTAGATAGCAAATCCACCGTAGTGTATGAATATAATATACACACATAGGGACTCATTCTTGCACAGGGGCTAGTACAATGATTGCTGGGTTTGTGGTAGAAAAGGATCAAAGGTTTACAGAGTATAAAAATTAGTGGCGCACAGGGGTATTTAAGAACTTCACTGATCGCCTTATGAGGCAGGTGGATCTCGGCTCATCCTACTGATTCCTTCTAAAGGAACAAGAGGAAGACAACTTACACATTCTTAAAATTTCTGACTCCCTGCATCTTGTTTTAAGAGCCAAGGAAGCTGTTAAAAGGGGTGACCAATGAATGGTCTTAAAAAGAAGGCAATGGAAACCAAAAATATCAGCGGTTCATTTCAGGCTTTACATGCCAAGGGCCAAGAAAATAATAAGAAGCATTCCATCCTTTCAACTATCAGCACAAATACCTAAAACAAAAAGTCTAAAGAAGAAAACACAACAAACAAGAAAAAATAGAGAAAATTTAAGTAAAGATGCAGGAATCAAAGGTCTAAAAATATGGAAGAGGCACATGCGCAGAAATCTCCAAACATAAAAAAATTATTTTAACGACAAGGATCTACTGAAATGATACGAAAATATATCCTAAGAATTTAAATAGGAGTGGAAACATACCTTATAAGATAACTATACACCAATAGGAGTCTGCTGGATTTAGGATACAATTATTAAATAACAATCCAAAAATGTGTTGTCACTGCTCTCCAAAAACAAATATCGATCTGTTCTCTCACTGGGGCATCGACCTTTTGATTTCAGATTTTACCACACCCATTACAGTTCAACTGCAAATTTCACATATCCTAAATCAACAATAGGCTAGATCTACTGCAGTTATATATGTGGCAAACATTTTCTACCACTAAGCATTAGTGTACGCATTCTGCTTAGTCCCCCATCATTAAGACTAGCACTACTGGTTTGTTAGCAGCTTAATATTTACACATCATAATGCCTCAGTAGGTTTTCAAAGAATAGTCTCTTTTTGAAAGTCTACACTTTGCCTTGAGACAGTTTGAGAGTGACAGCCACAGGCAGCCAAAGGGAGGCTTCAGCTGGTCTCACCATCAATTAAGTTTCAGAGACAAATTTATATTCACAGAGGTGTTGTGGCCATGAAGAAAACCACGATATGCTTTGGAGAAACCCTCTTGCTAAGCATTGTGTTAAACACCGTTTGAGCAGAGATTATGCCATCTGCTTTCAAGTGTCTAACATGTTGAAAAGATTTGCATATAGCATGCTCTTGCATGATTGTATGGAACACAATTACATGTGTCTGTCCCCATTGAGTGGGTATGGTCGGCCGTCACCCAAACGCCTGCAAAAGAAAAAAATAGATCACTTACAGTGTTGAGAAAACACTTACAGATCTGGGTAGGAGAGGTGGCAGAAAATCATAAGAGAAAAGGAAGTCAATAAGAGGTTACACATTACTCCCAGTGCTCCCTCTTCTTGGGTCCAGGAGCAGTAGCACAGCAGTGTGTAGGGAATTGGAAAAAGATCCACTGTGGAGTCTCATACTTTATGCAAATTCGATACAAATCAGAAGAGACACATTGATGTCGTGGAATGGGTGACAGACCCCCTTTAAATGATATGCTTACACAATGAGAACTCCTTAGATGTGGAAAGCTGACAGTGTCAAAAAATGCTATTTGTTCAAATGCAGATTGGAATGGAGAAGAGTGGAAGATATGCATCTGCAGTCAGTGACCATATGGCTTAGCTACAGTGTTGCTGGTTTCGATCAACACTGCCTGGCATAAAATATTGAGAGAGGACCAGAGGGCTCTAAATACTGCTTCTAGTTAATTTTAATTTGAATAATGACGTATTTCTGACTGAAATCACCGTCCATAAATTACTCCATCCTATTTTACTGGTATTCCTGGTGATGATCACCTGGGAAGCGAGGAATTCCTTCCTTTTCCTTCCAGTTCAATTACCTATGTAGATTGTCCTGGACTGAAGGGGATACTGAAATCAACATGTCCTGGTAATGAGAAACCAAAGGCCAAAAATTGCAGTTGTCTGAGCAGAGGACTCAAGTACAGGAGCAGCGGAAACCACAAATACACCGGACATCAACGGCAAAAGAAAAGAATCTAAATGAATGGCCACGTAAACATCTACACAATACTCAAACTAGAGCCCTACCACGCCCAAGTGATAAGAAACCGACAATCTATTGCACTAAAAGCCATTCCCTGGCAGGAGTACTGCACTGAGCCAGAAACGTTGGATAGGTGAAATCTCAATTTTGCCTGCACTCTGACGAGTTAAGGACTAAAATTCTTTGGCTGTCTGGAATCATACCCCTATGCATTCCAGATCCTAAATTGGTTTCAAATGAGACTTTAACAGGGATCATAAATCTGTGTTTTTGGAGAAGACAAACTATGACAATGTCTTGAAACTCCCCTGCCGCCGGTCTGGGAATGGACTTGCCAATAATCCAAGTAGAGGTGTAGCAATCTTGAGTTGGGAAGAAGTGCAACTAATGGAGTTAACACCTTGTGAATATCCTCAGAGTCATTCTCAGCATCAGCGTAAGGGCTAGATGAGACCTTTGAATTCAGAATCCCAGGTATCATTCATGAGCTGGGTGAATCGGCAAACTGCAGACAGGCATCCTCAGTACCTACAGCCGCCATCCATTCGTTTGGAGATATCAGTGAAATGATGCACTTGAAAGTTCCTATTTGAAGTTTATCTGGCATGACACTTATAGCCCCTAAAGGTCGACAGCCTGTATGAAGTCTCCTGAAGGTTTCCTCACTAGAAAAACTGATTAATACATTCCCTTGCCTTGTTCCAATAAAAGGGACTTGAACTATAGCACACTTTCAGCCCAAATCTGACACTCCCTGCAAAAGAGCCTCTCGATGAGCCAGGCCTCTGGCAAATCTGTTAGAATTCTAACTCTGGAAGGGTCTCCGAAAACTCCAGACGACCGATTACTACAAATACCCAGGCATTTGTGATGGAGGATTCAAGTCCTCTGCTGGGCCTTAGAGGAGGGTGTAGCATAGTCAGGGGTAAAGGCAGAAGAATCGGAGCTCTGAACAATTAGAACTATTCCCTTTCATTACTTTGGGTGGCATTTTCTGGAAAACAAATTGTGGAAATCTTCTATTGGCTTTGACTGAAGTTTGAAAGATTGAAAGGGTTTCTGATTTTTAAAGCTTGTGCCGATCTTCTAACTGACTTCCAAAAAGATGGCAACTATGAAAAGGTAGATGATAAACCTTGCCTTCTAAAGCCTTCCAACCATCCAATTATAAAGTAGATTTGATATTGTGCAGCAACATTCACTAGAGTCGTAAAGGCAGATGCCTTGAGTATATCACAGGATATATTTGACAAAAAGTTGCCTGGTGTTCTACGCCTCTAGCCTCCTCCTACACCATACCACCATCCTCTCTCCTCCCACTCGCGTCATAGAAGCCCTTGCTCACGTTTATGTCCTGCTCAGAGCAGGTGGTAAATGTGGGCGGTAATGATATATGGCGGGGGAGCCACATGTGTTCATTCCAGGAGCTTCGGACCCGCTTCTCGTTACAGCCTTCCCAATTTTATAGATATCTTCAGCTGCGCCATGCGGTCCAAGCCCATGTCCCTCTGGACTCCAGATTGCCTGCTCATAGCCCGCCCGAGGCTCAGGTGATGTTAGGGTGTCTGGGGAAGGGGGGGGGGGGAATATCCCGCATATATAAATCCCTGATTAACAATACCCCGGTAGATTGGAGCGGACTAAAACAGCGATGGGAGGTTTGGGTGGGGCCCCTAGATGACGCGGATTATGGCACCTCGATCGCTTACCACTTCCGCCAGGTTGCGGCTCATCCAACTCTACTACCTCCACGCCGCTTATCTGACTCCGGACCGCCTATATCGTGCAGGCCTCCGCATGGACGTCTCATGTGCTCGCTGTGGGGTGGATCCGGCAGATTTCTTCCATATGGTATGGTCTTGTTCCCGCCTGGAGAGGTACTGGACAACGATTGAAGCCGAACTAACTGAAGTCCTGGGATGGGAGGTCCCCCATGATCCTAGAATGGCTCTGCTGGGCATCACGGACGGGCTGGATGGGTCCCGTAACGAAAAGTACTTTCTCACTACTGCCCTAATGGTAGCCAAGAGGGATATAGCGGCCGTGTGGTCACAGCCGGACCCGCCCAGAGGGGCTACCTGGAGTAGAGGGGTGGATTGGTGTGCCGCTCAGGAGCTGTCGTTGTACGCTGCCCGGGGCTGCCCCAAAAAATTCTGCAAAGTATGGGGGAAATGGCTGGGGGGCCTGTTTTGAAGGGTTGGGGCGCAGAGGGCGGGGGCAGGGGGTTGAGGAGGGGTGGGTTTTTACATTTGCTTGTCAATGCTTCCATGATTGAATTTACTGATGCCAAGTTCAGCGAACTGTTGTATGTCATTCTTGATTTTGTCTTCTATGCAGAAATAAAAAAATGTGTTTATCAAAAAATGTGGGCGGTAATACCCACAGAAAAGAATATACCATACACAATTCTGCAGGTTTTTCCACATTACATGGAGCTAAACTTTTATCTGCATGGTACTTATGAGAGGTTTCTACATGGTACAAGTTTTTCAGGTGTGTATTTACCACCCCAGCAGTATTGTGCAATTCTTAATCTGAGCCTTACAAGGGCTCGTTGTATGTCAGAAGTAGTTGTTCTGGGTCGGAATGCCTTGTGGGTCTGTGTACACAAACACACGTACACGATTAACGGTATATACACCTACTTCTCTCCAATATCTGTAAACACTTTATACAGTTGGTAAATGACTCCTAACAAAGGCATGAATAAAACGAATTTCAAGGGGTATAAGGGAGTCGTGGAAAGTGAAATTACATTTGCTCAGCACGTTTTCACATGAGCATATACAAGTCTGACAGAGCAGAGAGCTAGCAGAGTGGAAGAGATTCTGTGTTGCCTGCATGTGATAAATTACCACTCAAAGTGTCAGACATAAGTCCTGCAAAAGTTAGATACATGGTAATAACAGGCTAATTGATCCCTTTACAGCCCTGAACCATCAGTCAGAGGAATGAAGGCAATACTTCCAACTTTTGGCGAAGCTATCCTCAACCTCCATCTTGTGCCATGCCCAGCCAGGTGAATCCAAATGGATGCCACTAGCTTTAGTACTCAGACTCCCACATACAGAGTCCTACTACCATACAAATACAAGTATCAGAGGCTTACTGTACGCACATGCCATATACACAGGATATCAAGAAAAGGCGATTGGTCTTACTTAACAGTGGAACTTTACATAGAGGTGTCAGAAGGCCATAATCTGCTTCACACAAATAAAAAGACATGATCACGCCATACATTATCAAACTTGAACCCAGAGCAGGGGCAGTCTACTATTCATTATGACAGCAGGCTTGGTGAGCCCCTCCCAGTCACAAGACTGTCCTTGAACTGGTGGCCACAGGGACTGGCCTCAGTCTCTGCACTCACACTATTAGCATGATGCCAGGGCCAAAACATAATTCAGGATACCAGATTCACAAGCAGTCAGTCACTGCAAATTACATCTGTAATACCATGCAGAGGACATTCCTTTCCAAACACACGTAGACATTTACCACCAGGTGAAAAATCTGCAAGATTCAATTGTATGCACTAGATTCTCCATGAAATCTATGAATGTTGTAGAACTCCTGGGACCCTTTGTGGAAAAGCGAATATTTCTTCTTCACTTTGTGTACAAAGTAATCTTACAAGAGATTATACATACATAATTGTATAGAAGATTGTACTCGAAGTTACAATTTATAAAGAAAACTGGTTGCTGATCACCAGTGAAAATTACAAACTTTTTACCCCCAAATGAAGAGGAATGCTTTTATCCAATACCTTTCTCCTGTCCTACGTTCACATATTAAAGTTTTGTATTTGCTGTGACCATAAGTATTTATATGTGAGCAATTTTTCTGACAATTAAACCTCCCTTTGCCAACTACCCCTCCAAATTATTTTATCTGGGATTGGTTGAAATACCAAATTATAAGTTCCAGGGCATGAAGACATGAAAAAAAAAAACTACTTTTGACAGAAGTGTAAAGAAAGGATTAGTCAACACAGACTCTCATGCACTCTTCAATTAACTTCATATTCCCTTATAACACTTTTTGAATCTTGCACAATACTGAAGCAACTGACCTCAAGGATCACTACATCCTCCTCGTCATCCTCTTCATCTTCTTCATGGTTCTCTGCTATAGTGCATGTCGTTACTGACATTTCCTCATCAGAGTCATCCGATATTGTAATAAGGCCGTCCTCCCTGTGATTTATCCAGTCTATAAGATAGAAATGATCAAAGTTGCTTGCAGGATTCACAAACTGAGGAGACGTCATCTTTAACTTGGGACACTACAACGCTACATCATAGGAGACATTGACAAATCATAATAACTTGAATACTTTTACACCCCCAAACCCCATTAGGCAGCAAAGAAACACGAAGAGACTTCATTAAGACTCAAGTTATTATTTTTTTTAGGAGTCGCCTACTAGCCAGTGCATGCCTTGTCTGCTGCGATGTACTGTTGCTTATAGTGAACTTAGAGCTGTGCCATTGCTTAACATTGGCTGTTTTCACTGTCACTCATTTGTGTGCTTCTCATTCATCAACAGTGTGAGCTTTTATTGCTCTTCTTGCGTTTGTCCCTTTCCTGAAGCATGGACATATTACTGTGTCCTTCCACTGCTCGCACTTTGTGATTTTTGTTTAAGTACTTGAAGATAGTGTATGTGTTTTCCTACTGTTTCCATTGTGTGCTTTTCTCTACCATCAGCCATGCTTAATGTTTTACTCTCACTCCAATGTGCTTCTCCCCCATCACCCCACGTTGCCTTCTGACCCGTGTGCTTTCTCCCCATGAGCTTCAGGTTTCTGTCTTTTGCCAGTAGGATCCCCCCAACCATCGCCCCGGTGATTACTGTGTTACTTTCCTCTCGCTATGCTTCTCCCCTTCAAGTTGCTTCTCCACAACCTTCTTCAAAAAGAAAAACAATTGCAGAAGGTTTTTTATTTTAGTCATTGATCCAACTGACACTGGTAGGTAAAAAGAACAAGCATTGGCATAGCCAATAGGTCTCGCCTTGGGGACCTTATAAGTGTTTAGCCATGCAACCGTTGATGTTGTTGCACAAAGGATATTGTGCTGCATAACTAAATACTTATAAGGTCCCAAAAGCGAGATCTATTAGCTATGCCAATGCTTGTTTACATAGTAACTGTTGAGTATCAGCTACGTCCTACTCCCAAATAGACAGCTAGCATGTCAACCGACGAGAGTGAGAGAGAGAGCGAGAGAGAGAGAGCGAGAGAGAGAGAGCGAGCTTTAGAGAGCGAGAGAGAGAGAGAGAGAGAGAGAGAGAGAGAGAGAGAGAGAGCGCGATTTCGAGAGCGAGCAATTTAGAGAGCGAGCGAGAGAGAGAGAGAGAGAGAGAGAGAGAGAGAGAGAGAGAGAGAGAGAGAGAGAGAGAGAGAGCGATTTAGAGAGAGAGCGCGCGCGAGAGAGAGAGCGAGAGAGCGCGATTTAGAGAGCGAGAGCGAGAGAGCGAGAGAGAGCGCGATTTAGAGAGCGAGAGAGAGCGCGATTTAGAGAGCGAGAGAGCGCGATTTAGAGAGAGAGAGCGCGATTTAGAGAGAGCGAGAGAGAGAGAGAGCGCGATTTAGAGAGAGCGAGAGAGAGCGCGATTTAGAGAGAGAGCGAGAAAGAGAGAGTGCGCACCATTTAGAGAGATCGCGCACCATTTAGAGAGAGAGAGAGAGATTTAGAGAGAGAGCGCACCATTTAGAGAGAAATATTTAGAGAGAGAGCGCACCATTTAGAGAGAGAGAGATTTAGAGAGAGATTGAGAGAGAGATTTAGAGAGAGAGACCTGAAGGTTTGCTACATTTTTGAAAGACAATAATGTGACAAGAGTACATTGACAACGGTTAAATACTGTTTATTCTCTTCATTCCACAGGAGCTTATAATAAATGCTCAAAAAACTAAAGTAGTCATTTTCGGTCATTTTCCAGAAAAAGCTTAACTGAAATGGCATGTGGGCAAATAAATCATTGCTACTGCGAAATCCTACAACTACCTCGGGTGCTGGCTAAGTGAAACGGGTAAAGCAACACTACATCTGCACAAAATGAAGGCCAGATCACAGTCAACAACTGATGCCCTATGCAAACTAAATGAGTTAATGCATAGTCCACACACAGCCCCGATCAGAAAGGTAATACAAGCCAAAATTAGGGCAAGTGCAGGTTATGCACAGCAGGCATTTCCGGGCAAAATGGAAGCAATGTTGGACAAAGCACAATGCCTGGCCTATAAACGCATTTTCAAACTGCCCAAATATACTCTCAACAGCCTAATTCGTTTAGAATTCGGACTGAAGCAACAAAGTAAAGAATGCTTGGGAATGCACGCAAAATATTACTATCATACTATCAAGTATTAACAGCCCCGGCAGAAGCTTAAAGAGCATGCTGAAGCCAATCTATGGAGGGTTAATCAACCCGTGGCAATATTACATGGAGAAAGCATTGGAAATGTTGAGTTTGGCAACTGAAAATTGGGACGAAGGGTCGATAAACTATCTGGCCATTAAAAACTCAATTAATAAACAATGTTACCAACTGTCGCATATAGATGACCTGCCGGAATATGCAACAGGAAGAGGTCCACCAGAGCTGTTAAAATCATATGCAGGGCACAAAATCCAGCCCTATCTTAATCAAGCTCTGGGAAGGAGAGCACTCACAAACATTGTATGGGCTAGATTAGTGCCCCTCACAATTAAATAATTAAACCATGGGTGGCAGTCCCTTGAACACAAAATCAGATGTAGAATCTGCAACTTCAAACATGAATCTCTGCTACACTTGATTTGTCGTTGTCCTGGTATGCTTCAGCCCCGTCGGAACCTTTTAAAACAAAAAACAAATATGGCTGCGTAAAGGGGTCCGGACAGTAAAAGAAGCCGCCTCGGTACTCTTTTCCGGCACTCTACCGCCAGACATGGCCAGGTTTGGAAGATACATGGCCGAGCTCCGACTTAGGCTTATGGAAGAAGAGGTGCCAGGCAATACGAAAGACAATCTGGTTTATTAAGTAATTAGTCTCCACTAACCAGCTGGTGAAGACGTCATTTTTACTACTAAACCTTAGAACCCATATCAAATTTGCAAAAATGTTGAACTGGCAATCTCTCGCCATTTTACTAATGTATATAACATATCCTTTTCTCACGTTCTGATAGTGCTGCATGTAAACTAATTTTTTACGAACAAACCTTTTTTTTAAATTTTTTTTTTTTTTAAACAATGGTTGTTCCAACTCTCTTTTTAAATTGTAAGTCATATTGCAAATGGTTTTAAGTAACTGTGCAATATAAATAAAATTAATTAATTCATTCCACATTGCTTTGGGAAATGGAAACTTTAGAACTTCAAAGCAGGTGGTGGTTTGACATGTGTTTACGTCAATGAAAGCAGTACTATCGCGGAAAGAGTAAGGACTGTGTTGCTTCCCTACATGAATAACAGACCAGTAGCAGTGGTAGGCATTAAAGCCGTGTGTGTGACATGCACTGAATAGAAGAACATCTCACTTTAGATCTGGATAGCAGCAACTACATTCTGATTGAAAACAATCCTCCTTTTCGCCCAAACAATAACTGTTTTATGCTAACTGATAGATGTTGTTGGAAGGATCTTTAGTAAGATGTCTATAGCGCATGTCTGGAAGACATGCATTACATTGATGTTAAAGGCATCAGAGCTTCAGACAGGTTTTTATACAATGTATACAGCCATTGCCTAGACCAAAAATATTATGCATGAGAGTGAAGATATTTCAACTAGACCCACACTTGGAGGAAAGAAATATATGGAAAGAGAGACGGGGAGATACAGAGGGAAAAATAAAGTAGAAGACAGCCGCAAGAAAGGACAAGCCAGGCAGGGAGTGGTCCGCGCACTAGGGTAGAGGGGAGACAAATGAAGAGCAAAAGAAGGGACCTGCCCATGGGAGAGGGACAATGAGGGAGAATAAGGATAGGAGAAAAATAGTTTGGGCGGACAGATAGTAGATGCAAAGAGCTCCAGGGGAAAAAGAATATAAAGCTGGAGGGGGAAATACTGAAATCTGACTTTGTTGATGGATAGGAATAGTGGAGAGAATAAAAAAAAACTAGATATATGACGAGAAGAAGGGCTGAAGACCAGGGGGCAGAGAAGGTGTGAGAGGGTGACAGTACTGCCAGTAACAGTAGGGGAGAGAAAGTAGATTACAAGAGACAAAGATAGAGACACCGAGGGTGGCAAAAGACAGACAACAGGGGAAAGCGGGGAGAAAGGGCGAGAAAAGAGTGGGGCGTGAGGACAGTAGAAGGCACACGAGTGAGTGGCAATAGTTTACGAAACAGTAAAGGACATACAATTGGTGAGAAGAGAGAAACAGACTGATGACAAAGAAGATTATGAAATATCTAGAAATAGCAGAAGAAAAGGACAGCTGAAGAGATACTGGGTGAAATCAGACCTGAGAAAGTAGCGGAGGCAGAGGATTAAAAGAGACATCAGAACAGCATAATGGAAAGAAGAGGTGCCAGGCTGGGGGAGAGGAGACCTGAAGACAGCAGAGTGGTGACCACAGACGTGGTCTGACAGCAGTCAAGGGGGAAGGGAGAAGAAATTAAATTGCCCTTAAAGGTGAATGCAGACATGCACAGCCGATGGGACAGACAGAGGAGCACGCGTTACAGACAGGGCTGGTGGAGGGGGTAGAAGAGAGGCGGGGTGAGAAGATCCCTAAGGTCAGGAGAAGAGACAGAAAGGAGAGGGAGCTGAAAAGAGATCGAAAGGGCGCATACAACAGAGGAGAGAAGGACACAAGAGGATGGGAAGAGCATAGGGGCCAATGGAAGGAGACAGAGAAGGCAACAAGGTGTCCACGGTCACTAGAAGAACCAGGAATGGGGAGAATAGTGAAAACAGTTCTAGGGACCGCAGGGGAGATGCAGAGTGACAAGTGAAATAGAATCAGTGGAAGAGACGGGGCTTGATCAAATACATGAAGAAAATAAATCAAATGACGAAGCTGACAAAGACAATAAGAGACAGGAAAGAACATTGGGTGAATAGATGAGGAACCTGGAGACGTAGGGGACCACTGGGAGGGAGGAGGGGGCAAGGAGGGGGTAGGAAGGAGGGGGTAGAGAGGAGGAGGGCGAGATGCGTGAATGAGAACCAGTCCTGAGAGAAAACTGAGGAAATAAGATGCAGTTTTCAGAGAATGAGATTTGAGAGGAACAGGGAGGCGAAGGAACGGGATCAGAACGCTGTGCAAAAGTGCCACGTGCAAGGATTAGGCTATGCTATGTAATATGTAACTTCGGGCACTAGAGGGTTCCTGCAACTGAAAGAGAAAGGAGTGACGGGAGAGGAACAGAATAGCAAGCGACGAACAAAAGGTGTGACAGATTATAGGGGAAAGGTAAAAAGAGAGACTAGAAGGGACAAGGCAATCGACAGGAAACGGATCAGAAGACACTACACAGGAGAGCGTGAAAGCATAGACAGTAGGACACCGGGGCAGGAGAAACAGCAGGAAAGGGAGGAGAGAAGGACTAAAGGACATACAAGAGGGAGAGCGAGCAGGAAAGGGAGGAGAGAATGGCTAGAGGACATATGGGGGAGGGTGGGAGAAATGCAGTGGGAGGAGACGGAGACTCAATTCCGGCAGTTGTGTAAATACGGAAGTAATGCACACATTAATGTCCGTATGTTTGACGCACATCAAAGAACTCGGCTGGTAGAGAGCACGGTGCTGACAGACCTGTTACCCGCCTTTACATAACACCAAATTAGAACATTTCCTGCGAGTGAAGTAAACTAAAGTAATAAAATACAAGACACGTGCCTTTCTTTTAGCAACATGGCACCCGCTTCATGGCCTCTGCACTTCATGAAACATGACAAGCCCGGCAGGGTGAGGTGCGTGCACGCACGTGCTTGTGTTGCTGGTGTGCATGGAAGGAACAAGCCCATGAGTGGTGCGTGTGTGTGCGCGCGCAGTCTGCTCTTTTTGGAAGCACACACTCGTGCTTGTGGCGCACCCCTGCGCGCTCCCGCAAGGTGGATGCCGCCACAAGCACGAGTGTGTGCTTCCAAAAAGAGCAGAGCGATGGCTAAAGGTCCTCCTATGCAGCGCATGTGCGCTGCGTAGGAGAGACCTACAAAATAACGGCTAAGTCATTATGTAGGTGCAGCATCGGTAATGCATGTGCCTACAAAATGCCAGCCGCGTCAATAGTATTTTTTTAAATTCTTTAGCAATGCATCACAACATAGGTTATGCTGTGTCACATGGCTAAGACCACTGTTGAAGCCAATAGGTCCGAGGGGTGAGACCTACTGTCTTTCCCAATGCTTGTTCTTTGCAGAGTCCCAAATCAGAAGCAGTTGGAGAAGGGGGTCCTTAATTACAGGTAAAGCTCTCCCTTTTGGATGTGCACCCACACAGGTCTGCACTTAATCAGACACTGTGCAGGATAGGCGAGCTTATCACTCGATTTCCATGCTTTGCAAACTTACTCCACCCAAGCCGCTTCCTACCCAAGCACAGTACTTCCACAATGCACAGGTGAGAGGGCATAGCTAAGAGGGAATGAAGGAATGGAAATCAGGTGTCAAGTAGACATGCACCAGAAACATAATATGGGTCTAGAAACCTATTTGTATAGCTTTCTCCATGTACACTTTAATTCAATTTTCTCCAATAATCTTCCCAACCTTGTTTCTACTGCTCACACTAGCTCTTCTTTTTAAGTATTTTTAAACATTTAAATATGTTCCTTTGGCATAGCTTACGGTCCTTCTGTTCCTCCTTTTCAGTCATTTCATACCTTTTGCCTCCTGATTTTCTATCACCTCATTTGGTGCAGCAATCTTAGTCTCTATGCACAAAGGCGACCTCAGAGGTCATAGTTTTCACAGGTGACAGTGACTGGGAAGCCACAGCAGCCTAATTAACACTTTACGGGGGTTGCAGTGGTAGGCCAAAGGCGAGCCTGTCTGTGCACCAGGCAGACGGCTGTTCTGTCTCCAACACGTGCATCTTCTGGTAAGCAGATACGAGCTTCCTTCACTTCTAAATTTCCCAGTGTCACATTTCCTGAAAGTCTTAAGAAAAGTACTATTCCTGATCCCTCAAGTGCATTTTTTTTATTTTTTAAACTCTTCCATTCACCTTCATTGAACAAGCACTCAGCTCGATAGCCACATCCCTTCCCTTAATATGACTGTCAGCAGACCAAACTAAACTTCCTTGAGAACTGTTGAACTTCATGTCCAAGATAAAACACATCATGGAACTTTGCATTTTTTGTTATAGAATTTTCTCTAAACATTCTTTTTAGGTCGAGCCTGGGCAGTGCATGCGCTGCTGTGAGGCATGCAGTAGTGGAGTATGAACTTGAAGTCCCGCCCACTCTCCACCCATATTTGTAATTGGCTTGTGTCATTGTCCTTCATAAACACTGGATTCTGATTATTAGGCTTGTTAGCCCCTCCTTGGTACTGCCTTGTCTGCATTGGTTACCTCCCATAATGACTGGACCTTTTACTTGTCTTGTTACACGGTCTGCTTTATCTTGGCTCTGAGCACTATTTTAGTTAATGATGTGCTCCTATTCCACCCACTACCTCGCAGCACGCTGCCAGTTTTTATTTTATTTACAAACGGGGGTCTGCTTTAACTATAGCACATGAGTTTTTTTATTTTTTTATTTTAGCAGCGCGGTCCACTTTAAGTATAGCGGCTGCGCTTATTTTTAGGTCTCGCCTACGCAGTACACATGCGCTGCATAGGAGACCATCAGCCATCGTTCAGCTCTTTTTCGAAGCACATACTCGTGCTTGTGGCGGCATACACCTTGTGGGAGCGCACTGCTCTCCCCAGCACGCGCGTGCGCACCACTCGCGGGTGCACCCCTCCGCCTTTCTCACCCGCTGCAGCCTGCACGCCTTTTTTTATAAAACCTTCAGCGCGAGGCGCGCACGCTTGTTTAGGTTTACTAGCACCCATGCGGCGCTTTCACATTCATAGAGGCCGCGTCCCTTTCTTTACACAAACCGCGTCTAAAGAAAGGTGTGCGGCCGACATTAAAGTGAGAGCGGTATGGGCACTTTGACCAAAAAAAGGGATCAGCTTGATAAATGGATGCTTTTTTTTGTCAAAGCCCCCATACCGGGGTTTCACTTTAAGGTCAGACACGCCCCTTTCTTTAGACGCGGCTTGCCTAAAGAAAGGGGCGGGCCTTCATGAATGTGAAAGCGCTGCATGGGAGCTAGTAAAAACAAATATTTGCAATGCAATAGGTCTCACCTTTGCGAGAGTTTAAGCTATTGCATTGCCAATAGCTTAAACTCTCGTAAATGCGAGACCTATTGCATTGCGAATGCTTGTTATAACTGAAACCTAGCTTACAGACTCCACTGGAAAGTCCCAGTTGGTTTTAAAATGAACAGTAATCGCAACCCACACTGGAGGCAGTTTGGCAGTCATAAGTAAAGATGCTATATAAATCCTGTCTTTGGGCTTATTAAACTACTGAATTTTTGCCCAATAATATCTCTTGCAACTTCTCGAACATCCTAATTGGCCGTTTAACTGCCTTGCCATAGTAGATGATCCAGATGACAAGAATGTCACAAGCATAGTGCAATAATGTGCTGCCACTGGCCCATCTCATTTAATCTTAGACGCCCAACAATAGGAGCAGTCACGCTTTTGACTTAATCTTTTCCAACCCCATAATATATATTTCTATTGTAAACACCATTTGCTCTCATCTTAAGGATATCAGGTTTTCTGTCTCTCTCCAATCTCCTCCTAACGTTAGCGATAATGAGGATTCCAAGTCTTTTAGACCATGGCATAAGTTTGCCAATGGTAGGATTTGGGCATTACAAGGCACAACCGTTCGCTCCTGTTAGCTCAGACATTGACCCAACTATCACCAACTTTACTAACTCGACCAGCACCACTCTGGATGACTCTCTTCCTGTAAGAGCTTCAGTCTCTGAAGCAGACTGATCATCTATGCTGTGTATACTTTAGAATACGATGAAGCGTAAAGAAAATGCAATAAAATAGAACGCAATTGTTTTTAATAGTACTCTAAACAGACCAAACTTTCATCCAATATACTACTGAACTAAAACTGCACTTCTTTAAAATATTGCTGTATGCACATCAATTGCACTCAGTCATACTGTGGAGACTTTCTCAATCTTCAATAGACTTGATAAACTGTCAAGTACCTCTACTGTTGTATCCTCTCATCGCCTTTGCCTGGAACTTTCTGACTTTTTTCACATCAAAAAGGAGTAATCGTCTTCTAACTTTTAGTGACCGTCTTAACCAGGATTCCCAATTTACACGCTTGACCATATATGTGTAAGAAAGTGGCTCTGTATATCCTGTACCAAAGAACGGTTCAGTGTGTAAAGAGTCCACAGTCCCCAGAAATTTGGCAGAGGTTAAAGTTAGATAAAACCTTACTCTCTAAAGTGGTAGCTTGGTCGAGCAGTATGGCAGTATCAGAGGACAGTGTAAAGCATTTGATGTACACACTCGGTCCGCAAATGGTCTCACACACTCAAGAACTGAACTCTAGGCCAATTGTTTTGTATTTAAAAATATATAGTTTTATTTTAGAACCATAAGTAGGTATCCAAATACTTTCTAAGAATAAGATGCTCTAGTTGAATACTTTCAAATAGCAATAGACTTTTAAATGCAATAGTTACAGTTGTTGCAATAGGCAACACAAGTTAAACACAATTATAACATTGAGCTCAATGGGAGTTTTTAAGTTAAGGCAATTTCAATTACTTGGCATAGGTTTTTCTTACTCCGGGCTGGATCCTGGACTTAGCCCTGGTGCATCTCCAGTAAACAGCTGAAAGAAATCGATTTTGTTACACAGGCGATTTTTAAGGAATATTTGTAGGTTTCAAAAGTCGACACAGAAGAATTTCTGGCAAAAGATAGGCAATGTTATCCTATGGAGGAAAGTTTGGTTATCGGTTAATCACAGTTGTAATTACTTTTCAGGGTCAGTGCTGGGCACCAAGAACCAGCACTGGGGTCTCTCCTGAAAACAGTGGAGTAATTTCGTTTTTATTATTCGGCTGATTTTTAGTGAATATTTTAAAGTTTCAAAACTCGACACTTAGAAGAATTTCCAAGTGAAACCAGTCAATGTTACCCTATGGAGAAAATGTAGGTTATCGGCTTTCAGGTAAGTACTCGACTGGCAGAGTTAAGGTTCTGGGCATAGACTCAGGGGTCTCCCAGGGTCAGGTAGGTACAGTTACATCCTCAGCGGCACAGGGGCAGCCGGGTGCAGAGAGAGTTAGGCTCAATGTTAGCCTATGGCGGGCAAGGGGCCTTTGGTTGGTGGCTGCTAGCACGCAGGCCACGCGGCTGTGGGAGCTGGGCTCCTGGTCACTCACACAGGGCAAGTGGGGAAGTAAGATAGGATAGATGTTGCACTTCCAGGGGCACTCGGGCGGCAGGGTGCTTTTGAGCCGTCGGGCTCTCAATGGAGAAGCTGCAAGATGAACAAAGGCTGCAAGCTCGGGGACCAGGGGTGTGGAATTGAATAAAATATCTACTTGGCCATGGGGTAGGTTGCTTCATAAATCTACTTGTCCTGTAACAAAATCCACTTGTCCCTTTTGTGCCATGTAATACGGTGACAAATTATGGCAGCAATCTCCTTATTTAAGAGTTCTGATATAGCCTCTCTAATTATGCCAGGGCTCGTACCATAGTAGGGTTGAATATTAGCAATTCCCTTAGGTTGCTACGTTTCTGCAGATCTACATGCTGGGGCTGAAGGTAGTGGTAAAGCAATAGTTCAAGGGTTGGAATGCCCTTTTGAGTCTGTGCTAACTTACTAACTTGCGTGTTTTTAGGGTTTGCACCAACTCTTTACCCATACTGAAAAAGGTTGGAAATTTACTCCTGACAGTGGTAGGCATAAAACTTCTTCCAGGGTTGGAAAAAAGTGGTTGGAGGAAAAGTGAACTTGAAACATTCAGATTTTCACATGAGCAATGCTAAAATGCAGTTCACAAATATTTTCTAGGAGTACTATTTCATGGCCTACTTCTGTAAATTCTTGTGAATTCACGGAGACTGTATATATGCACTTAATGCAAGGATATATACAATGGATGCACTTTTGAGACTTTCTTTAATAATTGGGCCTCTAATTACGCCTGGCGTTAACCATGACCCTTTGTGTTTAATAAAATTCTGTCTCTCTCTTTTTCTCTCATTTTATCAGGTGGCTTCACTGTGACATATTCTGCTCTTTTACAAGGAGCATATTGGCTCACAAAGTTGTTGTGTTCAGTGCCTGGAACTGCTGTGGCAATGTGTGCTTTTTGAGAGCAAAAACTATTTTTGATTTTGCCAATGCCCAGCAGCTCGCACACCGATAAGGTTTTACAAAAACCATGCCTAAACAAGTCACGCATTGACAAAACCATAAGGCTGACCACCAATTTCAGGCCTACTGACTTTGCCAATGCTTGTTTATTTGTGTTTCCCATAATCGTATTTAAACTGGTTACACTGATTATCCAATATGAATATTGTTGGGAAATGCAAGCATACATCAACATGGAACTAAATGATGCTGCAAAGATATGGTACCCAAAACCTTGCAGTAGTTTAGCAAAATGTTTCTTTTCCTACTTGCATTTTTTGTGAACATTTTATTTTGCAAGCAAAGAATCATCCCTCTTGCTTTCAAGCTTCGGCAAATATTTGCATATAATCAGAGAGCATTCTGGGAGCATTATACATAGCCTCAAATTACTAAACTTTGAAAACGTGTGTTCACATTTATACTGGAACCACCGTCAGTAGTGCAGGCTGAGCTTACATAATTCACTTTTAGTACTCACCCTAATAATAAAGGCTTTGCATTACTGAAGCATAAATACAAGCTTGAACAACATTTAACACATGGATACAAATATTACCTTAAGTGTAGACATTGCCCTTTCCTGATCCATAATGTGGTACTGTAATATGGCAGCCAAAGGGTTTGTGCTGTATGGGGTTGGCCCTACTGGTCCCAAAGACAAAATACACATGAAACCTTGTTGCCCTTGACCCCAAACAATATGTCCCGGGCGTCGGGCTATAGGAATTCCACATGATTCTTCAGGTGCAACCACCACTTTGAGAGGTAAGTTGGGAAGCTGTAGGTTAGGTAGGTACCCAGTGGTTGGGCACAGGGGGCCGCAGGGCACTGGGTGCAGGGATGTCTTTTGGCGTCTGGAAATCTTATCCTCTGCTGGTCGTGGTTGGAGGGGTTCCTGGTTCTGAGGCTGCAGGTGTCGTCAGGAGCGTCGAGGAGGGTCCTTGGGAGCTGGATTCTGTGACAGTCGCCTGGGGGACGTCCTCGTGGTCTTTGTTCACTCAGGCACAGGCCGGGTTCGGCAGGTGCAGAGTGTGCTGGATTTGCGGTTCCTGGCTGGCACCCGGGGGTTGTTGCTGTTTGAGCAGAACCACTGCTCGTGGGAGTCCCAGTCTTTAGATGAGCAATGCAGGCAGGTCCTCCAGGGTTTGAGGTTGCTGACCACTGGAGACGCCGGGATTTAGCAGGAGCAGGTTCAAGGATCGACAGGCCTGTAGGGCTGGGGCCAAGTCAGTTGGTGTCGGCCTCTTGTTAGCAGCTGCACGGCAGGTCTTCTTTCTTCTTGTTCTTCTTATGGTTTCGGAATCGGGATCTGAGGAAGGAAGGTTCAGGGTGCTAAATTTAGGGGTGTTACAGGTAGGCAAAGGGCAGGGACAAATGGGTCCCTTCCCTGGGGTGGGTACACCCCCTATCCTGCCACTCTCCTATGGGAGGGGGGCAGGAGCCTCGTCCTGATTGGGTAGGGCTCCCCATCTTCAAGATGGCGAGAGCCCGGAGTTGGCAGAGGCTGGCACACCCCCTTTCCTCACTTGGGCTTTCCTGCCAGAGTGGGGGCTAGAACCGGTGGGGACCAGTTGCTGAGTACAGCAAGTGGTCTGGGGAGGCTCACAAAGGCGGCATACCTCTGAAGCTTCCCCTGCCCATCCTGGGGGGAGGAGACTTAGCACCTCGCCCAGGATGTGCATTGTTGCAGACCCACGAGAGCGGATGGCTCTCTACCCAGGGGTCCAGCAACATGTCTGCTGGGTGGCAGCCTCTCAGTCAGGACATGGGTTGTAGGTTAGTTTCAGGGGGCAACTGTAAGTTGCCCTCTGTCGTGCATTTTACATTAAATCCCACACTGGCATCAGTGTGGGAGTAATGTGCTGAGAAGTTTGATACCAAACTTCTCCGTCTTCAGTGCAGCCATGATGGTGCTGTGGAGTTCGTGATGACGATCTCCCAGCACCATATACTCTTAATTGCAGCACTGCACTTACAGTGCCCAGGAATGGCCCTGAGTACTGTAGGGGTACAGGGCTCATGCACCTGTACCCACACCACTGGCATAGGGCACCGAGCTAGAGGGGTGACTGAAGTATGCCAGGGCAGTGTGTTGTGGGCATGGCACACAGGGATGTGTGCCATGTCGACTCTTTGTTATGTTCTGCACTCAGACACTCAGCCTGCAAAGGCAGTGTGTGTGTGGGTACAGGGCCTCTAAGGGTGGCACAATAAGTGCTGCAGCCCTTAGGGGCCTTCTCTGGTCACAGTGCCCTGGGTACCATTTACCAGGGACTGACATGTGGCCAGGGATGCCAATTGGGTGTAGGCTTCAATGCAGTTTTAGGGAAGGAACACAGGTCCTGGGTACCCGATCGGCAGGAGCCCAGGGCACACTCAGTCAAAGTACATCAGCAATTCAGCAAAAAGTGGGGGCGTACCATGCAAGAAAGATGGCACCTTCGCACAATATGTCCTTTTGGTGCCTTTACTCAAGTGTCAGAAAATAGGATTCTTCCAAAATCAGGTTAGTTTCCCCAAGCTGCCCAAAATATCCCTGTCCTATAAAGGCTGTCAAAATCTTGCATACTCTATTTTTCCTGTTCAGATTGATCTTTGCAAGATTTCTTTAACCTCCAGTTAAAATCTCTTTATCCTTGGATGAAAAGGATAGTCACCCCACTTCTGACGAAAACCTATGGCTTAACCTAACATCGTCCAGTAATGGCCACTTTTTTGCTTCCTTTCTCATGGAAAGCTTGCTGAATCTCCAGCTCCCATAGTACCTTGACGCTTCCACCATTCTTTCAACACATCAACATTCCAACACTCACTGCAAATTTGCATCTCATCTTGGTATCAAAACCATACTCTTCTCTGCGGTCAACAACATTCAGATGACACTAGCTATAGGAGACCAGGCTACATTGGCAGCGTTTGCCGCCATATCACATGTAAATAGCTAGCTTCCTTCATGGGAGGACACACTCATTCTAGCTTCCCTATTCTTTTCCACTCTGAATTCAAACTCATTCCTGTGGGTTGCCACAGGGATTAGCTTTAAACCGATCCCATTTAATATCCATGTAGTTTCTTTTGCTGATATGATTCAATCTTACTGCCTCATTTCCTATTCCTAAGCAAATGTCACTGAACTTATTCTGCAGATGGATAGAAACAGCAAAAGCCTTATAATTAATTTCAGAGTTTAAGTGTGTCATCGCTAACCAAATGAATGAAACATTTCCTAGCTAACATAACGGAAAGTTTCAATTATATTAAGTACTCGGAGGTAAGGATTATGCTTTACTTTATTCACTTTAATTTCATAGCCATTTTAATAACACCAACAAAACCACATTTCCCAGAAGTCCAGGAAAATTGGAGAAAACAGACAGACAAGCACATCCATGAACAGCATTGTCCAATCAGAACCCAGGCTCCAGCATGTAACCCCACTTAAGTGTCCTGGTCTACCTCTTTCGTAGCGCGAGTCATGCCATCCGTCTTACTCTACGCGTCCTGCTTTCCAGAATCTCTTCCTGGAACCAAAGAAAAGGATCAGAACTAGAAGCTAATCACCAATGCATTGAATGCATTCCAATAAATCGTCATTCTAACAAAGAAAACTCTGGACCTTGAATCACAAGTAGCTAAAACGGTTCATTAACTGCAATACAATTCCATAGCAAACTGCCCCCAAAATTAGATCAACATGTCAAATAAAACAGAGAGAACACTGTACTTACTCCAAACAGGCGGGCATTCCGGAACCTCTCCGCGGGCGGGATAATCCTCGCCTCAGAGTCCTTAATAGAATTGAAACTTTCCGTTACGTTAGCTAGGAAATTTTTCATTCTATGTCACGACCAGAGACTTCGGATTATGCCAACGGGCCATATCAATAATAGGTTCGAAGTAGAAACCTTTAAAGGTTGAGTCTGAGGACCAATCCGCCGCGTTCATTATGTCCTCCAACCTTGCCCCAAGCATGAATGCTTTGGAAGCCATCACTCCCCTCGCAGAATGGGTCCCAAACTGCCACAGGTTAATACTCGCCTCCTGCATGACCCACCGCACCCAACGTGCAATCGTGAGAGATGACACTGTCTTATGCGGTTTACGGAGGGCGATCAAAAGCTGCGTCTTCCCTGGAGGTCTAAGCAACAAAGACATCTCCTCTCATGATTTTAAGTAGCGCACCACACAGTTTCGGGGAGTCTGGAAATTTGGGGTACTGTACCACTCTAGTGCGACATTTGGTTCTTCGACGAATGGTGAAAGAAACTCCGGTAGGAGAAAAACCCCTGCCTGGGATATCCAGGGCCCTAACATTAGAAACTTGTCTACACGAGATTAGGCAGAGGAGCGTCGCCAGTTTAGCAGACAACTCCTTCCTTGACAAGAACTCACTGGATTGCCAGGACAAAAATAAGTTGAAAACTTTGTTGACAACCCGTAACTGAGTATCGCGGTTCAGGAGTTAGAGACAATCTGAGCCCCCTCAGAAGCAGACATATGAAGGGGTGCTCTCACAGACGCCCCTTGAAAGGGGGAATGGCTGAAATGGCAGACCGAAAGGTATTCACCGACCGGTGAGTGTAACTTGTTGGGCTAGACTGGAATCTCGAAAGAGGCGCGAGTGGCAATTCGCAACCTGATTCTCCAGTCTGGGGAGATACTCTGCTGTCACCGAAATCTGGTGATCGAGACAGAACTGCCAAAGGCTTGTCACTAGATCCGAGAGAATCTTCGACAGAGTGCCACCGAGGTGATTTATGTACCGGACTGGCGAGACATTGTCCATCTTCAGAAGGACACACGATTTAACCCGGTGTTTGGTCCAGCAACGGACGGGCAGGACCCTGCTAAAAGCTCCAAACAATTGATATGCAGAGACTGCTCCTGCAGTGACCAAGACCCTCCTGTGTAAAAGTCCCTACACCTGGCTCCCCAGTCTGATCTCCTGGCGTCTCACTCGATAACCAGGTCTGGGGTAGAGCCGAAAATTGCCCGGCCATTCCACGCCTCCATACGAGTGAGCCACCAGCGAATCTCTTCCCCTGCTTCATCAGACAGGAGCACTGGATGAGAGTAAGGAAGCCCTCCCCGCAAGTGTCTCGCTTTCAGCCGCTGCACAGCCAGATAGTGCGATGGGCCAGGAAAAATGGCCTGGATGGAGACCAACAGGAGACCCACCACGCAGGCAATCTGTCAGAGGAGCACTCTCACTTTGGACAATGTCCAGCGCAGCTCGTGACAGATCTTGGACATCTTCCGCGTAGGAAGGCTGAAAGTTGCCTCAGTAAACTCTATCAAGAAACCCAAGAACGTGACCTTCTGAGCCAGAACCAAGAGACTTCTTGGTGTTTATAACGAAACTCAGCATCTCTAACAGGCTGACCGCCTGCTGCAACTGTTCCTCGCAACAGTCGAGGATCTTGCGCCAAAAGAAGCAGGTCATAGAGGTAAACAATGAGGTGGGTTCCCAGAGCCTGGAGGTGCTCCACGACTGGTATCAGCACCTTCGTAAACACCAAGGAGTGGAGGAAAGCCCGAAAGGCAGAGTGGTAAACTGGTACACCCGCTGGCACCAAAGAAACTGCAGGAATTTCCTGTGTAGTGGAAAAATAGGGATTGCCAAGTATACATCTTTTAAATCCTAGCGGACCATCCAATCTGCTGGGTGTAAACCAACCACTAGTTGAACTCGCGCAGATTTACCACAGGATGCTGCCCCCCCCCCCCCCCCCCCATCCGCTTTGTCCACCAGAAACATGTTGCTTATGAAGCCTTGCGGAAGTGGCGAGGCAAAAAGCCCCTTTATGGAGGAGCGAGGAGAACTCCACGTCAATCAGTTCCGCCTCTAGATGGGAGAATTGATTAGGCCTGGGTCTGCTCTTGACCGGGAGTGCTGCAGAATTCTATCCGAAAACCTTGGACGGTCTGTAACACACTAGCATCGCTCGTGCTGGTTTCCCACACATACACAAACCTGGCCAAACGGTTAGAAGTTGTGATAGCCGGCTTGATCTTGATACTGCACCCGCCTGGAGCCTTGCCCTCTGGAGTTTTGGGGGGCCTGGCCGGTCAAGGGGCTCCTACCTCGACCGGCCACACGCAAAACCCGGGAAGAGAAAACCCTCTGGTTAGAGGACTAGGCCTGAACTAGGGACGTGAATGTATTCACGAATTTGCAGAGCTCCTTGATAAAAGGCTCGCCAAACAATCCACCCTGGGCCAGCGCCCCAGCTTCGGAATGGGCCAGGCCCCCCCAACTTCGGGTCCACCTTAATAAGGAAGGAAAGCCGCCGCTCCGTAAAGAGCGCACAGTTGGCCTTCCCCAAGAACACCACTGCACGCTCTGCATGGCCTTGGGGTCTTCGGCCATGTCCAGGATTATAGTCAGCAGACCCGAGGCATCCAAAAGCTTATCCTGCCACATCCTCCAGAACCAGTCTATACCCTTTTTGGGGTCCTTAATAAACTTGGGAAAGAACGTCCCATTCTGGGGTCTAAACCAGGGGTCTGGGGCAAATTTACTATCAAGGGAGGGCCGAGGGCACTCCGTCCGGAGGCAGCTACAATCCTCTTTACCCATGGAGTCCAAATCCTACTGGCCACGTAGCTCGCCACCATTGTGGAGGGCGCCTATTCGGACAACCGAGGGTGTACAATTAGTTCCGGATCCAACTTTTCTGAGCTGTCCCCCACCCCTTGATGATCAGTAGGCCCAGGAGTTGCCGCCGGGCACGATGGCCTGGATGGGCCGGCCTCCGCATCTGTATCCTCAGGGGCATCCTCTCCAGCCCCCCGTGTCGGCTTGCGGCCGGAGACAGAATGGGAGGAGGAGCGGGATCTGTAGGAACTGCCAAGGACTGGTTTGGGGCAAGGAACGCTTCCTGCAAGCACGCATAAGCGTCCTGGTCCACTCCGTCCACCTTGGGGCGCTTCGCTGTGGCTGGCTCCTCCTCCCTGCGCACTTTACGGGTTACTAGGTGCATCTGTCGCAGGCGGAGCCCACTCAGCGCATTCACGCACAATTTGCTGCACCGAGTGCTCCTCTATGGGGGCCATTACCTTCTCCACAGCTCTATAGATTGACGAGTCTACTGCGACGTAAAAATCATCGTCCCAATGAATCTGAGCTAAGGGATCCTCGTCCCACTACAGGTCTGCCTGGTCTGACATGCCTCACAAAACACAGTAAACCACTGAATGCTGCCAATCGTAAGTTGCTTAAGGCCGGTGTGGCAGCTGAAT
The DNA here is from genome assembly GCF_964204655.1 of Triturus cristatus. Taxonomy (NCBI): domain Eukaryota; kingdom Metazoa; phylum Chordata; class Amphibia; order Caudata; family Salamandridae; genus Triturus; species Triturus cristatus. Next base: position 1,044,303,300 of record NC_140593.1, on the reverse strand, counting down.
ACCTCCAGCAGTCCTGAGGAAAAACTGCCTTATGGGTGCTGGGGACAGGGGAGAGAGCAAGAGCGCAAGAGAGCGTGAGCGAGAGAGAGAGAGATCACAGCCCCCAATCGCCAAAGGGATCTATGCCCCAGGGACACTACCCTGTTTTATGCCAACATGATTAAATACAACTACCAATAAGGTCCAAAGACTACCCTAGGAGCGGGTCCCTTCCAGGCCAACTTTAGAGCCCGATTGATAAAATATACACCCACGCCGGGCGTATATTAGAACACATACACCTACCCCAAGGCAGAAGCCCAGGGCGTCTGAATAAAGCAGGCTTCAAAGCCTGTACTGACCCTGCACGAGGGCGTCTCTCTCCAGGGGCTGGAGGAGGCGCTGGAAGGCGGCGGGCGGAATAAGATTCTATTACAGGACCGGAGGCTTCAGATTATGCTTTCTCTTTCTTTTACTGACAACACAGCAGCCAATGAAAAAACGTTCATTCAATAACAAACTACATTTCCCATCGTGCTCTTGCACCAATAACATCCCATCAGCCCCAATAAGAGCCACCAACAGTCCCATGATCCTCTTTCTTTGCTGCTCAAAGCAGAGATAAGTGCTCTCTTATTATTTTATAGCTTACTTTGTTTTACGACTTAAGCTATGTGCGTTATGAACATTGATATGTACCTGTTTATTATAGGCATGTAATGGATTTTTCATGGGTTTATTTTTGACTGTAGGTGGTAAATTTGTTCATTTAGTGTGTACAGTTTAACACGCATTGCGCGAGTGATTGGGTCACTAACCGTGTTAGTAGCTCTGCTACATTGTTGTATTTTGGAGCTCCTTCAGGAGGGAGAGTACCGTTCAGTTTTTCACGGACTTTCAGGCCGCATTGATCGCGAGCTTCTAGCGCAGTTGTCAGAGGCTTCCCTAATCGCCTGACAACCTCGGAGCCCGCGCTTTCAAGGTCCAAGCTTTCGGGGTCTGACGTGCGCAGTCCAATTGGGCTCTATTTGGGATGGTTTTGGCCTTCATTTGGGCTCCAATTCGGCTGCGCACGTCACGACTGTCCAGTTTTTAATATTTTACCGCTATTCCTGCGGAGAATCTTCACCATCTTCCTGACGCCTGATCAGCAGTAAGAATAATCACCTTGTGGAGTGGGCACATACTCCTAGTATAAAGATTTTGGCTCCTACGCCTGTTTAGGCTGCAATAATTTGATTACAGCACTGCTGAGGGGGCTTGGTACTCTAAAGATAAAAAGACATTCTGTGTGCAAGTGGGCTGCCCCCCCCCCTTGCTCCTCCATTTATCTACAGTCTATTTTGATACTCACCACCGTTTCACTATATACAAAATTAATACCATGGATGACTGGGTGAGATACGAAGAGGAGGAGGAGATTTATTATGATGGACAGGAGACTGTCCTTGAGGATACTATTGTGGATGTGCTGGAAGCCTCCGTCCAGCAGTCCGTTAACAAGGCCTTGGAGAGCACAGTTCCAAACACTGTGCAACAAGCTTTGGCGGCTGAATTAAAACCTATAACGAAGCAGCTTGAAAGTTTTGCTAAACGTCATGGGTACGGAAAAACTAAGCCCAAGCTGGATACTCCTTCAGACAAAGTTGGGGCAAAAGAGAAGCAGCCCCATTCACATGCTTTCGATTCCTTACCTCAGAGGGATCCAGGGGATCATGCTTATTCTACTGGATGAAAAGCACCGTGCAAACGCAAAGTATATATTGATACTGATACTACAGACACTGGCACTGACACTACCGATGAGGAAGCCCCTCCTAAGAAGAAGGCCAAGAGAGATGCCTCTTTGGTTCCAGACACTCCACCAACCAACACCCCGTTCACTTTTAATCCAGGTGAAATTGTGCATCCACGTTCTTCCGACTGGGCTCCAGCCCCTGAAGTCTCAGATTGTTTGCACAATACCCTTCGCAGGGGGTTTGACAAAGAGGTACGTAATAGGCTTAGTTCGGAATGCCTTCGACCCGATCTTCCTAACAAAGTGGCTGAGACTTCAGAAATCAACATCAGTCTTCTCACCTTTATGAAAAAATTTGCCAAAGATCCTAAGAAAGGGAAAGACTGCGCTTGGCGCGGGAGTCAGGACAAGCTCCTGGATGTTGCGGGCCCGTTGGCAAAAATTTTGGAAATGTCCCTGCTGGCCAAAGAATCCAGGGCTCCCTTGGATCCGGATATCTTGGCGGAATAGACTCAAAGGGCGATCTGCCTCCTTGGCATGCGAACAGCGCCATATCCACCGAACGGTGCAAATCCTTGCTCATGCGCATGGATTCCAATCTCACTGACCTTGCTGCTGCAGAACCTAGACCGCTTGCAGACGGCAATCTCTTTGGCGACCGTTTTGTAAAGGACGTCTCAAAGTATGTGGGGACATTCACATCCCTGGACAAGGCGCAATCTGGCATAAAACGAGTCTTCCAGCAAGGCCTTTTTAACAGGGCCGGACGAGGCAGGGGACGCTCGTCAGGCCGTTTCTATACTCAAGGTCCCTCCAGAGGCGACCATTCAGGGGAGAATGGGATTCAACTAGAGGAGGTACCTTCTACCCCACACGCCTACGCTTCAACAGATGCAGTTTCCACGGAGGTGGAAACAGAGCAGGATTCCAGGCACAGAGTTCTGCAGGTAAGAGTAACAGACAATTCCTCCGTTACCATTGGGGGGGGCGAGGGGGTGGGGGGGGGGGGGGGGGGGGAAGGTTGGACTCAATTCTTTGTTCCCAATTGGAGAAAGTCGACACAGGATGCGTGGGTATTACAGACTGTTCACAGGTTCCATCTAGAGTTCTATCATACAACATTTCAAGACACACAACCAGGCAACTCTGTTTTTCCCAACAAGAATGTATTTTTATAGACACCGAAATAGGCGAATTGCTGCGATCGCTCACTGCAACTGCAGGCCTCACAGTTTTTCCAGCAATGTCTTTTTAGTCCAAAAGAAAGGTGGCGGTCACAGACTTGTTTTAAATCTGAGAGAGTTCAATCAATTCATGATTTACAAACATTTCAAGATGGAGGGAATCCATCTTTTGGCAGACTTACTGAAAAAAGGGGATTGGATGGTCAGGTTAGATCTCAAAGATGCTTACCTCTCCATTCCAATTTATCCACCTCATTGCCGTTTTCTACAATTCCAATAGAGGGATCAATGGTTTGAGTATTTGGATCTTCCTTTCGGGTTTTCCTCGGCTATAGATAATGAAGCCGGTGGTGGCACACCTTCGAGAACAAGGTGTTCGCATGATCATTTACCTGGATGACATCTTAATCATGGCACAGAGTCCAGAGTTGGACAAACGCCATCTTCAGATGGCAATGTCTCTCTTGCAGAGTTTGGGTTTTGTGATCAACGAACCCAAGTCATCTTTGTCTGTCTCAGAAATTAGATTTTCTGGGTTTTGTGATAGATTCTCGGACTGCTCAATTGAGTCTTCCCAAGACAAAGCTGAAAGATCTCAAGAAAGATATTGGCCAGTCTCAACAAGCAAATGGTCTCTCTCAGGACAATTGCCAGTGTAGTGGGACTACTGACCTCCTCCATCCAAGCGATTTTCCCGAGCCCTCTGCATTACCGGGCTCTCCAGAGGTTAAAGATTCAACATCTCCAAAAAAGGTTTGTCCTACATGGACCAAGTTCCGTTGACACAGGAAGTGCGGGAGGAGATGCAATGGTGGCTGGGCCACATGGAAGCGTGGAACGGCAAAGCAATTTGTGTCTCTCAACCCGAGGTTACAATAGAATCCGACGCCAGTCGTTGGGGCTGGGGAGCGCGTTGCGGAGACATCTCCACAGGAGGAAGGTGGTCTCCCCAAGAATTGTCCCTACACCTCAATTGCCTGGCACTTCTAGCGGGTTCCTTCGCAATAAGGACACTATCTCCCAAGCAGACCTTATGTTATATTCTTCTCAGGATGGACAACATATCGGCAGTGAGGTATATCAACATGTTGGGACGAACGAGGTCGTCTCTACTAGTAGAGATTGCCAAAGACTTTTGGCATTATTGCCCGAGTCGACAGAACACGGTAATAGCGGAGTACATTCCGGGCCAGTCCAACTTTGTAGCAGACTGGAATCCCAGACACCTCAAAGATTACAGCGATTGGCAGCTTCATCCGATCTTATTCCAATGGTTACAGGAGATCTGGGGTCCTTGTCAAATAGACCTGTTTGCGTCCAGACTGAATCGACAGGTTCCGACCTTTTTCAGCTGGAGTCAGACCCGCTGACTAGGGCAACCAATGCCTTCCTTCAGGATTGGTCAGGGGGGCTGAACTACGCATTTCCCCCTTTCTTTTGATCCCTAGAGTGACGTCACATATTGTCAAGCAGCAAGCGGAAGTGATTCTGGTGACTCCGCTGTGGAGATCACAGTCCTGGTTCCCAGTATTGTTGGAGAGGAGTTGCGATCTTCCCAGGATGTTTCCTTGGTCTCGGTCGCTGCTTCTGGGCCCTCTCAAGGAGCAGCACCCGATGCTCATATCGAAGCGACTGTCTCTGATGACATGGAGGCTTTCCAGCAACAGTGGGAGATGCTGGGATTTTCGGACAAAGCTTCAGCTTTCATCAAACAAGCCTGGGCACCTTCCACAAGAAAACAATATTCTTCAGCCTGGAAAGGCTGGATGAGTTCGTGCTTGGAACGAAATGTGGATCCCGTGGGGGCAGCACTATCCCATTTCGTGAATTTTCTCTCGGACAAGGCCGCTGAAGGTTTAGCTTACCGTTCTGTAAATAACTATAGATCCGCCATTTCTGCAGGGCATTCTCAAGTTGATGGTAGGCCTATTGGTATGCATCCGGTGGTATGCAAACTTCTTAAGGGGATACGGGTGGCGAACCCTCCTAAAGCTAGATAGTCCAGTTTATGGGACATTTCTTTGGTCATGTCTCTTTTTAATAGATAGCCAGCGAATCTTTTATCCAGAAAACGATTATCTGCCAAATTGACTATGCTTTTACGTTTATCCGCTTGTAGGCGCTCATCGGACGTGTGGGCCTTGGATATTTCAGGTAGAGTAGTCACTCCAGAGGGAGTTTCCTTTAATATTACAGGGTGTACAAAGACTTTGTCAAGATGTATGGAGTAGAATGCCTTTCCAGAAAATGGCAAACTATCTGTTGTACAATGCATAAAGGCTTATGAAGAATGCACATGTTCACTGAGACCGGATGATTGTACACAATTGTTAATTGCTTTGCAAAAACATTTTAAGCCAGTGTCAGCAACCACTATACCCAGATGGTTACGTTTTGTTATGCAGGAAGCTGGTATTGATCTTCAAATGTTTGGAGCACATTCTGTATGTGGTGCCATGGTATCAAAGTCTTATATGTTGGGTTCTAGTATCCAAGACATAATGCGATGTGCCGACTGGTCATCTGAATCAACTTTTAAAACAATTTTATTACAAACCGGTGGGTGATATAACCTCAGTTGTGTTTAGAAAGCGTTAAACTAGCATAATCCGAAGCCTTCGGTCCTGTAATAGAATAAAAGATTTGCTAGCATTCGCGCCAAGAATTTTCAATTCTATTAAAGACACGGAGGCGAGGATTATCCCACCCAGTTATATTGCAATGTTATTGTAATAATTACCCATCCGTATATGATGTGATGTGATTTTTCTGTAATACAGAAGTTACGGGTTGTTCTCACCTTTTCTTTCAGGGTCGGATAAGAAATCCATTGTAGGAGTTTCTTCGAGTTGAAGACTTTCGAGGAAGTCATGGTTTCCTGTTAACCTTTCACGTTGGAGGACATTGTTTGAAATTGCAGTTATTGGTTCACACTTGTATTGCCAGTTTGTGCAAAGAAAGAGGATCATGGGACTGTGTTGATGGCTCTTATTGGGGCTGATTGGCCGTGATTGGTGCAAGAGCACCATGGGAAATGTAGTTTGTTATTGACAACGTTTTTTCATTGGCTGCTGTGTTGTCAGTAAAAGAAAGAGAAAGCATAATCCTCGCCTCCGTGTCCTTAATAAAATTGAAAATTCTTGGCGCGAATGCTAGCAAGTTTTTTATTCTGACAGGGAATCCCGAATTCCGCGTGCTGTCAACCATAGAGAGTGCGCGCTCATGTAGCGCAACCTGGCGGATGTAGGTGTTCTCCTTTGCACCGGAGTGTAAAACATAACATCCATCCAGTCGCGTAGGGCCGGCAAGCAGACCCGCAACTGTCACCAAAAATCATTAAGCAGGCACATTGAAAACAAAAGCGCAGACTAAAGTCGCGTAGGACCGGCAAGTGGTCCTGCGACTGCCGCACAATAAATCAAAACAGCATTATCATGTCAAATACAATATTTCAACGATCAAAGTCTCATGGAAAAAAGGGGAAAAAACACTCATCTGTGGCTGCGAGCAGCGAAGAAAGAGGAAGACCAGGACACTGAAGAGGGGCTACGTGCTGGATCCTGGGTTTGATTGGAAAATGCCATTCATGGATGTGCTGGTCTGTTATTTGTTTTCTCCAATTTCCCTGGACTTCTGGAAAATGTGGTTTTGTTGGCGTTATTAAAATGGCTGCTTTGAAATTAAAGTGAAGAAAGTAAAGCGTAATCCGAAGCCTCCGGTCCCGACATAGAATTCTAATTCCTTTAAAGTGATTACCGACAAGAATGGATTTATAGTCTTTATTTCTTTTTGAGTTTTATATAGCGCTAGATTGACCCAAGCGTATCAGAGTGCTTGAAAAATGAAGACCGAGGCAGATTCCCAGTTGGTGGCCTTATGAGCTCGGCCCACCTCCATCTCCAGCCACAGATTGGGAAATCTTGGTATTGTGTTTCAATCGCAGCTTTCATTCACAGTCTAAACAAATAAGCTCTCTAGCCCCCGCTTTGCACAGTTTCTCATTGTTGGAAGGCGTTCACCGGGGAGGCTGCGGACTGCGTTCCTGACCACCCGGGGACCCACCCTTCCCAGAGTTAGGCCGAGCAAGAGCGGGGAGGCCCTTCCTGGAAGGGTCTCGTACCTAGGATCGCACACGCTGCACTTACACTCTTCTGATAGAGGGACACCACACAGTAGTTCTTCGTAAGACAGTATACTTTATCGTTAGTTGTAAGGGATCTTTATGATCCGGAAGGCAGGTATGGAATTAGTGCCACAAGCGGCGGCGATCTCGTGATGGGGGTATGGGGGGAGCAGGACAGTCTTTGAATCAGTGTCTCTGCGGAGTATCCTGCGCACAGCTCTCAATCCTCGAGCTGGGGGGGATGTTACTTCTCTCGGCAATCTCTGCCGATTCTCTTGGAGGAGGGTGCCGCGAGTCACTCAGCCGGCACAGGTGGTTCTTAGTTCGGGGAGCCGCGACAGCGTCAGCAGGGCTCAGATGGTTCAGAGTTCGGGGAGCCGCGACAATGTCAGCAGGGCTCAGATGGTTCAGAGTTCGGGGAGCCGCAACAGCGTCAGCAGGGCTCAGATGGTTCAGAGTTCGGGGAGCCGCGACAGCGTCAGCAGGGCTCAGAGTTCGGGGAGCCGCGACAGCGTCAGCAGGGCTCAGGTGGTTCAGAGTTCGGGGAGCCGCGACAGCAGGGCTCAGATGGTTCAGAGTTCGGGGAGCTGCGACAGCGTCAGCAGGGCTCAGATGGTTCAGAGTTCGGGTAGCGTTCTTCGGTTCGGGGAGCTATCGAGCCACGACCAGGTCAGCAGGCTCTCGTCAGTCCAGGTCTTCTCTGCCTCCCGTCCCTTCCGCACCCCTTGTTATACTTCCCCTCCTCTTTGAAGTCCGGAGTCCTCGCCGAGAGGGGTCTTGGTGCCTGGGGGCGGTGTGTCGGGGCTTCCTGTCGCTCGGCCCTTTGATCTGTTCAGTTGGGTCCGGGAGGGACTCCAGACACCCAGCAGGCGAGGCGGCCGCTCACCGGGGGCCTGGTGGCCGATCGAAACCTTCCTTGGGGAAGAGACCAGAGGTGTGACAGGGTCGGCACCTCTCGGTCTGGCTTGGGGGTTTCTCTCTCCCTCGGCCGGGCATGCGTGTTGGGGGTCTGGCCGGCCATCGGGATGTTGGGCCATGGTGGCCGGAAGTCTGTGACATCGAGGATCGGTGCGGTTGCAGGGTGGGTTGCTGGTCGGGAGGGCCCAAGCCACGAGGCCGGTCTCACACTCATCAATAATTGCACTGCAAATGCTGCAGTGATATTACCAATGAAGTCATAGAAAATGCCATGAGCGATGAAATATGTGGGGTAATTAGCAGTGCATGGCAAGGGCACGAGTTAGAGTTACTTGAGATAAATAACTATAACAGCTGATTTTCTATGGTTTGGTGTGTTTACATTTGAACCCAACTATAATGTCCCTGTAACCTTTGTTTTTTCCAGTGACTTTCTAAGTTTTAAACAAAAAATCTATTTCCTAACTATAAACTTCCCTGTAACATTTTCTTTTTGCAATGAATTTCTAAGTTTTGTAAATGTAATATTTAATTAAGTGTATGTATGTGGGGTGGTGGGGTGTGTGTGTGTGTGCATGTGTGTGTGTGTGTGTGTGCGGGTACGTGTTGGTGGGTATGTGTGTGGGTAATATGCGAGTGGGTGTGTGTGTGTGAGTGCCTGTGTGGGTCTGGGAGTGGTTTTGTGGGTGTGGGTGTGTGTGTGTGTGTGTGTGTGTGACTTTACGGCTGTGAGTGGTAGGGTGGGTGTGTAAGTGGGTGGGTAGGTAGGTCTGTGAGTTGGTGTGCGAGTGGTTTTGTGGGTCTGTGAGAGGGTGAATGAGTTGGAGTGCTTGTGTGGGTGTGTAAATGTATGTGGGTGGGTGTGACTGGATGGGTGACTGGGTGGGTCTGAGCGGGTATGGGAGTGGTTTTGTGGGTCTGTGAGAGGGTGAGTGGAGTGTGTGTGTGTAAGTGTGTGGGTCTGGGTTGCTGTGGGTGTGGTTTTATAGATCTGTTGGTGTGTGAGTGGATGTGGGTGGCTGTGTAGGTCTGTGAGTAGCTCATTGAATGGCTGTACGAGTGGCTGTATGGGTGTGCAGGTAGTTGTGTGGGTCTTTGAGTGGCTGTGTGGGTCTGTGAATGGCTCTGGGAGTGGATGTGAGGGTCTGCGAGTAGATGTATAGGTCTGGGTGTGTCAGTGGCTGCATGAGTAGTTTTGTGGGTGAGTGACTGGCTGTAAGGGTGTGTGAGTGATTGAGAGGGCGTGAGTGAGAAGATGTGTGAGTGACTGCAAGGGTGTGTGAGTGACTGCAAGGGTGTGTGAGTGACTGCAAGGGTGTGTGAGTGACTGCAAGGGTGTGTGAGTGTGTTTTTTTTTTTTTTATTGGGATCCGGATACATCGCAAATTTACACAGGGTGTCACGCAGTGCGCCGTGGCAGATCCTCGCGTGTGGGGAGGAAAATAGACAGCGCAATTTTGTGCCCACTGGGGTCTCTCAAATGCCCCTTACATCGAGTTAGGGCACTCTACCCTGACCCCTTTTATCACTTTCCTTTGGGAAATCAGAAAATCGCAGCCACAACTTTCCTCTCCATTTGTGGCCAGCCAATCACGGCATTGCGGTTGGTGTGTGGATACGTATCCCTGGATATACATAAATCTTTTTTCTTTCAACTGATTTACAATAACTTAGAAAAAGCACTCTTTCTGGAATAAGATCTAGCCTTCTGCCAAATTTGGTGCAATTCTGTTCAACGGTTCAGGCTGTAGTTGTGTTCAAAATCCTTATGGGAAATTGCATGGGGAAAACGTTTAATGGGCGCCCGCACTTTTTTCAGCCCGCAATTGACGAATCATCGCAAAACTTTACAGACCACAGCTGAACTGACTGGCACTTTAGTTTTGAAAAGTTTGTGAAGATTTGTCAAACTGTGCAAAGTTATTAGTAAAACAAAGAACGCTTTTCCTATGGAAACTAGGTCCTAAACATAGAGACCTACTGGCGATCGTCAAATATATCTATATATATCTATATATATCTATATATATCTATATATATCTATATATATCTATATATATATATCTAGATCTATAAAAAAATACACATATATACACACACATACATACACACACAAATTCCTCCACATTCATATAAACCTCTCACCTCCTCCTGGAGGCTAGCAGAACCCAGCGACTAAAATTAAATCCTCTCGCCCAAAGAACTCAAAGGAATCCTCTGTTGTACGAATGCCTGATTTTATTTTGTCATACAATAGTGCAGGTAGACAACGCGTTTCGGCAGATGCCTTCGACCATGCTAACACCGCCAGAGAAAATGATGAATACACAGCCCTTCCTTCATGTTTATAGTAAAAATTAGAATGTCGACCCTACATCTATTTTTATCCATCTATGGGCACCATTTTGATTTCTTGATAAATACAATGTTGCAGATGTTATTCCCAACGAAATGCAGTAGTATAAAACTTTACTTACATAAACAGAATCATTGTCTATTACATAGTCACCATACACAAGGACACCATATATATATATATATATATATATATATATATATATATACACATACATATACACACACACACGCATAGATACAAGCATATACACAATTCATACACACACACACACCCCCCCCCCACCTCCTTTGCGGGCAGATCAGCCATATATTTTTAGGCCCATCTGCAGAAGCCACTAGGGATTTTTTCTTACATGAACATTGTTGTTTAGTGGAGTGGCCCCTTGGGCAAGGGTCGCTTCTCGTGAGGGGCTATATATTTGGTCTGTTTCGGTTTTTCTTGGGTGTAGATCGACCACATTTTTAAGCCCTAAGAGGGGCGGGGGGGAGGGGCAGAAAATCACAGGGAAGGTTTGTGTGTGTGAACTGGAGATCATCTGAGGGTCTGTGTGTACTTGGTGTGTGTGTGGGCTAGCGCTTGGGAGCGAGAGAGCGAGAGAGCGAGAGAGCGAGAGAGCGAGAGAGCGAGAGAGCGAGAGAGCGAGAGAGCGAGAGAGCGAGAGAGCGAGAGAGCGAGAGAGCGAGAGAGCGAGAGAGCGAGAGAGCGTGTGTGTGTGTGGTGGAACTTGGCTGGCGGTGAGCGTGTGAAGTGGCGATTGGCTGGCGGTGTGCGTGGACAGGCATTTGACTGACTATGCTTGTAGCTGGCATTTGAATGGTGATTGGCAAACTTCATAGTGTTTTAGAATGTTAACTGTTTTATTTTTTTTCCATCATTTGTGATCACAATGTTTTATTTCTCCTTTTTATTCTAGTAGAACGCTTTTGTTTTCCTTTGGTGCGACTCGCGCTTTCGGCACTGGTAGATCTGCAGATTGTGTAGTTGCAAGTATTTGATAAGAAAACGTTTTTTGTACAGTTTACTCCAAATGAGTATCAATGACCTGCATGAATGCATTTTTTGGAAATGCTGTAATAACAGCAGCAAATGTAGATTCTACTTGAATGTGTGTGATATTTTTCTTGTATTTGTGCACAATGTATATTGTGTTGTCTTGTTCTTGTGTGTAATTTTGTTTTTCCTTTCTAGTGGGATATCGTTGGTGCTTGCTGTACCTGTGCAGAGTAGGTGCTGGTGAGTCTAGCAGTCTTTGGCAAGTGAGTGGTATTTACAGTGTATAGGTCTTCGTGTGCTTTGATGTGATTGACTTTACCTCGCAATTGCTATGCCAGAAGTTTTACTTTTTGTTTGATTAAACCACACTTTACTTATTTTATACAGTGTCGGGGACTGTTGACTTATTTGTCAAGTTACTTGTTTTAGTAAGGGTTATAGGTAGCCGCAGGAGGACTGCTCAGCAGGTTGTTGGTATGCTTGAAGTCTTCCTTTGAACAGGATTATGAGACTAATTCTGCATCTGAGGCAGAGGAGGAAGGCCAGGATTCTGGCAGTGAATTTTCTGTCGGAGAGGAATCATCTGATGATGAAGCCATTTTCAGCGCGGATGATATGGCATTTTTAGAGGAAGACACAGAATTGCCAATATTGCAGCAAGAGACACCTGGATTGCAGCCTAGGGCTGAAAGACTTCCCATTAAAAGTGCTGAACTCTAGGTTGCCCAAAACATGGTGCCTACCTTTAATGCTGTTGCAGGGTGTAGTTTGAATACGGAAAACTTTTTGCCTATACATTTCATTCAGTTATCTATGGGCGATGTATTTTTGGATAGTTGAGCAGACTAATTTGTATGCTGAATAGTATTTGAGGGACAACAGTGCCAGACTTAAGCCTCCCTCTAGAGCTACCCAGCAGACGCCAATAGATCTGGATGAGTAGAAGAAGAATTTGGGTTTAACTTTGATGGGTCTGATAAGGAAGCGGTCACTGTCTTCATACTGGTCTACTAGTCCCTTGATGGCAACAGCTATATTTCCTGCAGCCATGAGACATAATTGGCATTTGCTTCTTTGGATGCTGCATTTTTTGGATAATGCATTAGCGTGGACACAGGATCACCCCGATTGTGACGTCTTTTTAAGGTTCGGCCTGTCCTTGCTCACTTTGTAGAGCAATTTCCAGAGATCTATGTTCCAGGTAAAGAAATAGCTGTGGAGGAGTCTTTGGTCCTGTTCAAGGGCCAAGTCGTTTTTTGGCAGTCCATTCCTAGTAAGAGGGCACGTTATGGAATTAAGATGCATATGCTGTCTGAGAGTAGTACTCGATCGGTCTATAATTTCAGGGTGTAAATCAGTAGGGATTATAGTATTAACCCCACCTGGTTGTCCGTCCACTTTTGGAGTTAATGAGAAAGTTGTGTGGGACCTTGGTAGAGGACATTTTAACAAAGGTCACCATTTATAGGTAGCTAACTTTTACACCGGTGTGCAATTGTTCAGAGAATTGTACAAGTGGACACTGTTGCTAGTGGCACAATCCGCTCTTACCGTAAAGGTTACCCAAAAGAGCCTGTTTGTTAAAAATTTGAGAAGTGACAGTGCAGTGCCTAGCATAGCGATGAGGTTCTAGCTGTGAAAGTTTGACAGGAGCGATGGCGACATGCAGACTACCATTCATAATGAAAGTACTCCACCTGTGACTGATTGGGGTGAGGTTGCTGAAGTGTGCAAACCTATATGCATTTTAGACTAAAATAAGCACATTGGTGGTGTAAATAGAGTAGATCAGAGGTTGGAACCTTACACTGCTGTATGTAAGGCAAACGTTTGGTATAAGAAGTTGGCTATCCATTTATTCTATTTAGCCACCTTCAATGCTTTTGTTGTATTCAAGGATTTTTCCCCAGAGTCAAAGATGACATTGATCAGTTTCAGCAGTCTCGGACAGGCAACCTTGTTGTAGTGGAACAGGTAAGAGTTCCTAGAGAAACAGTGGAGAATGTGGCTAGATTGAAAGATGGTAACTTTGGAGGAAATGGGGGTTCCACTTCCAAATGGAGGTGCGCACAAGTATACTGAGACCTATCTAGGTCTTATTCTAGATAGGTCTCAGTATACTTGTGCGCACCTCCATTTGGAAGTGGAACCCCCATTTCCTCCAAAGTTACCTAATTAGAGATAGTGTTTCCAGACAAAACACTGGGAGGAAGCTGCACACAACAAAAATTGTGTACAATTTAAAAAAAATACGAATACACATCAGTGCCTGATGGACTTCTAATAGATTGAAAGATGGCCATTTTCCTCACCACATTCTTCTCATGGTTGAAAAAGCGTTCGCTAAGAAATGTAGTCTGTGCCTGAAGAGATATCCGGAAGCGGAGTCGTATGTACTGCCCCGATTGTCCTGCTAAGCTTGGGCTGTGTGCGCCCACATGTTTTAAATTGTACCATATGTTATGTCGTTTTTGGGTGCAACCGTGAGAGTAAAAGTAAACTGACTCGTTTGTATTGTTTTATATTTTTTATTCATATTTAATGGTTGCATTAGTGGGATGTATTTAGCTAGAGGTGCTGTGCTTGTAGTTGCAATGTTGTATCTACTTCAAATTGGTTTGTGTTTTCTTTTTGTATTAAAACGTGATGGTGGTGTGTGCAGACTGACACTTGGCTGGCGGTGTGCTAATAGTGACTTGCTGCTAGTCACTACACACACTGCTAGCCAAACGCCAGGGCACTAACTCCATGAACCGCCAGCCAATGTGATTGCTCTGTCAGTCATGTGGGCTAATGAAAGTGAAAGGCCCGTGAATGGTATGGTCTGTTGATGTGAGTGTTGTAATGCGCTGGGCCCACGGCTGGTAGTGTGAATGTCCTTGTGTGCGTCACGTATGAAAGGTGAGAAAATGGCCTTTAAAGAGAATGGTGCTTCACAGCTCATGAGCTGCGAGTCATTGGTTCAGGTTGTTGACCTTTCAATTATTAACAGTGCATTTTATTTGTGTGAAATCTCGTTAATAAAATATACACGTTAACTACAATACGCTGATCCCTAGACTTAGGAGTCTTGGAGTGACGGGTTGAATCATTACATGGATGCAGTCCTTCTTAGAAGAAGGGTCCATTCAGGTCTTTGAAGGCGACATCATCAAACGCATGTCCCTCAGTTGTGGTGTGCCCCAGGGATCCTCCCTGAGCCCCACACTATTTAATGTCTACACAAGTACATTGGCAGAGATAGTCCGTCTATTTGGCATAAAAATCGTTACCTACGCCGATGACACTCAGCTCGTGGTGGCTTTAAACCATCTCGAAAATTAATCTGGCGGCCTAGAAAGTTGCATAAAGGAGGTAGCCAAATCGATGGAGCTCTACTGCCTAAAACTCAATGGGGACAAGACGGAGCTTATGCTCCTCGTTAGCTCAACAACTTTCAACTCAGAGTTGCTTTGGCCCAATTGTCTTGGCCCTGCTCCAGAACCAAAAAAACAGATTAAAAGCCTGGGCGTCTGGCTGGATCGCTCTCTGAGTTTTGACTATCAGGCAGCAACACTATCAGCCACGTGTTATGGCCTGCTGAGGATGCTCCGCAAAATACTCCCTCTCCTCCCGTTCCAGCCAAGACGAATTATGGTCCAGGCTCTTATCCTATCTCGCCTGGACTATGGGAACGCCCTCTATTTAGGAGCCCCCCAATCCACAATCTCCAAGCTCCAGATCCTCCAAAATTGTGCAGCTCCCTGCTCATCCAGATCCTTTACCAGCAATCTGCAAAACCTGCACTGAGGAGCCTTCACTGGCTGCCTATCAGGGAGAGAATCAAATTCAAGGCTATGTGTATCACACATAAGTCCTTATGGGGGAATGGACCGACAATCAGTCGATCTATGATCACCCCTTCCCGCCCAAACAGAAACCAAAGTTTGGCGTCCCTCTCTTGACATGCTACCAAAAATAAAGAGAGCTAGATGTGGCGGGTGTTCCTTCTCCTACAACTCTGCCAAGTTCTGGAACGCCCCCCCCCCCCCCCCACATTCGGCGGACGGGGGGGGGGGGGGTTAGCCCAACTTGCTGCCTTTCCGGAAACTCCTCAAAACCTGGTTTTTCCAAAACTCCACTTAATCATGGGCCCTCGCGGTCTGTGTCGGACTTCAAGCACGGAGATGCCTCAGGGTAGCTATGCACTCTATAAATGCTTTTTCATTCATTCATTCATTTATACATTTTGAACCATTCATTCTTGTGCCAAAGCCAACCAGTATGTATGCACTTGAGGAATAGATGGATGGGCAGTAATGTGTCTTTTATGTCTCTCTGCCATGGTGTACATTGTCTCTAGGACAAATCGACCAATTCTAGATATTTTCGTAAACTAAAAAAACAAGCGGGTACAGGGTGGTCTGCCTCTCGTGGTTCCCAACAAGTTTCCCTACCCACAATGCCCTGCACACCTCAAAAAGTGACTAAAGTCACTTATTTTCCTAACAATACTGTGCCATATTCTCCCAGAATCAAAAAGAATTACAAATGTCCTACCACCCAGTGCTTATCAACTCGCTGTGATATTCCCTCAATCTCTACACATCTTTGGCCCTTTTCATGTCACAGGCACATGGTCCACCCCCACAAGTGACATACCATTTTATTCGGGAGACTGAGGGGGAACACTATGTGGTAGGAAATTTGTGTCCGCACGGTGATCGCACTCAGAAATGTGAGGAAAATGTCACTTTTTTAAGTTAAATTTGCAGAGGGTTCTGGGTAGGAAAACGTTGGGGCATCTACGCAAGCCACACCTCCCTGGACTCGCACAGGAGTCTAGTTTTCAGAAATGTCTGGGCTTGGTAGTATTACCTAGATGGCCGCCGCGCCCAGGACCAAAAAACGCAGGTGACCGACTCCCTTGCAAAACCAGGTCGTTTTGTGATCTTTAATTTTGATGTCTCCACAGTATGTTTTAGACCATTTCCTGTTGCAGGCATTAGGCCCACCCACACAAGTGTGGTACCATTTTTATTTGGAGACTTGGAGGAATGCTGGGTGGGTGGTAGTTTGCGGCTTCCTGCAGATTCCAAAACTTTCCATCACAGAAATGTGAGAAAAATTTGTATGTTTAGACAAATAGAGGTTTGCAAGGGATTCTGGGTAACAGAACCTGGTGAGCGACACACACAAGTCACCCAATCCGGGATTCCCCTGGGTGTCAAGTTTTCAAAAATGTACAGGTTTGCTAGGATTCCCTAGGTGCTGGCTGAGCTAGGGCCCCAAATCTAAGGCTAAGCACATTGCAAAAAAAGTGTCAGTTTTCAGTGGAAAAATGTGGTATGTCCACGTTGGGTTTTGGGCCATTTCCGGTCGCAGCCACCAGACAAACCAACACAAGTGATGTACCATTTATATCACAACAAAATGGTCGCACACTGCTGACCTACCTGCGTGTTACCCCAAAGAACTGTGGTCCCTGTAGTTAGCGTCGGCGGATACACCTATGCTCGTGTCGTGAGTGCAAGTGTGAATAGCGTTAGCCATCCCTGGACACGTGTTTCGAGGTAGTTGCCTCTCGTCAGCAGGGAGTAGGAAAGAGTGTAGGGTTGCAATGTAAGCTGCTAAAATCATTATCAGGTCTAGTACCTCTCGTAGCAACGCAGGTGCGTAACCTGAGTCCGTCGACTCCTCGGCTCAGAGAGCCACTAAATAGTTACAACAAAATGGTCGCACACTGCTGACCTACCTGCGTGTTACCACAAAGAACTGTGGTCCCTGTAGTTAGCGTCGGCGGATACACCTATGCTCGTGTCGTGAGTGCAAGTGTGAATAGCGTTAGCCATCCCTGGACACGTGTTTCGAGGTAGTTGCCTCTCGTCAGCAGGGAGTAGGAAAGAGTGTAGGGTTGCAATGTAAGCTGCTAAAATCATTATCAGGTCTGGGGATGGCATTTTAACTATATACTCGTGGCATAGGTGTACCCGCCGCTGTCACTACATCCTCCAGAATCCTACGGGGCTATTTGCTAGTATGACGAGCGGTGTGCAACCCACCTCGCATTTTGTACCATTTATATCAGGAGACTTAGGAGAATCAAAATAGTAAAACAAATGTTATTACCAATTGTCTTTCTCTGCATTTGTGCCTTCCAAATGTAAGACTGTGTGTAAAAATAAGTAATTTTGAAAAACGACCAGTAATCCACATGCTGGTATGGGTACCCACAAATTCAGAGATGTGCAGATAACCATTGCTTCTCAACTCCATATGTTGTGCCCATTTCAGAAATACATAGGTTTCCTTGATACCTGTTTTTCACTCTTTAGATTTCCCCAAATGAATGGATGTATACCCGATACACAATACACAATACACAATGAAAAACCACTGAAAGCTGCAGCACTGTTATTGGCTCTGGGTACCTCGATTTCTTGGTGAACCTACAAGCCCTATATATCCCTACAACCAGAACGGTCAAGCGGGTATATTGCTTTCGAAAATCTGCCACAGCTAGAAGTTGTTACAGGTGAAAACGCAGGCACAAATGGCTTTTTTCAAATCAATTAAAACATTTGTTTAGTTCAACTGTTCCTTTCTACAGGAAAACTTTGAAGGATATACACAAATGACCCATGGCTGAATTCAGAATTTTGTCTACTTTTCAGAAATGTACAGCTGTCGGGGATCCATTTTTGGTTTCACAGCCATTTCTACCACTTACTGGAAAGATACTGAAAGCACAAAAAAGAAAATAAATAGGCTAGGTCCCAGTAAAATGCCAAAACTGTGTCAGAAATATTGGTTGACAAAAGTCTGCCTGTTCCTGAAAGCTGGGAAGATGCTGATTTTAGCACCGCAAACCCTTTGTTGATACCATTTGCAGGGAGGGAAAAACAGGCACTTTCATCTGCAGCACCTTTTTCCCCATTTTTCCCAAAAAACGTACAGTTAAGCTATATTTTTGCTAATTTCTTTGTCCCCTCCAAGGGAATCCACAAACCCTGGGTACCTTTAGAATCCTCAGGATGTTGGAAAAAAGGATGAAAATTTGGTGTGTATACCTTATGTGGACAAAAAGTTATGGGAGTCTAAGAGTAAACTACAACAAACAAACAAAAAAAAGGGCCTGGCAGTGAAAGAGTTAACAGTGTTGTCAACTCACTTTATTTTCTTCCATATGACAGCTTCCAATCCTACCACTGCCAAATCAATTTCTAATCCAGCCTGTCTGAAAAGGTTACAACCAATTCTCTCTAATGACCATATCCAATCACTTACTGCATTATGACACTCCCTACTCAGAACAAATACTTCATCCACAAAGAGGCTTTTTTCTATGCTGGGATTTTATGTTCAAGGTTACCAACTCACACCCACCTGGCTCCATGGTATTCTTTGAACTAAAAGAGATGAAACAGGCTAACCGATGGGTGGAGAAAAATACAAAGAAGGGCATAAGTTAAGGACCGGTATTTCTGGAGCACAATTACTGAAAAGCCTAAAACAGTTCAGAACTCTAAGTTCACTTAACGTGCCTTAAATCCTGCTTGTATTTCATTAATGGTAGCGCCACACAACAGGTTTGCACCTACCTCAAATCATTATTATCAATAAAAGCAGAATTCAGCAAATTATGAAAGCCATAGCAAACTAGCATTCCGCTTTGTTCTAGATCTTTGCCTCCAACCAGTCGATCATGAGCGTCCAGTATCTCTCAGACACTTTAAGAGTAGCTCACAGACTCTTGTTCATTTTTAACTAAGCACAGGGTCACATTTTCTTTTTAAAGAAAAGGGAAGGCTGTGTTTATCCTACATTATTATAATCTGCAGTCTGCAGATAGCAGTGCCTGATAATGAGCAGTGCTCAGTTAGATATGGGACCCAGGCTGGGGCTGTCTGGGGGTTAGCTGTGAAGAATTGAAGTATTTAATTCTTAAATAAAAGCCATGGTCAACTCAATATTGGATGGGAACAAAATTATGTTTCTTAATGCTTTGGGATAAATTTAAATGAAAAGTTACCTTAGTGATTTCAATGCGCCACATTTACCAACAGCAGGCCTCTTGCTTCTAATGGGCAGCAGACTCTGTGCATATGTATAACTGAAAAATGCAGTGATTTTTTTTTAACTGGAAGAACTTTGAAGTGCAGAACAATGTTCAATTTTTTTTAACATTTTCGCAGAACATTTTTTTCTGAACTTTAAATTTCTCTCCATTTAAAAAAATGGTTCTAGGTTTGTGTTATACATGTAATGGTACCACATATTGAGAAAGTATTTCCTGTTCCACAAGTACATATGATGCAGGCTCTCACTTACTCATACACATATATTCCATTCATAGGCACATGTTCATACATCCCCAAAGGCCACATTATCTCTGACACACGTCAGCCCTGTCATAGCGCAACTAGTCAACGTATTTTTTTCAAACCATAGTATCTGGCTCTCTGGACATTTGCCTTAAAGTCAATAAAGCTGGGCGAGGGGGTCCCTTCTGTAGTTTGCAAGGATTTTCACCAATCAGAAGTAGCTCTCACTACAGAAAAGGTTGGAGGCCCAATCTAGATATTTGCAAAGCGTAATCTCTCATTGTTAAGGGTATCTGGTGCGTTGGTAGATATTGGAGAATCTAAACCAAAGAGGAATGAAAACAGTAAGGTTTAAAGCCATTATCAACAAGCATTTGCAATGCAATAGGTCTCGCATTTACGCGAGTTTGAGCTATTGGCATTGTAAACGACAATGCCTTTTGTTTTATGATTTGGTTTTTAAAACATAAATAAAAAAGTCATTGTCATTTACAATGCCAATATCTTAAACTCGCGTAAATGTGAGACCTTTGGCATTGCAAATGCTTGTTTAAAATGGTGAGACTATCTTATACCCAACACTGGATGGTCACAATATCATCCCTCCCAAACTCTTTAAATCCTTGGTCTCTTGCTCCTTGTTATGAGCGAGATAATTTAAGTGCAGATATACGAATAGTTGTGTAATCCACACTGAAAATAAACATGTCAATGTAAAGTTTGCAATTTGTTGCAAACCCTTATTTTAAGTGGCAGCTCCAGTTCTGCTTAGTGACCAACCCCTGCAGGAACTGTAATACCACAACTTGGCCGCTATAGGTTGTTGTTTTTGCAGTCGGCAAACCTACAGTCAAGTTTTGAGCAGGAGCTCACGTGACGCAAGCCATTCCTTGTCCGATGTGAGATGATTGGCCAGTCTTGACTTTGTAGCACCCTTTCCTTTGCACACTGGTACTTCCTCCTGAGGTATGCTGGAGTGCATGTTCCAAATGCAATGCATTGTGAGATAAACAGTCAAACCTGCTCAAATCTCACCAACATGGAGGTTTCTACCCACCTTCTCCCGGACCTAAACCAGTCTGTCTTCTTTCCAAATTGGACCCTCTTGCAAGGCGCCAGGTGTGGATGCGAATTGCAAGGAAAATAAATGAACTTGCAGTAGGCATTTTGCCCCAAATTACTCTAAATTGTGCGAGCAGGCGTAATCTCATAATTTCCAGTCATTTCACATCACAAGAGCAACAAAGCTTGCCTTTGCCTTTCTTGGTGGTGCTTCATCAGTTTTCAGTGTGTCAGGGACTCCTACATAATTGTTCTCTGTTTTGTGTCAGATGTTGGTGTGCACCACAAATAAAGTAACACTGTTGCAGGGCATGATGTTCCTGCTCTGTGCGTGTGAAAGAAGCTTGCATTGCTGCTGCCTGTGACTACAGAGTACGAAGCAGGAAAATGATCCGTTTGTACTTCACGAGCCTAGTCTTGCAGTGTTCTCAAGCTCACAGTTCCCTGCTTTTTCTCTTCCTAAAGATTTGCATCTTTTTTTCTCCCCAAGTGTTAGTTGATTGCCAGTAACTTCTGAGTATTGTGTGTGTTGAGCTTTCTCTTGCAAGCAGATGAAACCTGGTAACTTGCAAGCATTATGCATGGGAGTGCACACCTTGCTTACCTTTTCCTTGCGTGTGGCTCAACACAAATAAGTGTGTGCTGCTGCTCATACGTTGCCTGTTCGGTGGTAGTGCGTTGCTGTGGTTGTACCAATGCTAGGGTTGTAGGGTTTACATCTGCTGGTTTTTTACTGGCACCGCCAGCATTTTAATATCCCAAACAGTACAAAAATACGCAAAATTACCTAAAGCCAGTGTTTTTAGGCCTTATCTGTACATATTTCAAACAGCAAATTTAAATAGAAGACACTTTTAAATGTTTTCTAGAGCTGCGTTAACAACCCTTGACTGAGAGTAAAATAAAAGGCAGAAAAGTCATGCTACTAATAAATACACACAATTAGTCAGCCTTTGCCAGGATAGCGCCCTGGACAGAAAGAAATGTAGTTCCCTTGCTGCTTGTGAATAAAATGAGCCTCTTTTGTGTTCTCAGGTTAGTCCCTTGCTATCCCCATCAGAAGTGTGACACCTGAATCACTCCCAGAGTAGCTGCATGGGCCAAGTTGTTTGTTGGGAGGGGGTGGGGTTAATTGTGTGTGTCAGCAGGGGGTGAGAGGGAGATGGGAAAGCTTGAGAGGAGGCGGATGCATACATGCCAACGCTCCCTATTCAGGCGGTGACTACCGATTTCAAGGCTAGTCTCTCGCCTCCCTATTTCTGCATGTAGAAACCTGTTTCAGAGTTTTGTAAAACTGCCCCAAAAAAGTGTTGATGCCTGTCACGCACGCTTCAATCTCCCCCTTCAAAAATGACCTATGTCATCAAAGATTAACACTTTGTCTTTCATACCTGGGGGGAGAAATTAAAGTACGTGACTGGCATCAACATTTTATTTTTGGCAGCTTTATAAAGCGCAAACAAAAACAGAGTTTAGAATTCTGTCTTTGTTTGCGCGATGCTATTAAACTGCCAAAAATGAATTACGGATTTCTGTCACCAGCAGACCGATTGGTCCGATTCAGGCAGAGTGCCTCTGCATCAATAAAAGTCAGTGTGAAAAATGCATTCTCCTAAATTCACACACTTGCCTGCTCTAAAATGTTGGCATATATGCTGATGGGGTGCTAAAACAGCAGGTGCTACCCTGGAGCCAGGTGACAGGGACTCTAGTGTCTGTATGGCCTTAATGCAGACGGTTCCTTACACTCTGTCTGAAGACAGCCACCCTGTGCGTGGGCCCAGCTCGCCTATACCAAAAGACGGCCCTGCATGCATACGATTTTCTTTAAAGTCCTATTTAGTATCATGTCCTGGCCTTTGCAGGCTCTTAAAACAACAACTATTGGTCGGTATGTTCCCTTGGAAGAGTAGCAACCCAAAAGGGTAGCAGTCTGGTAAACGTGGGTGAACGCAGACGTCACTCAGCGTGACGCCATTGCGCACTGCTTATGCCAATTAGCTCCCTCCACTATTTGTTTTGGGACTCGTGCCCTGTACATACCTGTTAAAAACAGCAGTGGAACAGGCTGTGCCTGCCAGTGCACATGTGACTCCATTGGGAAGAGGAGGGTGGGAGGGGGGGATGCAGGAAGCCAGATTTTCCAGGAAACATCAGAAGTCTATTCTTGCTGTTCAGACACCCCAGAGACATCTGAGAGCCTGGCCTGAAGAAGTGAGTGCTCGAGAGTGGCGAGCAGCGGAAATATCCAAGAGCCCCAGTGGAGAGTTAGTGTTTCTTGATATGCGCAAATAAATACCTTTTGTCAGCAGGCTGAGCAGGTGAAGTGACCTCTGGAGTCAATACCAAGTCGTTGCGTGAAAATAGACGTCAGCAAAACTATAATGAGGTTACAGAGGTGGCCAATTGTGCGATCAGAAACTTTTGACGAACGTGCTGGTTTACAGAGTAGTCATTTGCAGCTCAAGAGTTTGAACTTGGCATGGCTGTCTCCTCTTTAGTCCTTCTCAGGTTGCTAAATTCAGCATTATTTCAATGGCTAACAAGTCCTAAAACAAGACAAGCCCGGCTTCTAAAGTGGTCCGGATGCGAGCGCCCTCCGCGTGAAAGTGAAAGCAAATTTGGCGCGCTTGGCGGGGGCGGGGAGCGCATTCCAGGCGGGGGAGCGGACCCTTTGAAGTATGATGCCGAGGCTGTGACACGTGCACGCGGCAGTGGGCTGAAGCACTTCCCCAAACTGATTACATGGCGGCATGATGCACGTGATTGTGCGCGTGCTCGCCATGCAATCCACTTTTGGGAGCACTTTGAAATGCCCCTCTTACTAGAGTCTCGCATAGCGATTGCGTAAACGCAATAGCTAGGCGAGACCTAAAAAGGAAGCTTGTACTCTAGGGATCCTGGATAAGGTGGGAGTGATTCCAAATCTTAGTAGTAAAGTAGGAAAAAGAACATCAATTCTAGAAAGTAGAATTTTGATGGAAGGAGAAGACACTGCAAGGAGGGTCGGAGGCAGCGTGTAAGGGAGTAAAGAGTACATATCTGGTGGGGACATAGAGCCCTGTTGCTGCATGACGTGGTGCATAATGGAGAAGGACTTAAATATTATGGGATTGGGACAACAAAGCCAATCAAGAGAAAAGCAAATTGCAGAAATGTGAGCCAGAAATCAGAATTGAAAAATTAGACTAACTGCTTCATTCTGAATGCAGGTGAGATGCACCAGAAAGTAGGACAGTAGTAAGAGAGAGAGGGAATTTTAAAAATGAATACGAGACAGAACAGTTACCGGAACAACTGGATATTTTAACTAGAAGGAATTATCTTGCAGAGCAGACAAAGTTGAAGGAAGCCGGAGGAAGTGATCTTGCTAATTTGAGAAAGGGACAGACATTCCCAAAACAGAAAGCCCAGAGGCCACATGGACTGGTGGAGAGCCCAAGTCAGAAGGCCGTCAAGTCAGTAGACCAGTCGATTTTGAGAAAGGTAGAACCCATCCGACATACTACTCCTGCCAGGCAACTCAGGAATTGGCACGGTTAGTACAGTATGTGCAGTCTAGTCTGCCCATAATTTTACCAACCCCATGCAACTGTATAAAACTTGACAAACCGCGTTAGGATCTCAAGCTATTTTCTCACTAAACCACTCCATCCTCGAGTTAATTACCACTGTCAAGCCATCCATCTATTGATGAACCTTGCACTTTGTTCTATCACTAAACTACCTGTTCTGGAAAAGGTTTTAGAAAAATGTGGTGTCCCATCAGCAACCTTTTTTGAAAAATCAGCGTTTAGCCACAGCCATCTTACTGCAACCCCCCTTGTAGCCTTTTGGGACGACACTTTAAGGATGATGAACAAAGAGCGGGCTTCTTGATGGTTATGCTGAACTTTTCTGAGACATTCAACATTGCCAGTATCATGGTATCTTGTTAAACAGGCTTTGCATGTGCTATCAGTCAATCATTTCACTTTACATTTGTTTTACCCTCTGACCGGTCCCACAAAACTTTCATAGGTCAGCACACATCTAAGGAAATGGCTTTAACATACGGGGTCTCTTAAGGATTTCCACTACCACCAATTATTTTTAACATCTACCATGCCAAACCATTTGGCACCTTTGCCAAAAAGCCTCTTTGCATTCAATAATACACCACTGACACACAGGCGAACATAGGAACTCTACTGTCTTGTGCACCCTTTAAATCCTTCGATTGGTTCTCACTAGGATTGAGGAGTGGGTGGCCAATAACAGCCTTCATTCATCTCAATCTGGATGTTATAGCTCATTATCGCTGGATGCAACTAGAGATTCATTTTTGATCTCTCTATTCCAGACATCTTTGGTCATAAACTAGCTGTAACTAAACAAGTTTTTTTTAAAACCATCTTTTTACTGCTGATTCATCACTTAAAACTCAGGTGAGCATGGTAATCATCCGCTTTTTCCACTTCATCCAGAAACTGAGATCCATCCTCCCAATTCTCTCTAGGACAGACATTCAAAGTTGTAGACACCACCATCAACTAATAGTTTGAATATTCTGACTGGTCATACAAAAGATATCCCATCATATACAATTTTTAGCCAGCAAGTGGTCCCTCTATTAAGAGCATATTACACATACCAGGTAATTTTACTGGCTCTTAGAGTGGGAGAGGATACTGCTCAAATTTGACCAATCTGCCAACAAAGAACCTCAAAGACAAAATCCATCTGTGGAGCAGTGATCTCGATCTTCTGACAATTCTTCACATTTAACTACTCTAAGGCGATAAGAGCATTTTTTCCCCCATAGATGCCTGGCTTTTTTTTTTTCTTACTCTCTCTCTCTCTCTCTCCAGGAGTTAAAAAATAAATCTCAATAAACAGCTGACTTTTCAGACCCGCTGCAAGACACTTCGTTCCAGAGACAATGTGCGTGCTAAAAATACATTTGTTTTAGTTTAAGAGACGCAAAAAAATTAAGATTCTTCTGAACTAAGAGAGCACCTATAAACTATGATTATTAACACTAAGGAAAATTCTCACTTCTTTAATGCCAAAATAAAGCAAACCGGTAGGAAGTGACCAGTTTGCTTCTGCAAAAGTCAGAAGCAGTTGTAAATTCCACACGCAACATTTTAGTGTCCATATATTGATTTGAGCTAAAAACTAAATGTTTTTCTTGAAATCTGCAAATTAGATAATGGATCATGCAGCACATCCATAATTATACAGGAATTGCTACAGCATCACATATTTCCAGTAGCCCACACCATACTGCAAACTAGAAACAGTTAGTACTGCATTATATCTGTAGAGCCACCCAGTAGTAAAGTTAGTGAATAAAGCATAATCAGGCTGATATAAATGCAGCGATTACGCAGGCTCATGAAGATTTGTTTACAAAGCTCAAGAGTTTTTTTTATTAAGACCTATAAACCCTGCAATAGAGCTATTATTAAATCCGCTAATTGGTATAATAAGGACTGCAGAGTAGCATATATGAAATCTTCCCAAGCTATAAAAACTAAAAATCGATGGAGAAGGTAAAATATGCTCGGGAAAAATGTATGAAAACTCAACTCATAGCTAACAAGCATTTACAATGCAATGGTCTCAGCAATGTTAAAGTTAGAGCTATTGGCATTGCTCATGACATTATTTTTGTTTATGTTTTGTTTTTAAAACATTTAAAGAAACGGCATTGTTATTTACAATGTCAATAGCTTAATCACTCTCAAATGCAAGACCTATTGCATTTGCACACACACACACACACACACACAGAGCCACCCACACACAAATGGAGCCACCCACAGAGCCACCTACACACACAGTTACCCACACAGACAGAGCCACCACGCATAGAGCCACCTACAAAAAAAGCCACCCACAGAGCCACACACAGAGCCTCACACACACACACACACACAGAGCGCCACACACACACAGAGCCACACACACACAGAGCCACACACACACAGAGCCACACACACACTCAGAGCCACACACACACTCAGAGCCACACACACACTCAGAGCCACACACACACTCAGAGCCACACACACACTCAGAGCCACACACACACACACACAACCACACACACACACACACACACACACACACACACACACACTCAGAACCACACACATAGATCTAGACACATACACATTGATCTTGGGAGCCAAAGCAGAAGTGGCACCCACTTCATCTCCTGTTCAAATGTTAACTGGTCTCTTTATGGCTTATGGCTGTACTCGCGTGTTAAACTGGTACTAATGGTGTAAAACCTTTATCCATGCAGTTTTAGCATGTAAAAATGACAAACTAATTAAGCAATACCATCACAAAATGCACCGCATTATGATGTATAATGTACCTTGTAGTCCCCCATAATTTAGTCAATCCTGCAACATAATTGGCTCCTTTTCTGTTGCATAACTCAAATGGCTTTGCAGGTACCATATTGCACCAACATCACTACGAGATTAATGGTGAGCCTTAACCGTCCCAAATGTAATGTTAAGTACATGACGTGCGATTGCCATACTTAAGTAAATACATTCTCGCATGAACAAACCTAAGGGGCACACACCACAGCAGGCCCAAGTCTGAATAATCACTAAGCTACATGCACTATGTACAGCAGCGCCACATGCACTACTCGCACAGAAAAGAACTTTCCTCTGTCCAACACCTGAATCTGATCCCACTTCTTGCACCCAGCGAGACTTCTCCTCATGCCTTACATCCAAGAACCACATAAAACACAAAGCCCGCAGCCTTCCCCAGAACCCTTAAGTCGGCTAAGAACCGCAAAAGAGAGTTAGGAGAACATATAGTAATACGACCTATCTCGAGACCAACACCTTCCACACAGCAAACCAATCCCAACAGGAGAAGAGAGGGGCCGAGAGTATGCAGCAGCGCTGAGGCGAGGGGACAAATCACCCAAGGGCGGCCCGCAGATTCTCCCGGAGCAGGCCCATCCGTCAGAGCTGCGCGTCACGTCACGGGGTAGCTTCAGCCCGCCATGAACACCACCATCTTTAGCCCGAGGAGAGGGAGCGAGCACCAAGGGGAAGAGAACGAACAGCGCCAGCCGGAGAGGACAGGGGAGGAGACCAGAGCAGCAGCCGGACACAGGAGCACCGAGGGATCCGAGAGCAGGGGGAGGGGACGAGCACCAGCCGGGCCGTGTACGGGGTAGCATGGTGGACGGGGATGACGCCATGAACACCACCATCTTTCTCTGAGGTCAAGCAGAAATGCCTCGGAGAAACGCAGCGTCATTTTCGACATTGGGCGTGTTTTTCTTTCTCTCCTCTTCCCATTGGCTGGAATGTTTACATTCCACAGGAGAGAAAGAAACTAAAAAACAAGCCCCCGAATCCAAAAAAGACAGGGCTTAAATGGACAGACGCCCCTCTCCTCCAATGGCTGGCCTTCGTTTAGGAAACCAGCCAATGGAGAAGAGGGGCGAGTTCAAGCCCCACATTAAGAAACATAAGATCTCGCCGGCGAGACTGCGCAAGTGCAGCCTACGCAGGCCGAGACCTAAAAAGGAGTTTGATGAAAAACGCTGGAAGGAACTCCTGCATTCAGGTAGAGAGAAAAGCATGCAGAATTTTTGGCAGATAGTGAAGTGGGGCAGTGGTGAGTTATGACAAGTCCCTGTTAACCATGTAGCACCAGATAAGTGGGTTTCTTACTACCAGGGACAATTTGCTGCCGAAATTGTTAGTACTACCCAATGTCCAATACTAAAGCCTGATAAAATTGTGATTTTTGGGATAAGGGAGGTAGAAACTGCCATGGATACGATACCTAAAGGTAGAGCTCCAGGTCTGGACTGTATTCCGGCCGATTTATTTCGGCATGACAGACAACTGGCTAAAATATATTCACCTACTTGCTAATACAATTGCCAGTGGGGCTCCCATCCCAGAATCCTGGCAAGTGGCTGAAATTCTACTAATATATAAAAAGGGGGATCGCACGTGCCCAAGTAATTATAGGCCAATAAGCTTAACAGATTCAATGCAAAAGATTATGGCGAAGCTCGTGCGGAGTAGGATCCAATTTTGGATTAGTGAAAACTATGTTCTATCCCCACTACAGGCAGGCTGGTTTTCGCCAAAAAGTTAGCACCATAGATCAGGTTTTTAGGTTTATGATGATCTATTGGCGTTCCGTAGTTATTGCAGGGGGCACCAGCTACGCGGCATTTATAGATCTTAAATCCACGTGCTGCGTAATAAACTTTGGGGAGTACTGAAAGATCTTAGGATGCCAATAGAACTCCTTGTCCTAATTGTTACACTCCACTAATGCAATTTTGCGCTGGTACGTTGGGGGTCACAGGGCAACGTTACAGACAGGTTTGACGTTTCAAAAGGTGTTCGGCAAGGGTGTGTCCTGGCCTCTACACTTTTTTCATAGTTTATAAACAGGGCTGTACATTATATTTTCCTCATATCCAACGGATGCTCCCTCGCTTGCCGGTGTGAAGGTGTCGTTATTAATGTTTGCTGATGACACTATTATCCTATCTAAGACGCAGAAAGGGTTGCAGTGCGCTTCAAATAGATTTGAGACCTTTTGTAGTGACCATGAGTTGGTAGTAAACGTTGATAAAACCAAATTTATGGTTTTACATAAACATAAAGTGGTGCAGGGGAGAGTATTCATGAACAATGTTCAATTGGAACAAACTGATGTTTTTATATACCTGGGAGTGACTCTGGGCAAGAAGTTAAATTGGACACCCCAGAAAGATTTAATGACCCGTAAGCACATTCAACTTGCAGGTGCTTTATTAAGAGAACATAGGTTGTCCCAAACGAAGCAGATAGGCCCGGCTTTGACAATTTACAATGTTACGGTTAGGGCTTCTATCCTTTATGGAGCTGAGCTCTGGGGCTACGAAAATGTATCATCATTAACTGTAGCCCAGAACAAGTTTTTGAGAACTCTAACAGGTCTTCCACAATCCACCCCACTTAACCCCCCATATTTAGATCTAGTTTGTTGCACTCTAGAGGAGTTAGCCCGGTTCAGACCAATAGCATACTGGAGAAGGCTCTGGACTACACCAGAGCTGGTTCACTATGCTAATGCACTGAAAGATGTAAGAGAAGCCGACTCATCGAGTAGTATTGTATGGCTGCAAAAAAATCAGGTGCACGTTGGTGGACATGGGGTGTAGTCATTTGTGGGCGAATCCTGTAAGTAAATCATTTCCATCCAAAAAAGTTCTCAAAGAAGCATATTGGAATATGGTCAAAAGCAAGTGTCACACATCAAGCATACTTCTCTCACGGGCTTGTTTATGGAACATAAACAAGATATCCAGTTTGAGGATTATTGGGACTTTATTTAAAACCCTCAATGGCCACTAGATGCGAATCCTGCCTAAGGCAGGATGAGACAATTCCCCATATCTTGTTTGTGTGTCCAGCTTACAAGCGCCCTAGGGATAAAGGTCTCAAGCCAGTCTGTGCCAATATGGGCACAAGATCAAGTAATGTTGCACTTCGTATATTGAAAACTAACACACAGGAATCTAGTAGTAGCAACAGCTACATTTCTGAGTTGGCTGTGGGGTGTCCGAGAAAAGTACCTAAAGAAGCAAGGAACATTGAGTGGTATATTAGGTGTCAATGAGATGACAACTATATAACAATGTTTGTATTTTGGTACCATCGTCCAAATGGAATCTGCAGATTATTATAACACTGTATGGTCTAAAAAATGGTCTTGATATAGTTAATACATTCGATTCTAAGAATTCAATTGTTGCATACAATAGTTTTATTGTTTTTAAGTTATTTAACTTTTTTAAAGGGATTATTTAATGGTTTATAGCTTTTATGAAATAGCAGGATTTTTTTTGCATGATGTTTTACCTTTGTGTTGTGTTGTCAATTTTGTGTCTTTAATGATTGGAAGAATCTAAATAAAGACTAATTGAATTGAATAAAGCATATAGCTTTTTGTTTGAAGCAAGTTCGATTAGATTTATGCCTTATGGGTAGCTTTCAACCAGATATTTTGCATTAC
Source organism: Triturus cristatus (assembly GCF_964204655.1). Taxonomy (NCBI): domain Eukaryota; kingdom Metazoa; phylum Chordata; class Amphibia; order Caudata; family Salamandridae; genus Triturus; species Triturus cristatus. Next base: position 1,044,272,588 of record NC_140593.1, on the reverse strand, counting down.
AATACCAATCACTCTTTTGGGTATTACATTTTTTTTTTTTTCTGTGACGACTACTATGCACATTGGTAGAAGCAGCATCTCATAACTGAGCCTATGGGATAAAAGAAAGGGTGAATGTACTCACCATTTCCTCTGTGACCATTGAAATTATTCAACTGTATCACCTCCTCATTTCCACCAGCTTCAGCCATTTTCAACCGCATTCATGCATGTATGCGTTTATCGGTTAGCAACAACAGAAAATTAATGAACGCAGTTTCAAAAAATCCTGAAAATAAAAGCAAGAATGTTAATTGAAAACTAGTCTAGTATCATGCTCTCAGACCATACACAAAAGTTGAAATTCAAGGTTGAATTTCAAAGCTATCTTTGTTTAGAATCTCTAAAGCGTATGTTAGATACAGCATGTGCTCGTTATTCTGTAAAACAACCCAACACCCAGTATGCAACACAATATGAAATATGTTCGATGTAATATACTTGGTATTCATATCAATGAGCAACAAGCATTTGGACATGTATCATGATATCAGTCCTCATTTTTCACCTTCTTGCCAATCACAAGATCCAATCACCACTTTCATTTCAATCAAGATACTATGCAATACTCAAATCAGAAGGAAACTTGTACTTTGAAATAGCCTCTTAGTGGGCATCCTGGAATATTCACACCCCTGTACAAAATACTCAACTTTAAAAATACAGGGTCAATTGATTGACTCACTTCTAATTTGCGACAGGAGAATAAATGACATGTGAGATATCTGAAGGTTGAAATTTGTGAACGTGAATTGTAATTGGTCAGAAATATCGAACTGTCTACGAATGGGTTAAGTTTTGCATTAGGTGGTAGGCTGTTGCCTTATAACTGTACTGCCGTTTTATTCTTAATCAAAAAAGCTTAAGAGGCCCCCTGAAATATTTTAGGCAGGGACCAGGGGAAGAGTGCACTGAAAATCAACAAAAGAAAATCCCCCTGCCACTGATGGCTTCAAAACGGAATGTCTCACTATTCACTGGGACAAACGTTGCCACAAACAGACCAAACTACCCTAATAATTAAGCTAATATTGTGAGAAAGTGCCATCTTTCTTGCATGGTATGCCCCCACTTTTTGCTGAATTGCTGATGTACTTTGACTGAGTGTGCCCTGGGCTCCTGCCAATCAGGTGCCCAGGGCCTGTGTTACTTGCATAAAGCCTAAACCCAATTGGCATCTCTGGCCACATGCCAGCCCCTGGTAAATGGTACCCTAGGTAACCAGGGCCCTGTGACCAGAGAAGGCCCCTAAGGGCTGCAGCTCTTATTGTGCCACCCTTAGGGGCGCTGTACCCTGACACACACACACACACACACTGCCTTTGCAGGCTGAGTGTCTTGGTGCAGAACAAAACAGAGAGTCGACATGGCACACATCCCAGTGTGCCATGCCCACAAAACATGCTGCCCTGGCATACCTCAGTCACCCCTCTAGCTGGGTGCCCTATGGCAGTGGTGTGGGTACAGGTGCATGAGCCCTGTACACCTACAGTAACCAGGTCCATTCCTGGGCACTGTAAGTGCAGTGCTGCAATTAAGAGTATATGGTGCTGGGAGATAGTCATCACGAACTCAACAGCACCATGATGGCTGCACTGAAGAAGGAGAAGTTTGATATCAAACTTCTCAGCACATTAAACCCACACTGATGCCAGTGTGGGATTTAATGTAAAATGCACGACAGAGGGCATCTTAGAGATGCCCCCTGAACCTGACCAACAACCAGCGTCCTGCCCGAGAGGCTGCCTAGGCTGCCACCCAGCATACATGTTGCTGGACCCCTGGGTAGAGAGCCATCCGCTCTCGTGGGTCTGCAACAATGCACATCCCGGGCGAGGTGCTAGGACTCCTCCCCCAGGATGGGCAGAGGAAGCTTCAAAGGCATGCCACCTTTGTGAGCTTCTCCAGGCCACTTGCTGTACTCAGCAACTGGCCCCTACCGGTTCTGACCCCCACTCTGGCGGGAAACCCTAAGTGAGGAAAGGGGAGTGCCAGCCTCTGCCAACCCCACCCCTCAGGTGGGGAACGTGAGGTGAAGCACAACTCCGGGCTCTCGCTATCTTGAGGATGGGGAGCCCTACCCAATCAGGACTAGGCTCCTGCCCCACTCCCACTGGAGAGTGGCAGGATATGGGGTGTACCCACCCCAGGGAAGGGACCCATTGGTCCCTGACCTCTACCTACCTGTAACGCCCCTAAATTTAGTTTTTAGGGGCACCCTGAACCTTCCTTCCTCAGATCCCGAATCCGAAACAAGAAAGAAGAAGAAAGACCTGCCTTGCAGCTGCTAACAAGAGGATGACACCAACAGACTTGGCCCCAGCCCTACCGGCCTGTTGACCCTCGAACCTGCTCCTGCTAAAACCCGGTGTCTCCAGCGGTCAGCAAGCTCAAAAACCCCAGAGGACCTGACTGCCTTGCTCATCTACAAAGACTGGGACTCCCACGAGCAGTGGTTCTGCTCAAAGCAAGTAAACCCCTGGTGCCAACCAGGAACCGCGACTCCTGTACACTCTGCACCCGCCAAGCCCGGCCTGTGCCTGAGTGGACAAAGACCCCGAGGACGTCCCCCCGGCGACTGTGACCAAGAATCCAGCACCCAAGGACCCACCTCGATGCTCCCGACTATGCCTGCAGCCTCAGAACCAGGGACCCCTCCAACCGTGACCAGCAGAGGGTAAGATTTCCTGTTGCGAAAAGACACCCCTTCACCCGGCGCCCTGCTGCCCTCTGTGCCCAGCTCCTGGGTGCCTACCTAACCTACAGCTTCCCAACTTACCTCTTGAAGTGGTGGTCGCACCTGAAGAATATTCCTCCCTGAGCTTGCAGCCTTTGTTTGACTTGTAGCTTCTCCGTTGAAATCCATTGAGCGCCCGACGGCTCAAAAGCACCCTGCACCCAGCCGCCCGAGTGCCCCTGGAAGTGCAACCTCTATCCTAATCTACTTCCCCACTTGCCCTGAGTAAGTGACCAGGAGGACTAACTCACTCTGCACCCAGCTGCCCCTGTCCCGCTGAGGGTGCAACAACTACCTACCTGACCCTGGGAGACCCCCGAGTCTATGCCCAGAACCTTAACTCAGCCAGTCGAGTACTTACCTGAAAGCCGATCACTCACTTTTTCTCCATAGGGTAACATTGACTGGTTTCACTTGAAAATTCTTCTAAGTGCCGAGTTTTGAAACTTTAAAATATTCACTAAAAATCAGCCGATCAACGAAAACAAAATTACTCACCTGTTATTAGGAGAGATCCCAGTGCTGGATCTTGGTGCCCAGCACTGACCCTGAAAAGTAATTACAACCGTACTTAACGATAACTTGATTTTCCTCCAAAGGATATCATTGCCTGATTTTTGCCAGAAATTCTTTTAAGTGTCGATTTTTGAAACATACAAATATTCCTTAAAATCACATGTGTAACAAAAACGATTTCTTTCAACTGTTTACAGGAAATGCACCAGGGCTGAATCCGGGATCCAAACCGGAGTAAGAAAATCACACGCAAAGTAATTGAAATTGCAATGACTTAAAAACGCACATTGAGCTCAATGTTATAGTTGTGTTTGAATTGTGTTGCCTATTGCAACAACTGTAACCATTGCATGTAAAAGTATATTGCTTATTGAAAGTATACAACTACAGCATTTCATTCTGAGAACGTATTTTGATACCTACTTGTGGTTCTAAAATAAAACTATATATTTTTATATACAAAACAATTGGCCTAGAGTTCAGATCTTGAGTGCGTCAGACCATTTGCTGACTGAGTGTGTACAACAAAAGCTTTACACTGTCCTCTGATACTGCCTTACTGCTCGACCAAGCTATCACTTTAGAGAGTAAGGTTATATCTAACTTTAGCCTCTGCCAAACCTCTGGGGACTGTGGACTCTGTGCACACTGAACCTTACTTTGGTGTAGTATATACAGAGCCACTTCCTTACAAATAAGCATAAGTTGATACATCAACTGATGTGGCCAATAGAAATATGTTTGTTACACAATTTTGGATTTAAATATTAAAATGTAATACATACATGTTTAAAGAAAAACTTCAATAGATGTGCTCTAGTAACTTTCTTTACTGCCACTTCCAGCTCCTTTTAGCATCAGACAAGCTGGTAGTATACAAAAACACACTATACAAATAAGACACAAAACAAATGCCTCTATCTGGTCAGATATTGCCTAAGCAAGTTACTGCACACCACTTAAAATCGTAGCGCAGACATTTTATCCCAAACTCCACCCTCATTCTTTTCCTCTGCCTACATTACTCCCAAATAATGACTGCCATCCCACTGGCATTTAGGATGATTGAGCCCTGCGGTACATTCAAAAAGGTCCTCAAGAACCCCTTCTAAAGCCATAATCACACCCAACACCCAATAACTGCACCTGATAGGCACAAAGGGCACCAATAGCATAGTGATCTGCCTCTGAAACTGTAGAGTTAATGTATTTTCTGCAAATTGAGTAAATACGTACGATTCTGTAATATTGTACTTCCACTAACATCATGGTTTTCCATATACAGTCATCTTTTCAACTTCTGCGCGTGACATCTTGTCAAGTTGCTCTCAGCAACTAAGTGTAAAATAAACACGGTCTGGAGTTATGTTCCAGCGATAGGTGCCTGTGTTGTACGCTTTTAAACTCAAGACTAATTACATTTTACATTAACACACATCCAAACACAAAAAAACTTTTAAATTATGTTTTCAATATTTTCCCAGTCATAAAACACTTCCTGGGGACGAATCAAACTAGATTCTGTCACTTGCGACACCCTCTCAATGAGTCTTATAGGATATAATGATAGACAAATGCTTCATCATGGAACTTCGGATACCTTTATGGCTTGTGCAGCCTTTGGCATTACAATCACACTATGTGTACGAGACATAATTCTTGACCAGTTTCTTGAAATCATGGCTTAGAAAAAACAGAACGCTTAAACCCATTTCGAATACTTTTCTATTCTGCCTGATGATACTGCTCTTCAAGAGTGGATATTTCCTTCTTTATTCTTTCAAGATTTCTCCAATTAATTCTACAATCATTCCAAAGATAATTTAGGCTCTCACATTTATCATCAGTCCATTTACCACGCTAGAATAAATAACATCCCTTCCTTCCACTCTCTACCAGGAATGACAGAATATCCACAACGGGGACTGAAAGCGTAAAATAAACCCCCACTTCTTTTCCTTTATCACATCACTGCCTACTCAGCTTTCATCACTCTTTTAAATCTGAAACCAGTGTGGTCAGCTAAAGAATATCCTTAGTACAACTATATATTATTAAGTTAGACCTCTTGATAGCGATGCCAAAGCAAACACTGCAATTGGAAGTGCTTTATGAACCAGAGGGGGGAGAAAGTGGTGACTTTTTTTGAAGAAGAAATAAAACAAAGTATTTTCATGCTAACGTTTATCACAAGCTTCTCAAATATTGAAGCATATGCTAAATATGTAACTGGGAAAACATTTACAATCCAGCAATTTAATATTAAAATATGGTGTCGACATCAGAGTTGGAGCGAGAATGAGGAACACATACTTCTTTTAGGTTGAGTCTGGGCAGCGCATGCGCTGCTCTGCGAGCCATGCTGTATTCAGGTAGGAACTTGAAGCTCCGCCCACACTTTTCATTGGCTTGTGTCATTGTCAACTGTGGGTGTTCACTGGTCAATAGACTTAGTAGTCCCTCCTTAGTACCACCTGGTCTCATTTTGTAACCTCCTATGGAGACACCCCCGTTATGTGGGTTGTTACTCGGTAGGCTTTGATTACAGCCTCCGAGCACTATTTTCTAAATTAGCTTCGTCCTGCACGCTCTCTCCAATTGCTTTTTTACAATTTGTATAGCACAAACGCATTTGCAATGCAGTAGGTCTCACATTTATGAGAGCCTGAGCTATTGGCATTGTAAATGACAATGCCTTTTATCTATTTTAAAGACAACACATACATAAAAGGCATTGTCATTTACAATGCCAATAGCTCAAACTCTCATAAATTAGACCTATTGCATTGCAAATGCTTGTTTCAATTTTGAGCGTGGAACATCTCATTGACCCAAGATGAACTGACCCACCCATAATACAGTTTTTAATTATCAGCAACATCAGCTAAGAGATTGGAGCTAATGTCACAAGAAAGTCAGACAAAGGATATGAACTAGGTGTATTTGGCACACCAGTACAGCGTAGAATAGCAAAAAGTAGTTTCTGCCTCATCAAATTCAAGAGATAGCCAGCAATCATAGGAGGCCACACCCTCGGGCCCCCAAATTGATTGGAGCCATTTTACGAAACAGACTTAATGATGATTATTGTAAGTACTGGTATAGAAAGACGACAAAACCAATACCAATGGGTGAGTCTCTCCAGACTAGCAATGATATTTCTATAGGACTATATCTGTAATATGTATCCACAATCTTAATATAAGAAGCCATTGAGTCCAGCATTATTTTAGAAAACATGACTAAGCAGGCACTCTGGATACTGACATGACGTAGAACTCTGCTAGCTTTTTGTATCATATACACAGCTAGGTCAAGTCACTTTTTTTTGTTTTTGGGAAAGGGCATTAGATGTTTCTGCCAACAGAAAATGTAGCTCTTAGGCCAAAGAGCCAGCCATTAGCAGTTAAAGATTTATCACTGAAACAACAATCAAGAACAAGAAAAACGGGTCCAATGGCATTATATTGAGGGAATGTTGCACATCCGGACGCAACAAGCATCTGGCAACTGCAGCATCTGGGGTGTGGCTCTTGATGGTCCTGAAGGCTCTGGTGGCTTCAGGGGTTTTCTAGAGATTCTTCCATGGGCCACTTGCAAAAAATAACTGGAGGCCACACATTGGGAGGGGAGGAGGGGGGGAGGATCACAGATCACAGATGAAGATTGCACTCACAATGTCAATGCATTCATTTTGTCTGTAATTAATGGTGAACAAGGATTGTCTGACAAGGGTATTACAGTCCTACTTAAGACAACGAAAGAGATCTTACACTTCCAACGATAATCTCAATACAAATGCTAAGGGGCATGATACAGCAGGAGGAGGAGGGAGAGGAAAGGGGAACAGAAAAAAAAGAAAAAAAGAGCAAAAAAAAAAAAAAAAAGAGACTATCACTAGATTAAACGGTTGGTGGTGCCTCTTGCAAAGGAAATATTGTTGATTCATATTTATGTATCACCAGTATATAGTACTGTACTAGAAGAGCTGAATAATTTTGTTCTCCCATGAAGTAACTTTATTATTTTACAGATTATGTAGATTTTAACACAAAAATGACTGGTCATGCTGGTTGCTCAAATATATGAACGTATTTGGACAAAAGATAAGGATAGGATGGTGGATAAATTAGGTCAAAAATGAATTTTCAGACGGTGAATAGGAGGACAGAAAGTGATATCAGGAGTGCCGAACTTTATCTTTCAGAGTTCTCAGACTGGTATCGATTATGTTTTGGTTCAACTGACAATTTCTCATGCTATAAGACCCTTAAGAAAGGGTCTTGATTCACAACATAACTTTTGTTAAAGGCATGCTAAAGTATGTCAGACAGAAGACCTCTTTTACATAGGAGATGATGATTTGTGTGGATTACAGTCAAGCTTGAGATAGTGAGTAGTACGAAAGAATGTTAGTAAACTTACATTATACGGCTAGGACAATCGCTTATGCTCGGAGGAAATGTGGAGGAAACCAGATGGGGTATCTTGTATGAAAGGGATATTGTTACAGCTTCAAGATGGCAGAATACAAATTCATGTGAAATTTGAGCCGGAAAAGTCAAGCACCGGCTCAAATTCAAACAATACAAAATATAAATATGTTTCAGACTTGCAAAGGGCAAAGCTGCATACTTTTGAAATCTGAAAACTTTTAAGGGTGTGATATAGGCTCACATGGTAGAAAAAGCAGAGTCAACGCAGACTCAGTTTGAGAAGCCAACTGGCATACATACTAGGGTATCTTATGTGTAGAGGACAGGGTCTACAATAAGCAGTGGGACATATTAGAGTGATTATTTGATCAAGTCACGCTAACAGCAGAGGGAGAAACACTTGCCAATATGATGCCCTTCTTCAAGACATACTGTGGCACGGACTAGTCTGCTGACACCTTAAAAGCACAGAGCACTTATTGCAAATCAAATAGCTTTGCTGAAGTATTTAAAAATTTGCAAGTATCTCTGCTTCTACTAGTCAGGTGGTATTTGGAGCACTAGTGGGAGGATATTTGACCTGATTTATAAGAACATAGAAAAGGATATCGCCCAATAAGTGCTTGGCTTACAACTTGTGATACAAAATTACAGTGCCTAAAAGCTAGCCTATTTACAATGTTTATGGAATTATCCACTTACTTTAGTTAGTTAAGAGAATGGAGGATGTGGAGGTAGGTGATGGTCGCCAATGACATTAAAACTATTAGTGGAACTTCATAAGGATGCTTTGTGTAGCGTACAGATCAAAGGTAACCCGATGGCGACTGGTACTTGTGCTAATTTTTCTAGTTACTTCACCCTTTTACTAATTTAATTATCATTAGGCCATCCAACCTTCCAACGCCTTGCCAACAAGCTGGTGCAGGATGTCTTGCTACGCCAAAGACAAAACTATGATTTGGGCTCCGAAGTGTCATGTTCCATCTAGACATGTATTGTTCAACTTTTTCAATTTTAACCAATTTGCACAAAACCAAGGCAGCAATGCATAAAATTTAGGAACAAAGTCAATCATTAATACCTGCATGTATAGAAGATGAATGTTACAAAGGTATACTTTTATAAGAGATTGGATTTCACCTATTACAAACCTGTCAATTGAAAATGAAGAGGTGAGGGACTGAATCATGGAAAGGAACTACAGCTATGGAGCAGGAGTGCTAATTTATTACTCGATAAGTAGCATATATCCCTCTTTTGCATTATATATATATATATATATAAATATCTGAACGGGTCCCAGACTCTCGGATTGCTAACGTAGTAAGAATGGACAAGCAAAGGCCAAAGTTAATTTATAGATTGAAAGTCCTCTCCGACTTTTTGTGGGAGCAGCCTAGAGTCTGTAGTAAAAAAGATGATTTAGGGTAAGGAAAAACCAAAAGGGAATTTGGTTGAAGAAGCTACAAAGTTAATTATATACAGCAATATATGGGGGTCACATGTTTCAACAGGAGAACAGACTTTCACCCAAATTGAAAGTGAGGAAACCTTTTGAGGGCTTGGACACAAACCTAGCATGAGCTCAGCATTTTTTCGCTCTTGAACAGGTCTTTTTGACTTCAGATTACATGAACTCTGATGCTTATCCTGAAACCCATTCCAAGGACTCCTCTATAAGAGAAGCAGTATTGATCTTATGCAGATGAATATTCATCTTTTTATTTATAAAGTGTTTTCAAAAGTACAATGAAGAAAGTGCTATTTAAATATCAGTTTGGTGAAAACCAGAATTGAAATAAACCTATATTGTAGAATTACTCAAGGTGCTTTACAGCGGTTCATATTGCTTTCTACAAATTCTTCTTACCTCTTTTGCCACATAAAACCTTAGTCCAGGAAAAAATAAAGTTTCTCAAATACAAAGTTATTTTAATGCAGAAAAATTGAGCATTAAAAAAATGAGACTTTAAAATTGCTTAAAATGTGAGTTGCTCTTTGAACATGAACACGCGTTTCATTCATCAGGTTCCATAAAAAGTAGTTAAAAATAATTTGTCGTTCCACTAAATTCAGCTTATTTGAACTCTCTATGGCCCAGGAAGAAAATTAATGAGACGATATAAAATAAGCAGAGAGTGAAAGAGAATCTGCAAAAGATGATTCCTAGAGGATAAAACAGGAAAACTAGAATAACAGTTAACAAAGAAAGCTTTAGGTTTGCAAATTATATGGCATCTACAATATCCATATTTTAACTCACTTTCTCATGTGTCAGCATCCCATCCCCCACCCACAATAAAATCTATCCTCACTTTATCCCTTAAATGTGGTCTACGAGGATTACTTTTCATTAAAAGACATCAAAATGTCTTTCATACAAGCCAAACAAACCTTAACTACTCAACTGTCTTCATTCTCTCTGCAGCCAAAACAAAATAGATTGCTCAACTGCTGGAGTTGTCAATTTAGGGCCCACCCTTTTTTCACTATAGTTAGTTTGGGAAAGATACCTTGAAGAGTAATCTCTCTAGGCCTGAACTACGGATAGTGTGTGTGCCTTCTGTATTCTGGTAGAGAATAGCACCCATTCTTTCTTTTGTTGAAGTTTGTTTACACCTTGATTGTGATGCTGGGTTGTGAAGTGTATATTTAGGGGGAACGAAAGAGATGGGCTTTGTGCATCATCAATTAGGCTGTGCACCACAGAAGAAGCAGTAAGATGTTTTAACACTCTTCCCCCTTTCAAGCGTCTATTCATGGATTGTCAGCGCACCATTGCAGGCTTTCCAGTTGCCATTGTTGCAATCAAAGAACCAGTCTGGCAGTAGACTTGGAGTGCAATTCTACGTCAGGACCGGTAGGCGAGGATTAGGCTTTCTACTGCCTTCGCTTTAATCATAATGTAAAACTCCAGCACCCATTTCATTAAAGACAAGTTAATAAAAAAACTACATTTCCCATGAACAGTAGGGAAAATCAACACAAAGAAAGTCCATCCAATCATGTCTCAGTCTGCGGTAGAACGTCCTGTGTATCCCTTCTAGCCTCCTCTTTCTTCGCTGCTCCAGCAGCAACACAGATAAGTCTTTGTTCCTTTCGATCTTTTGTGTGTTTATTAATATTGAAAGTTGGTCTTTGCAGGCTCCACGGGGGCTCTGAATCGCTCCAACGCGGTTGCCGTTCAACGTGTTTGATTTATTGTGGTTTACTGCTGCACCGCGGGAGGTCTTCGCTCCTACGCGGCCGCCTTTGATCAGGCTCGACCAAGCGCAGCGAGGTCTTCCAACCGACAGAGGGCCCGCGCTTAGTCAATTTCACACGCAGCGCATCCCCCACCCCCTGGCAGCCGGAACATATCAGTTTTTCCGACTGTCACTGCGGAGTGTTCCGGATGCAGCATCATACAAGGGGGAAGTCTTGTCAATTACCGCTGAAGACTAGCGGTCTATTTATAGCCCCACACGCGAGGCAGCTGGTTAAAACTCACCACTCGTGCTAGACAATACAGGGGAAACTCTAATTAGCGAGCCCGGGCCTGAAGAGATACCACCCTACGGGGTAAGACTTTAATTACACAAGGGGCACCTCAGGCGCTCGATAACCCCTCAGAACCTCAGGGGGCGGTCCCATTTTGGTGAATTGGTACTTACCAGGCATATCCCTCAGTTTGAGAGTGAAAGTTCTGCTCCCTTGTGCGAAAGGAGTCTATGTATTACTGAAACTGGGGAATATATGTAGGAGGAGGAGGTGGTGGTGGTGGTTACTTACCTCCCCATAGATGACCAGTTCTGTGAGGTAATGGACGCACCCATCCTCAGGGCTATGTCTCATGTGGTAGCCCCCTGGAGAGAAGACTGGCGGCACTCCAGGCGCAGTGCCAGCAATCCCTCAAACCGAGGAAAGATACTAACAGGCCCCCTGCACCCCTACCTCCAGGGTAGGTAATGGATCCACCAGCTACCCCACCCCAGAACATAGACAAATGCAAACGTGCGGACGACCCTGGGGTCGATCGACGCTTTTACTTGTCTCAAGAGGGCTTTTCTGGATGCTCAACCTACCCCAGACACCAGGTCCCTCGGGAACAGCCCCACTGACACCACCACAGGCGGACCAAGGGAAGGTAGATGATTCCCTCAACACATCAGACTGGGAAGGTTCAAGACAGTGGCGCCCGACGACTGCCCCCCCAGGGAGGGTCAGACCTTCCTGCAGACAGGACTCACAGCACAATGGGATTTGCTGGATCCAGATGGTCTCCTACATCCGAGATCCGCAGACTGGTGCCCTGCGCCCAAGGTGGCAGCCTACATGGCCAGCCGCCTACGGAAGGCATTAAACAAGGAAGTGAGAGGTTGTCTGAAGGCGGAATGCCCCCAGCCTTCCTTGGAGGGGAAATGGCTACCACACCAGAAATAGATCCTAAAATGGCCACTTTCCCCGCCACGTTTCTCCGTGACCCCAGAAAAGGTATTGACTGGTCCTGGGGTTCGTGTCAGGATAAACTCCTGGACATCGCCGGTCGTTGGCAAAAATTATGGACATTTGAAAAGTTTTATATAGCACTGGCTAGACCCGGACATGGCAGAGGACACCAAAGCCTCTGGTTCTCTCATTGCCCCGGAAGTGCTTTACAACTAGGCACAAAGCCATTCTCATCCTGGGGAACGCGAAATGCGCGATCTCTAGGGAGAGGCGTAGGTCACTTCTCATCAAAATGGATCCCAAATTGGGAGAACTTTCTTCATCCGAGGCAGGGCCGATAGCCCAGGGAAACCTGTCTGGGGACCGGTTTATTAAGAAATTAGGGAAATTTGTAAACACATTTAATTCCCTTGACAAAGCACAATCCTCCATCAGACAGATATTTGCACCCCGTGTTTTTGCTGCAGCCGGTCGAGGTAGGGGGCGCTTGTCCGTCCATCGTTTTCAAACAGCCTCCAAAGGTGGCGACTCAAGACATGGCCAAGGCAGGACACCAGCAAGTTTGGCAATTTCTACTAGACAAAATCCTATCCCCGTCACCGCGGAGGCTGGGGCGGCCAAAGAGGCAGCTTTAACAATAACCAAGGAAAGAGAGCAAGACCCAACACGTATTGCAATTGGGAGATGACTGGCCCTTTTTCAAGCGAATTGGGAAAACCTGTCCTCAGGTGCATGGGTAATCCAAATGGTGTGGGGTTTCCATATCGAGTTTTATGGCACTCCAACCCAAATCCGCCCACCTACTCCTCTGACCTTTCCACCTAAACAAAGGACATTGGTGAGGCAGGGAGTGGGCAGCCTTTTGCAGATAGGGGCAATAGTGAAATCGGCGATTCACCCCCGTGGCTTTATCAGCAATCTCTTTGTGGTGGAGAAGAGATGGCGGACAACGTCCGGTCATCAACCTCAGAGAATTCAACTCTTGGTTACTCTACTGTCATTTCAAGATGGAGGGTACCCATCTCCTGCGAGACCTTCTACAGATATCAGATTCAATGGTCCGCCTGGACCTGAAAGATGCCTACCTGGAGATACCAATCTAACCCTCCACACAGACGTTTCCTGCAGTTCGTGTGGAACTCCCAGGTATTCGAGTTCACCGCCCTCCCATTCGGTCTTTCATCTGCTCCATGGTGTTTCACCAAGCTGATGAGGCTGGTCGTCGAGCATTTACGGGCCCGAGGTATAAGACTTATTATCTACCTCAACGATATCTACCTCAACGATATCCTGCTTAAGGATCAATGCCCAGTTTGTCTAGGCTCGCACTTGCAGACAGCAATAGATCTGGAATCTTTAGGGTTCGTGATAAAGAGAAATTGGTATTAACCCCATTGCAGTCAATAGAGTTCCTAGAAGTTTTGGTAAATTCAACCGAGGCAACTCTCAGCTTACCCTCGTGGAAACGGACCAAGATCTGGCACGAATTGCAGAGAACCATCTCCAAATCCCATGTGTCACTCGGTCACTTGGCGCGGATAGTGGGTCTCCTTTAGTCTTCCATCCAGGCGATCTTGTCTGGCCCCTTCACTACAGGGCCCTACAACGTTAGAAGATTGAACATCTCCGGAAAGGTCTCGGTTATTTTCAAATGATTCAATTATCTTTCCAAGCAACAGAATAGATGAACTGGTGGCTAGCACACATGGAGGCCTGGAATGGCAAGGTGAACTTCGGCTTCAAACCCAATCTGGTAATCAAGTCAGGCGCCAGGAGCTCTGGATGGGGCGCGCAATGTGGGGAATTCTCCAACTGCAGCAAGTGGTCCTCCATGGAGCGATTTCTGCACATTAACTGTCTGGAGTCGATGGCAGGTTCATTCACCATCCGCTGTTGGACCAAAGAGAAGGTGAAATGCTCGGTCCTCCTCAAGATGGACAATGTGGCAGCAGTACGCTATGTCAATCACCAGGGAGGGACACGGTTGAAGACCTTGACGGAACTCGGCCGGACCCTTTGAGAGTACTGTTTGTCCAACCAAATTTCCTGGTCCGCGGAACATTTCCCGGGGAGTTCCAATCAGGTGGCCGATTGGCACTCTCGCCACTTGAGAGATGCCAGCCTATGGAAACTGAACCCCTTAATCTTCCGTCAGATTCAGGATAGATGGGGGTCCCTTATCCATGGATCTCTTCGCATCCCTGATAGATTTCCAGCTCAACAGGTACTGCAGTTGGAGGCCGGACTCACATGTGACAGCCATGGACGCCTTCCTTTAAGACTGGAGCAAGGAGCAACCTTATGCCTTTCCCCCGTTCACCATGAGCACGAGGTTGACAGCTCAAGTGCACAGGCAAAAAGCGGAGGTAGTGGTGATCATCCAGATTTGGAGATCACAAGCCTGGTTTCCAGCGATGATGGAACTTTCCTGGGATTTTCTAAACCCTCTACTCCTATTTCCCGATCTCCTCTGGGATCCACAGAACACTCCTCACCCACTGGTCCTAGCGGGATCTCTCTGCCGTATGGCCTGGAGGGTTACAGGCGACGTTGGAAAGTCCCAGGCATTTCAGCAGAAGCTTCCTCCTTGCTTGCTAAGGCCTGGGCAGACAATAAGAATAAAAGATATGGACCTGCCTGGTCAAGATGGTTGGTTTGGTGTTTCCAACTCCAAATTGAACCCTCGGGCGGACATTGTCCATGTTGTAAATTTTCTGCCAAGCCTGGCTTCTCAAGGTTTCATGTACCGGTCTATTAATACCTACAGATCAGTAATTTCTGCGGGGCACCTTCCGGTGGAAGGTCACCAGGTTGGAGAACACCCGCTAGTCAGAAAGTTAATGTGGGGTATCAGACTCTCAGTTCCTCCTGAACCCAAGTGCACGTCTCTATGGGACGTTCACAAAGTCCCCTCATTGTTTCAAACTTGGCTTTCCAACAAATACCTATCCAGTAAACAATTATCGGCGAAGTTAGCAATGCTACTTTGTTATCATGCCGCGGATTCTTGGATGTCTGGGCCCTGGACATCACAGGTAGAGTCTTCACCCCGGAAGGGGTGATATTTCAAATTTCTCTCAGAACAAAAAGTAGTTCTAGGCTGGTATATTACCCGTCTTTACGACAGACCCCTAAGTTGTGTGTAGTTCACACCATTAAAGCATATGATAAGATGACCGACGAACACCGTCCACATGGTGAGACAATTGTTAATTGCCCTCTAAAAACCTCAAAAAGCGGTTTAGTCCCCTACAATTGCTAGATGGGTCAGGTGGGTCATGCAAGAAGTAGGAATTGACACTTCCAGATTTGGAGAATACTTGGTGAAAGGGGGTATGGCTTCTAAAGCCTTCTGTCTGGGAGCTCGCCCTCGAGGATATCCTCAACGCAGCAGACTGGTCAAATGACTCCACATTTAATACTTTAGGTCTTGCATGCGCTGCATAGACAAAAAGACCTTTAGCTATCGCTTTGGCTTTTCAGCCAAAAACGTGCACGCGTTCCATTGCCTTCAATGGCAACGTGTGCAAATCTGGAGATTCACTTGCGGGAGCGAGCGCTGCCATATGGTAGCAATTATCGCTCTCGCAAGGGAATCGCACAGCCCCCCCTCCTAACCCCTGCTGGTGCGCGCCTCCCCCTGCTGCCGGCAGCCTGTCGCGCTTTTTAATTTTTTTTTATTGTGCTAACATACAGCCTTCCGGCCACTCGAGAATCCAGACATACGGGCATCACACAGGCACACATACTGGACATGGTTGCCATCTTGGGGTTACTTTCACAGCCAATCCTCGTACTTTATTGGATGATACGAAACTAAACAAAGTTCCATCATGCAGTGTTGGCTACAAAGCCATGATAGGTCAAAAGTGACAATCTGCTCAGCTGCTCTGCAGACCCGTCCTTCTTTTTCTTGTTTAATCAACGCCTCCCCCACGAGTATCCATTATTTTAAGTAGAAACAGGTTTACCATTGCAACCGGAGCCTCAAACCGCCCCCGCTCCCAGCCGGAGTTCCATTTTCACGGTGAAAATCGGGCACCTTTCGCGGTGTTTACTGGACTCTCGTCTTCCCGACATGCCTGCAACATGGCTCCAGTGGAGCATGACTGGAAGCCCTATGTCGGACCGATCTGTCTACAGCCATTGCTCGAGGCCTAACCTAAACACGCGTGCCAGGCTGGAAAGTAGCACACACCTTGTTACAGGAATCGTTTCCTCTTTTAGTACGTGCCAGACGTATTTCATCGTATTTACATGTTGCATGCTGCCAGTCCAGTCATGAGCCACACGTAGGTACTAAAGCACGTTTTACGTGTTCCTACCATTATTACTCGACCTATGCATGTTTTCAAATGTTATCGCCACACCAGCCCACTGACCGGGCTTCGCTGGTGTCTGTGATAGCATGGTGCTTCACACCGACAGAGCGCATGCCATTAGTGTGACTGACTCTTCCCCAGCCCTTCTGGCCTGCAAAAAGATCGAGTTGTCATTAAGTCTTGTTTGTAATCTCTTGTTAATGTGGTGAGCTAATGATAAGCACAGCTGACCTGCTTAATCCGCTGACACTGACCTTGCTAATATTCTTCAGAGATTGCGGTTTTCTGGGTCAGGGACACCATGTTAAATGGGATCAGGCTCTACATAGGATAAAACCACGTAATTGGTCATTTTGATCAGGAAACACAGGGTCCTCAGAATGTCATCTCGCACAGACTGATAAGGCCTAGTCTCTAGCCGCCCTGACATTTATTTCCTCAGTCCTACTGTGAGTCTCATGTGTCTCCCAGCTCCTCTACCATCATTCTTCTTTAAGCTGCAATTTAGAAGACACAGCGGTTTGGCCATAAAAAGGCTACGTTTTTCATGCCTAACACACTAGCTTACGTACAAACGAACAAGACTAATTGTAGTATGTTGGAGTTCCAAGTCAAGGGAGTGTTCCGTTGATCAAAACAAAATAAACCACTAACAAAAATCAGTGTTGAATATTTAACAGTTGTCTAATATGGCCTTGTTCAAGATGGCGGACTGACTTACAGTGTGCAGTGGAATACCCGTCCCAGTAGGAGTTACTCAAGTGAGAAAAGGTGGGATAGCCTACATTATTCCGTCATCTTCTCCTAAGAGCCCCACGGGCCGCCACCCATATAGTCTTCTACGTTGTCACCCGCTGTACAGTGTTGTATGGCACACTGAATGAAAAAAGGGTTCAGAAAGACACACACTGACCCATTATTGTGCATCCTCTTCCTGTATTGACAGCAGGCCTGTGCTCGAGGCAGCAGAGTAAGCATCAGCTTTCCTTTGTTTACCAAGCATATTTACCCACAGTTCTAGGAGGAGGGCGACTCAGCAGCTCTCAAACGTATGGATGATTTGAGTTTACCCAAATTAATTCCATAACAGAACAGTGGAATTCCCTTAGTTTTTTATTTTATTTTATGCTTGATGGTAATTGTTTCTCCACATCACTGCTCCACTTATGCTGAATGAGTTTCAGCAAAACTACTTTCTAGCTGTTGGTGCATAAAGGAGATTGTACTTTGAAATGTTTTCTGCCTGAGGCGTTTGTTTGGCAGAGTGTCCGGCACTGATAAATATAAAAAACATCCATAATGCTTTATTGAGCAAATGTAGGATTGACTTGGTGGTTCCTGTGGGATGCTTTAAAACTCGGTTATTGCTGCCTGGTATGTTAGTCTGTTGTTTATTTGTTGTGTTATTTAGTTCTTCTATTATCTGCCATTATGGGGGGGTGGGGAGGATGAAGGTACTTCACTTGTCATTCAGGCCGACTCCATGTCTGATGTGTGTATTTTCCACGCGAGCAGACATCACATTTTGTTTCTGACCCGACAACATGGTAACTGACAGTATTTGAAATTGTGAAAACATTTAATAAAATGCACACCTACATCTGTGGTTGGAACAACCTGTGAGCACACTTGTGCCTCTACTGTTTCAGTCGGAATGAAAAAGTGTTGTTCTGTGGGCATGACCATTTAACAACTTCTATATCTCACCTGTTTAAAACTCATATGATGCCTACCCTTCATGCAGGCTCCTTTGTGCTCCATTTCTTCTAACTGAATATCTCCATTTGCCAGTCCTTTTTGAAGAAGTTTCCATGGCTCTCCATTTTCCTTCTACCCAAACTCCTTCATTTTAGCAACTTAAGTTTCTCATATACCCAAAGCTTCCCTCTAACGTATTCTCTTCCCTCTGCCTGCTCACTTACCTGGGTACGCCTATCTCCCTCTGCCTAATCCCACAGTCCTCCAGCGCTGCCTCCTCGTGGAGCCATGTGGCGTGCCTTAAGGGCGTTTGGAGTGTGAGTTTGGGGTCCCATTTAGTATGTCGGAGCGCAGCCCTCGAGGTGAGGAAAACCACCCGGGTCACCACAGGGGGACCAGCTCCAACAGGTAGTCGGGGTCAGACCAATCTCTGCTTTTTTATGTTCAGTATTATGATTTCATCTTTTATGGTTTTATGCTATTAAAACCGAATAAAGATTCAATGAATGGCTATGCATCCTGCTCCGCTCTGATCCCCGTGTTATCATGGGGTCATTAAAGGTTTTTGAAATCTAGGAGTTGGCTCAGATCTGGTGACAAGCACATCTGGCCCTGCTTTTCCAAAATTATGAGCAAGGTTAACCAGATATAAGGATTGCTCTTGTGCTACTATATTTCAGGTTATAGTTACATGTAGTTACAGGAAGAAATGCTGACACATGACTTTTCTAAGTATTATGGCAGGTCGATATTAAAACCATAATGTTGTGGATCAGTTTAGATCCTTCTTGGCTTCACAATGTCCCCAATTAAGTGATCCCTTTTCCAGCAATCGGCTAGGTACACTAATATTCACTATTGATTCTGAGTGATTGTGAGAAGTTGGCCTGATGTATGATGTCACTAGTTCTAGTGTACACCTTATATCAGTCCAAACAACCCTTATGGCGATTGGTTGTAAAGTCAACCTTATAGACCAGCTATCCTAGTGGTAGCATGGACAAGAGCAGTCTTAGGCTAAACTCTGAATGGCATGTGAAGCCAGCTGTGATACCATATATAATCCCTTGAATACCAAATGAAAGGACACCACAACAGATATATATATATATAAAATAAAGTGTATTTATTCTAGTCAAACCCTCAGCACTCTTTATGAGATTAGAGGTAAGTACAACACAGTCTTATTTAAGCATACATTAAGTCACACAGGTAAGTAATACAGTTAGGCCCTAGGGGCCACGCAAACCATATACTAAGTAAGTGGTATCAGGACCACTGTCACGGAAATAGAATAGGCCTAGGCCTAGGGAATCACTGGGGCTACACTACACTAGCGTTAGTTAGGAAGTGGGAGGCCCACGGGATTCGTGTGCAGAGTGGAAAGACTCACGCGTAATGCGTAAAAGTCACTAGCAATAGTACAGTTTAGAAAACTATAGATTTAGGACACTTCCGGAGTAGCTAGGAAGTTGAGACTGGAAAACTAGACACTAGGATAGTCACTATCCTGATGAGCACCGGAGTACCCAAGTTACCTAGCCCACAGGCTGCGGGTGCATAGGGGTGAAGATGCGTCGGTTTTCGTCGTCGACTCCTATGGATGCCTGAAGAAAGATGCTGACAGGCAGTCAGTGAAGAGTGTCCGGTGGATCCCAAGGCTGGGATCAAGAAGAGAGGAGACCTGCAAGCAGAAGGGACAGAGTCAGGGTCACTAGCCAGTGACCACGTGGAACCAGGAAGGAACCAGGCGATGTCGTGAAGATTGCAGGTGAAGGTGAAGCTTGTCGCTGCAGCCAGGAGGACCAGGAAGCGTCGAGGACGACCAGGACCAGGAGGCGAGCTGTCCCACGAAGGCTCTTGCTGTCGGCGGCGGCGAAGTTGGACTAGGACTCACCAAGCCTTGGCAAGCGGAACCCACGAAGAACGGAGGACTTGCTTCTGGTGCAGACCAGGAAGGTCTGGGGTGCTTCTTCTTTGCAGAGAAGTGGGAGCCAGTCTGGAGGAGCCAAACCAGCGCAGAAGATTTCAGGGTGCGTCGTCACAAAGGCCACTAGCCAGCGGGCAAGCAACCGGACAGACGCGGCAAGCAGGAAAATGCAGAAGGGCCCCACGCAGGACTCGTGGAGTGTGGGGGGCTGATCTTCGGTGCAGATGGTGCTTGGGGTTGGGGCTTCTCAATCCCCGGTGCACAACTTCGAGGGTGCCTCAGAAGCTGCGCTTGAAGTTACTAGCCACTTTTCCCAGGTAGCCGGTCCCACGTCGCTCGTCGCCTCCACGGATCTCAGCTTTGCTGTGGATGTGGATCAGGGTCGGAGAAGTCTGGAAGTCAAGGCTCTGGTCGGGCTCTGCAGTCGGTTCCTAGTAGAACGTGGGCAAAGCAAAGGGTAGTCTCTTGATGGTGCCTGTTTGCACAGGGTAGCCACTCCTTGGCCACAAGGGAGATTCTTCAGTCTTCTTCTTTCGTCGAATGTCGAAGGTCCAGAGTTTCTGTTCAAGTTGCAGGTTCAGGATAATCTAAAGTCTTGAGGCCCAACTCCCACTCTTATACTAATCTGGGGGGCTGGGATACCTGCTAGGTCACGCCTTATGGGTGGGACCTGGGAGGGGGTGGTTACACCCACTTCCCTTTGTCCAGTTTCGCGCCAGAGCTGGGGCTGGAGTGCCCCAGCGCCGGTTTGAACTGGACTATGCAAGGAACACCTTGTGTGCCCCAGGCATGTCTCATTCCTTTCAGCCCACCCTGCCCCAATACACTAAAGGCTGTCTGGGGAGGTGCTAGCACCTCCCCAAGCAGGAAACCTATTGTCCAGGCCTCCCTGGCTGGGATCACTCCCAGCTGCAGGAGGTCAGACTTGTGTCGTGGCAGCAGCATCCATTTTGTGATGCTGAGGCTTTGGTCAGAGGCTAACAGTGAAGTATGATTTTAACATGTCTTTCCCTCTAGAAGGGGGGAATAATATCCTCATGTCCAGAAATGGCATGGGGGTATTATTCCACAGTGTTAGACACCTTACACGACATGTTTCGATAAAGCCAAACCATAGTTACCATAACCGTCTAAGATTATAAGGCACTTTAAGAGTATATGGTAGGCTATATCATAGAACAGCTATAAGGACTTGGTTCCGAAAGCTGCAGACAGGCTCAGCTCATGCTAGAGCACCATCTCACATGTTACCAAGCACTCTGCCTCCAGGATTGCTAAGGCCTGCCATAGGAGTGACTGATAGGTACACATGTGTCTATATATAAGGGTAGATATAGGCATACTATATCTAAGCAAGGGGTGATTACACGACCTTGCCCCAGCTGAGTGATCAGCCAGTTGTGTCTGATTGGAAGGCCAGACCAGGGGTGGCATAATACATGCTGCAGCCCCTGGGAGGCCTAGGGTACACCTATGCCCTGGGTACCTAGGGTACACTGTACAGGGTCCAATAAGGTGATCCTTACCAATTGGGAATGTACCTAGGGTACATGGAGTCCATTTTAAAGAGAGCAGACAGCCTGAGACCCTGAATGGCAGGATCTCAGGCCAACTAAGTCGAAAAACCAGCTAGACACTAGGCAAAAAGTTGGGGGTAACCATAGTCAGATATCCACCTTCCTACAGTGATTATTGTCTGACGCGCGTATTGGGCATTTCTTTCACTCTCATCTTCTGCTCTCATGAGTATCGAGAGGAAGCATAGACTCAGAAATCTAGGCTGTGATGGACTACGAAAGGCTGAAGTGGTATTGCCTGTGTGTGATGAATTTAGGATCACTTACTATTGTGCCAAGGTTATAAACGAGTACATCTAATGCTGTGATTTTATGTTGTTGTACCGACTTTTGATTTTTATTTAAATAAATGGAGAACAGGCCTTGTTGAAGAACGCCATTATGATAATTGCCTGCTAAGCAAAACATTCATCCCTCCCTCTCTTCTTTCACTTTCTCCTCCTTTGATTTTTGTTCACTTCATTGTTTCCTACTGTTTCGCATCAACGTCTCTCAGTGCTCTTGAAGCAGCTCTCCTGTTCTTTGCTTACATTTCTCCCCTTTGCCCACTCACCACCTCTTCCCCACCTTTACTTCCATTCTTGCCTGTGCCTCCGTTGACACTTTCTTCATTTTCACCGCCATTCCTGCCTCCCGGGGCCCCTTCTGTTCTCTTCATTTTTACTTCTGTTCAACCCCTGCCACCAATCTCCAAGTCTCTCAAGGTTTGCATCCATTCTTTCCCTCCCGTTCCTCATTTCCTCATCGTTTCTCGGTCTTCTTTCACTCTCAGTCACTCCATTTTCCTATTCCTACTTCCTATTTTTCCTTCGATTCTTCCTCCTCTATTCCCTGTCCAGCACTCGTCATATTTACATCTATTGTTTTCCTTTCAACTCTCTGCTGTCCTGTTCTCCCGAGCTTTACTACGGTACCTGCCTTTTACATCAACTGCCACTCTCCTGATTTCTACTTCACTTACTCAAGTGCTCCCTCTTCCGCTCTTCCCTTCTTTACTTTCATCTCTTTAGTACCCCCATTTGTCTTATCTCTGAAGTCCTTTTTCATTCCTGCGTTCTCCATTTGTCACCCTTTCTCTTCCTCCTTCTTTCTCCCTTTCTCTCTCTTGTTTCTTAAAATAAGAACTGGTCCCCAGGGATGAGTGTTGTTGCCCACACCTCTATACACCGTCACAAATTAAGTACTGGGCCTTATTCCAATTTCCTACAGTCCCTCCTAGCTACCAGTCTTTTCTTTCTTTTCTTCCCTCGTCTGTTCCACTCTTGGCTGCCATCTTTTTCACTTCCGCTCTCTCCAGGACTCAAAGTACTCTGAACACCAGAAATAGATCAGTATAACCGTAGTGTAATATGAATTCAGGGTCGAGGTAGATACCACTATAAGAAAGAAACCATATGGAGCAAAAAGACGTGTCTGGATATGATTAACACAGATATATCTGTTAACAGCATCAGATCTGTGGGAGCATCTTATAATTCTTTTTTTTTTTAAAGACTCAGTGGTATGTTCTGTTTTGCCAAAAATGTTTAGGTTTTTTGGGGGGATACATTACTCTTTGGTTTCCGTTAATGTTCATTGTTTTCCTCATTAGTGAAATGTATTTATGAGGCCTCTGCAACTTAATCACATTTCATCAGTAAATATTGCTATACAGTCATAAATGTAATTGGATAATGCATAGTTATTGACTTACTGCCAATGCCAAGTATTTAATCTGTATGTGCAGTTTAGAGCGAACCAGAGCCACGAAGAAAGAACAGTAAAGGTAACAACAGAAAGTTACGCCTGCAAAGTTCTGGTGGTATACACCTATGCAAAATATATAATTCTAAATGTTAACCTTTTTCGGTAAATGTTTACAAGTTTGGGATAGGAGAAACAAGCAAGGGACATAAATTATTTTTAAACCAGTCAGTTATTTGGGATGGAATATTTAAGGCAATACGGCCCGAAAACCACTGAATGTAAAAAGCTTTGGCAAAGCCAATAGGTCTCGCCTTTGGAACCTTATAAGTAGTTAATTATGCAGCACAATATCCTTGGTGCAACATCAACTGTTGCATGGCTAAACACTTCTAATGTCCCAAAGGCGAGACCTATTAGCTATGCCAATGCTTGTTATTTTAAACCGGTTCCCTCTCTGGCAAGTGTGGCAGTGGATAAGCTTTGAACTAGCCTAATCCTCGCCTCCGGGTAATGACATAGAATGAAAAATATCCTAGCTACCGGAATGGAAAGTTTCAATTCTTGTCTCTAGGAGCGAAGTCTAATAAACAGGAATAACGAAAGTAGCAGATTACAGCCATCGCAGGGAGAAAGAGGAGGCTAGAATGGCTACGCAGGACGTTATACAGGCAAACTGAGACATGATTGTATGGACTTTTAGTGTTGATTTTGCCTACTGTTCATGGGAAATTTAGTTTATTAACTCTTCTTTAATGAAATGGCTGCTGGAGTTTTACATTATGATTAAAGCGAAGGAAGTAGAAAGCCTAATCCTCGCCTCCGTGTCCTGACATAGAATTGCACTCCAAGTCTGCAGCCAGAATTGAACCTTCATTATTAACCCCCAAGTGAGATGCTACTGACACTGCCAAACTCTATAGATGCATTTAACACATCTCGCATAAGGAAGCACCCAGACAACAACTGATAGTTCAGGCACACTTCACTGAGACAGGTCGCTTTAGCCTTTTTCGTCATTTCATCAAGGTCATTCAACAGCACAACAGTCCACGGAGTATTAAAGTTTGGTCGTCTGCCGTTTTTCAGCTTTGATTTTTCGTGCAGCCTAACGGTGGTTGGTTGAGGTGACCAGTAGTAGTAGTTTTGAATGCAACAGGTAATCGTCTCAAAGTTCACCATAACTTGTTCAGCTCTCAACCAAAGTGCATTAAGTCGCCCATCTGCTCCGATCCTTGCAGATGCACTGGGTTTTGACTATTCACACTGATAAGATTAAGCAGGACTGACAGATTTGATATCCTTCACCAATTTAAATCTTAATTTGCTTCTTCTCCATTGGCAACATATTTTTGTTCTTAAAATGGTGAACTGGACATGGTGCCCCCATCTAGGGGAGATTTTTTTAATGAGGTAGCTCATGACTCCATTGTGTGGTCTTTATTGTAACTAAAGGTAATGGTGAGTTGTCCTGAAAAGTTTCTTACAAGTTCCATCTGTCGCTGATTTTGGCTGACTTCCTCTTTGAAAGCTAATATACCTTACATGAGCCTGAAAAAGTAGTCTCATGTTTGGTATTGGCAGCAAGGCATTAAATGGATGGTTTGGTTATGTGAAAACAACTAATGGGGTCTATCAAAGACCAGCTCAGGGGGATCTGTAATCTGGAGAGGGTCTTAGAGCACATAGACATGGACATATTTCTCAAATGTTACTATTGGCTACCTCAGTGCTGACGTCACATATGCACATTGGTCTGCAGTGGTCCATTCTCTGCCTCATCTAAATTGCAGATGGCAATGTGTTGCTCTTCCTAATGCAGCAAATGGTAACCAACTGGAAAGTATAGCACTGTATCACAGCAGAGATGTTTGAAGAAATTAGCAAAGTGGGGTACTGCCCAGGCTTTTTCCTAAGCCCCCCCCCCCCAGTAAAGTAATGGGATGTTGTAACATCAGACAGTAATAAGAGTGCATATATTGTTTTGTTTTTTTATTTGACAAATAGGCACGCCTGCTTAAAAGATGCCAAGTTTGCACTTCTGGCCTGTAGAATTATAACCCTCCTGCTCTCAGGCAGTTGGTGGCAGATACATAACTTTTTGTTTTACTTTTGTCAAATGCCTTTATCCTTACTTAAATTCTTATCTTCAACCTCACCCCTCCTCTTAACTGCACGCTCTCTCTCTCTCTGACTATTTGATATCTCTATACATCACCCTCTTCTCTCTTACAACTCGCTCTCCCTCACCTCTCTCTAAATAGACTGCTCACTACACTGTTCTCTATTTAACAATCTCAAATTTCTCTACCACACTGTGCCTAGCTCTACATCTCTATTTCCTCTACTTTAACTCTCTACTTTACAACCTCTCTGTAACTCACTGATTTGTTCCCATCACACCTCCCAGTATTGCTCATACATCTACTTCAACTTGAATTACCTCACATCTATTTCAAACTTAGCCACCTTTCCACCTCACCACTCGTTACCTCACCTCTCTACCCCATTTGTATCTCAAATCTCTCATAACCTTATCTTTGTCTCACCTATCCCGGTCTCTGAAATGAAATGACACAGAAGTAAAATGTTCCTACCTGAAAGAACAATTGCTAGCCATTTGTTAAAGGATGAAAAGCCAGGTCTTCAATGCTTTTCTGAAAGCTAATGTGCTCCTGCAAATCATTGATAGCTCGTGGGAAGGAATTCCATTATTTTGCTACTGCCACAGAAAAAGCCCTGCCTCCCCACCCGGTCTCCCTAAATTTAGGAATGACTACCTGGCAGACCGAAGCGGTCTAGTGGGGACATAACTTTGGAACATCGTTGTCAGTCATCTCGACCAGATATTTTGCACCGACATATGAACAATGCATAAAGCCTTAAAGGTAATGCATTTATTCACCAGTAGCCAGTCCACGTTTTAAGATCCCCACCGAGACCGATTGATGGTTAGGAATTTCAAGTATCAGTACCGCTGCACCATTCTGTACTAGCTGTAACTTAGCAATTGCCAATTTATTGATCCCCCAAAAAATGTACATTGCAATAGTCTAGCATAAGAGAAATCATAGCAATAACTACTTGCTTGCCTGCTTTCAGAGGGATACAAGGGAACTCCTTACTCAGGGTCCTAATGATCCAAAAGCAAGTGGTTACAGTAGGACTAACTTGAAGGTCAAATGATAGCTTTGTGGCAGAGTCTGCCCGGATAGACAAATCCCCTAATATGTCTAGCCACCAGGAATTACTCCAGATGGAGAGTTGATTGCCAAAAATCAAGACGTCTATTTTGTTCCCATTCAGTCTAAGATAGTTGCTACCCATCCAAGTCGCTACTACCTGTATACATTTAATAAATTGGCATTAGTGGCCTTCATATCCTTAGTGATGGACACAATTATTTGTGTGTCATCTGCAAAGGATAAGGCCTGCACTCCAAAGGACTGTATCAGCTTACCCAGTAGGGAGACAGATTTAAAAGAGTGGGGCTCAGGGAGGAGCCCTGAAACACCCCATATGACAGGAAGGTGGGATGAGAACTAAACTGGTTCATAACAAGAGCCTGATCTGTTCTTCAGTAAGGATGCCAACAGATCAAATGCAGACCCAGAGAACCCCAGATTCCACTGCCGATCAGCCAGCAGAGCAGGAGAAATCGAATCGAAAGCCACAGATCGATCCAAAAGGATCAGTGCCGCAGCCTGCCCTGCATCTACTACAGAACTGATATTATCACCAGCTGAAACCAAAGCAGTTTGTCCCATAGTTGGTTCTGAAACCAAACAGAGTGATCTAACAATTCATACTCCTCCAAATATGGCACCAATTGTAAGTTAAAGTGCTTCTACAATATTTCAGGTGGGTAGGCTGTGGGTGTACAGTTTTTTGTAAAGTGTAGGAGCCAAGTTCTTTTTTTTTTCTTCAAAAAAATGTATTAGAAAAGGCCTAGCAGCTCTTTTCCACAGTTGAGTGTAAGTTCCTGAGCTAATGGCTATATTGATAGTAGTTGCAAGATGAGGAGCAACTGTGTTAGCTACAGCTGCAGGATTCTCACCCTAGTTCACCTCGCAATTAACCTCAACATTTGTTCACTGTCCCACCTCCTGTGCTTTCTACTTCCATTCCTCTACATCAACCACTTGTTACTCCTTTCTCAATACCTCTCTACCTCTTTTTCTCTGTCTTTACTCCCTCGTTCTCTCACTGCACTGCCTTTTCTATTTCAACTCCCCTTCTGTACCTCTCACTCTATATACATATCTCAGCTTCACTTCTGTTTCTATCTCACAACTCGCTCTACCTTTGTATAACACACTTCATCTCCCTTCTCGCTACTCATCTCTTTACCTAGCCTTCATCCCTTTACCTACCTTTCTCTTGACCTCACTCTTCTCTTTACAGGACCAGTTTCTATGCCTTTTCTCATTTTCCTCCTCTCTACCTTGCATCTGCAACACCCATATCTAACTCTGTGCCAGAACTTCTAACACACCGTTTTTTAACTTACTACCTTGCCCCTTTTTGTACCCCATGTTTCTCTATAAATATATGCCCTTCTCTCTATCTCTCTAAACCCATATCTATCACTCCAAAACCGTATCCATCTATCTACCTTTCCTCTATTTATTGATAGAGAGCAACACTCATCCCCGCAGGGATATGATGGCGCTAGATGCATTGCTACAGTGCATACTGTGTCATAACTTGTTAAAGAGGGAATAGCCAGGTCTTCAATATCTTCTGAAAGCTGAAGAGGTCCGAAGTGGGACAGATCTAAAGGCAGCAAATTGCAATGAGTGGCTGCGAGATGAGAGGAAGAATTACATTCCATTCTGGCTCTTCTGATACACTTAGTGCTACCCAATGCCAAGTTCGCCAAGCGCAACACTCATGTATGCTACAAAAAGCCCCACAGCCACACAAAATAGTAGGCCCAGAATCATATAGTGCCCTATGAGCATGACACAGCTACCTAAATTTAGCGCTCGAGCATAGGTAGCCAGTGAAGAGAATTCAAACAGAGTGGCTGAGCCGTATTGGGCTCTGGTGCAAAGAAGGCTGGCTACGGAATTTTGGATGAGCTCTTAACGAGTAAACAGAAGGTCAGCCATTCCCAGATATACAGCACTGCCATAATCCAGCCTGTTCATAATCCGTGCCTGAACTATTGTTCGCCATTCCACCAGAATCCAGCGGAAGAGCTTTTGTAGTAGTTCACGCAGGCAAAAGCATTTGCCATAAGTGCAATTCACAGAATCCTGCATGGAGGGAGGGGGGGGGGGGGGGGGGAGTCCTCTATTAAGAATCCAAGGTTCTTAACCACTCTACTTGGTTCTAGTGCAGTACCCAGGAATGACGACCACCATGAATTGCCACAAATATCACTGACTCCGCCAAAAAGTAAGATCTAGGTCTTTTCTTCATTGAGTTTTAGGCAGTGCGATTGCATCACACTCAATAATATGCAGGTGGAACATCATACCCAGGCTTAGCCACTTCCTTCCCAACTACATTAGTTCTAGTGTAAGGTAAGGGCCTTCAACAGTCATTGGGTACAGAAGGGGGCACATTTTGGATGGGATGCAGGAGCACTGCAGAAACTTGTGGCGACTGAGATGCCGTTACCACCCATACCACCAGGTAGACCTCTCACTTGTGATCTGAAGAGATAACGAGATGGTGCCACAAGTTCTTGAAGAGGGATGATCAGCTGGAAACCAGCCCTGGACAAGTATAATGTGCAGATGGAGACAGAGTGGTGATCGCAACTCATTGTGCCAACTGCAGCACACATCTCGATACTGCTACACTATACTACCTACCCTTGTCATCTAAACTGGTAAATAATTTTGGTATGTAAAAGATGCACATTGTGATAAATCGGTGCGGAGTAAAGTGAGGAAGGGCAATTAATGTTATACATTTTTATTTGTAGGGGGAAAATAATCATATCATTAATGTATTTTCTATTTAGTCTAACAGTCAGTTCATTGTATATACCATACCAATACAGTGATATTCAACTTAAAACCCTGTGTTTATGTAAACATATTAACTGAGGTCATGAATGTAACTTGTACAGGCCAGGTCTCATTAGTGAGCAAGAGGCACTGTTCACTGTAGAGTCAGCCTTTAGGCTATTTCTTTAAACAGGCCTTCAAAGTGGTGAGATAGAGCTGGTTTAAAAATAAGCAAAAGTGACCAGTCTCAAAAACATTTATTTTTTGGGAATTACGTTTTAATTAGGAGTCCTTTATTGGTCCATTTTGTATTTGTCAATATGTATAGGGCCAAGGAATTCACACAAAAATAGATTCAATTGCACAGATAATTGTTTGGGAATCTCTTACCCAACTGAAGAGGAATCAGGTCATAATATTGCTTCACTGCACGATAATGACCAAATACGTGCGGACAAAAGCAGCACCTAAGGGCCTGATTGTATTCTAATGAAACCCGGATCTTCCGCAACCACTACACATTCCGCAAGGATTGCTCATATATAGCTTGGATATGCAGGAGGGAATGCTAGGGACCATCAACAACACAGTCAAGAAATGACTTGGAAGCTGTGGTTATACAAATCCAAACAAGTGAGAATAACTTGAAAACAATGGTACAGATCAGAACATTCAATAAGAAACAGGAGGACATTAAAGATATGGATCAACATAGGGAGTTTTCGTAACAATCAAAAATAAACCCAAGAATATTCTCAAGTTCAGTCATGAAGTATCCTTCCCTATACAACTGACTAATACTGGACCACCAATCCTAGACATCCCCAGGGTCAGAAACATGGATGAGGAACAAGGCCTACACCTAAGAACTGGCCACTCAGCTCAGATAAAAGGAGCAGCAGTAATGATGTAAAGTCAGTACTCCCACCCTCCTTGACATATACCACAACTAAGCTACCAATATGAGTCTTAGCCTAATAATTACCAACATTTTCCACTCAGATTCCCTTTTTTAGCATCTAGACATGTTTTAGGACGAGGCAGAGCAAAACAAAAAGACCATATTAGAGTGCAGTGGACCGAGGAAACACAAATGGTAACAAGGAGCAAAGGCAGGGGGCAAGCAATACAACAACTTAGTTGTAAATCTCAGTCTGGTAGTGTTGATTGAGCATGAAACAAACATTATCAATAAAGGAGCCGTTTTTGTGCCAACTCCCAAATTGGACAAATTCAGTCTCTGATGCAAATCAAAACACTTTTTCTGTAAAGTATGAATAAAATTGTTCTTACAGGATAACACAGATTATTGACTACACAGAATACAGGACTCCGTAATAAATCCACCTTTATACCTCCAACTCAGTCCATACCAACGGACGTATTGGCATTTGAACAGGCAAGGATCCGCTATGTGCAATGCCTCAACATTATATGGAATATGATATTGTATAACCCATCACATACAGAATGTATGGCATTAAAGTCACTTGAAAACAATATGGACTTGATCATAAAACTGGCAGACAAAGGTGGTGCCAATCTAGTAATGCCCAGGGATATGCATGACACTACGTGCAAATGCAGTCTATCAGATACTAATGGTTATGAGATATTAGTAACAGGTCATATCCCCTAGACTTAGAGCTACTATCCAAAGTTTTATGGAAGAAGCATTGGCATGGATTACTGGACAGGAGGTGGAGTTCCTTCTGGCAAAAGAATCACAAACAGTACAGTTTTATTCACTGCCAAAATGTCATAAAATGTGTTTCGTACCACCAGTTAGGTTAATAGTTTCAGGTATCAACTCCATACTGGAACCTCTCAGTTTTGTGATTGGTTCCTTAGACCATTGGTTAAAAAGATGCCCTCATATTTGAAGAACACCAAAGACGTCCTCTGTCTTTTATGTTATACTAGCATTAGTTAGTTAGTTAATACTTTATTCGACTTCAAAATTCATGAAGTCATAAAAGCAACAGGTTCATACAAAGACAAAAGTAAACCACAATAAAAGATTGTTAAATAGGACATACAATGATTACCTAAAAATTAATTAAACTTTTCCTTTTCCTTAAAATACTTTTTAAAAGGCCCAGCATAATCGACACACAATATTCATCCTGTAAAGAGACTAAAAACAATAAAGCAGGGCGACAATGTCTCCATGAACCATGTTTTTTTAAAAATGGCTTGATCCATCTTGATCTTTCCTTCGAGTAAAATTTACAAAAACAAATTACATGCAGGGTTGATTGGGTAGACAGATTATCACACGGACAATTACAAAGATTTCTCGCCCAATCATTAACTGCGGGAAAGGAGACTAAACGGAAAAGGGACATCGAACCTAAGTCTAGTTAATAAAAATCGGTCAAAGGCCACCTGACACCAGGTTAAGTAAGGCTGAATATTATAGGAGACCAGTGTACGTTGGTGTTGCAAAACAAGATTCTTATTAAATTCAACGCCTAGTCTAAGTGAATCAACGCGAGACCAACATAGCTCCTTCAAGTCCTTTCTTGTTATCCTGCGCAATGACTCTGGTTGATGATAAAACTCGGGTCTGCCAAGATCCCTAGTGAAATTGCAAATATACTGCAACCAGGGTATCCTGAGGGCCCTATCCAAGCCCATGCAATCCTTGAGGATATTTCTATTTAACGTTAGGTCCGGCGAGGTCCATATTCTATACCATAGCAAAACTGGTTGTATGCTGATCAGGTCACTCACATAACGCACACCTAACTCAGCATGACAGTTAAAGACAGGGGAACTAACAGGGGTATACTAGCATTAATGAAACCAGTGATTTACTTATTACAATGGATATTGAAGCACTTTACACTAGTGAACCCCAGGAAAGGACCCTTAAGCTACTAGAGGGCATCCCTAGGAATTCCACGCATAACACTATCACCCATGTACACTTTATCATGGAATGTGCCTGGATAGCCCTTACGGAGAACTTCTTTCAATATTAAAACATCTATCACCAGATTCAGGGGACAACTATTGGTAGTACTTTCGCCCCCAGTCTGACATGCCTGTATGTTCACCATTTTTTATTGTGACCACATATTCAATGAGACAAATCCTTTCAAAGACCATACAAAATATAGCAGATACATCGATGATGCACTGGTAATATGTTGAGGAGACAATACAGAGGCACTTAGGTTTGTGGAATGAGTGAACTGCGATCCTTTTTAGGTCTCGCCTAGCTATTGCGTTTACGCAAATCGCTATGCAAGACTCTAGTAAGAGGGGCATTTCAAAGTGCTCCCAAAAGTGGATTGCATGGCGAGCATGCGCACAATCACGTGCATCGTGCCGCCATGCAATCCGTTTGGGGAAACGCTTAAGCCCACTGGCACGTGCATGTGTAGCCACAGCATCATACTTCAAAGGGTCCGCTCCCCCGCCTGGAATGCGCTTCCCTGCCCCCGCCACAGCATGCCGAGAGATTGTTTCCTCATGGCGCCTCTCACAACTGTCCCTCCCCTACCACAGGGCTAGTTATTCGTGTCTCAGCTTTTCAGTCCTGTGTATGTTTCTCCCAAAGAGCATAGTCTCTGTGACTGGATTGCATCGCTGCTTCCACAGGTTGCTTTTCAAGCCCTACTTTTATCTTTTGTGTGAACCTCTCCATTACAGTGTGCTGTATTTTTGAGCCACCTCACTCCTGTACGTCTCTTCCACTGTACTCTGTATTGCTCTCAGTTCCCAGACTGTTTCTGTCCACGCTCCTCTCTCATTCGCTTGCCCATATGCTTCTCTCCATTGCTTTCCTGACCCATGCACTCCATGTTGCTCCCTCCAGCCTCCCCCGTTGCTTTCTCATCCCTTCCAGAATTTCCCCCTGTTTTTGCATCCTGTCCTGTATTTCTTGGGCATTCCTCTTCACTCTTCTCGTGTTTCTTCACTGTTCAGCCCACCCTCTCCCTTGTTGCTTCCGCTCCTCCCACCATCGTGGTTGCTTTGCCTTTCACCCTCCCCATGATGCTTCGCTGTTCACCCAACTCCCCATTGTTGCTTCTGCTCCCCCCGCCTACCTGCTTAAAAAAAATACTTTTGCATGATTTTGTTTTCTTTTTAGTTACTGATCTAACGTGTATCCGTAATTAAAATGCATGGCATTTTGTAACGGTGTGCATGCGTGGTGTGCGTTACACCTGCAAAATATTACCTGCTGCTGCTTAAAATGCTTTTTTTTAAAGTATAAATATTATCCCCACTGCACAGCATTGCAGATCATGTGCAGCATTGCCAAAAACCATTGTCAAAGCCACAAAGAAGAGACCTATTGGCACTGCCAATGCTTGTATTCCACGTTAGCAGCCACTTACACGGAGCAAGGAGTCAGGGTGGGAGCGAGGGGCCTGCCAGGCACACTGGGAGGATGTGGCGCGCACAACAGTTTGTGTACTTGGGCTGGTGGATGTGGAGAGCGCATGTGTTTACAGGATTGATTCACTCACGGGAGACACCCCCATGGAACTGACTCACCCTGTGGCACCCAGCATACACGCGTTGGCAGATGAGTGTGCCAAGGTCCAGTAAGCGCAATTCCCAGAGTGCACTGATTTGTCAAAAGAAATACCAAGAGGGCCAGCGTAGTGTCCTGGAGTCGGTGTATACTCATCTAGCAGCCCTAAAAGGACGCGGAGCTAATTCGCTTACCGTGATGTGAGCCTCTTAACTGATGTAATAACTGGGCGGTAAGTAACAGACTGTGGCAAAGTGGCCCTGGCTCACAGATGTACTAACAAGCATTTGCAATGCAATAGCTCTCGCATTTACGCGAGTTTGAGCTATTGACATTGCAAATAACTATGCCTTTTAATTTTGTTTTCATTTTAAAAACATAAATAAAAGGCATTGTCATTTATAATGCCAATAGCTGAAACTCGTGTAACTGCGAGACCTATTGCATTGCAAATGCTTGTTTTAAAATCAACTCACACCCATTGAGCCTAAAAGATTACCTTTCTTAATGTGGAAATCGAGATTAAAAAAAAAAAGGACGATTTGAGACTAAAGTCTTTGAGACTAAAGTCTTTGAAAAGCAAATTACCAAAAATTTACATTTTGAAAGCTTCCATCTAGATTTTTACATGAAAATCTTTCCTTTGGACAATATTTACATATTCAACATAACTGCTACAGTCTGGAGACATTTAACCAGCAAGCTGATGCCACAACTAGCAAACTCACAGCCCGTCCACATCCCAAAAAGCAAAACTAAGAAAGTAAAGAAACGCACTTCCAATAATAATCGGGACTCTCTTTTGGAAACAATTGAAAGAACAAATGGACAGACTAACATGTGTGACTATCTTATTACCCATGTCTAACAAACTTACTAAGATCATCAGGGAAAAAAATTGAGTGTCATCTTTAGAGCCTGGAAAACCTAAAGCCTCCCCTTGCTCTCCTACAAATAGGGTAGATGCATTAGGGACAGGTTGGTGCACACTAGGAAAAGTGATCCTTCTGTAGCAGTTGATTACACATTATGGGGGTTACCACCCATAAAAGGTCATATGCCTGTGGCAGATGTTCTGTGTGCTCATTCACAGGAGCTACAAAGTAGACTCATCCAGGTATGGAAAGACTGTGGATCCCTAAAAATTACACTAAATGCAATAGTGAGAATGTAATATACATGATAACCTGCCCGTGCTGTCTAAGGTATGTGGGGTTGGCCTCACGCAAAATATGCATTAGATACAAGCGAGCATAGCATTAATATAAGATGTACGAAAAGCTCTCCCAAAATGACAAACCATTTGTATTAAAGATCAACATGGAAAATGATATCAAGTGAGTGGACTTTGAGAAAGTGACCATGATATTAACACCTTATAGATTGTATTTAATAGAAAACAACGATGGGTGTACCATTTGAAGGCATACATTGATGGTCTAAATTATTATATACCATGCCTACAGGTCACACCTAGACAATTTAGCAGAGTTTCTCAACTACAGGTAATACTTTGTCTCCTTTTTATATCCATGAGCTAATTGATAGCCCACCAAGATACTTTGTGTAGATCAACGTGGTATCATACAAAGACTGATGCACCATTTCTGTACTTTTTTCGTCTTCACATACCTATACTCACTTTCTGTAATGAGACATTGGTGAGCATGTGCAGACGTACATTTGTAAGACTCAACCAAGATCCAGTAATGTAGAATAGACATTGCTTTCACAGCAGAATAAAATTAAATTGAGCACTTACAATCACATAATCATGATTTCTTTCGGTGCAAACAACCATTTCCTGATACTTCTTTGCAACCAATAATAATAAAATCATCAGTTTAGATCATACTTGGGGGGGGGGGCTCCCTAATTGTGGAAAACATCAGCACTACATTTCCAAGCAGCCCCCCATCGATAGGACATGCTACGCATCACATGCTCAGACACGTCCACCTTTGAGATCAGGGCGTGCTCCCCGTGGAGTCACGTGATGCAAACACACCCGGAAGAGCTGAAATGAAACACTTTTAAGTGTTGCAGCACCACCAACAATTAACACCCAGAGGTTTTGTTTAGAATGCTTAGGTATTCCAGAGGGGAAACATCTTTGCTGAAGTAAGTGCCAGGGACTCACAAGGGTTGGACACATTCCCTTTACTCTTAAAACCGACATTCAGCTAACTTACTAAGCCATCTCTGTATATTAGTTATCTGTAAAGTGTGACTACAGGAGTCTTTCCTGCGAACTTCTCCATGGGGCCCTCATTAGAATGAGTAGGGGCAAGACTCCATGATGGTGTATTAATGAACATAAGCATGTTTTTTTTAATCTCACAGAATTTCAATGTGCACTTTTCACATGCATGACATGAACTTTACAAACATTTACTAAGAGCATGAAAAGCATTACATTATTTTCCATTTTCTTTGTCTTTATTAATATGTTTTTTTTTTCCCATTTAGGTCTCCAGTTAAGTGGCATTATTATTTATGATTTGCTATATTGTATGTTGTTCATACCTTACAGTACCAAAAACTCTGCAACTTGAGCAAACATTGTCCTACAGAACTGTACTAATAGGTATAGTGTGCCTGTTGATGGATGAATGTACGTGATTGCAGTAGAGTTAGGAAAATAACGATCTGGGTCCTGAAGAAAGCCTAGGACCTGTTACAGAGCCATTATACAGGCTGAAACATGTCGACCTTTTCAGATGTAGGGATAATAGGTAGTCCACAGCATCGCCACATTTTGTAACCATCCCTTAGCTCCACCCACAATAAAAGGAAGTCCTTAGGGCAGGGCAAAGGGATTTTTAGATACACTAAATGCTGGTTCCACATATACCCACCACCTGAAAAGTACCCCTCACAACAATGAAGAGCGATTCACCACTAGAATTTTCTCTGGTGAATAAGGGATGGCCAATAATGAAGCATAACACCAAGAAGGGGTGCG
Organism: Triturus cristatus; assembly: GCF_964204655.1. Taxonomy (NCBI): domain Eukaryota; kingdom Metazoa; phylum Chordata; class Amphibia; order Caudata; family Salamandridae; genus Triturus; species Triturus cristatus. Next base: position 1,044,235,799 of record NC_140593.1, on the reverse strand, counting down.
TGAGGCCACGTTTTTCAATTTTTTTGTGAATCCATTGGTCACATACATATTGGGAAATGCAAACTGGATTAATAAACTACTTCTAATAAAATGGTAAATCACCTAAAGTGCGTTCCTTTTGAGACTGGTCACTTTTGCTTATGGTTGCTTGTCGTATGGATAGGGAAGACAGCAATAGCCCTTTTTCTTCTCATTCCCTAGGATCTTCTTCCGCATGACAAAATTAGGTCTGTGTTTAGATTTCGAAAAAGAGTGCCAAAAGCAGTAAATGTCTTTCTGACTAGACATTGTCAGCAAAACCTTAAACAAGCAAGCAATGATATTTGTACCAGTCAAGCACAAGCCTCTGCACATGGAGCGTTGATGGATGGCTTTCATCCTAGAGTTCGGAGGGCCCCATGAAACAAATTATACCTCAAAGTCAAAACCAGGACCTAAAGTCTAGGCTGGATTGGAAGACTGTGTGGAAACGGGTGATGAGAACAAATGTGGGGGCTTCAAATATCAATAGAGCAGCAAAACTTTGTATTTGCTGAAGCCCTGTAATTAGCAATTTCATAGCACCTCAAAATAAGGGAGCCTCTTAATTTAGGCACCTAGAACTACTGTTGATCCTATAGTTGTAGCTTTTGTTTAAAATGTAGATAAATTAATTCGTTCTCGGTGACAACATTAAACTGGTTTTCAATGAGGATGTGAATACAAGGTGGACCTAAATATTTTACCCTATTATATGTTTGTGCATTTGAATAACTTACAAAATGTCTGGAACCTCTTATTGATTTAACTGGAGCATTGCCCTAGCCACATACAACTTTGCTTTCCCTGCATTTAGGGATAAGCCAATTTTTGACCATCCGATATAGCATACATGTAAGCACTTAATGAAAAAAAAAATCTGTTTGATGACACTTTTGAGAGATGAGTGGGGAAACACTAGGGTACACCACATCTGGAATGTCTCCAGACAGCCATGCACTCCAGCCCTTCCACTGCCAAACATCGAAATGAGTGTGTGTATCTTAACCCCTTGCTTGAGGGTTGCTCGCTCCTGCGGTTCCAGTTAGGTGCTTTAGTAGAAAATCAAGAACAACAGTATTGAATGACGCAGTCAAAACAAGTGGCACAAAGCCAACAGGATTCTGTTATCTTTGTCAGCCGTTCAGATTAGTTGTTCCCCAATGACGAAGAAACCTACTTCCTTTCACCTGACTGGTCTGAAACCTGACAATCCCCCAACCAACTATGCACCACTTGACGATTTGAAAGGTAAATCAGTCATGATCTTGTTTAGGATTTTTTTTCCAGGAAGGAGACACCCAATAGGGCACAATGGCTTTCTGGGCTAGTATGATCTAGGGGCGTGTTACCGAGCCACGATTCTTTAAAACATGTATGGGTGTGATCATCGATATATTCGAGTATGATTTGAGCGACTGTGAGAGCAAGTTCCACTTTTTGTTAGTTAATTAAGCGAACCCTATGTCTCTCTGGAAAGTAGTAGCATTCCTAATGTTGGCAATGCCACAGGTCACTTTCTCAGTTCTTAATGCAAAAGATTGAGATAGTAATAATTGTCTCTTACGGGTCGACGCTGCGAGTTTCGCGCGCGGCCAGGGTAAAGCCATGACCAGAAGAACAAAAATTGTGGGCCAAAAATGCACTTCCAGTTGAAGCCCTTATTTTCTCTGCCTTCTTAAAGAAGGTTAGGTGCACGCAGGTGATCTTTGTTACAGATATGCCTTTCGTGCCTCCTTCAGTAACTCGGTTACTCATCTACAAAGATTATTGGGGTTTCTCCGTGTCCTTGTGCAGAACTGATTAATATGCTATACTAAATTTATGATTTTTAAATATGATCTGTCCAGGTTGAACACTAGCGCACAGAAAGAGCAGACCTAACTAAAACACACTGAAATAAACATAGAAACGAGAGAGATGCAAAACCACTTCACCATAGAACCTGTACGCTACTTACACGGATCGTCCGTGAATTCAGCCCACTGCCCGTCGTCCGGTGTTGATCTTTTAACGGATGTCAATTGTCCGTAATTTTTAATACTTCCGGGTCGCACTACAACCTATCCCACGGTTCTACATACTCCCAGAGTCATCTGGGAACGGGAGATGTCGCTGATGTTTTAGATGGCCTAGGATTGGAGCATTGAGTGGGACATCCGCCAATCGTAGTACACCGCATAGAAAGCAAAGCTCTGGTTTGTTGTTGATTCCGCACGTGCTTCTCTCCAGCCGCTCTCCTATAGGCTGTTAATGCCGCCCAGTTTGAAGCGATCTTCGGTGCCTTGGTTAGGGGGTTTCCTAATGTTAGTCGGTTACGGGCCTGTTTTTATCAGCCTGTTTCAGAGCGTGGTGTTTAGGCTAGACTATGGCTCGTCTTTCTGGATGGGAGGAACGATAAAGAGTGTGGTATGGCTGTTTATGGCCAGAGTGAATGATGGTTAGACCTCTCATAGGTATGTTCGTAACTGATACGCCTCTTTGCAGGACGCTTTGACAGGTGGCCACTTTCCTCTGTTTTGGGATATGTGTGGCAGCCATAAGGGACTTTGTCAGGTCATGTAGCATACGGGGTTGTAGTGTCGGGCCTCAGGCCCCGCATGATTAAAATAACGGACACAGATACTAGGTGGTAGAGTGCAGCAACTGGCTACGAGCACGTGCACCCGGGCCCTTTTATTTGCAGTGTCACGTCGATCCTGACACCCGTGATGGATGGGTGGGGGTGCAAGTGTGTCCAGACCTCAAGGGAGTGGCTGGGAATACAGATGCCTGTTAAACACTAGAACGTGCCCTGCAGGACACTACATTTCTCCCAAACTTTATTGAAGAACAAAAACAAAACATTAGTCCAACCTGTGGGGACAATTAACAGCCAACTAAACACCACAGGGTCCAACAGCTTCACGAATCAGGTGACGGAAAGACGTCAGACATGGGCTAGTGACTCGGCCTGCAGCAGGACCATCTTGGCGGGCACTCGTAGTTGAACCTGTGGGGTTCAGGACACGACCGCTGGCTTGGTGACGTCTGCTGCATACCGTCTGCTCACTGATGATGACGTGTCTTACAGTCTTGCGTGGCTTCACTCTGCTGGCGTCGGGGATGGTCTGTGGTGAGTTCTAACAGTTCATACAATGGGATGCGTCATGAGCATTGATGGAGTCCATGGTGAGAGGTCACGGAGGTGTTGCCGGATCGACTGTCTCTGTTGAACTGCTTGGCGGTAACCGATGACCTGGCAGTGGGGCAAAGTCTCTTCACACTCTCCCGCCTGGGGAGGCCCGTTGTTGGGGTTGCTATGGGACTGCAGGAGGGCTGCGCTGGGGCCGCTTGTGTGCCGACGGGGCAGCTGCAAGACTACACTTAGTCGCATGCACAACCCGCAAGGGTGGATGAGTCTTGGCCAAGACATGCTCTTGCTGCCGCAGTTCCGGTGTAGGCCAGTTCCGCAGGTAGCTTCTGGTTTATTTTGTCGGCTGGTGTGGCTACGGTGTAGGACTCCAGTCCATCGGTATTCTGGGAATGGTGTTGCTTGGCGCATGTGATGAGGGCGTGATGGCACTTGCCAGCCATACGGTGAGTCGGAATAACAGGTGGTGGTGACTTGCTGGGAGAGTTGGATGCCTGGAGGGACTTAGCAGGCATGTGTCTTCGCCTTGCTGAGGTAGACCTTCGGTGGCGGCCCGCCACGTGGAGTGTGCGACTCTCCTCTTGCCTGTCTTGGGGCCACTGACAACTCCATCTTGAGGCGGTGTGAGGAAGGACACTCAGTACTTATCTTCACCCGTGGCATCTGCGGTCAGGAGCAGGGATGCCGTTTGACTTAGACTGCCGATGCTGGGGGATGGACGGTTGCCTGGGGAAGCGTTGGGGAGAGATGTGGTTTGCGCTTGCTGCGGCTTATGTTCGGTTCTCCCGTGAGGCTTTGTCCAGGGACATCAGTTCGCCTTGGTGGCTGTCTGGTGTGTCTGGGTGTGCTCTTGGCTTCCTGTGCGAGTCCTCGGTCTTCTCCCCTTGTCGGTCTTTTCAGCTCACTTGTGTTCATCAGGTTCTTCGGGGTGACAGGACTGTCACTCTCCTTCGCTCGAGGGCGTTGTGCTTCAACCTCGAGGCGGCGCCGTCGTGGTGCCTGCTTCTGCCTTCGTTCCGGCGTGCTTGTCGGGACTGGTCACTTCGTGTGACGTGCTCCTTGCTTGCTGTGCGGCGTGACATCCGGCCACGTGTCGCCTGTTGTTGGAGCACATGTGGCTGTGGCGGCCTGCCATGTGGAGTGTGCAACGCCTCTCTTGCCTGTCTTGGGTCACCGATGACTCCATCTTGAGGCAGTGCAAGGGAGGACACTCTGTGTTGTCTTCGGCCCACTGCAGGGCTTCGTTGGTGCAGTAGAGATGTAGTTGCTCTCTGTGCTGCATTCAGCAGTGCTTATTTATGGAGATGTCTCTATCTCCTGGGTGCCTGCCCGTGCTGTCAGGTTCGCTGGCGCGGCCTTCTGCGCACCTCTGACCAAGTGCACTCCGTCGTCTTCTTGGGCGCTTTCTTCTGGATATTGGTGTGCCTGGAATGTAGCTTGCGGTTGTGTCTGTTCACCAGTAGGAGCGAGTAATACGATTTCCATTCTGGCGGTGGCGTTTGGGCAGCCACTTGTGATGCACGCTCTGCATCAGTCTTTCTTGTGCTTTTGGTGGGGATGGCTACCTTGAGAAATTGCTGTCTAGCTGGTCTTCCACCCTTGCTGGTGGTGGCTGTCTGTAGCGTTGCTGCTTGTGTTTGTTTGGCACGTGTCTGGGCTGGAGAAGCTTCGGGTTTCTTGGGGGCCCTTGATGACGTGCAACAGTCTTTCTCCTTTGAAGGTCTAGGCTTCCCACTGGGGTAGCACACAATGCACCCTGGCTCTGTGTGCGTCCTGTGGAGCTTGCTGCCTTACTGGGCTTTGCTGTTCTTTGCTTCTTGACACTTTCCTGTGCTGGGGCAGTCCTGGGCCCCTAGTAGGTCTTTGCTAGGTGTGAGTTTGGAGTTCCTCCCCTTCAAACAGTTGGCAGCGCACTTCGGCTGATTTCTGCAGTGGCTCTGGGAACAGCGCTCAGTCTCTTCAGCTTGTCTTGCCTGGGAATGGGGGCTGTGGTCTCCCCCACCAGGGGCGTGTGGTGCACTCTTCTCACTTGCAGTATCATAAGACAGCCACTGGGGAGTTGCACGTTCAGCGTGCACCTCTACTGCGTCTTCATGGAGTTGGCTGCTTTCGGTCTCACTTACTTTTGCTGGACTTGGTTGGCCACTTGATGCTTTTCTTGGCTGAGGTATCTTTGAGCTTCTTGGTGCTCTGTCAGCATGGTCTCAGTTTCTTCCCTTCAACCACCTAGGAAGTCCACTTGCGCATGCTGCGCTCTCTTCTATCGGTCTTTTGGCCTTGGCTGCTTGGAATGCAGTCTTAGGAGTGCTGTGAGGCCTTTCTTTCCTCTACTGGCTGCGTGTCCGGCACATGGTGGCTGCATGTGCCGGCAGGTCTCCGAGGATGTATTGCTACTCCCTCTTGTTGTGCAGAGAGCGGCTGATGTGTCCTGAGGCTTGGCACTTCTGTGATGGGGCAGCACTGTCCTCCACACTGCAATTTCTCGTCCTACTACCTGGGGCGGAACCACTGCAGGTATCTCTTTCCCCACCTTGATACTCATCAGGGCCTTGCAGTGCTCCTGTGGGTGATGTGCAGGCAGGTGCAGGGGTGATGCTCCCAGATGAAAGCAGTAGGGTGTGCTTGGCAGTGTGGGAGGTGAGAATCTTATTTTATAGTGTGTGTGGCTGCTTTCTTTGGGTGGAGACCTAAGCTGGGAGCCTCCTGTCTGGGCCTCTCTTGTCCCTGCTGATCGGGAAAGTGCCTTTCCAGGTCTTTGCATGCTAGGCCTGCTTAATGCAATTGTAGCAGGGTGTGGTGCATCAAACAACCACTAGGTGGCAGCGCCGTGTTTAAGTTCCCAGGCCCCGGCAGTGTTTTCCTGAAAACTGCGGGCCTCCTCTGTCTGGAATGTGCCGGTAACGGGCTGTGTGCTGCTTTGGTGCAGGTATGTCTTCTGCCAGCTGTGGTGTGCAGCGTTGGTGTCAGCAAGCAGGGCAGTCTCATCCTGGAGCTAGTCTCGCAGGGTGTCTGTTTTGCCTCTTGGTTCAGGGTGTGGTGCTGCGGACTGATGCTGGGTGGCGCTGCGGTCAGTGGCTCTGTACCGCCTAGCGCCACCTGCCTTAGTGCCTCTGGAAGTGTCCTGTAGAGCGCATGCAGGATGGGCAGAGCAGCGGTGGCCAGTGTGGCAGCATGAGCCTCTGGAGACTCCTCTCTCAGGTGGGTGCTCAACTGCCTGGGGGTGCCACTGCAACTTTAATCATGCCAGTCAGCCAGTGCGCAAGCGGAGGCTCATTTGTCGAATCTATTGCCCTGCTCAGGGGTGGCCGATCTGCAGGGCAGCATGTGAGTCTGTGGTAATTTTCCGGCCGGCGCCTCCACACGCAAAGCGCTCAGCGGTGCAGCAGCTTCCTACCGCTGCAGGCGTGTCACCTTTCGTGGGGGCTGCAGGAGCATTTTGTGGGGTGCACTACTCACTTAGCTTTCACCGCAGCTTCCGCTCCTTATGTCAGGATGGATGGTGGCATGCTCACACAGAGTATCGCGCCACGCTGAAGGCCTCCTTAGACAGTGCCGCTAAGTCTCCTTCCGGCACACAGTAGAGGTGGTGCAGCATGTGAGCTCCGCTTCTGGCAGTGCGAGTCGGCAGTGTGCAGGCTACTCGAGACTGGTGCTGCGGCGACACCTGTCCCCATTTTACAGTGCTCAGTTCCTGTCACACTGACAGCAGGTGTTGGGGTGCCTCATGCTCCGGCAACTCCCTCCTCCCACGACAAACAGCAGAGCAGTCGCCAGCAAGCATGCAGGCTCAGACCCGCTCGTCGCCAATGTAGTGTCGGGCCTCAGGCCTGCATGATGAGAATAACGGACACAGACACCAGGTGGTAGAGTACAGCAACTGGCCACAAGCACATGCACCCAGGCCCTGTTATTGGCAGGGTCACGTTACTCGTGACACCCGTGATGGATGGGTGGGAATGCAAGTGTGTCCAGCCCTCAAGGGAGGGGCTGGGAATACAGATGCCTGCTAAACACTAGAACGTGTCCTGCAGGACACTACAGGGGTAAAGGTTCTCTGAGACAAATGTGGTATTTTCAACACTGAACTTTCCGTTAAGAAGCAGTGGTTCGAGTGGCACCCTGCTGCAACACTGATTTGCTTTCTTGCATGTCATCCATTGTAGCAGAATAAAGAAATGGACTGGGCGCATGCGCACCCATCCTAGTTATTGCGACTCCAATTCTCTCTCGTCCGTACACTAATGCAGGTCTGTGCCTTCACAACGTTACATTGATGACGGAGGGGTAGTGTACTCGCATATCCACTGCTCAAATTAATTCAAACTTCGCTATACTATTTAATTTATTTAATGCAGTTTTATATAGCGCGCACTTTACCCAAAGCCAAAGGTGTTGTAGCGCTTTATAAAAGAACCAGGTAAGTTACAAAAGGTACACAAGATAGACTAAACACGCTAGCAAGTTACATATATACAGTTACAAAGGTACACAAGATAGGCAGTACACGCTAATAAGTTACATGTATGCAACTACAATGCTAACAAATTACATACTTATAATGTAAATAATAAAAGGTGTCAGCGTTAAATTAAAGCAGGAATAAAATAAGTGGGCAGGATCGGCAGGGCACGGTGTGCTCCTACTTCTCTAATTTCATAGATTCCGTTCCCCTACTTTCTTCTTTTAAACATGCATGCCGGATGGCAGAAATTGCCAAGGCTGATAGTTAAGGCTCTGCTTTTGGGGATGGGCAGAACTGGCAGAGAAGGAAAAGGACTGTCTTTTCCTTCGCGCCCGGTGAAGACAAGGACAGTGTCCAGTTCTCCTGCGGCTGGCTGTTGCCGCCCCCCGTCTCTTTGTTCCCCTTCTTCCCTCTCTGTCTCGCTCGTCCTCATGTAGTGAAAACCGAGACTTCAAGAAGCAGGTATTACCTTCTCTTTCCTCCTTTCGTGTTTTTTGCTCCCCTGTGAAATGGATCCAAAAAAGAAACACTTTTGCTGGAAACGCCGTCTTTTTCTGACATTTTTCAATTTCTAAGTGCAGCCTCAGGGTGGAGAGAAAAAAGACATTCAAAATATGAAAAATAACTAACTAAAGCAAAACATAGTGGTTGCAAGGTGGCCAGGTTGATTTATTCACACCTAAACACATTAGCGCCACTTTACAGTGTTTGCCAATGAAGCATTTTTGTTTTCTCGTCTCTTTTTGAACAACATTGTTTCCCTGGGTGGGAAAGTGCACTATTCCTGGAGGTACTGAAATACCTGCTTGATTGGTGAATTGGAAAACAAAATGCGTACAGCGGCTGTGCGTTCACGAATGTGGTCTTTTAAAACCATATTGCCTACGTTTTGTAAGGATATAAGCAATAGGCATTGAAACGGGTCCCTTCTAGGCCGTGTAGTCATGGCCTTAACTTTCAAGCAAAAACACTCACTCATTTCTGAATAATGAGTGTAAAAGGAAAAAGGTAACTGTGAGAAGTTGGCCTGATGTATGATGTCACTAGTTCTAGTGTACACCTTACATCAGTCCAAACAACCCTTATGGTGATTGGTTGTAAAGTCAACCTTATAGACCAGCTATCCTAGTGGTAACATGGACAAGAGCAGTCTTAGGCTAAACTCTGAATGGCATGTGAAGCCAGCTGTGATACCATATATAATCCCTTGAATACCAAATGAAAGGACACCACAACAGATATATATATAAAATAAAGTGTATTTATTCTAGTCAAACCCTTAGCACTCTTTATGAGATTCGAGGTAAGTACAACACAGTCTTATTCAAGCATACATTAAGTCACACAGGTAAGTAATACAGTTAGGCCCTAGGGGCCACGCAAACCATATACTAAAGAAGTGGTATAAGGACCACTGTCACGGAAATAGAATAGGCCTAGGGAATCGCTGGGGCTACACTACACTACCAACTGTTAGGAAGTGGGAGGCCCACTGGATTCAGGTGCAGAGTGGAAACACTCACGTGTAATGCGTATAATCGATAGAAATAGTACAGTTCTGAAATAAGCAGTTTTAGGACACTTCTGGAGCAACTAGGAAGTCGAGACTCGGAAACTAGACCCTAGGATAGTCACTACCTTTGTGAGCACCGAAGTACCCAAGTTACCTAGCCCACAGGCTGCGGGTGCATAGGTGTGAACTTGCGTCGGGTTTCGTCATGGACTTCTATGGATGCCTGAAGGAAAGCTGCTGACAGGCAGTCAGTGCAGAGTGTCCGGTGGATCCCAAGGCCGGGATCAAGAAGGAAGGGTACCTGCAAGCAGAAGGGACAGAGTCAAGGTCACTAGCCAGTGACCACGTGGAACCAGGAAGGAACCAGGCGATGTCGTGAAGATTGTAGGTGAAGGGTGAAGCTTGTCGCAGCAGCCACGGGTACCAGGAGACGTCGAGGACGACCAGGAGGCGAGCTGTCCCACGAAGGCTCTTGCTGTCGGCGGCGTCGAAGTCGAACTAGGACTCACCAAGCCTTGTGTTGTAGTTTGAAGAAAACCATGAAGTCAAGAAGACGAGGTAAGTAAAGCATTTATTTCCTGTCATCCGCTCTCCTGAACTGAAGAGCTCTCCTCAACATTCTACTGTCACCTCTCAAGGGACATACCAAACAGGGTGGGAAACAGAGGGGTGTGCGGAGCATACCATTTAATACAGAACTGAGATTACAACACATCTCCCTATATATATGTAATAAGTGAAAACATAACATGACATATGCAATTTTGGCATCCCTGATACACCAACTACAGTTGCGATGCCACAGCGATTCTGTCCTTGCTCCACGTCTGACCATTCTCTAGGCGTACCACATTCTTGCCATCTTTATCCACTTTTTGTTGTGTCTGATACTTGCTCAACCCTGGTTGTGCATGTGTGGGCTTCTTTACAACTACAGTGGTACCCCTCGTGTACTCTTGTGTTTTGACTCCCTGACTATGATCATACCAACCCTTGTACCTACTTTGATGTTGGGATCTCAGCTGCTTACTGACCCCCAGGTCTGGGTTCACCATTTTTCCACCTCCCAGCCAGTGCGGGACCAGTTTGGTACACGGTTCCCTTCCCCTTAAGTTAACGAACGGAGACACTCCCGTGACCAGATTGGGGGTAGTGTGGTATGCCCAAATGCACTCTCTCAGGGAATCTTCCACGTTGAACCCACTAGCAATGGCCAACTGAATGTGCTCTTTTATGAACCTGTTAGTTCTCTCCACCAACCCATTGGCTCTCGGACAATAGAGTGCAGTTCTCTCGTGTTTTATGTTCAACTCTTCGAGAAAAGTGGTCATGGCCTCTGAGGTAAACTGCACTCCATTGTCTGTAACCAATGTTGCCGGAATGCCTTCATATACAAATACATTTTTCAAGAATGTGATGAGGTTACTCGTGGTAGTCTGCGGTGTGAACTTTACGTTTACCCAATGTGACGTGTAGTCCACCAAAACAAACATAAACCTCTTCTGGGTGCCAAGAACTTCCATGGGACCAATTATGTCGACTGCCAATTTGGTCCAAGGAACTTCTGGCACTACTACAGGGGATAAAGGTGTCTTACGTGTAACCTTGCTCTTATCACTACTAGCACAGCTGTTGCATTCCTTTACTTTAATCTCAATCATGGAGTCCATCTTTGGAAACCAGAAATCATTCCTGACTTTGCATTTGGTCAGGCTCCTCCCCAAATGGCCCTCATGGGCCAGGTCAATTACTTTGTTTCTCATGCTGTAAGGAGGAACAACTCTTTTCCCCCTATGTATTATATCCGACATAACTGATAATTCATATCTCACTTCCCAGAAATCCTTTACTTCATCTGGGACTTGAGAACGGTGTTCAGGCCAACCATTGAGAATTAGCTCTCCGAGGATGCTCATTTCCTTGTCCCCCGCCATGCTTTTCTCCCACTCTTCCTTCGACAAGGAAGAAAGATGCATTGAAAAAATAGGAGCGTCTAACTGTTCTTCTTTTGCATACTCCTGCAGGGGTGACCTTGACAAGTAGTCTGCAATTATATTCTTAGGACCTGGTAAATACTCTACCTTGAAGCAATAGTTTTGTAACCCCAGGACCCATTTAGCAATGCGTGGGGAATTGTTGTGTATATTTTTTGGTGAAAACATGAAGGTCAAAGGCTTGTGGTCAGTGTGTATAACAAATTGTATCCCCCACAGGAAAAATTTAAAATGGTTCACTGCCCAGAAACACGCCAAAGCCTCCCTCTCAATCACGGAATAGTTCTTCTCCGCCGAGTTGAGCGTCCGTGATGCAAATGCAATAATGGTGACCTTCCCTTGTTCATGTTGAGATAGCATTGCTCCCAACCCTTTGTTGGAAGCATCTGTGGTCAGGACCGTTTTCTTGCATGGGTCGAATGTGCCCAACGCAGGTGACTCAAGAATGCTCTTCTTTATTGCCTTAACCGCCATGCTGTGTTTTTCCTCCCACAGAAATTCCTTGTCTTTTTTTAGCATGTCACGCAACTCATCACACATGTCAGCAAAGTTCCTTACATATTTAGACATGTATTCAGCAAGACCTAGAAATTATTTAAGTTCTTCCTTGTTGGTAGGATCATGGGCGTCTATAACTGCATGGACCAAACTATACTTAGGTTTGAACCCATCTTTGGAAATGGTATGACCCAAATAGTCAACAGAGTCTACTTTAATTTTACACTTTTCCAGTTTCACGGTTAAACCTGCCCTGGTCAATCTTTGACACACCGTGTTGAAAATGGCATCATGTTCTTCTTCCGTAGCCCCATACATTAAAATGTCATCTTGGAAACATAACGTGTTTTTGACACCATCCAACACTTGTTGCATCACTTTCTGGAAGATAGATGCCGCCGAGGCTAAACCAAACGGCATCCTTACAAACATGTAAGCACCAAACGGCGAGGAAAACGCCGTTAGCGGTCTAGAATCGGGGTGTAACTCGACTTGGTGGTAGGCCATGGACAAATCGATGACTGAGAAAAAACACCCTTTACCCATTGTGCTCAACATTTCATTTATGTTGGGCAGAGGAAACCTCTCCACCCAGATGTTGTCGTTTAGGCTGCGTAAGTCAACACACACGCGGATACCCTTGTCGTTGGCCTTGGACGCTAAGACCAGGGGGGCCAACCATTCAGATGCATCAATGGGTTGTATAACCCCCATGTCGCATAGATTGTCCAATTCGTTTTTTAGAACTTCTCTCAAGCGCAACGGCACAGGGCGCGCCCTATGAACTACTGGTTTTGCGCCTTTCTTAACTCTGATTTTGTGCTGGAACTCTTTCAGTTTACCTAGTTTTTCTGTAAACAGGTCAGGAAAGGCCTTTTGTAGACGATAGCATTCATTGTTGTCAAGGGTGTCTACCAAAATGACTTGTTCCTTGTTATTTGGATCAAGGATGATACCTAGTACTTTTTGGTGCTGCCATCCCAAAAGGTTCGCCCCTCTTTCAACCACATACACTTTTCCCATCATAGATCTGCCTTTAAATTCTATGTGGCTATTCAACATCCCCACTAGGGGAATGGGGTCTCTAGTGTACCCCTCAGGAGAAATGTCAGGGGGATGTAGCATGTTTTTGCTGCAACCTAGGATTTCCTCGAAGTCCTTTTCATTTATGAGAGTATACGGGGAACACGAATCAGCAAACACTTCAATGGCTTTGTTGTCTATATGTATTACACATTTGGGATAGTTGGGCTTGGACGTTTCATCACTGTCCTTGACTTGGAAAACGAATCTTGCCTGAGTTTCTCCACTGGGATTGCTGACCCTGGAAGTGTTACTAGTCCCTTCCCTGCATACTCTGGCCAAATGCCCTCTTCTGTTGCATTTTTTACACATAATACTGCGTGCTGGGCAAAATGGGCTATTCGCTAAGTGGTTGCTGCTTCCACACCTGTAGCATTTCAAATTTTGACCTTCCTTGTGGACGGATAGATTTTTCGCACTTTCCCTATTATGCACCTTAAGCACTTCTCCATCAACTTCTTCACATTGAATGGGGGCGACCACTTCTTCCTTTGCTTTCATCTCTCTAACACACTTGGCCGTGTGCTCAATAGATTGGGCAATGGCAACGGCCTCCTTTAAGGACGGATTTTTTGCAAGTAATTTTTCCTGGACTTTCCCACTGTTAGTACATCTTACTAGTTGGTCTCTTATTAAAGAATCATTAAGCTCCCCAAAGTCGCACAATTGCGTCAACCCTCTAAGAGCCGCTATGTAATTATTGATGGATTCGCTCTTTCCTTGTACTCTGCTAAAGAATTTGTGGCGTTCAAGCACTACGTTGACTTTGTCTCCAAAATGAATTTCTAATTTCATCAGTGTCAGGTCGTACGCATCAGCATCATCCTCTTCCTCCAGTTCAGGCTCAGGTAAAGTTTCGTAAACTTTACGACCATGCACCCCCAAATTATGCAATAGTATGTGTTGTTTACGCAACGGAGAAAACCTTTCTCCACCCATCGCAATCAAATAGGATTCAAACAGCTTAGTCCAGTCCTTCCAGTGTATTTCTGGATCACCACAATCATTTAAAAATGAGGGCGGTTGGCTCATGCCAGGCGTACCCATAATGTGTGAAAAGGAGGGTACTTGGTTGACGTAACCTGCCTGGCAGGTGTGTGAAAACACGGTGCGGTCAATCACCCGCTGGTTAAATCCACACTAACAGAGCCTTGTATAGGGGATACTCCAAGTCACACTAATCCCCTAGTAACGCAATATAGGTTGTGGGACTCTGGGGAAACCCCTGCTGAGGAGACCTTAAATAGCGTAGCTTACAGTGTGTGTGCGCATCACAGCACAGAACAGAAACGCACTGTAGAACAAGAAGCAGGGGTTCTACCTCCTTCTTTGGGTGCGCATCGTAGAACTCCAAGAAGGCACGTGGAATGTGTGCCCATCACAGTGGAAGCAAACAAAGAGAAATGGAAAGGTCTTACTTTAAAAGACGAATTTTCTCCCTGGCTGGCAGATCGCTGCGCAGAACCCGAAGATCGGTGGCTTTCCGATTCACGGAGGCAGGACCCGGCTGATGTTGACTGGAACACCGGTGATTTGCCCTGAGGCGTCGACTGCCAGCTTCACCGTGGTCCCGGCAGGCACAGCTGAAACGCCGGTAACTGACAGGATGCGTGTCCCCCTCACAGCCGCTGAACTCAATGAGGCGAGGGCGTGAACTTTCCCGCTGCGAAAACAGAGCCTGCCGGCTGACTGAGACGCCGGCAACTGACAGGAGGCGTGTCACCCTCACGGCCGCTGTATTCGATGAGGCGAGGACGTGAACTTTCCTGCTGCGGAGACAGCTGACTGAGGGGAACCCAAGGTACGTACACTCCTCTAGTGTCAACGCGCCTGGGGGAACAAGAACATGTAGAGTTCCGCGCCGCTACTGGATGAACGAAGGAGAGTCTTCCTCAGCTGAGGAGACTGAGGTTCCACGGCGGGTTTACACCACAGGATAAGCGGAGAGCACCATGAGGAGGTTGTCAAGGAGCCAGTTGCTGCGATTCCTCGCGTAGGTTCGTCGTGGAGTCAAACTGCCCCAAACGTTTTCCTGTCGTCCTTTTCAGCAAATCTGGAGAGAATGTAACGAAAGGGGAGATGACAGGCTGCCCCCTGCGCAGAGACGTCGCCAGTGTTGTAGTTTGAAGAAAACCATGAAGTCAAGAAGACGAGGTAAGTAAAGCATTTATTTCCTGTCATCCGCTCTCCTGAACTGAAGAGCTCTCCTCAACATTCTACTGTCACCTCTCAAGGGACATACCAAACAGGGTGGGAAACAGAGGGGTGTGCGGAGCATACCATTTAATACAGAACTGAGATTACAACACCTTGGCAAGCGGAACCCACGAAGAATGGAGGACTTGCTTCTGGTGCAGACCAGGAAGGTCTGGGGTGCTTCTCTTTTGCAAGGAAGCGGGAGCGAGTCTGGAGGAGCCAAACCAGCAGTGAAGATTTAAAGGTGTGTCGTCACAAAGGCCGCTAGCCAACGGGCAAGCAACCGGACAGACG
The DNA here is from genome assembly GCF_964204655.1 of Triturus cristatus. Taxonomy (NCBI): domain Eukaryota; kingdom Metazoa; phylum Chordata; class Amphibia; order Caudata; family Salamandridae; genus Triturus; species Triturus cristatus. The sequence continues at coordinate 1,044,220,608 of NC_140593.1, read as the reverse complement.
CGGCAAGCAGGAAAATGCAGAAGGGCCCCACGCAGGACTCGTGGAGTGTGGGGGGCTGATCTTCAGTGCAGATGGTGCTTGGGGCTTCTCAATCCCCGGTGCACAACGTCGAGGGTACCTCAGAAGCTGCGCTGGAAGATACTCGCCACTTTTCCCAGGTAGCCGGTCCCACGTCTCTCGTCGCCTCCACGGATCTCAGCTCGGCTGTGGATGTGGATCAGGGTCGGAGAAGTCTGGAAGTCAAGGCTCTGGTCAGGCTCTGCAGTCGGTCCCTCGTAGAACTTCAGCAAAGCAAAGGGTAAGTCTCTTGATGGTGCCTGTTTGCACAGGGTAGCCACTCCTTGGCCACAAGGGAGATTCTTCAGTCTTCTTCTTTCGTCGAATGTCGAAGGTCCAGAGTTTCTGTTCAAGTTGCAGGTTCAGGATAATCTAATCTCCTGGGGCCCAGCTACCACTCTTATCCAAATCTGGGGGGCTGGGTTGCCTGCTAGGTCACGCCTTATGGGTGGGACCTGGGAGGGGGGTGGTTACACCCCCTTCCCTTTGTCCAGTTTCCGGTTTGAACTTGACTATGCATGGGACACCTTGTGTGCCCCAGGCAGTGTCTCGTTTCTTTCATCCCTCCCTGCCCCAATACACTAAGGCCTGTCTGAGGTGGTGCTCGTGCTGGAGCAGAGTTTTCTGTTGAAAATTCATCGGGTTTTGAAGCTTCAGTTGTCTAAACGTGGTAAAAATAAAATTACTAATTTTTAATCATTAATTATTTGTTTTGTGTAAATGTTTTTTATTAATCAATATGTATGTATTAACAAGAGAAAACCGACACGAGGGAACGCTTACGTGTTGCTATTGACAATGTGCATGTTTTATTAAATAAACGTTGCTGAGTTCTGTTTATTTTTAAGCACGAAACGCTTTTGAATTAATGCTTTTTTGTGTTGCTAAAGCTAGATAATTGTATACACATAAGGGTATTAGTGGGGTTAACACTGTTTAATCACTATGCTGTGGTAACGTTGTTTTGTCTCTTTTAATTAAGATGGTCTATTGTGGCCTATTGTGGCCTACTAAAAGATGGCTGACTCTTGAAGCCTGGTTTCGAGTGAGAATTTGTGATGGAAAAGGCCTTGCTGAATATGGACGCGAGTCATCTGTCCACAGTCCTTGCCTGGTTAAAACTTTCCGTGAGGACAGCAGCAGATCTGGGCATGTTTCCAGATGCATTGGGACAGCAGCCTTGGCAGCCTTGGAAAACAAAGGAGCTTTAAAGAAAGACTCTAAACTCTGAGCTCACCAGAGGAAATGTGTGGAAGTTGAGAAGAAACATTTTAAGATTTAGTTCCTGTTCTGTCTTTTTATTTTTGTGACTTTTTCTGAGCGGAGATTTTTCAAAATGTAGCGATGCTACATCCTTTCCTTCTCGCTCTACTCAGCGGTTCGGCGGATGAAGAATATTAAATGTTTCTTTCCTTTGTCTGAATTATTATAAATATACTAGACTAGAGAGGGTTTCATTCCATTGCGTTTTGCCACTTTGCCATTTTCTTCCCAAACCTGCGTTGGTGAGGATCGATGCTGTGAGGACGGTGACTTGGGAGATTTCTGCAGAGAGACTTGTCCTGATGACCCATTCTGACATTTAGCTAGAATAGGTAATTATGAGAAAATGATTTATTCTGATTAATTTCTTTTGACTAATTTTAGATAAAGAATCATAATTTTAAATATGGTGTTGGTGATTATTTCTTATCAATTATTTAAGTACTCTATTTGATTATTGATGTATAGATTGTTTAGATTATGACAATTGCAATAGCTAGGTCTTATCGACCTCGGTGTAGTTGTGGGGTTTAGGAGTTTAGGAGTTTTCTTTCCACAGGTTCAATCTGCATCACTCGCACCTCCCAAGGCAGGAAACCTATTGTCCAAGCCTCCCGTGCCGGGATCACTCCCAGCAGCAGGAGGTCAGACTTGTGTCGTGGCAGCAGCATCCATTTTGTGATGCTGGGGCTCTGGTTAACTTTAACCGGGTAAGTAGGTTTCAACATGTCTTCTCCCTCTAGAAGGGAGGGATAATATCCTCATCCCCAGAAATGGGATGGGGGTATTATTCGAAAGTGTTAGACACCTTACACGACATGTTTTGATACAGCCAAACCATAGTTACCATAACCGTTTAAGATTATAAGGCACTTTAAGAGTATATGGTAGGCTATATCATAGAACAGCTATAAGGACATGGTTCCGAAAGCTGCAGACAGGCTCAGCTCATGCTAGAGTACCATCTCACATGTTACCAAGCACTCTGCCTCCAGGATTGTTAAGGCCTGCCATAGGAGTGGCTGATAGGTACACATGTGTCTATATCTAAGATAGGTATAGGAATACTACACCTAAGCAAGGGGTGATTACACGACCTTGCCCCAGCTGAGTGATCAGCCAGTTGTGTCATAATGGAAGGCCAGGCCAGGGGTGGCATAATACATGCTGCAGCCCCTGGTAGGCCTAGGATACACCTATGCCCTGGGTACCTAAGGTACACTGTACAGGGGCCAATAAGGTGACCCTATCCAAATGGGTTATGCACCTAAGGTACATAGTATCAATTTAGAGAGAGAACAGCAGGGCTGTGGGTCTGATTAGCAGGCCCACAGCCACATCTAAGTCGAAAACCAGTAAAGCAAAAGCAAAAAGTGGGGGTGAACATAGAAAGCAGACCCTACTCTCCTACAGTAACCATGTTGTTCCTGCTTACATTTCACATGCTTTACTTAATCTTCCATCCCCTATGAGTGTTTGCTTTTTCTAGGATGTTGTTAATTTTGTAAAAAAAAAAATTTAGGCAGCATATTGCTCTTGTCTAGTGCATAATTTGAATTGAGTCACATCCAGGTGTTTATAGCGGGTCAGTGCAGTGCAAGTTTCTCTCACTGGGGCAGTATGGTGTTTAGTGGGGGAGAGGATGTGGCACTATGGTCAGAGCTGCTGTATTTGGAACTGGGGGACCGGGTTCAGCCTTCATGACCAATCCACCAGACCACTCCCCCTGAGGGAGCACATTCCCATGCTAGACCTTAGAAGGCCCGCCAGATCTTAAAAGCCCTGGTGTCTTAGCACCAGCAGGTGGACCCTAGCAGTGGCAAATGTGGGTTAACCTTGAAGGCCTGTCCACCACAATTCATTCTGAAGTTCACCTCAAGTCTTGCAGGCAGGCCTATGAAGCTGCACACTAAAAGTGACAGTGACTCTGTCACTGAGGTCACAGGTCCCTTGAGCAGGGTGGCTCGAGGGCAGTGCAACAGCACCAGGCGCTGACTTTAGGTGGTGGTGTCGTGTTTGCAAGTATAATATGGTTTTAACATTCTTGCTGCCTCCTTCCTGACCTCCATCAATTTTTGGCAACAATAAAAATGTCTTAACTGCAGGGATTAGTGTTCTTAGTAGAGAGAGATGGAGTTTTGTCTAGTGGAAGTTTTGACTCATGGAAAGGAAGCACAGAGGTTTAATGTGCCTGCTGCTAAGAACATGTACCATGCAGATCACAAAGTGCACATAATGTAAATAGGTCAGTGGGTTACTACTTTTGTCAGAGAGACACTATTGTTACTTGCAGTTAATAAGTTAAAATCCTAACATAGAACAGTGAGCTATTAACTGTCATGTAAGAGCTGCATGCAAACTACAGGGTATAAATCAGAGCATTATGGTTTTCCTCCCAGTCTTTGATTATCCTAATGTTGCAAAAAGTGTTCATTTGATAGAATTCAATTCTGATTATTAAAGAGAACCCCCAACCATGGTATTACGTTTTAAATTCTGAGTTTGTGTTTCTCCAGACCAATCACGATTCAACTCTGCTGCCTACTAGTATGGTTGTCATATGACTCCTTAAGTAAATCAACAAGCATTTACAATGCAATGGTCTCGGCATTGTTAAAGTTAGAGCTATTGGTATTGCTCATGACATTATTTTTGTTTTTTGTTTTTAAAACATTTAAAGAAACGGCATTGTTATTTACAATGTCAATAGCTAAATCACTCTCAAATGCGAGACATATTGCATTTGCACCCACACACAGAGCCACACGCACAAAGCCACCCACACACACAGAGCCACTCACATAGCCACCTACACACACACAGAGTTACCCACACACAGACAGAGCCACCACGCATAGAGCCACCTACAAAAAAAGCCAGCCACACACACAGAGCCTCCCACACGCACACAGAGCCACCCACACACACACAGCCATCTGCGCTCCCTCAGCCGGCTTGTGAGTGTAACGTCCCATGTGCTTGTGCTGGCGTCACTAGGATAAGCTCGTCCCCATTGTTTGGTTTGCTGCGCGTGTTAATGACAGCTTTGCGGTAATTGTTCATTGTATGTAAGACATCAGGCCAATCTGAGCTGTCAGTCTAAGGAACAGGGCCTGGATGCTCGCTTTGGCCCCTATACTATGGACATCTTATCGTGTAACTATATAGCAAGCTGCTTCCGTGCGCATTCGCATCATCGTCTTTATGAAGTCTGCAAAGGGAGATGTTCAATTTGCTTATGCAACTGAATGAAAGGCTGCAGTGGGTTCAGAGCTCGTATATAAAGAGGTGTACATATTTTCTATTAGCTGTGTTGTGGGGCTTTTTCTGCGTCTGTCCAGCGATAAACTGATCGCCGCACTCCCATGTCAATTCCTTGTAAAGCTAGGAGTCTCCTTCACGTGCTCTTTGAAATGACGCAGTGAAACACCCGCCATGTTGTTTTACTGAAGGATGGGGTGTAACATCTAAAACCACGAGGCCAGCCAAGCAGTGTGGCTAGAAACTTCCTTGTGCATCCAGCTCGAGTGCTTGAGCGGCACAACTTTTGGCAGTTTTTCACTCGGAAGACTGTTGGAGAGCTTCATTGCAGATATGTGACCGGGTCGCCTCTGTTCAAATCACTGTCGCTATGTAACCCTCGCCCCCTTTTTACTGTCCTGTACAGTACGGGGGAGGGGGGCTGCACGTAGCGGACTTTCCTGCACACCGCGCTTCTGCCATTTCTAATCTCTATAAACCAGTTTACTGTATCCTGCAAGCGTTTCAACGTTGGTGATTGCCAGGAAGTACGTAGCACATCGGGGGCTTGATGGCAAGCAGTGTGTGCCAGTGGTATTTAGCCAGCAGATAGACCCCTAATTAAAGCATGAGTTGTTTGACTAGCAGGAGCGGCAACTCTAATGGTGTTTTTAGTGCTTTGTGTAGTTTTCCTATTGACTGTTGTCTGTGTGAGTGATGTTGTGAAGCCTGGGCAGTTCTCAGTGAAATGATGAGCGAGGGGGCGGAGGGACGGAATGGCTCTCTCATGGATGGGCTTCACCAGACGGCGAGCCATCCGCGGAAAGGCGGGACCGTCCAAGTTGGAGGGACCGTGTTTAGACCGAGGAGCACCAAGGAAGCCGAGAGCAGGGGGAGTGGTGGACGGGGATGACGCCATGAACACCACCGCCTTTCTCCGAGGTCAAGCAGAAATGCCTCGGAGAAACGCAGTGGCATTTTCGGATTGGGGGGCGGGTTTTTCTTTCTCTCCTTTTCCCATTGGCTGGAATGTTTACATTCCAGAGGAGAGAAAGAAAGTAAAAAACACGCCCCTGAATCCGAAAAAGACGGGGCTTAAACGGACAGACGCCCCTCTCCTCCAATGGCTGGCCTCCGTTTAGGAAGCCAGCCGATGGAGAAGAGGGGCGGGTTCAAGCCCCGTACTAAAAAACATTAAATCTCGCGAGCGAGACTGCGCAAGCGAAGCCTTCGCTAGCCGAGACCTAAAAAGAGGGGCACTGTTCCAGAGTGAGTGTTGTGGAGAGTCAACAACGCACTACTAAAGGAGGGGAGAGCAAGAAGGTGGAGGTCAGGGCCCTAATAATAGGGATGGGGAGAGACATAAATTGTCTCTTGATGCCCTCACACACCCCGAGGGATGTCATGCTTCATCATCGGGCTAGTGCTCCTCGTCGGGCCGGCGGTGCAATGCCCTACGGGTCCCCCGAAGGGTCTCTTTGACGGAGATCTTTTTAGAGAACTTCCGATTGGTGCATGGGGGTGTGTGGGTAAGGGTCCTATGTGGGGAGTGATGCGTGCGTGCAGTGCGTATTAAAAATGCCTAAGGGTTACCAGAGAAAAGTTTTAATAGGGAGGTACCCTTGGCAGAATAAAAAACCCGTAGGTTGAGGAGTTACCCAAGGGGGTGCAATGAGCCCAGGTAACTATGCTGAGGTCGACATGTTTCACGCCTATGTTGGTCTAGTAGATCCCTGGCGTTTCATCAGGACCAAAAGTGAAGGCAGAGTGGGGTGAGTGCACGAACGTGTTAGTGTGAGCGGGGTAACATTGGCCTTATCACACCTATAGGGGGGAAAAAGAACGCTGCCTACAAACTACAAGTCAGTGGCGGCTGGACAGGGTAGGCAACAAGCGCCGACACCCAAGTAAACCCCCCAAGACGGTGCGGGCATCCAACGCCATAAAGCTCATGGAGTAACATTATCTCCATATTTAGGTCAGAATCAAAGGGGGAAAAAAGACTTTCTTTCTAGGTACAGCCGCCACTGACTAGTAGTTTGTAGGCAGCGTTCCTTTTTCCCCCCTATAGGTGTGATAGGGCCAATGTCACCCCGCTCACACTAACACGTTTGTGCACTCACCCCACTCTACCTTCACTTTTGGTCCTGATGAAACACCAGGTATCTACTAGACCAACATAGGCGTGAAACATGTCGACCTCAGCATAGTTACCTGGGCTCATTGCGCCCCCTTGGGTAACTCCTCAACCTTCGGGTTTTTTATTCTTCCAAGGGTACCTCCCTATTAAAACTTTCTTCTGGTAACCCTTAGGCATTTTCAATATGCACTGCACGCACGCATCACTCCCCACTTAGGACCCTTACCCACACACCCGCATGCACCTATCGGCAGTTCTCTAAAAAGATCTCCGTCAAAGAGACCCTTCGTGGGACCCGTAGGGCATTGCACCGCCGGCCTGACAAGGAGCACTAGCCCGATGATGAAGCATGACATCCCTCGTGGTGTGTGAGGGCATCAAGAGACAATTTATGTCTCTCCCCATCTCTATTATTAGGGCCCTGACCTCCACCTTCTTGCTCTCCCCTCCTTTAGTAGTGCGTTGTTGACTCTCCACAACACTCACTCTGGAACAGTGCCCCCCTTTTTGATTTACTTATCATTCTTGTGGAGCGTGGGCACTGGACCATCAACAGGCTCCCGGTCCCCCCCTCTTCTTATTTGACACAATGTCATATGACTCCTACACCTTGTAGTCCTTTGCCTTATGTAGCATTCCCTATACAGTGATTTACACACATAAGATTGATTGTCTCTGTGTAATATGTGTGATGTAAAGTGCTCCGACACCCTACACTGGTATTAGTGGTGCTGTACATTTTCTGATACTTTATTATTTTGACATTTTCACACATACTAACAGTCTCTGCAAAGATTTTTCCTTATTAGTACCAGTGGAACATACAACCGCAGCAGTGAGAAAGGTGACCAGTCAACCTTTGCAAAGGGCCCACCACTTCACAGCAGCACAAGTCACATTTTTTCGTTTGAGCTGTAAACAATTTAATAGTTAAAATCGTCAGACTATGCAGCAGATGATGTATTATGTGGCAAATATGGCAGAGCCATAATTATGTGGAAAACCTTTGCAAACTAGGATATTTTGCCATTCATGTTTGAACTGCTCTTGTGGAAAAAGGTAGAAGTACTGATGACAGAAACTCCATGGCTGGGAGACAAATGGCTTGTGATGCCACTTTTAAGGATATTTGGGACATTCTTTGATTGGAAACAAATCCCACTTTGTGAATGTATTTTAATGTCAATAACTCATTAAACCTTAAACATGTGTATCCATTGGTTAAATTAAATAACGTAATAAGCTGTAACGGGTTAGTGATATGGGAAACAAGTACAAAAAATTGGAATATTTTGCTTTTTCTGCCACACCTCTGACTCCGCCCACTGACCCAATCCGTTGGTTATTCCCGCCCTCTGATTCTCTGCCCACAGTTCCCCTACTTTTTTCCCCCCACTTCGACCACTGAGTAAAATACATGTTTACAAAGTTGACCTCATGTGAGTGCTAGATGCCCCTAAGGCTCAAAGAAATGGGTTGAATTATTCCAGGAATTTCTTTGGAGGACAAGAGTTTTAAGATCTGTTTTGAAGGTCCAGAAAGAGGTGGTGGTTCGGAGGGATGGAGGAAGTGAGTTCAATATTCTGGCTGCATTACCAGAGAAGGATTGAGCCATAAATCGTTCCCTTTTGAAGGAAGGAGGTTTGAGCAGTAAGTTTTCCCCATTGCTTGAAGGTCTATAGCCTCCTGAGATTTTGAGTTTACTAGTCAGATAGCGTTGGGTGGAGGTGTACAAGGCTTTGTGGGTGATACAGGCAGTCTTGTAAATTGACTTTGCTTTACTAGGAAGCCAACGAAGAGACAACAGTATGGGTATGATGTATTGTATTGTAATTGCATTTATATAGCGCTTACTACCTCTGACGAGGCGTTGTAGCGCTTTGTTTGCGAGTAGCAAGCTACTCCGGAACCCATTAAGGATTAGTGTTTAATTAGTATAGTGAAATATGAAAGTCATTTGAATGATGGATACATTAGTCAGTTGTTTGGATTGAGAAGGATAGCATAGGGATAGAAGAAGTGAAAAAGGTTTGCATTTATATAGCGCTTGTTACCCCTAATGGGGTGATGTGATAATTTCTTTTGGCCCCATATACGAAGCGAGCTGCTGAGTGGAGGATGGATTTTAGAGGGGAAAGGTGGGATTGCGGAGGCCAGCAAGGAGAGAGTTGCAGTAGTTTAATCTGGAAAGAAACAATGATTGGGCCAAGTTTTTTTTAGGTCTTGCTCAGGAAAAAAGCACTGAACCCTCAAGAGAAGGCGCAGGTGGTAGCGTGCATTCTTGGCGATGGTATTGATATGGAACTGTAAGTTGACAGGGGTGTGGAAATGTTTAACAAAGCTACTTGGCCAAGGGACAAAATGTTACAGAAATCTACTTGCCCTCTGTAAATATCTGCTAGCCCTACCTACTGTATAAATTACTAAGCTAGGTCTGCACAGAGAGAGCCTGCACTGCAATCAGTGCAACATATATGCAATACATATTTCAAACGCCAGTTCAATTATGCCGTGAATGGTGATGCACGCTTATATGTAAATGTTGAATTGGCTAGTTGTACAGCATGTGTGAAGATGTCATTGTGCACTGCACCCACGTATCAGCAGGTTTGTCTGTGACAGACTTTCATATGTAAAGAAATGATATCTAAAGACAGAGTGCAGACTGGTAATTGACTAAATTTCTTGCTGTCTTTGGGGACGACTGAACCTATAGGACAGAAGGGGGTTCTCCTTCGTATGGCCAACTCATAGCTCTCCTGTTTCAAAAGTACGCAAGAGATGTTCTGATAAAAATGTGTGGATGGGAATAACTGCACTTTTTGGCCAAGCTTATCAAATCTTCATGGAGCAGCAAAATCATGTAGCAGAGGTACTGTGGTTCACTTAAACCGTATCCACGATTCTTGTCAGAGTTTCTATACTTTGAATGGGAAAGTTAAATCAATTTCTCTTGTAACACACTTGGGCAGGTGTAAGGTGGTTATATTATGGTGTATGCAAGGCAACATCTGCACATTCTTCTCCCACACAAGAATCATATACAAAACTGGCAATATCAGTGCAAGGTTCTCTTGCACAGTACCGGTGTAGTAATGGCGGAAGCAGCAGCAGAGACTTCACTGAAATGGAGAGGCAACTCTTCAGAGGATGTGCAAGTTTGTCTAACTCAGAACAAATGTTATGTAGAACATATGACACACACACACTTACATAGCAGCAAATAAAACTTCATTCCCTTCTCACAGCAAAGGGAAGGACAGCCAAGTTAAAGAAACAGTCAATCTAGAAGTGGAGGGCTAAGGATCATTGTGATGGAGGGGTAGTGAGTCACTGGAAAGACTCAGCATTCCATGTCACACCTAGCAAGGACACTTGGGCTCAATCACAGAGTTGGAAACCCTTTCCTGTCCTAATGGATATTCAAGGCAAATTTGACGAATTAAGATTATTTATGCTTCAGCTACCAGGATATCTAAATCCAATATTAACTGTTCAGCTGAACAGACATCCAAAAGTGCCACTACTTGTTAGGTCTCGCCTTGCTATCGCGTAAGCGATCGCAAAGCGAGACTATAGAGAGCGGGTTTGAAAAGTGCTCCGAAAAAGCGGATTGCATGGCTAATCACGCGCATCGTGCCGCCATGCAATCTGCTTTTTCGGAGCTCCCCCTCCTGGAATGCGCTCCCCCGCCCCCAAGCGGGCACGCCACGCTTCGCTGGGCTTGTCTTTTTTTGAAAACTTAAAGCGCTTGTATTCATGTGTGAAAACTTTCGGGTAAAACAATTTTCACCCCTGGTCTCTTGTTTTGAACAACTAAATCAGGAAGAAAAACAAACCGGAGGATTTCTCCACAAAATGCGAGACGCCCTCGTGAATGCTAAAGCGTTCAGCAATCGCGCCCCAAAGCCGCAGTTTGATGTGTAATTACCGCGGCATCCTCCGCGTGCCGCATGGACCGGAGGATCGGCAGACAAACACCCGCCTAATTGACAACAGCGTTGCATCTTTCCTCCACAAATAAATGTCAGATGTGCAGAAAAGTAATCACAAACGAGCTTGCGCAGGTAATTATGTTATCAATGCCACTTCAGAGCACTGCGAGAATATTTTTGAAAAAGAGAATTAATTACCTGACTGCAGCAAGCGTTTCATATCCGCGCAGGAGATCGTCACGGCGTTCCCTCATCCCAAAACAGGTGCGGGCGGTGAGCAAGCCGGAAGCGTTGTGCCTGGGCGGGACTCCTGTCACACTCACGGCCGCGGCCCTCCGAGTATTCGTTTGGTTGCTCTCTGTCTGTGTAATGCTGCTCGGAGCGTCTTGGCCCTCGGGAGCTCTCACTGTAATTATTCCATATGGCACTGGCAGCCGGTTCGTCCATTGCTGTCCATGTCCAATGAGGCATATGTGTGTGTTATCGGTGCCCGAAAAGAGACAAAGGCCTAGGCACACAGCGGCCACAAATGGAAACGTGTTACGAGTGGTCGCCTTCAGACAGGTCTGTCTTTTTAGCCAATAGAATGTTGCATTCTGGGACTTGTAGTTTCATTCTGAAGTCAGCAGGGGTGAAATACACCACCTTGCTAAAGGTTACAAGTTATCAAATCAAGACAGGTTGTCGATGTCATTAATAACAGAGGCCAGTGGGCAGATATGAAAGTCGCTTACAATTACAGCACCTTAACTGCAAAACTATATTTATAAAGGGTTTAAGGCACGCAGGATTTAATTTAAACCATGCATGGTAGACAAACGGTTAATAACTTTCATTCTTAGGTTTGCCTCAGCTACACACAAAGTGATCCCATGAGCCACTGCGTGGCATCTTCCGCTCCTCTTTGTGTTTTAGACAACACAACCGTGCTTTCTAAAAGTGGCATTGTGACCGCTGGAAAGAAATCACGTTATTTTAGCACCTGCCATGGTTCTTATTTCGACTTTACTGTTGCAAGTAGTATGGGCTAAAAGAAATCCCTGTATGCAAAGTGCTGACTGTTAAAAAACTAAAACTGGCTGACGACGTGTACATAGTCAAGTTTCAAGGCCAGGTTTTTGTTTTTTTAGCATTCTGGTACCTGTATCCCTACTCATTCCATTAAAAAAACAGGAATGCAGCTTGCAAAATATGAATAATTTCTTTGCCCATTAGGGCTTGTTTCTTTTTTTCTTAATCTCCCACCCCACCACCCTGTCTGGTAGTTGCTGCTACTGCCGTCTTCTAAATCAGGCCACCTTAAAGGATAAAACTCTAGCTTATTGAATGTGATGACTATTTTTACTCTATTTGAGTTCTAATCCCTTTACCACCATTATTGCAACGGCTGAGGACCAAGTTAAACAAGCATTTGCAATGCAATAGGTCTCGGATTTACCTGAGTTTAAGCTATTGGCATTGTAAACAACAATGCCTTTTATTTATTTTTTAAAATCAAAAATAATAAAAGGCATTGTCATTTATAATGTTAATAGCTCAAACTCGCGTAAATGCGAGACCTGTTGCATTGCAAATGCTTGTTTTTATTTTCTCTCAGTCATCTAACCACTTCTGCAGACTGACTCGCATCTAGTATTTCCCTGAAGGACCAAAAAAGGTTGTAGGAGGAAGGGAGCAGGGGGTACACCAAAACCATACTTAGTGCACGGACCAAAGCACTGCACAAATGCCAACATGTCAAAAGCCATCTCTACCTGCTCCCTAGCCCTAGCCATAAGAGGTGTAAAGGTCTTAGAGTACACACAACCCATCCTGTATAGTGCATTTGATTCTTTAGCAATTAAGGAAAATCTACAACTCCTCTCAACCTGAGCCTACCCACCACTTCAGACAAAATGGAAACGCACACCTTGCACTGACAGCAAATAAAGTTAACACCCCTAATTAATAACTGGAACATAAAGCAATGTATACAGCACCTACTGCTGATGGTTGCAGGCAAAAGACCCTCCAGTAATTGCCCCACCCTTCATAACAGATAATACGTAAATACAATAACGCACAAATGTGCTATTGTTTTATTTCGCACAGGGTACATCTTTAGCCAGAAACGGTTTGGAGGTAGATTGCTAAAATATAAATCCGTAGTAATCTAGGAACCAGTTAGGTGTTAATAACTAACAAACACACTTTGGGAGTGAGCCTTTAGCTGGAGTGCTACTGCAACCAGATCACATCCCATATTTCCGGACAAAGGCAGAGAAAGAAGACATTAGGAATGTTGGAGCACCATGCTAGAGTGCGGGTGAACTAAGCAATAACACTTATGGTGGTAGCAGGTGTGTGAACTCCCAGCTATTTTTCTTGCTCATGCACCCTGTATTCCCATTCCTGCAGGTGCTCTGTTCTGCATTGTGAAGGATAAGAGATGGGGTGTACAGGTTCTACGACCTGCACATAAGAGTGCACAGCACAAGAATTATGCAGTAGGTGCACTCATAGGCTGTGCTATCTTACTGGTGTGTGTTCTTCTCGCACACACCATAGACTGGTTCTTACCATCCCACCACTAGCACAGCTCTTAATCAGCTACTACATTCTAAAGTCGAAAGGGCTCAGGTTCAGAGCACAGCGTTTTTTTTCACTTGAGAGGACGACAAAGTCATTAGGAACTGGCCGAAAAATCCTTGCACATGTGTGCATCAACTGCATATTTGTTTTAATTGGTGCAGAAGCAATGGGGTTGACGGGCCAGTACTCTGCTGCAGCACTAGATAAATAGAGTGGCCGTGCATCTGCACCTGCATTTCAGATACCGCCAGTGTCTGATGCACAAGTTTATCAGGTACAGGCAGTTAAAGTGAAACCGCAATACATGCCCTGGCTGCTTTAGAGACCGTGTCAGAGAGACAGCTGGGAAGTGTAGGCCCTGTGAAAACTGAATTTCGTGTTTGAGCACAACATGGAGCTTGTCATATATCCTTTATACACATTCAGCAATGTAGAGGGTGCGGAGGTGGCCAGATCTCGGAGCACAGGGCCACACAGAGTTAAGGGGACGAGAAGACAAAAAATACAGGAACCTACATCTGATTCCTAGAATGAAGACGGTACCGGAGCAAATTGCAGAGGGCGAAATGACAAGAATGAAAACCCCTCTCCTCCCTCACCCCCTCCCAAGTCTTTTACTAGTGAATGCTGACAGTGCATTGCATTGAAGCAATGTTTTCCTGCTCTTTCATGTGCAGCTTTTCTGAGGCATTGAGATGCCCTGCATTTCATGGCCTTCAGAAATGCGCAGACATTCTATTTTTTCTTCTGCAGAGTGTCCCCTAAGCCCACCCCCAGACTGAGATAACCAATAGTCTTAATTCAATATCGTCCCGGACCCCGTCTAATCATAAAAATACACTCTAGACATCACCAAGTCCTCATACACAGACCCACTCATCTTAAACTATCCCAAAATACATGCACAGTCGTCCACACACCCATAAAGACCGCATAAAACATTCTTTTGATACAGACTTCAGTTTCACCGGCAAGGTATGTAGTCCAGTGTCAAAATTGTTAACTGCATTCGAAAAAAACATCTAATCCTGAATTTCTCTTCAGGCAATTTGTGATCCTGACGAAACGAGTTGACCTCCCAGTTGACCTGACAGTGTTTCCTGAAAACCATCGAAAAACAAGCCACATGAGTCACAGTTCACAAACAAAGAAGTGACACAGTCTCCTACGCTGACAGGTGGTGCGCATACACCTCTGGCAGAACATACCGATGTAACACACTCCTGAAGGCTCACAGTAGACACCCACCTGCCTCGGGAGCATGCAGCCTCACAATTAACATTGTTACAATCCCGGGCCTCCCCAACGGTATCTGATACTCACTGTCAAGTCTCTTGCACGGCTGCTTCTTGGTTCTCGCGTCAAAGCACAGATTATTAGAAGTGAAGGGGGGGGGGGGGGGGGGGGGACACCCATTTGCAGCAGCTGGTACCTCAGCCCCCTCTGGGGTTAACTCGTGTGCTGAAATGCTCAGTTGCAGACAGCACTCAATTCATGTTTAAAAGAGGCAGTGGCACAGATTGTTCCTGTGCCTGGTAACATGATTGCGACGCAGGGGAGAGGAGTGTGATCCAATGCTCATGCCGATCAGAGGCCTAGAAAGGTTATCTGAGTATAGGGCATCATCTTCAGGACAAACAAATAATGCACTGCTGTCTTGATAATATATCACACCTTTTTTACAATTCTAAGGTGGCAGAGAGTCGACGGTTCATTATAGGCGCAGGAGCGCTCAACATCTGGACTTTGGGGGTTGCTGACACCAGCGGGATCAATTCTGTTTGCTTTATGGCAGATGCCCTATATTTAATGTGGCATCGAAACGTCGTCGACACCCAAACACCCTATGCACTAGACTCAAGCTATAACACATTGTGCAAT
Source organism: Triturus cristatus (assembly GCF_964204655.1). NCBI lineage: Eukaryota > Metazoa > Chordata > Amphibia > Caudata > Salamandridae > Triturus > Triturus cristatus. The sequence goes on along the minus strand of NC_140593.1, from coordinate 1,044,205,521 downwards.
GGTGTTAAATGATTAATTTGTGTCTGTCTATACTGAGAACAACTGTACAGACCCATTTTGGCTTGCCTTTTGGCCAATTCTGTGTTCATTGTTCTGTCTTGTGTTCTGTTGGTCACGGCTGTGCCCACTTGTCATTTGAATGTTTTATTTGATACTACTTTTGAAAAATACTATGAAAATAAATTCTTGTCCGGCTGGACAAAAGACATACATTCTATTCTAAGTGTATGGTTATCTATCACACTGTATTCCTCCTGAATAGGGACCACTGTTCTCTATAACATGAAATTGCCCAAGGTCCCTGTCTTAATTCCTTTGGGTTCCCTTGTTCTGTAAAATAGTGCCTCTCTTTGGGGCGGTACACCACTCGGCGGCCTCTGTGAACTACCTTATCACAGCTCATCGGCCATTGCCTTTCCAAACGCATGGGGGACTGAGACGTCTCCTTTATTGCAAACCTTCCACGATACAACTCGCACTGGGGAGATGTAATTTCGCGGAGGGCCCCACGCATCGGGCTGTCGGTGGCCTCTCCCGCTCTGACTAAAGGCCTCCGGTCCCTGCCTCAATCCTCTACGGCGTCCCAAACCATCTGCCTGCTGTTGCTGCCTCTGATGCTTCCACCCTACGCTTTCCCTACACCTGACTGCCACCTGCTGAGCTGCCTGGGTGAGTGGTGGGGTGCGATGGGGAAACTGGATGGCCGTCAACCCCGCTTGACCTTTGATACAAAAAAGGCTGCGACAAGGTCCACCTCTGCTGACCCTGTGACTGTAAGCATGTACCAAGCGCAATCTCTCTCGCAAACTTCTGAGGATGATGTCAAGATGCTGCTCCTAGCTGTTCAACACAGTCTATTGGATTTGTCTGAGAAAATGGACACAATTAACAAACGCCTGGATTTTCTGGTACAGAAGGTGGATAAGCACTTGAAAGAGGCGGAACGTCGTATATCTAACAATGAAGACACCACCACCCAGCTACAAACTCAGAGAATATTGAAGCCAGGAGCCTCCGAAACAACGTTCGCGTACTGGGTATACTGGAGAGCACAAACACAGGGCGAATGGAGGTTTACATCGAGCGTCTCATAAAATGCTCCTTCGGAGAGGAATCTTTTTCCCCTCACTTGGTTGTAGAACGCACCCATCGCTCCCTTGGCCCGCCGCCCCCGCCAGGGGAAGCCCCAAGACTCATAATTGCTCGACTTCTCAATTATCGAGACCGCGATGTTGCACTACAGAAGGCTTGTGAACTCAAACCTTTGCAATTTGAGGGAAATGCATTCACCATTGACCCAGACTTTACACTTGCGGTACAAGAAGCGCGTCGAAAATCCCTTACCGTGAAACAGAAACTTCGAAAGGCTCAGATAGAATACGCCCTTTTATATCCTGCGAGGCTTCGGATCACGCATAATGGCAGGCATGTCTTCTGCACAAACCCCCAACAAGTAGACGACTTCCTAAAGAACATCTCGAAACGCTCCCCGCGCCGAGACCGCACCTTCAGATCACCTCGCCGTCCCGTGACTGATTGAGAGCAGAATATATATCCACCATAAATTGCTCTTGTCTTCACTCACTTAAAATCCCCATGTAATTGGTCACTATCAGCGTACTAGTTACTACCCTGCTGCGGATCGACCTATCAGCAACGTTCTCAGGCTGAGTTGGCATTCTGTACAGACTCATGGACAGATAAGTGCCCTGGTGGCTCCTTTCTTTAATTGTGACCAACACTGTATATGGGTAATACTTGTTGCTCTGTGAGTAGTTGTGCATGCCACATCACCAAGCACCCTTCCCCCCTGTCTGCCGCTTGTTTCCCACCATGGGTTGACACCCAGGGACTGCGTTACAGTTAGTTTAGACTACAAGAAGGGAATTCTGCCCCCCTGGCGCCCCCCCCCCATGGGAGCTCCCCAACGTTTTTGGGTATTTCTTGTTTTTCACTGTAATGATTTTCTCTTGACTTGTGGCCCTATGCTAACAGGAATAGGCTGGCTGTTTTTTTTAGACTCTTTGGGAGGGCAACAAAATGCCGGCACAATTGGGGTGCCGTTGTGGGTGGGGGTGGCATGGGGAATTTTGAGTCGCTATGGGGAATGTTTTTTGAACTGTTCTGTTTTGTGGGGGAGGGAACGGGATGGGAACTTCCTTTATTGCTCTAATGTATATATGACAGCTACAGCTAGACAGGGCCGCCATTATGTGAACGGACACACTACTATGCGACATCATAATTTTCATCGTGCAACATTGCTACAACTAAACTGCCGACTCAAAATAATCTCCCTTGCATTAAACTGACCACATAGAACGTCAGGGGTCTTCGAGACCCACGCAAAAGGCGACCGGTATTAGCGTACCTAGACAGACACCACATACAAATAGCTATGCTCCAGGAAACACACATGGACCCTCAGCGCCCCTCCTATTTCTGCACTAAATGTGTTCTCATCCTATTCCACATATTCTCGGGGCACGCTAATACTGATAAAGAAAAACACACCGTTCATACTAGGAGACACATATAGTGACCCCTCTGGCCGTAGCTGTATACTCTGGGGTACCCTAGCCACACAATCGGTCACCTTTGCTTGCAGCTATGGGCCCAACACAGATGACCCGACTATTTTACTACACTCTGGGGACACATACTGAAAATTGGCTCCACAATGCTAACCATTTAGCTCGTACACACTCAGATCATGCGCTGGTGTACCTCGAATTACTACCTCCCAACTCTATTACCACCCCACTCTGCTGGCACCTGGTACCCGAGGCGCTGCTAGACACTGTATTTCAGGCGGAATTAGGAGAAGAGATCACAGCTTTTTTACTAGAAACAGAGGTTCTGTCGAGGATCTGGGTATACTTTGGGAGGCATTCAAGGTTACGATAAGGGGTATTTGCATATCAAAATGCTTTGGAGTGCTCAGCGATATCCGGAATAGTCTAAGACGCCTCAAACTTGAAATAAAGCGACTTGAAATGGACATGTGGACTGCCAATTCCAGTGTCAAACGTGCCACACTTCGTGAAAAGCTCACAGAGTATACTGACACTGCTGCTCGGGAGGTGCGATTTAGAGGTAAATATTTCACTGCCCGTAGATACAGTGAGGGCGTGAGACCTGGCCGAGTATTGGCAAACACTATCAGGAAACCTCTGTTCTCTAGCTATGTTATTGATGTGGTAGACGACGACGTGGTACGGCATAGAGACAGTCTTAACATACTAAACACATTTGTTGCGTATTACAAGGAATTGTACGGCTCGCACCGCACCTCCCCTTCTGACTTTGCTCCTTATCTAACGCATATAACTCTTGGCTGGCTGGGAGACTCGCAGCGAGAATTCCTAGCAGCTCCATTTGAGGACGACGAGCTGCGTGAAGCTATAATGCAGATGGTGTCGGGTAAGGCACCTGGTTCTGATGGCCTTCCTATCGATTTTTACAAAGCGTATATAGATCAGTTGCTCCCAATACTAAAAGAGGTCTTCATGGAAGCCCAAGAGGCACATCTTTTACCTACATCAATGAGGGAGGCGCTGATTACATCACTGCTGAAACCGGGTAAACCTGCGGACCGATGTGAGTCTTATAGACCACTATCTCTTATAAATACAGATACGAAAATCCTTGCTAAATTATTGGCAAACCGTCTTAGCTTGCTGATGGAGAAGCTGGTACTTCCTGACCAGTCTGGGTTTATTCCGGGGAGAGCCACCTCCCATAACCTTTGGACCGTATTCTCCATCCTACAGACCGTAGATCCTAGGCTGAAATTGGTGGTGGTTTTTCTCGACGCCTCTAAGGCCTTTGATTCAGTGGAATGGGACTACCTATTCACCATTTTGCAATGTATGGGGCTTCCTGTAGGCTTTATATCATGGATCCGTGTCCTATACACCTCACCTACGGCAATGGTCTTAATCAACAGGCATTCTTCATCCTCAATCTCTTTATCTCAAGGCACACGCCAGGGATGTCCACTCTCTCCCCTTCTTTTTGCCTTAACTATGGAACACCTGGCAGCAAAGATCAGGCAGCATTATAATCACATAGGTCAATGCTGCCTCCTGCGCGCAATACTCCTCTCGCTCTACGCGGACGATGTTACCCTATATGTCAAAGACCAGCATCAAAATCTCGACCCATTGTTGCGCGAATTCGTTAGATTTGGCGGTCAATCCGGTATCCACATTAACTGGTCCAAATCACAGATATTCCCTCTGACCAGTTCTGTTACTCCCTTTGACACAGACTTTCCACTCAAGTGGTGTGATGCTGATGTTAAATACTTGGTTATCCATGTAACAGCAGATCGGGATGAGTTAATGTGGATCAATTATGGATGTGCGATGGAACACATCTCAAGCTGCATTACTCTGTGGATTGCCCTTGCCTTAACTATGGCTGGACGTATATATCTCATCAAAATGGTGCTCCTACCCAAGTTCCTGTATCTGTTCCTTAACATTCCCTATGACCCTGGATGTCATTTCTTTACCTTTCTGCGCTCGGAGCTCATTTGCTTGGTTTGGGGCGACAAACAACCGCGCATACAATGGGACACATTAATGCGGCCCTACTCACAAGGCGGCTTCGATATACCCAACTTAGAGTTATATTATACATGTGCTCAGGCACACTATGCACACTTTTGGTTACACCCACCCTGTTTTACGCCCCACGTCGCCACTGAACACTGGCTTGCAGACCCTATCCCACTCGACGGGGTTCTCCTTTCTAACATTGCACCCCGGGAGCGCTGTCCAAGGTCCGTGGACTGCACGATTGCAGCTTGGTCCCGTATCCGAGAACGTCTGCTTATGCCTGGTATATATTCCCCCCTTCTGCCGCTTACTTATCACCCAAGCACATCTACTGCAAGAAGGTCTTTTCTGAAATATTGCGTGTACGCGGAACATCAAATGCTGGGGAGACCTATATATTAATGGCAAATTTCGTACCCTCCAGCAATTGTGCCCCGACCCCCCACCGTCCACTATGGAAACGTTTGTGTATGCTCGCCTTCGCCATGGAATCCAAGCCTGTAACATTGATTTTCCTTCAGAGCCTGTAACACTTGCCCCTCTCCACCTCGTCTTGTGTACTCCCACTGCTTCACATTTAGTATCCACACTCTACCGCACACTATATACAGACGTTGACTATCCTCCATGCGTGGCTCGTATCAGGTGGGAAACGGAACTAGGCTAGGACCTTACTGATGCACAATGGCTCTTCTCCTGTAAACAGACAGAGCTGATCTCCTCCAATAGCCGACTTCGTATTATTAATTATAGATTTCTACACTGCAACTACTACACTCCAGCTAAACTTCACAACTTCAGTTCGACAGACACAAGTCGATGCGACAGATGTAAAATGGAACATACCGACTTCCTACACCTTGCTTGGGAATGCTCAGACATACACACTTATTGGATCACGTCCTCACAGCCCTTGATGCCAAGATCTCTGTGCCTATCTTCAGATCCCCTTTTGTGGCCCTGCTGGGATATACTGCACAGATCCCAGTAAAACACCGAAAATGTGTCTCCTTCAGCCTCGCCGTAGCCAAGCGACGTATAGTCTGCAGATGGGGAAGGGGACGGGTGCCTAAATTTAAAGAGTGGCTGTCAGATATGATACTTTGGCAAGACCAACTTTGCACCTACGCTGAATTGCTCCCATGTTCCTCCCGCCCGCGTGACATATGGAGTCCACTGCAGACGTACTTATTGGAACACCCAGGCAACGATGCAAACACACCTTGGGGATTAATTTTGCTTCCCTTTGAACATATTTACCAGCCCATAGAATATACCGCCCCCTGATGCCTTTGCTGGACCATGTTGGTTTTTCTTATATAACTATGTTCCCCCTGACGTTCCCAGGCTACTACAATTTTTTGATGATGCATATATGATGTCATGTGTACTGGCTGAATCGTGTATATTCCACTGTAAAATATAATTGTCCGCACTGTCCACTTATATTCCAGCTTGAGGGCCCTTATGTACTGTATTCTATGTACGCTACATGTTTTTCCTATGTTCTAGCTGTATGCCCACCATGTATACTGACCTAAGTTTTGTATGCTCTTGTTTAAAAACTCAATAAGTAAACATTAAATAAAAAAAAAAAGCCTGTTTGCCGCTGAGTCTTCCAGATTGCCCCAGTGAAGATTAAAGTCTCCAATAAAAATCTGTTTGTCGCTTTGCAAGTATTGGTTGCTCGCAAAGTCAGTGAATTCCTCTGTGAAGGCGGAGCTGGCACCAGGTGGGTGATAAAGGGTATGAAACCTAACAGGACAGTTTTGCTGTATTTGAAGCTACAGAGAAAGGCATTCGAAGTGGCGGGAAGACCTTTTGGCAAAAGCTTTGAGATGAAGGGAGTTCCTGAAGATAACTGCTACACCTCCCCGTCTTCATCTTCTCTATCATTCCTGAGAATGGAATAGTCAGTGGGGAGCAAAAGATCGAAAAGTGAGAGAAGTTTAGATGAGCCAGGTCTCAGTGAGGACAATTATATCCAGGCTGTAAAGATTAATGATGTCTGAAATTTTCAGTTTGTGTTTGTTCACGGATCTACAGTTGTGCAGCAGCAATGAGCCTCTGAGATGACTGTTTTGGTGAAGGAGGAGTCAGGGCTTTTAGCAGTGATAGGGATATAGCGATTGGTGTTAGCTGGAGAGGAGAAGCTGTGGGGGTTGGAGTTGGAAGAATTGTAGCTAGCCAATAAGTTGGAAATGTCAGTTGGTGACACATTGTGTGAGGCTTTTTTGGGGAGTGGGAGCAGGGTACTCCTCGGGAGATTGGGAATGTGAGTGCTCACCATGGGAAGTAGGGAGTTCGGAGGAGTGGACATTTTTTGGGAGAGCATGGACAGGGGCTGGATGTAGGAATATAGAATGGAGGGAGACTCGTCAAGAGATGTTGATTGGAAGTAATTGTCGGTGCAGCTGAGGAGGAGAGAGAATTATCTGGGCATACATTGAATAAAATTGAATTATTGACTTCTAGCTGAGGAAGAGAAAGGTGAGGTCTGTAGTGGGAGGACGGGGGATAGAAGTGGGTCATAGGAAGGCAGAAAGTCGGTGGAGAGGTGGAGAAGGTGCGCAGGCTGGGTGTGGTGAATGTATATGGGGCCTGGAAACAAGCACGAAAAGGATGGTAGCCCCGGCTGGTGGTTATAGAAAATGTAATGTTCTGCTAGGTTAGGGGAAAGGTGGGGGGAGATTGTCACAATGAGATAGTGCTTCAATCAGCAGTTCTGGAGTGTTGGGGTGGTGCTGAGGAATGAAAGGGGTTTGCCTAGGATTCATAAAAAAGGGAGTGGGGGATGGCGGGAAGGATAAGAAGGGAGAGCATACGGTGGAAATTTCACTGTGAGAGCTGGGATGTCAGGATGTTGGAAAGATGGATTTGTGGTTAACCTGGCATGGGGGAGGTTTCTACGGAATTACAGGCTGGTATAGGGGTGTATATGAGGGAGCAGGCCATTGGCTGGGAAGGAGTGTTGGGGGTAGCATCCCAGATGGGGAAGGCGGGATTGGGGTAGGGAAATCACTGGTGAAGGAGGGAAACGGGACTGCCAGGTGGGAAACGCCCATGGTAAGCAATGGATTGCCAGGGAAGCTTTTAGAATGTCCCAAGATGTTGTTAGCAAACCAGACAGCTGTACTGTCTTGTAGGCTTCGACCTAAAAAGGATTTGGGCACACATACCCTCCCTCCAATTATTGCCAGTATTTTTTGCATTCTGTTATCCATTTATACTAATACAGGCCTAGGGCCCATGATATTACAGGCAGGCCCCATTTCTCATGGTGCCTATTGACCGGTTGTGACTGGGGTCTGATGAGAGTCGGCATCGGGTGCCTTAACCCGGTGTTCGGTTCATCCTGCAGTGTCAGTTCGGTTTACCAAAAGTGGCCCACTAGGCACTCGCATTCCATGCCCGGCTCCACTCCAGAGAGCCGGGCTTCTTGCCCATTTAAAGTTTGAGAATAGGTTGAGATCGTTTCGGCCCAAAGACCTCTAATCATTCGCTTTACCAGATAAAACTGGAGGCTCCGAGCGCCAGCTATCCTGAGGAAAACTTCGGAGGGAACCAGCTACTAGATAGTTCCATTATTCTTTCGCCCCTATACCCAGGTCGGACGGCCGATTTGAATGTCAGGACCGCTACGGACCTCCACCAGAGTATCCTCTGGCTTTGCCCTGCCCAGGCATAGTTCACCATCTTTCGGGTTCTATCACGCACGGTCATGCTTCACCTCCCCGACGGAGCTGGCGAGATTGGCCAGTGGTGCACCCGCCGCTGAAAGCGTGGCGAAATCCCACCTCAGCCGGCGCGCGCCGGCCCTCACCATTGCGCCACAGGGTTTCGCTCCGCCCTCCGACTCACGCACGTTTTAGACTCCGTGATCCGTGTTTGCAATGCAATTGTGCCCCTGAGGTGCTACGACATTTTGAGATGGAGTACATCTGTTCTGGTAAACAGCACACATTATTGATCACTTTTGTCTTTACACTTGCAATACTAAAGGGGCTTTTTTCTCTGTGTACAAGACCATAATTACAGAGTCCTGTTCCTTCCTATTTATTTCCTTCCCAATACATTTAATTTTAGAACAAATGTAGTAAACTATAATGGTAAACTGAGCTTTAATGAACAAGAATATTTGGTATATAATAAAGCAGGCTAAGCAATTATATACAGAACATATTCTGGAACAATGTGCATAGCATCAGTGTGTGCTAACAAAACATGGTTAAGAAACAAATGGACTGTGACACACTAATGAAAGCAGTTTGTTAGAACAGTTAAACATCGAATTCCATTGTTTTGTACAAATCAAAAACTGCTATTAAATCAACTTGTTGAATCTCCCCCCAATTGCACAACACTGACTAGCTTAGGCCCATAAATTTGGCAGTACAGTTGACTCCTGTCCTAGGCAGTACTATTGACATGGACATCTTTAAGGTTTTCAGAGTTGTCATATCTCTGTAATACCGGCATACGCCTGTTCCTAATGCTTCTCTCCTTTTTTAGGTCTCTCCAACCATTCACTTTTACCTCTGTGTTGAAAGACCCATGATGGATAATACTAGCACTTACAGTGGGCTTTCAGTCCGTTGCTTACCATTAGTTGGCTTTCATGTGAATATCATTTACTTGCTTCTTATTCAGTGGCTTTCGTTCCTTTTGTTTTTGTCCCTCCCCTGCAGCATAGCTTATTTACCATCCTTTTCATTGGATGACATGTATTCTTCCACTGCTTCTATTCAGGGAACTACTTTCTTCTTTTATCCCTGCCTTCGAATACATGTCCCCCCACCCCCCGTACCGTGCGTACTGCTTCTCCACTGAAACTCCACCCCGACCCCTGCGCTTTCCATGTTGGTCGCCCCTTGTCTGTTGCTTCTGCCTCCCCAGTTTGTCAATTTTTTTCTCTCTCCCGTCCAGTTCCATCTGGGCTTCATATATATGCATATATTTTAAATATGTAATTTTTTAATTTGCCAATGTTTGATAATACTTATCACAGCACTGCAGATGTGGATCCTATATTTTGCTGCAGCTTAAGAGCAAATTTGAGAAATCCACATTTAAGCTCGGGAAATTCCATGCTTCCCTAGGAATGCCCTGCTCTTACCCGCCACAAGAAGACCTTGCAAATTATCCTAGAGTCATTCAGATACTTGCAGCCTAATGTGTTCTGCCTTGCTGGGGAAACATTATAGTGACAAACAATGCTGCTCAATAATCCATCTGGTAAGCCACTGTACAGACTTGTGCATTCCACCGATGCTGTCACATGGCTTTGGCAGTGGATCCTCTGGCTGAAAGCATGATTTTCCTCCTATCCCAACTCTCTTCTTGTAAACGGGCATACGAGGTGCAGAGGATTGCACAAATCAAAATGCTGACAATTACCTGTATGTTATGCAATATCTTATCAGTAGTAGAAAACAGAAATATGTTTTAAATACAACTGTATTAATAGTGCATATGCAAAAACGGATATAAAGTAAGCTCTTGGATAGTAGTAGCTCTAGATTGCAGACCATGGAGATGGTTTCTTTTATACCTAAAGTGGATTGGTAATCAGTAAAATAGAGTGCAACCTTCTAGTGTGAAAGCCTTGACTGGTTAAACCAGAAGCAAAATGCTAATAAACATCCATCCACCACACTTGGACTGTGAGATCTATTTATCAAGAGTCACTAACACCGGCATATCAATTACATTTAAAGGCCTGCAGCCTTTCAAAGATATTTTGAATCATTGAAAACGCGCTTGCACCTTTTTCCTTGCAGCAAGCAGACAAAGATCTACAACATGGTTATTTCTCAGCATTGATGCTTCTATCAAGGGGAACATTGGATTATATCCGCTTTAGTCGATACACTTCAATTTTACATCAGATGTCACCTACATTTTGCTTAACTTCAGTGACGTCTCTTCAAGGACGTCTTCTGCAATTGCAGAGTATATGGAACAAAATTAATTGTATTGATGGTACATGTCTTGAAATTCAAGATATAACCTGTAGTGTAATGACATAGACAACACCATTCGGTTTCCAATTGCGTAATAAAGGCAATGAAGATATTCTTCCAGCAAACTGTCCTGCTCATATCTTGCATAATTTTGCTAAGCAGACCATTGATGGCATTTCTGTTGATGTTTAAGCATTCATTGTGAACGTATATAATAATTTCTCTTCTGAAAACATAACTGCTAAATTAAGTCGTTTTTGGGTGGGACTTGTAATAGCAACCTTTGTTCTGGCATGTCAACACATTGCCTGACTATATTTCCAGCCATTGATGGAATATTGTAGTCTATACAGTAGTTAAACATAATTTTCTGAGCATGGGCAAGATGAAACAGCAGCACTAGAATGGGGTGTTTTGGAACTTAGGAAGTGGGAAGGGCGCTGTCACGGGGAACTGTACCTTATCTTTGTTCATAATGTATCAACATATCACATCATCTTTATTGATTGTGCCCTGCAGATTGATTGGGAAGAGTTGAGTAGTCCTGTGGTTAAAGCAGTCTTCAGAATACTACCAATCTGGAGAACCAGATGGAAAGAAAGTTATTTGGTTTTCTAGTGCAAACTTTTTTTAAGTCCCCCTGAGTCTGCTGCAGGCACAGGGAGTATTTAAAAAAAAAACTTTATTTGAGCATTGTGTAGCCTACTTGGAAAAGTTGTTTGACTTAGCTGAGACCCATTATTTAACTGTGATGCAGCCTTTACAACCTTGCTGTTTAAGAGTACTAATACATTTTCAAAAACTGAACAAAACCACTGATCCTGCTGTAGTATGAAGTTAGTAGCCTCGCTCTCCCGCGTGACGAGATCGCGTAGGCCTCTCGAGACCAACATTGTATTGTTTTAATTACAGGTGTACATTTAACTGTTCCGCTCACACAGTGGGACAGCATCTGCAGGTCTCTCGGGAACTTGGTTAGTTGTGGCGGGGACTTGTGGACGTTGGGCGCTCCCGGTCTTGGGTGTGATTATCCTGCAATAAATCTTCAGTCTTAAACATCTGAATCTTTTGACGGTAAAAGATCATTTGTAATTTGATGTATTCGTTCAATCTCAGATATTATTGTAAGTCCTGAGAACGTTTACTGTCCACTGTTTTTACTGTTTTATATTATCTTCATGCGTAATGTTGCTTGCTATTAGTCGCATTCGGGAGCGCTATATCTCTGCTAAGCGCTCTGACACCCTAACGGGTCATGTTCGCGCTATATGAAACACTAAATAAATAAATACATCTCTACCCCTTCGCTTGGATTACTACATATTGGTGACGATTGCAGCATATTTAAACACCCACCGACTTACTCTTGATTATTTATTTCTTCTCGGACCACGCTAGTTTGTTTAACTGTTTGTTTACCTCAACGACTCGCTGGAGTCATCTCATTGGAGTTTTCAAATTTGGGCTCATCTTTCACGACAGAGCCGCTATGGTATAGCGAAGTTTCCTCATTCTTCACAATGAGAATTGGCGAGTGCACCCCATTTTTCGCGAGCGTGCTCACACACGTCAATTCTATGTCAGTCCACGGAGGCTCCGATTATGCTTCTCTTTGCTTTACTGCAAAAACACAGCAGCCAATTAAAACAACTTTAAACTTCAGCATACCCCCGGAAGTACAACCCCCTCCATAGTATGCACCAATCACTATTAGTACTTAGCATATATAGTCCGAAAACCACAACATCACTTCCTCTTTCTTTGCTGCTGCAGCAGCAGATAAGTGTTTTTTCCTTACCTTTTATCGTTCTGGTAAATTGTGGGGAAGTATTTGTTTTAAGGATATTAACGCTAGTTGCTTATATATTCAGGATTGTTTTTCCGGTGTGATAGATTGTAGCGCGACCGGCGGAACGTTTCCGAAGTGTTTGTTATCGGCTCCGGTCCCTCTGGGGACGTCGTGTTTTGCAACGCGCGCGCGTCGTTGACTCGTTGCGAGCGTTAGGGGGTGGTGGAGAAGGAGGAGGCAGACACGACACGCTTGTGCTCAGAGAGCGGTCGCGTCGTTGCCCCGGACGCTGAGACTGTGCGCGAGAACTCGTTTTCGTCTCTTTTGACTTAACGGCTCCTCGCGCACAGAGTACAAAGACTGCACCCATCTCTGGCCTCATTATATGAACGCTTACCGGAGCGTGTTACCGGCATAGAGCCTTGCTCTAGGGGAGTTTATTGGGGTTTCTCCTTCCACCTTGACTTTGGCTCAGAACCTTTAGGGTAGGTTTCATTTCGTTTGTGCACTTGTCTGTGACAGGTTCTGACAGACCCCTGGGCTGCTCCCCCCCGTGAATCTCCTCCAACCCTCTCTGCTTCAAGCAATGGCGTACTACGCCGAAGAGGAGGATCAGTGGGTAGAGTGTGATAACTATGAGGACTATGAGGAACCTGAAAACTTGGAGGAGAATTTGGTTGAAGCCCTGGATACCCACGTCCAGGGTTCAGTAAATAAGGCTTTGATAAAAGCCCTCAAACCGTTTACTAAACCCCTACTCAAGTATGGCAAGAGGAAGATGAAGACTCAGCATAGTGACGCTGGCACTTCGCAGTCTTCGGCCAAAGTATTGGCGCGTATGGCCAAAAACGTTATGAAAGACCATGGATCCATGGCTGCTTATACCACGGATGAATCATTTCCATCTACTACAAACAACTCTGACTCGGAGGTGGAGTCGGTGAGGCCCAAAAAGAAAACAAAAAAGGTGAAACATACTGCTTATAAGGCAGATGACAGCCAGGCCCCTAAAAATCTGTTATTTGACCCTCATAGTCTTATACATCCTCGATCCTCGGAGTGGGTCCCTTGTCCAGAAGTGGCCCATTATGTGGGGGTTAATTTACGACAGGGTTTCGAGAAGGAGGTGCGCGCCACCTTAAGATCGGAATGTCCAAGACCATCGCTGACTGGCAAAGTGGCGGACACGCCAGAGTTAGACCCCCAATATGGCTACGTTTATGCGAAAATTCGCAAAGGACCCGAAAAAGGGTTTGGATAGAGCCTGGCGGGGGTGCCAGGATAAACTGCTGGATGTTTCGGGCCCCCTTACTAAAATATTGGATGCGGCGGTCAACGCTAAAAACCAAAACGTTCCATTGGACACTTCTGATATTATGGAGTGGGCTCAGCGGGCCCTGTGTTTTTTGGGTAATGCCAATGTGGCGCTGTCAACAGAGAGGAGGCGCTCCTTTTTAATGCGAAAAGATTCTCAATTAGCGGAGATGGCCACGACCGAACCGGGTTCCTTGGCCAATGGCATGCTGTTTGGCGACAAATTTGTCAAAGAGATGGGCAAATACGTGGCCAAGTTTTCGGCTCTAGACAAGGCGCAGGCTAATATCAAGAAGGTGTTCCACACTGGTGTTTTTGATAGGGCCGGACGCTCCAGGGGTCGAGGGTCCGGCCGAGGTTATAACCAGACCTCCCGGGGTGCTGAACACAGAGGCAGAGGTGGTCAGAAGCCGCAGTTTTATCCCTCCCGCAATCGAGGTGGACGAGGTCGAGGCCAGAGAGGAATGTACAGAGGTCAACAAAATTCCGGAGATAACTCCTATGCAGGTACCGATTTTGAATACCACAGAGTACATGGTGGGAGGTCGCATTGCTTTATTCCTTCACAGGTGGCAAGAGATTACGGTCGATCCCTGGGTTTTACAAACAGTGCAGGGCTTCCACATAGAGTTCTACACCACTCCACATCAGACTCGGAGGCCCGATCCCCTACATTTTTCCCTACAAGATCAGAATTTCATCGACAGGGAAGTGGACGCGTTACTCCAGAAGGGCGCGATAGTGAGGACCACTCCCCATGCTCGGGGTTTTGTAAGCACAATTTTCTTGGTTCCGAAGAAGGACAAGGGTTTTCGCTTGGTGTTGAACCTCAGGGAATTCAACGCGTGGGTGATGTATCGCCACTTCAAAATGGAGGGAATCCATTTATTGCGGGACATTCTTTTAGAACAGGATTGGCTTGTCCGCTTAGATCTAAAGGACGCCTATCTGGCGGTTCCTATTTTCCCGGCACACAGACGGTTTCTCCAGTTTCTCGGGCGCGACCAGTGGTTCGAGTTTTCCGCGATGCCCTTTGGTCTGTCCTCCGCCCCTTGGTGTTTCACCAAACTCATGAGACCGGTGGTGCAATGGTTGAGAGAGCGGGGGGTGCGTCTGATAATTTATCTCGACAACATTCTAATTATGGCACAGTCGCAAGACCTCTTAACGAGGCACCTGTCTTGGACGCTCCGATTGTTGCAGGAACTAGGTTTTCTGTTGAATCTAGAAAAGTCGGTTCTAACCCCATCGCAATCGATGGACTTTTTGGGATTTCAGATCAACTCTCTCACGTGTCAGTTACTGCTCCCTTTGAGGAAGAGAGTAACAATCAGGAAGGAATTGAGGAGAGCGCTTGCCTCTCCGACAATATCATTACGGACGCTAGCTCGCCTAGTAGGCCTTCTGGCTGTATCCATTCAGGCGATCTTCCCAGGGCCGTTGCACTACAGGGCCCTTCAGAGATTGAAGATTTTGCATTTACGCAAGGGTCTCTCGTATACGCAACAGATAACCCTTTCGGCGGAGGCTCGTACGGAGATCAATTGGTGGTTAGACCATATGGAGGCCTGGAATGGCAGGGCCATTTTCTCCACCAGCCCAGACGTCGTGATAGAATCGGACGCCAGTCGATGGGGCTGGGGGGCTCGTTGCGGAACCTTGGAGACAGGGGGTCGGTGGTCCCAGGAGGAACTGAAGTTGCACATAAATTGCTTGGAGCTCCTTGCGGGAGCATTTGCGATTCGCACTCTGGCCCCTCAGAAGGTTTCTTGTTGTATTCTCCTCCGCATGGACAATGTGTCAGCGGTGAGCTACATAAATCGGCTCGGGGGGACCAGATCTCGTCTCTTGGCGGAGATCGCCAAGGACTTCTGGCACTATTGCCTGGATCGTCATCTGGTGGTGATGGCGGAATATATTCCCGGGTCGTCCAACGTGATTGCCGATTGGAATTCACGGCATTTACGGGACAGCAGCGATTGGAAGCTGCATCCCAGCACATTCAAAGCATTGAACCTCAAGTGGGGCCCGTGTGTATTGGACCTGTTTGCGTCCAGACTCAACAATCAGCTTCCACGGTTCTACAGTTGGCGGCCGGACCCTCTAGCGGTCGGCTCGGACGCCTTTCTTCACTCATGGACGATGGGCATTCTTTATGCCTTTCCACCGTTTGCAATGATCCAGAGGGTGTTGGCGCAACTTCGCAGACAGAAGGCAGAACTTGTGCTAGTTACACCTTGTTGGAAAGCACAGGCATGGTTTCCAACAGCCATGACATTGGCTTGTGCGCCACCGGTTCGACTACAGTCGTTTCCGGACATTCTCACGGACCCGCAGGGGCTTCGACATCCGTTGGTGTTGCAAGACCAGTTGGTTCTCATGGCCTGGAGACTTTCAGGCGTCGCTGGCAGGTGCCGGGAGTTTCACAAGACACTCTCTTTTTCTTATCCCAGGCTTGGGCACCTTCCACACACAAACGATACGAATCTGCTTGGAAGCGATGGGTCAGTTGGTGTGGTGAGCGACAGAGTGATCCCGTGGGATCCGACATCCATCTAATTGTGAATTTTTTGGTGGAATTAGCCAAATCGGGTTTGGCATACCGGACGGTGAATAATTTTAGATCGGCGATTTCGGCGGGACATCCGCATGTGGAAGGCAGACCGGTAGGGGAACACCCTTTGGTTTGCAAGGTGGTGCGCGGTATTTACTTAGTGAATCCGCCCCAACCTGAGTACACCGTACTTTGGGACGTTTCGGTGGTACTACGGTTTTTGAGGAACTGGCCGAATAATGAAGCTTTGTCTAGGAAACAATTATCGGCAAAATTGACTGTCTTGCTGTGTCTAATTTCATGTAGACGAGTGTCGGATGTGCGAGCTTTGGATTTGGCAGGTAGAGTATTTACTCCTTCGGGAGTCTCTTTTACGATCTCAAGACGTACTAAAACGCATTCTCTGTGTATTACATACCCTGCTTTTCCCCATCACAGTAAATTGTGTGTTGTCAGGTGTTTAAAAGTTTACGAAGATTGTACTAGGGAATTTAGATCGGATGTGTCAGGACAATTATTGATTGCTCTTCAGAGACCTTTTCGCCCGGTCACATCTGCAACCCTGGCCAGGTGGGTCACTTGGTTACTGGGTCTCGCAGGGGTGGATATTTCCATATTTGGAGCACATTCTGTTAGAGGAGCTATGGCCTCAAAGTCCTTTGGGGCGGGTTCCCGGTTGCAAGATATCATGGCTGTGGCGGACTGGTCGACTGATTCCACATTCAAAACGTTTTACCATAAACCTATTGTGGATGTAGCTTCGGTGGTGGTGGATCAACTTTAAACTATCATAATCGGAGCCTCCGTGGACTGACATAGAATGAAAAATTGTCTAGCAGACGCGACAAAGAATTTTCAATTCTATTAAGGACACGGAGGCGAGGATTATCCCACCCAAGCTACGGGATTGATAACATTATGGTGTAATGGTTATAATGTTGTACCCACCCTGTATTCCTGTACATTGACTTCAATGCCAGTTTTCTATGGACGTTACGATATCAGTTTCCATTCCAGGGGAACAGACCAAGCAACCTTGAAGTTCAGAAGTTTGGTATCGGCATGGATGATACAGCTCGTCGGAGAGTTTTTCCAGGCTGACATGTGACAGTGGATGAGGCTTTCCGGAAAGGAGATTCGGGGCTCAAGTTGGACGCACGTCGATGAGGAAATCGGTGGTCCAGTGTTCAACAGTCAAGTTTGTGGACTGAGTTTAAGACTTTCACGCAAAGAAAGAGGAAGTGATGTTGTGGTTTTCGGACTATATATGCTAAGTACTAATAGTGATTGGTGCATACTATGGAGGGGGTTGTACTTCCGGGGGTATGCTGAAGTTTAAAGTTGTTTTAATTGGCTGCTGTGTTTTTGCAGTAAAGCAAAGAGAAGCATAATCCTCGCCTCCGTGTCCTTAATAGAATTGAAAATTCTTTGTCGCGTCTGCTAGACAATTTTTCATTCTCCTACATCTAGCCCTCTGTGCGTGCTTCTCTAAGCACGCACAACCGCACTGCAACCTGGGAGCTCCATGTCTTTGGATGAGCGTATGCTACTTTTCCTCAATAGTGTGCGCGCTTGCATTTGCACTCCGTTTTTGTCAGCGTGCTCTTTCACATGCATGCATTTATCTTCATTTCAAGGCATAACAAGTCTTCCTGGCAGCGAATAACGGAAAGCATGTACATGCCTATTTTTTATGTTCTGTAAGCTGGAAACGTTTGGGTTTG
The DNA here is from genome assembly GCF_964204655.1 of Triturus cristatus. NCBI lineage: Eukaryota > Metazoa > Chordata > Amphibia > Caudata > Salamandridae > Triturus > Triturus cristatus. The sequence continues at coordinate 1,044,187,612 of NC_140593.1, read as the reverse complement.
CCTCTCAAACTAGGCAACTATACATCATTTAGTTTTTTCATTTTGGCTGCTGTGCCGTCAAATAACTGGCTTTACTGTGATTGCTCACCAGGACTCTTTCTTTTTCATTGGTATCTTGCAATTTTTTTTAGCAAAAATCAATTGTAATTTAACAAATGCTTTCCACACAACAGATCACTTTGCCACCACCCTTCTTACAAACCTGGCAAGCCCAATGTTAAGTGGTGTCAATTTGTGAGAATATTTGCGTTTTTCACCAGCACGTAAAGCAGCAAATCTGTATAGTTGCAGCACAGCAGGTCTTTGACAATTTACCACGTTTTATTCCACAAGGGGGCTCAGGAGATGATTGGGATCCATACAAGGAAGCATTGGCACGAATTGGCAAGCAGGATGATGAGGATCCTCGTATCATGCTTGAACGCCTCAATTTTAAAAAAAGAAAACAAAGTGCTGATCAAACTGTTGAGGATATGTAGCAGCGCTAAGAGTTTTGACCTCAACTTGTGAATTTGCTGCAAGCGTGGATATTTCCAGACGAGATCAATTTGTTTTTGCATGCTATTCTCAAAAAATTAAGGAAAGACTCCTCTGTTGCAGAAATCCTACATTATCTGAAACAAATGATTTGGCAAAAGGAATAGAACGCTCAGTGATTTCCACTAGAGCTATCCATTAGGGTCATTCAGTTAGCTCAGTTACTGTACGCAACAAGGATACTATTGGTCCAATAAACACTGGCAATAACTCTGGAAAACAACCATTCAAGAAATCTCTAATATGTTTTAGGTGTGGGTCAAAATCACACATTGGCAGTTCTCCTAATTGTCCTGCTATCAGCAAGAGATGTATGTCTTGCAAAAAGTGGGACATTTTCAAGCTGTTTGTAAAAGTGCAAAAAACAATCATCCAGGGTTAACAGCATTGAAGTCTCTGAAGCTGTTCACAGCTGCTTTGAGAAATTTAGTAATGTAGTTCTGACAATTGATTGCAACACCGTGTTTGGCGTATGCAATGTAAAGGGTCCATGGTGTGATGTCATAATTGGAGATGTACCACTTCAAGTCATGGCTGACTCTGGGTCATCGATCACAATCTTATCTAATGCCACTTTTCAGGAGAAAGGGAAAGGTTCTCTGGTACTTTGTCAAATAGACATCAACCCCAAAGCACTTGGGGAAACTGAGATTGATATGCTTGGTTATTTTAAATCAAAAGTAATGTGCTCGGGTAGACATGCCATCACTAAAGTGTACTTGGCAACTAAAGGAAGAAACATATTAGGCTGGCAAGATTTGGCAAGAACAGGACTATCTAAAACCTGGGTTGGATAATCCTGTTGTTCAAGGTGATGTTCCAGAAGGTTATGTGGAGGATGACGTGTTTTCTAAACACTGCAGATTCAAACAACTCGTCCTTCCCAGGTACTACTTCAGACATTGTATAAGTGCCCTCTTTTAGCATGGTTGCCCGCCACTTTTTGCTAAACTGCTGATGTGCTTTGACTGAGTGTGCCCTGGGTTCCTGCCAAACAGGTACCCAGGGCCTATGTTCTTTCCCTAAAACTGCATTGAAGACAAAACCCAATTGGCGCTCTTTGGCCACAGGTCAGTCCCTTGTAAATGGTACCACAGGTACCAAGGGCACTGTGGCCAGGGAAGGCCTATAAGGGCTGCAGCACTTATTGTGCCACCCTTAGAGGCCCTGTACCTTTACACACACACACACTGCCTTTGCAGGTTGTGTGTTTTGGTGCAGAACAAAGTGAAGAGTTGACATGGCACACATCCCTGTGTGCCATGCCTACAACCCATTGCCCTGGCATAGGTCAGCCACCCCTCTAGCTGGGTGTACTATACCAGTGGTGAGGGTACAGGTGCATGAGCCCTGTACCCCTACAGTGTCTAAGTCAATTCTCAGACATTGTAAGTGCAGTAATACCATTAAGAGTATATGGTGCTGGGAGTTTGTCATTACGAACTCCACAGTACCATAGTGGCTTTACTGAAAACTGGGAAGGTTGGTATCAAACTTCTCAGCACATTAAACCACACTGATGCCAGTGTGGGATTCAATGAAAAATGCACACAGAGGACTTCTTAGAGATGCCCCCTGAAAAACGACCTAACACTAGTGTCCACGCTGAGTGGCTGCTCGCTAGCTGCCACCACCAGACATGTTTCTGGACCTCTGGGTCAAGAGCCTGCTACTCTCAAGGTCTGAAACAATGCACATCCTGGGACGAGGTGCCAAGCCTCCAGGCGAGGTGAAGCAAAACTCCCAGTCCCCACCATCTTGCAGATGCGGGGGACCCAGCCAACCAGAGTGAGGCATATGCCTCCCTCCCACTGAAGGGTGGCATAGTAGGGGGTGTAGCCACCCCAAGGAAGGGACCCATTGGTCCTAACCTTTACCTACCTGTAACACCCGTAAATCTAGTATTTAGAGGCAACCCCGAACCTTGCCTCCTCAGAGAAGAACCGACCAAGAAGAAAAGAAGAAGGACCGAAGAGCCGTGCTGAAACTAAGAAGAGGAGGACCCCCACTGAGTTGGCCCCAGCCCTACCGGCCTGTCCCCACCTCGAACCTGCTCCAGCGGGATTCCGGTGTTTCCTCCAACCAGAAGACTTGCCCTGCCTTCCACAGAAAAGACTTTGTCTCCCGTGAGCACCGGATTTGCTCACCAACGAAATCTGACCCCAGCCAAAACCATGAGTCTGCACCACTCTGCGCCATCGCCCACGGCCTGAGTTCGAGTGGCCCAACACCACGAGGAGGTTTCCCCGGCGAGCCTGACCTGAGATCTGGTGATCTCTGACCTGCCTCGAATCTCCTGCAGTCTCTTTCTGGAGGAGCCCCCCCGACCGCGACCAGAGCTGGTAAGAAAACCCAACGCCTAAAGACATCCCTGCATCCGAAGTCCCAAGGCCTTGGGTGGCCCAACCGATGTTGTCCCAGCATCCCAACTTACCTCTCCAACCGGTGGTCAACTTCAGAAGATCTTCGTCCCCAAGCTTGCGTCTTTATTGAAACCAGAGAATCCCCATTGAAATCAGCAGGGCACCTGACACCAAACCAGCACCCTGCATCCAGCCGCCCCTGCGCCGCTGCGTGTGTAGTTTGGGTGCTAAATCGGATCCCTCTTTGTCCTGAGCTAAATCCCAGGAGCTTTGCTCCTACAACCTTGTGGCATGGTCGTTAGCAGCCACCAACTGGAGGCCCCCTATCCACTATTGGATAACATTGGGCCTCAGCACTCTGCACCCGCCCACCCCAGTGCCGCTGAGGGTGTTTTGAGAGTGCATCCTGGACTCTGGGGGAACCCTGGTTAAACCCAGAATACCAACTCCCACAACAAAGTACTTCCCTCTTAACCAATAACTTCATTTCTCTCTATGAATGAAACGCATTTGTTATAGCGCAACAGCTAATCAGAAGATTGTCCCGGCGCTGACAGAAACCGTTAGGAGAAAACTATAATATGCTGCTAAGTTTTAAAAAGCCACGTTTTCAGGTGTTTCTTGAAGACTGAGATATCTGAAATGGATCGTAGAGTGGCCGGGAGCCTGTTCCAAGCCTGTGCCCCCAGGAAACTAAATGATCTGCCACCCATTCGAACTATGGGAGTATGGACAAGGTCAAAGGAGGAGGATCTTCGAGATCGAGCCGGGATGTAGCGGTTTCCTCATTTGTTAAGGTATCCTGCTCCTTTTCCATGAAGTTCAAGAGAAAACAGGGGAACCCTACTCACTAAGGAACCAAGGTAATAGTTATATAGGAAAAACAACGATTCCTGTGGAATTATATACTATGAGGTTATGATACATAAGCACAATCGCATTATAGAGGGTTAGATAATGGCAGAGCGCGAAGGAACCACTAACACACCGATTCCAGGGTAGTATTTTTTATGGATTTTTTAAACAATAAAGTTAGGAGTAAACATTATACATCAAAACAACATTTGTGCATAGTGTCCCAAGTGACAAAGGGAACCTAAACCTAAGTGACAATGTGAACATTATATACAAGGTTTCCACAGTTTGTAAAAGTCGACCATTATCAAAATAATTCCATGTGAACAGCAGCTATATACAATGATAATTGCTGGGAAAATGGTTCGCTTCTTCTGTTTGTCAACGGCGTTTCGACCCTCAAAACAATGTGGGGGTCTCTTCAGGACTATTGATGAAGGGACATCTGAATTTATGATTGTGCAGCCTTGTGAAAATGATGTGCCACATGTGAAGAATAGAGGAAAAGGGTTTACTCACATGAGGACCCATCCGGGTACTCAATGTGAGGACAGGCTGTCAATCCAATGGGGTATGTAGGTGGGCCAGAGGGGCTCAATTAATGTTACGCCACAGCTGTAGCGTTGTAGAATCCCTTTGTGGATTAACAGTGACAATGCACTGAGAGTTTTCCTCGGTTGAAGATTGGAAAAGCGGGACAGCGCTCTGCGTGTAGATTCAGAAAAAGCAGCGTCAGTCAGCTTGATCGGGTACAATGAATGGTTTCCATGAAGGGCCTTAAAAATTACAAGGGCTTTGAATTTGATCCTTTCTTTCAGTCGCAGCCAATGGAGGGATTTGAGGAGGGGGGGATATATGAGACCTTGGTTTAGGTTGAAGGATCGCCCTGGCTGCGGTGTTCTGTACTACTTGCAGACTCTGTACAAGGTAGCTGGGAAGGCCCAAATACAAGACATTTGTGTAGTCCAGTCTTGATGTCACCAAGCCCTCGACCACTATTTTCCTAGACTCTATTGTCAAGAGTCGAAGCAATTTTTTCAACATTCGCAAGATGCCGAAGCAGGTGCCAACCAAAGTTTGTACCTGAGACCTCAGGGACAGGGCGTGATCCAGAAAAACACTGAGGTTTCTCACAGATGACTTCTCAGTGTGCAGTGGCGAGTATTCTTCAGGCCACCATGCGTTCCAGTACCTGACTGCAGGTTGGCCAAAGAAGACAATCTCTGATTTATCCAAGTTGCATTTGAGCTGATTCGCCTTAAGCCACTGAAACACATTTGAGAGATTAGCTCTGATATTTACACCGTCAAAATCAGCTCCTTTTTCTCAGGTAAAAATCAGTTGCGTGTCATCCGTGCAAGATATGATCTTTGTACCGGTTGCCTCTGCTACGCATGCCAGGGGGTACAAGTACAGATTCAAAAGAGTAGGGCTACGATTAGAGCTCTGAGGAGATCCAACCCTCATGCTGGGCTTGGGGGCTGAAAAAGGGGGAAGCAATATCTCTTTGGCTCTGTCCCGCAGGAAAGAATCCAACCAGGCCAGTGCTGTCCCGGCGATTCCCAGATTCCTCAATGTGCCAATGAGTCTCTCGAGCGGGACAGTATCGAATGCTGCCGACAGATCGAGTAAAATCAGGACAGCCCTTCCACCCTGATACAGTGTTCCTCTAATGTAGTCAGTTACTTCCAATAGGGCAGTCTTAGTGCTAAAATTAGCCCTAAAACCGGATTGAGAAGGGGGCAACAGATTGTGGCTTTCTGCATGATTTGAAATAACTTTATTTACATGTTTTTCCAGAACTTTTGAAAGGGCCAGGAGGAGAAATATCAGCCTATAGTTGGCGGGATCGTTCAGGTCAGCCAAAAGTGTTTTTTAGAAGTGGAAGGATTTTTTCCTGTTTCCAGATAAGTGGCACTTTACCAGCAGAGAGGGAGGAATTCAGTACCATATTTACTGTGACATTAATCAATGGGGCGAGAGAAGCCAGTAATTAAGCAGGGCAGGCATCACTTGGAGAGCCGAACTGAAGACCTTTCAGATAGTGTAGCGAGTCGGCTAATAGTATTTAAGGGAACTCTAATAACGTAGGGGTAGGCGAAAGGTTAACCCTTTGGGACAGACATTGGTCTGGCACTAGGTTCTCTTCAGTGATTTCTGCAAGAGATTGTTGACTTAAGGCAATCTTATTGTAAAAGGATAGAGCAACCTGCTGAGTCCCGTAGGCTGACTGAGGTGATTCTCTTTGTTGCCAAAGGGGAGGTGAAGGATTTCACTTTGTTAAAAAAATTACTTTTGCCTTATTTTGAGTTATATCCATCTTTGCCTGTAAATAATTCATTTTGGCCTCTTTTACCAGAAGGTAATAGGATTTCAGGGCAGTCTTATAGATTTTCCTATCATCCAGTGTATTATGTTTGCGCCATATCCTTTTATAGAACCCTACATGTCCTTCTACTTGCTCTTAGCGGTTCGTTAAACCAAGGAGCAGACGGGTGGGTCCTTCTTGAAGTTCGTGAGGATAGAGGAGCGGCGTCTTCCAAGTTAGACTTAGCCAGCATTCCAGTTCAGTGGCGTCACGTTCAGAATTGGCGACCAGCATAGGAGCTGATGATTCCAAAGCCTCACTCAGCGAGGGAAGCGATATTTTATGGAAGGATCTGTATTTGTGTCCAGTCCTAATAGACCTGGGTGGGAATCCAGAGTCTGGGTTAAGAATCTTAAAGTCGATGAGACAATGGTCGGACCGCGTGATGGGGGTCGGAAGGTCAGTTATTAATTCTGTACTACAGAATATCTGATCAAGAGTGTAGCTCAAATTATGGGTGAGAGCAAAGATCGACGGTGTCAAGTTGCACACCATCGTAATTTCAGTCAGGGAGATTATATTGAGGTCAGTGGGCTTATCCATATGTAAATTAAAGTCAACCAGAAGGAGGAACTGATCATATTTAATCACGAGGGGAGTGATAACTTAATTCAGTGATGACAGGAAGTTACCGAGAGCTCCTGGGGGTCTGTACGTTAATGTCCCTGCTAAGCATATTGTTGGGGGGGATAGGAGACAGGGGAAACCAAGGCACTCTGCTCCTTCTACCGGATCTAATGAGAGAGGGACACAATCTAATTCTACTTTAAAAATGATGGCCACCCCGCCTCCCTTCCCATTTGGGCGATCCTTCCTTATGATTTCATACCCCTCGGGATGGCCGCTGCGATAGAGGGATTAGAGGACACGGATAGCCATGTTTCAGTAAGAAACAGGAGATCCGGCCCCTCATCTGCCAGCAGATCGAAAATGTGGGCTGCATGTTTTTGCAGCGAACTTGTTTTCAATAAAGTGACTCTGAAATGATTTACGTGGTTAGCCGTCTTAAGTAAAGGGGGAGGGCAGGGACACTCAGCTAAAAACCTGGGAGCCGCCCAGTTTCACCAGGAGCATTTAGAGTTGACCCATGTCTCCGTATTAGTGGTTAGATAATAACAGACTTGGGGCGATTTCAAATTCAGCACTTTTTCACGATTGTAGTGTAGCGTATGATTCCTGGCGCCGGCTGTCTCTGGGGCACTGACAGGCTTGCCTTAGGAGCAGCAATGGTATGTCCGCTGCACGCGCGCTCTTCCAAAGTTTAAATAAGCTGTGGGATGCAAAGACTAGACTGCACACCCACTGGAAATTAGTAACGAGCGGAAATGAGCAGAGAAGCCTCTAACTGCCCTCCGCACAAACGGCAATGCAGCCACGGCAGAATTAGGGCTCGAGGCAAAGAGAATACACAGGTGAGTGAAGTACGTTACCGAAATTAAATCATTAAAGTTTTAAAAAGCGTCCGAATTATTAAAATTTTAAAAGAGCAGTGCAGGCTAAAATGCAAGCTTAGAGCCCTAATCTCGGAATTGTAGTCTCGTTATCACGCAATCAGTGTAAAACATAGCAGCATCGATAGACCCTAACACTGTCGGCTGCACGCCCACTCTTCCATAGTTTAAATAAGCGGTGGGATGCGAAGACATTGACTGTTTTTCCTTGAAAAATATTTCTAAGTGTGGAGTTGGTTTTTGTATTAAACTTTAAGAAAACTGCAAAGAACAAAACATTGCTTACTTACCTTTTCTCTAGGAAATGACCCAGTGTGATATCTAGGTGTATCACACTGAGTAGAAAAGTAATCCAGTAAGTAATCTGCAAAGTAATTCAAAGTAATCTAAGAGTAATTCCCACTGTATTGAAAGCATTTACAAACCTGTTACAAAGTTATTTTCATTCAGCTTGCTTGTATTGTTCAACCTGCCTTAAATATTATGAAATACACTTACCTGTGCCAGGCTTGCTTGGTTCTAGGAAATAAATACAACTAAATAATATTTTATACAAATCAAATTGATCTGAGTTCAGTCTTTGAGTTTGTGACATCATTTGCTGATTGAGTGTGTACAACAAATGCTTAACACTACCCTCTGATAAAGCCTTTCTGCTCGCCCACACTACCACAAACAGAGAGTAAGGTGCTATCTACATTTACCTCTGCCTACCTTTGGGGTTCCACTGGACTCTGTGCACACTATACCTCTTTTTGGTATAGTATATACAGAGCCAGCTTCCTACACATTGATACTATTATCAGACAGTTTCCCACAGTTATTTCTGCTAAAGTGGAGGCCGTACTAGGTTTTGAACACCATATTTGTTTGAAACCAGATGCTCACCCTGTTGTACATAAGGTCCAACCTTTGCCTCTGACTGTCAAGGAATGAATTGAAAAAGGTTTTGAAATAATTTTTGTTCTGCAGGATTAATTGAACCTTGTGATTCCTCCTCATGGATGTCTCCCATTGTAGTTGTACTGGGGAGGTTAGACTTTGTGCTGACTTGTGCTCTCTTAACAGCAACATTCTTGTAGACTGCCATCCCCTTCCCAAAATTCATGATGTTTTGGCCAGTCTCGGGGGGGCTTTCTGTTTTTTCCATAATAGATTTGCGGTCAACCTTTCACCAAATTACCCTCAGTGTTCTGTCTCCGGAACGTACAACTTTCGTGACCCCATTTGATGCATTTAAGTACTTCAGTCTGCCATTTGGCTTGGCCTCGCTACTATCGTGTTCCAGAAGCTCATGGACATCTTCTTCAAAGACATGCCTAGAGTCCAAACTTACCAAGATGACATTCTGGTGTTTGCTAGCAGTCAAGAGGCCCAGAATAACACCCTATCTAAAATTCCTACAAAGGTTTTCAGTGCTGGGATGACCATTAAACATGAGAAATGTAAGTTTGGCGTTCAGAAACTTGAGTATTTAGGACACATCTTATCCCCAGAAAGTATCAAGCCCAAATTTTGTTTAATCAAAGCAATATGTGCTGCTGCCCCACCCAAAGATAAGAATACCTTACGTTCTTTTTTGGCTGAATATTATGCTCCATTTGTACATGGGTATCCTCAGACAGTAGAACCTTTGAGAACATTGCTAAAGTAGGGTGCTAAGTTCAGTTGGAACAATGATTCACATAGCACTTTTGACACCTAATCGAGTAATCACCAGTGTTGCATCCCTTTCAGGATGGCTGCAAATGCTTTGTGAATGTGGATGCAAGTTTGTCTGGACTTGGTGCTGTACTTGGACAATGGGCTGGTGGTAAGGAACATACCATTGCATTCACTTCCAGGACACTGCAACCTGCTAAGATGCGATACAGCACAATCGTACGGGAGGCCCTGGCATGTGTCTGGGCAATACACAAGTTGAGATCCATACATTTGGAAATATGAGTTTGAGGTGCATACAGATCACAAGCCATTAATGTACATTCTTAATGGTGGCGGAAAAAATAAGGCTTCTGCCAGGTTAGTGAGCTTTTTATCCACATTACAGGAGTACCATTTTGTTATCCAACATTTACCTGGAGGAAAGAATTTTAGAGCAGATTGCTTGTCACGTATGTCACTTGAATCTGAACAGGGTGAAGTGGAGGATACAGAGTATGTTGCAGCGGCAGTGGATGCAGTCCTGGAGTGTGCACCAATTTCTGAAGGGACTTGGCGGGAGGCGTATTCCAAAAATCCATATCTCATTAAAGTCAAAGAGTTCATTACTAAGGGCTGTCCAGAGAGTAGAACTCTCTGGTGAGATGAAAAGTTTTTCTTTTGTGGCTACTGAACTTTCGGTTGTTGATGAGATGGTGATGCGTCATGACCTCTTAGTACCCCCAGTAAGTTTATGGAGTTAAATTATTCAGACTGTGCATCATGGTCACCTAGGGGTTACCAAAAAATGTCAACACCTTAAATATTACTACTGGTGGCCTTCTCTGGAAAATCAAGTTAGGACCATTATTCAGAGTTGTGCGGAATGTTTACTATCTGACAAGCGCTAGAAAACCCTTAACACGCCCCTGCATCCCATGCCACTTCCCAAAGGCCCCTGGGACAAAGTTGGTCTTGACTTTTCTGGTCCCTATGAGGTACCTATTGGGAACAAATTTTTAATTTTAATGGTGGACTACTTTTCTGAATGGATGTTTTATTGGTTTTGTGATGATCCCACAACCGACAAAGCATTACATTTCTAGAACATGTTTTCAAGTTGGAAGGACCACCAAAAACAATTGTCACCGACAATGGTATCCATTTTCTATCACAACTTATGTGTAAATTGAATTCCTAGAGCACAATGACATTCAACATCTTAAAGTGGCTTTATATTTACCCTCCTCGAGAGAGAGCGAGGCTAACATTTCCCCTCATCTGCAACTCGAATACCTTCTCAGTGACTGCAGTTTAATCACAGACACTGAATTGCCATCTTCATAGAAATGGTTACTAGCTTTTTCAGATTTGTCATCTAAAGTCACCAATTGAAAAAAATGGCAATTGTGTACCTGGCCTGAAAGTAATGCAGCAATGGAGCGTACATTTTCTCAGTGAAACAAGAAATAGATTAAACAGATGTTGTATTGAAGTTATTAAGACTACATTTCAGATCCATATTAATATGAAAGGTCTGCTTAAAATCTGTTCCTTATCCTTTCGGGAAAAAAATCTGAAGTAAGCCCACTCTGGTAAAACAAACATTTAACCAACAGTCTCCTGCTATGTAATTAAATTAGCACCAGGGAGATACTTGTTCACTTATCATTTCAGTTGTTCAATTTTAGGTTACGCGTTCTACAAGGAAGGGTAAAGCACATATTAATTAGCGTTCACTCAGTGAACTTCTTACTTAACAACTGAAGCTAAATTGGCAACGTACAGGCTCACAACTAACCTTTTGGGGAGGTCTCCTGCCTTGAACATTTTTGTTCACCCTCCTAGAAAGCCAAATGCTTCCTGTAGACTTGGTTGTGGTGGTGGCACATCACATTAAGAAACACCGCAGTTCTCTCTAATAATGTGAAGCTGCAGTGGCAGACTTCAATGCACTATCTTCCAAAAACACCATAATTCATCATTATTGGAGACTCAGTTTGCAAGGTATGCTGAAATCGGATTACCTGTGCTACCACTAACACCTGATGTCACCTTCCTCATACATATGTTGTAGGTCTATGCGTTTGCCTATATATAATATACAAACATACAATCTATGTATATACATTGTACTTGGTAAATACAGGCATACAACACACTTAATCCTACTAGCTAGCATGTTTTGCATGTGTGACTATATTAAAGACCAATACTGTAAACTGTAGTCTTATATATATGCACCAACAGTTCCCTCCTTCAAAACGTAAAAAGAGACGGGCTGAGGCTCAATTCCTTCAGCTTGTGTTTATTACACAAGCAGCAAAACAAAGCTCAACGCGTTTTGGAGCTCACCGCACCTTGCTCACGTGAGCACGGAGCGGCGAGCTCCGAGATGCGTTGGGCATCAGGAGGGGACTATTGGTGCATTGAAGGGGTTCGCTACCCCGCTGCGGGCTCGCCATCACAAGAGGCGGGAGAATCAGCGGTTACAGTTGTGGAGTAATATATATCTATATATAGATATATATATTCAGAAATATATATATATGTGTGTGTGTGTATCCAAACTGCTGATGATGGCAATAGATTGAGTCGCACTCACGATTTAGTTGGCAATTAGTATTTAGTGTTACATGCAATATCGGCAATTACCCAACGCGTTTCGGTCAATTTTAGACCTTGATCAAGGGGGAATGCAAAGTGTCATAGCGTTAAATGTGCCCAAATTTAATTGCAATTGCAAGGTATGCTAATACTTGCAGGCTTTAAGTTTGAAGATTATTTTAATTCCGCCCCTCGGTGGGTAATGCTTCCACATTTAATTTTTCATTGTTGCCTGCAGCCTTTAGTTCCGCCCTTAGCCATTTCCACAGGTCTCATTTTGCCACTTCATTATTTAAAGCCCTCCAGTGGGCTATATTGCTGCAGAACTTGTAATACTGTTCAACATGCTAAATCGTTCCGATTCTCCTTACTTATCAAAAACCAACGCCCCAATTGAATACTGATTGCCAACTAAATCATGAGTGGGAATCTGTTGCCATGAGCAGTGGAGTTTGGATACATTAATAGTGGCTTGGTCCTGTATGACTTGCACCTCCAAATAACAAAGAGCGCCATATTGCCCACAGAGTACCTCAGAGGTTGTGTGTAAATATATATATATATATATATATATATACAAAAAACAACACCGCCCCTCTCCTCTGCTCTCAGCAGTGCGGGTGCGCCGATTGCGCGGGCGGTAGCGCAACCAATTATTTCCCAAACACCACGCCTCAGAAAAGAACGTGCGGCGCACTCAGGCTCAATTGTGAGAAATCTGGTTTATTGGTTCTTCTCCGTGAAGATTAACATCAAGGTTGACACACGCGTTCCGGCACCCTGGCCTTCGTCAGTGTCAGTTTGCCATGTTCGAAACAAACACTTATAAATAACAAAAACAATCATTGGTTTACTGGGCTGTCAAGCAACATCAACAAGGGACTTCGCATTCGGTTAACTTAAATTCATCGGAACCGTAGTGGCCATATTTGAATTGCCACATAGACGCAGAAAATAAATATAATGTATTACGTTAAACCGTACAGTCAAACCTGATTCATGCATAAATATGCTATTTTTTAAAACAGAACATAGTTCCAACCATACACTAATGAAATTGGCTGCGTTAGTGGTGCCGGAACGCGTCTGTCAACCTTGATGTTAATCTTCACGGAGAAGAACCAATAAACCAGATTTCTCACAATTGAGCCTGAGTGCGCCGCACGTTCTTTTCTGAGGCGTGGTGTTTGGGAAATATATATATATATATATATATATATATATATATATATATATATGTATATATATATATATATATATATTATCTACTGGCGGTCGCCAGTAGATAGTTCTAGTTACAACCTAGTTTCCGTAGGAAATCTCAAAATTCTATTTTGAATAACTTTGGCGCCGGTTGACGAATCCTCGCGAAATTTTCAAAACTAATGGGGCGCTCCGTTCAGCTCCTACCCTGAAAGTCTCGGGGTGATTCGTCAAGCGGGGGCCGAGAAAAAGGGGGGGTCCCAAAACGCGTTTTCCCCATGCATTTTTCCCTAGGACCTTTAGTCGCAGCTACAGCCCGAACGGCTGAACAGAATTACGTGAAATTTGGCAGAGAGGTAGCCATAAGGTCCAGGAAGTGCCTTTTGCAGGTCTGGTGTAAATCTGTTCAGTATTTCCTGAAAAAATAGCATTTAAAAGCATATCAATATCTATACGCGCGCACCGTGTGCGCACTGTGCGCGCACCCTGCCGTGCGCAGGCGCAATTCTGATTGGTTGTTAGATGTCGGTAAACATTCGAATCGGTCGAAACCAGGAAGTGTCGGCCGCCATTTTGTCTCTCGCAGTCTGAGGGGGAGAAAAAAAAAGGTGGAGAACGTGAAAAGGGGGCAGAGTGGACAGTTCCTGACCCCCTAGCCTTGGTCAGGGGGTCACAGAAGGTTTTTAAAAATCGCGAGGTGCGCGCACCGTGCGCGCATGGCACGCACTGCGAACCGTGGGTGCTCGGTGCGCGAATGGCACCAAGTGCCCACAGCGCGCGCACTGTGCGCGCACGGTGAAAAACCTGAAATTTTTTTTTTATAAATACATAACTTACCATTTAAAAAAACGTACAAATTCACTGAAAAAAACCATAGGTTTCACACACGTTGCACGGTGAAAAACCTGAAAAAAAAAATGTAATAAATACATAACTTAGCATTTAAAAAACCGTACAAATTCACTGAAAAAACCATAGGTTTCACACACGTAATAGTTACGAATTAGCATTTAAATAACCTTGCAAATTCACTTAAAAAACCATAGGTTTCACACATGTTATAGTTAGCTGGACATTTCACTCGTAAAAAACCAATGAAATTCCCCCGTTATAGTTAGTGCAGGCAACTATAACTCACGCGACCGCAATCCTCTGCTGATGACGTCAGATATTACATCACTGTATTTAGACACTTATTTACCCATGTCTTCTTCCATTAATCTTTAGCTATACATATCTTACAAATATTTATTTTTCATAAAGACACATATGTCATCAGTGATGTAATATCTGACGTCATCAGCAGAGGATTGCGGTCGCGTGAGTTATAGTTGCCTGCACTAACTATAATGGGGGAATTTCATTGGTTTTTTACGAGTGAAATGTCCAGCACTATAACATGTGTGAAACCTATGGTTTTTTAAGTGAATATATATATATATATATATATATATATATATATATATATATATATATATATATATATATATATATATATATATATATATCCTAGTGGTAATCGCCTCTAGGTAGTTGTAGTGTTATAGTTAGGGCCTAGTTTCTATAGGAAAAGTAGTTTTTATTTTGCTAATAACTTTGGTGACGAATCTTCGTGAAATTTTCAAAACTAGTTTGCCACTTCGGCTGCTGTTTGGAAAGTTTTGCAGTCATTCATCAAGTGATGAGCTGAGGAACAGTAGGGGTCCCAAAACGCATTTTCCCCATGCAGTTTACCAAAGGAATTTTAGACATGACTACAGCCCGAACCCCTGAACGGAATTATACCAGATTTGGAAGAAAGCTAGATCTTGGTCCAGAAAGAGTGCTTTTTGTAATGTTAATGTTAACTGATTTTCATATAGCGCATAATCACCGGCAGGTCTCTTAGCGCTTTGGAGAGAGTGGCCAAAAACTACTAGCGGTGTCCTAACAGTGCAGGGACAGGAAGCTAAACTGTGTCCAAAACCTCTCTAAACAAGACCATTTTGAGCTGCTTCCTGAACAGAAGGAGTGCGGGTTTCTTGCGAAGGTGTTCAGGCAGTTGATTCCATAGTTGTGGAACTAGGACAGAGAACGCTCTGCCCCCTTTGGATGGGGTGTTGCACCGTGGAAGGGCCAGGCCTGGAAGACCACAGTGTACGGCCTGGAACATAGTTCTTGAGGCGTTCTTAAATGTAGATTGGGGCTTGGTCATAGATTGCTTTATGGGCAATGCAGAGACCCTTAAACTTTGCTCTCTGCTTGATGGGGAGCCAGTGCAGCTTGCACAGCAGCGGGGTAGTGTGAGAACTTCTCAGGAGCCTGAAAATCAACCTGGCAGCGTCGTTCAGTACCACCTGCAGTTTATTGGTCAGCTACTGAGGAAGGCCGATGTATAAGGCATTGCCGTAGTCTAACCTAGAGATAATAGTGCCCGACACGATCATCTGTAATGAGGCGGTTGAAAGGAGGCGGACAAGTTTCCGCAACTGCCTTATGAGGCCTGCACATGTGCCGACCACTGAGGTGACCTGGTTGACCATGGAAAGCTCGGAATCAACCTTTATGCCCAGGCTTTTCACGACCGGCACTGGTGTGGGGGTGGCACCTAGCTGCTGGGGCCAGAAAATGTCACTCCAAGGGGTGCTTTTTGTGGGGATGACAAGGACTTCTGTTTTATCAGGGTTGATTTTCAGCGAATTGGCTGTCATCCAGTTCACTGTAAATCTGAGAAGGTTTTGTGCCAGCTCGTGCGCATGGGAGGAGTTGTCAATACGGAGGATGAATTGGGTGTCATCCACGTAGTTGAAGACTCTGCAGTCCAAGCGGGCTAGGGCCGCCACCAGGGGCTGTAGGTACATGTTAAAGAGGAGCTGGACAGGGCGGAGCCCTGGGGGATGCCACAGGTAAGGGTGCCCCTGTCCAATACCTGCTCACCCAACTGAATCCTCTGGGACCGGCCTGACAAAAAGGATTCTAGCCAGCGGTGTGCCAACCCGCTGATGCCCAAGGCAGTGAGTCTGGCCAGCAGTTGTGTGTGGCTGACCGTATCAAACGATGCTGATAGATCTAGTAAAATCAGGGTGCTCGGATTTTTATTGTCAGCCATAATTCTGAGCTTGTCAAGTACAGACAGCATCACCAGCTCAGTACTGTGATGGACTCTAAAACCTGCTTGTCACCTCTGAAGTAGCTGGTGTTCCTCCAAGAAAGACGAGAGTGTCTTAAGGACATGTTGTTCTACAACTTTTGCCAGAAAGGGGAGCTGGGAGATGGGCCTATAATTTTTGGGGTTAGCAGCGTCTGCACCTGGTTTTTTTAACAGGGGGGTGACTTTGGCCTCCATCAGGTTGGAGGGCAGTTAGCCAGATTCCAAAGAGTTGTTTAATAGAGCGAATACATGCCTTTCCAGCCAGGGAAGGGCCATTCGGAAGATCATCAGGGGGGCAGGGATCTGCAGGAGAGCCCAATTTGGTCCGATTCAACAGCAGTGTCAGGGAGGCTGAGTCTGAGTTGGAAAAGGTGATAAGTAGCTTACGGGGGGGAGGGACTTGGGACTGAACCAAGGAACTCTGATTTATATGGGTATTATCAATCTCGGAGAGGATATCCTT
The DNA here is from genome assembly GCF_964204655.1 of Triturus cristatus. Taxonomy (NCBI): domain Eukaryota; kingdom Metazoa; phylum Chordata; class Amphibia; order Caudata; family Salamandridae; genus Triturus; species Triturus cristatus. The sequence continues at coordinate 1,044,170,994 of NC_140593.1, read as the reverse complement.
GACCTTCTGGAGAAAGAAGGATTGGAATGCATTACAGTCTATAGACGCGGCTGCCGATTTCAGCTCAGACTTTTGACTAAGTTCTTTCAATATTCTGAAGGTCTCTTTCTGTTTGTTTGCCGCGACTGTAATTTGTAGTACTCGGCTTTCTTGGTCGTAATAGATTTATTGTACGAGGCAAGTAGGGTTTTGTAGATTATCAGCTCCGCTGGGTCATAAGCTTTACGCCACCGCCTCTGAGCTTGGCAGAGATTTTGCTTCCTTTCCCTCAAAATCTCATTGAACCAGGGGGCCCGCTTGCCCTTGTCTCTAACTCTGTCCCTCCGCTCTGGTGCCACTTGGTCTATGGCTACACGTAGGGTACAGGTGAGGGCTTCACTCTCCTGGTCAAGATTTCCTATCTTAAATTTTGGGGGGGGGGGGGAACCTGAGTAGAGTGTCCACTAGGTTCTCTGCCTCAATTGTTTTCCAGCTTCGCACCATTTTCTTCGCTGGGGGTGGTTGTGACAGTTGGCTGTCCATTGGGACCCAGCAGTTAATTAGTGAGTGGTCAGACCAGGCACAGGGGCTGATGTCTATTAGACTAGCCCATGGTTGCGAGGTCGAGATGAGGTCCAGGATGTGACCTTTAGTGTGGGTGGGGCCGTCGACCAATTGATAGAGCCCCATCAAGCTCATTGCTGTCTCAAATTGGCTGGCCAGTGGCTCTCTCGGTACTTTATCCCAGTGATAATTGAAGTCACCAACCACAAGGAGTCATTGGTACCGTGAGCAGAGGTCAGTAATAATCTCTGAGAAGAGATCGTTGAAGCTGGGGGTTAACCATGGGGGACGGTACGCTACCAGGAGTAGGAGGCAGGAGGATTTAAATGAGATTTTGGCCCCAAGTATGTCAGCATTTTCAATGCTCTCTGCCACTATTTTGGCAACCATTATCCGCCTATTAAAGAAGATGGCCACACCCCCTCCTCTCGTTTTATCTATTCGGTTATGCCAGAGGGCATCAAAGTCTCCCGGGAGGGCTGCAATGATGTCTGGGACTGAGGTGTCACCTAGCCAGGTTTCTGTAAGCGCCAAGAGATCTATGTCTCCATCTTGGAGTAGTGAAAAGACTTCAAGGTGGTGCTTCTGTAGGGAGCATGTGTTAAGGATTGCCACCTTCAGTTTTGGCTGGTTTTCGGGTACGGTATTTTTGTGGGATGCTGGACGCGGGGTCATGGGTATGCCCCCTCCATTGTTCCTCAGGATTTTTTTGTCTCTCAGCTTGTCTACTACATTTCCGCCTAGAGCGTAGCTTCCCGTGGCTAAAATCTGTAGTTCTTCCACTGAGTAAACCAGTGATTGATCAGGGGTCCTGGCGCCTGGGCCCGGTGGGGCGCGGACGGACACAAATGGGCTTGCCTTAGGCACGCATTCGGCACGTACCCGCTGCACGTCTGCTCCAGCATGGCTATTTAGGTACTCCCTTCAGCCCACTAACCAATCAGCTCTGCGTTGCAGCAGCTGTTCTCCCCCTGAGCACTAGACCGCGTTAGCAAAGCGGAAGTGCTGGTGACCTGGGAGGGTGCTGTCGGCGAGAGAAATGCGCTACAGGTACCGGTCAATTAAAATTTTTAAAATGGTGCAAATTCAGTTTTAAAACATGTACATATTCAATTTTAAAAACGGGTCAGATTCAGTTTTAAAACATGTACAGATTCATTACAATTATTAGCGGCAGGGATTACGCTTTAAAATCAGATTAAAAAGCAGTATTCCCAGAGCACCACAATTCATATACACTGAGGCCCGCCTAGCGAGCTTTGGTGTCTCTCTCTATCACTGCGCGTCCGCTCCAGCGTGGCAATTTAGGTACTCCCTTCCGCCCACCAACCAATCAGCTCTGCGTTGCAGCAGCTGATTTCCCCCTGAGCACTTGACCGCGTTATCAAAGCAGAAGTGCTGGTGACCTGGGAGCGTGCTGTTGGCGAGAGAAATTCGCTACAGGTACCGGGCAATTTTAATTTTAAAAATGGGTCAAATTCAGTTTTAAAACATGTACAGATTCATTTTAAAAAGGGGTCAGATTAAAACGATTAAAAAGCAGTATTTCCAGAGCACCACAATTCACATACACTGAGGACCGCCTAGCGAGCTTTGGGGTCTTTACTTGGTGTACATCTGTTCAATAGTTTTGGAGTTATTAAAGGAAAAAGATTTATGCATATCTAGAGACACAGATCCACCTTGGTGTGGATCCACCTGCCAACAGCAATGCCATGATTGGCTGGACGCGACCTGAGAGGAAATTTGCAACCCCCATTTTGTGCATTGGGTCTTGGCTCGGGGGGGGGGGGGAAATAAAATTTAAAAAAGGATAGAAGGGGTCAGGGTTAACATACCCTGACCCCATGGGAATAGTTGAGAAATTGTCCCAAAATGTTTTTTTTGGGGTTGTGCATGAGGATCCTAGGCACCCAGTGTGGCCGCTGTATAAATCTGCAGCGAATCCAGACCCCAAATAAAAAGACACAGTCACACAACCACTCACATCTATACATGCAATCACACCCATACAGTCACAGATACATCTACTCAGAGAACCACTCACACACCCGCAAAGGCACTCACACACCCACTCTCACAGCCATGTACACACCCATACAAACACTTAGCCAATCACAGATCCACACAGCCACTTACATGCCAACTCACACACCCATACAGCAAAACCACTCACACCAACCCACAGACCCATATTGCTGCTCACACACCACACAGACTCATACAGCCACTTACACACCCACTCATACACCCACCCATCACACACACCCATACAGCCATTCACACACCCATGCAGCCACACTCACACCCAGAAAACCACATGCACTCCAATACAGACACTCACACATCCATACAGTCACTGATACATCCACTCAGAGAACCACTGACACACCCACTCACAGACCCACACAGGCACACACACACTCACGCAATCAATAATCAGGGATAAACATATATTCCATAGAGTATATTACATTGTGGAACACATGGTTAGTTTCAGTACAGACAGGCACTGACACCCATATAGACAATCACAAATTGCCCCTGTGTGAATCCATGATAGTTCTGCAGATCCAGACACCAATTAAAAATATGCACCAACTCACAGACACTCTCACACCTCCACACAACCACTCACACTTCCATAGGCACTGATATATCCACTCAGAGAACCACTCACACACCCACCACACAGTTACATACCCAGTAACATACCCACACAACCACTCACACACCCATACATCCACTGACAGACCCACACAGCTAGTCACACATCCATACAGCCACTTAAACACCCACTCAGAGACCCAGAAAACAACTCACACACCCATATATTTACTGATGCACCCATTCAGAGAACCACTGGCACACCCACCTACAGACCTACACAGGCACTCACACACTCACGCACCCACTTTCACAAACTTAAGGTTTTAATATTTTCGTAGAGAGTCTGTGTTGTATCTTGACTCTAATGTTATTCTTGCCCTGCCAATGGAATATTGGTGTAATGACATAGCATGGAATGTTGGGAGTCAAATAAACACAGTTGGCTGGGCTGAGCAGCATGCTGGCTGCTCCTGGTGCAGTCCTGATTGTGATCTTGTAACTATCCTGAATAAACCTCTCTGAACCACCTCTACCTGTGTGGACTTGATCACTACAATGTTTGGCGACGAGGATGGGATTGTAACCCATCTAGTATACCCCGTGTGAGGTACAGTATATTAGAATTGAAACAAACATATGGGTGAGAACCCATGATTTATCTCCATAAATAGTCTAGAGATACACACTGTGAAAATGGGACTAGTACCCATCCCCATAATAGTAAATTATATTAAAACAAACTCTGAAAAAATAGAGAAATTACTCGAACCTAAACTGATGATATGGTGAGCAGTGAGAGTACACTAACCTCACCCGCACTTGTGCACACTGAGGTAACCTGAAAGAAAATACAAGTTAAGCTATAAACCTAGCAAATGCAAAAATATCAGCTGGAATAAGAAGTGCTAACACATGAATCACCTGGAAGAAAAAAGAATGTCAACTTTAGCCTGTCTTCTCCTGGGAGCTATGCGAGGGTTTTAGTCAGTCAGTCAGAATAACTTTATTTCGCAAACACAATGTAGGCATAAACAGTATACTACATATAAAAGGGACATTTCACAGCATTTGAACACATTTAGAATATAAGCAATGTTAAAAACTATCACATTTAAAAATACAAATTCATAATTATTTACACAATAATAAGTTCATTTCATTTATGGGGATGTGATTTTAGCTGGATGTACATCTCTTTTTTAATGCCAATAATAAGAAGGGCGTTAGAGAAAAGCAGATAAAAGGATCAGGTAGTAGCTACAGATAGTAAAGGGCTACACAACACTGATTAAAGTTCATTTTACGCATAATAGGGATAATAAATAGTTTTCTTTCATCATTATAAAATTTACAGAAAAACAAAAAATGTATATCATCCTGTAGAGATCGCTTATCACAGGTACAGAATGGAAGTTCAGAAACAACATAGACATTACGGGGGAAACCGAACATAATATGGAGTGTAATTTAAGCGAAACCTCACCAGAATGTTACTATGTTGCAGATTAGTGACGAAAGATAGATATGTTATGTGTGAATCCATTAAATTTATACTAGGGGAGGCCAAGTAGGTTTTGACTGTTGACAGATTAATATTTTTAGTCTCCCTTCTTATCCGTCGATTAGAAAGTAATCGGCTTTTAAGTCAGTTTTAGATATGGAACTGCAGTTAGTAGAATCCAAGAAAAGGTAATGTAGCCCAACTGCCTTCAGTGTTGATTCACCATAAGTTAACCAAGTAATATTACCTACTCCATCTAGTTTCAAGACATCCTTTATAATGTCTCTTGTCAGAGCAAGGGTCTCCTTTCACCATATTGAGGGCCACATTAGGATCGGGGCCATTGCAATTATATTGGTGATATAAGGGGCCCTCAATTCCATGTGACACTTATAGTTGCCACATGACTTTGGTAGGGAAAGGACCTGTCACGGGGAACACGGGGAACAACCCCGCGTTGAGGGAGACTGGTGGGCACACCACGACATGACAAAGCCTGTGATTTGTACTCCCCAGGACGATCCGTGGGCTGCATCCGACACCGGACCTTCCCAGGAGGACGCCTGTTGCTTTAACTGGGAAACCCTCCCAGTTACTACCGCCCTCTGTGCTGACCTAGGCAGCCCGCAGCCAATAAATATCCTGGAGACAAGGAGCCGGGGGTGTGACGACACCGGAGGAGGTCGAGAGAGTGAGAGCCAAGGTGGAAGAGCGCGACGGCCAGACGACGGGAGAACGGAGGAACCAGCAAGGAGCAGAAACGATTCAGAGGAAGGAAAGCCGGAGCAAGGAGGTCTCCGCAACTACGCTCCGCCGAGCCACGCTCAAGGGAGAGTGTGGCTATCCCAGGTACGGGATCGTTTCTCGGGCTGGGTCGGGAGGCGGGAGAAGGGAGGGCGGCTCTAGACGCCACCACTCGCCGCCGTGTACATAGTGTGTAAATCCCCCCTCCTCACAAAACACCCCCCCCACACGAGACGTGGACTGGGTCACTGTTGCACTGGTGTGTGTATTCCCTCACTTCCCCTCCTTCACGATTGTGCCCGAACGAGGCCTGAGACTAACGATAGTCTTCTTTTTTCCTTTTGGCACCGGCACCGGAGCTCCTCCAGCCAGCTGTAAACCCCGCCCCCCCCGACGAGCAAGACTTGGACCTCGGAGATCAGACGACCGTCCCGCCAGGAAACCGGACTTGCTTAACTCCTACATACCTACCCTGTATACGACAATAAAACTCATTCTATACAGCAGCCCACGTTCTAGCGTCCTCCTTCGAACCCGCTTACAGGACCCTTTTAAAAATGTTATCTTCAATAATTTGCAATGTTGTACAGTCTTTCATGCCCCAAACAGCTGCCCCATAAGTGGCAGCAGATACAGTCTTAGCTTGATACACTGATTTTATTAAGTCTATTGGTTTTAAAACCAGTTTTTTTAATGAACTTACTTAAGGCCCCAATGTTTTTTTCCATCTGAGTTCCTCTATTAACAATCATCTTTTGCCACTTAGATTGAGAGTCAAACATAATCCCTAAATAATTAGAAGAATCAACAACCCCCATTTTTCCCCCTTTGGTAGTAATTTGCGGATAGTTTCGTTGTTTTGAGCCTGCTGCTAAAACAAATGACTTTGAATAATTAGCTTTCATGCCTAGATTGCACATAAATTGTGTGCAATCCTTGACTAGGCGACGCGGTGCATTACTAGTACGAGCTAAAAGTACTGCATTGTCCGCATATAATAAAATTGGCACCTGTGCTGAGTTAATATAGGGGACATCCGGAGTAGAGCCCAACAGTGCAGATTCTACACCATTGGTGTAGAGTTTGAATAGAAAGGGGACAAAAATGCACCCCTGCCTCACACCTCTTGTAATTTTAAAAGACCTGGTGCACTCACCATCCCTCCCATAACGAACACAGGCTGAAGCACCTGAATACAGGTCGTGGATAATATTAATTATATTCAGGTCAATACCCATTACCTCCATGATCCGCCACAGCCTAGGCTGTGCCACACAGTCAAAGGCTGCGGACAGATCCATGAAAGCTAAATGGAGATTACCTTTTTTTGCAGCCGTGTATTTCGCTATAATTAGACTCAGGTTCAGACACTGATCCACAGTGCCTTTCCCTTTTCTAAAGCCAAACTGGAATGGGATGATAATATTCTTTTCTAGTGCCCAATCCTCTAGTCTATTTAAAATCAATCGACCCATTAATTTTGCAGTAGAGTCTATTAAGGAGATAGGTCTATAATTTTTCGGAATCGACCTATCCCCTTTTTTCTATATGGGAACAACTACAGTTGTTTTCCACGATGGTGGTGCATTTGTTTGGGCAATTTTATTAAAAACAAAGTGGGGCCCATAGATCTTGATTATCTAGGAATAAATCAATAGGGACTCTGTCTGGTCCCGGAGCCTTTGCTCGTTTGCATTGATTTAAGGCATACTTTGTTTCAGCGAGTGTAAAGCTAACAGGAGCCTCGTCAATCTCAAAAACTTGGGTAAAGGATTGAGGGGTTGTCATGTCGTCTGCTCCAAAAAGGGCTTCAAAATGAGTCACCCATGCCTCCTGGTCGACATTGGTATCTGTGGTCATAGTCTGCTCATCTTTTAAAAACAGGGCATTAATCAAAGACCAGAAAGCTTGTGAACTTTTTAGTATAGCAGCCTTCTGCAAGTTTTCCAACCATTCTTCTTTTAAAAACTTCAATCTAGTGGTCCTTGCATTTTTATAGGCTTGGCGCAAGCATTTTACCAATATTGGATCGCGAGGTTTGGCCTTCAAAGCTATATATGCAGACTCTTTAGTGTTTTGCCACAGTTGTCATCAATCCAGCTATATTTTTTATGTCGGCCATTCCAGATAACACGGGTTAAATTGTTTTTAACATCAGTTAAGATTGACTCAAAATCCGAAAGCATGCTATCATGATGATCCGAGTCTAAGCAGCAGATTATCTCCCCATATCGTTTGGACACTAAATTTGCCAAAAATCTCCCAGTGTCCACTTTTTCCCACTTTAAAACAATACAGTTTTCTTGCAATCACAGGATTTATGGGGAGTTTAAAGGCACACTCAATTTCCTTAGTGGTTTGAATAAGAAAGGTTACTGCAGCATGATCACTAAATGAATAAAACACAGTCATAAAATGAGAGAAAAGGCCTATCATTGAATCGGAAACCAAAACATAATCAAGGGTAGAAGAGGAAAAATGATTTAAAAAAGTAAATTCTAACTGACCAGTTAAATCATCGAAGCTATTTGAAAATACAAGATTATTTATTGTTAATAATCTGTTTAGGGTGTTACCATACTCCGTATGACAACAGTGGGGGACACACTCCCCTTCATCATCCTGTATTCCACAGACTAAGGCATTAAGCTTATCACATTGGTGAACATTGAGATTCCCAAGCCAAATTATGTTACAAAGTTTGCTGGATTTATCTTGTAATTCAATAACATCTCTTTCCAGAGAGGCCAACACCACTGCTTGGTTACTTCCAAAGTTATTGTTCTAAAAGTTAATAAGAAGCCAACAATAATCCAAACAGTATTCAATTAAAATGATATGATAGTAAGGGGACCTATTCAAAAATGCCTTCACTTTAAAAGGGAAAGCATTAGAGAGCAATGTCAGCAGACCACCCTTAGCCCGACCAGCAGGTGACAGCACAGCAGAAGTATGAAAGGAACGGTATCCATTCAGATATTTTGGATCTATTTCCCAGGTCTCTTGAAGGCACACTATATCACTAGATGTCAACAAAGAAAGCCATTTATTATTAGACCTTTTGTGATTGTAACCAGCAATGTTCCAAGACATAGGCGCTATAGAACCAGAAAGATTCCCTCGAGGTAACAGACACTGAGGCAAATTTGGACTGACTTTACGTCTGGCTAAGGTCACTGCGGGAATAATGGAGGGAACAGTGTGCAAGAGAGACCACTTTTGCAGATCTAAAACACCACCCCCACTAGTTAGCATAGTCTGAGAATCCAGTCAGTCACAGACAGACAGATCTTCTAGTGCAGCAAATCTATTTCTTAGAGAAAGCGGCAGAACTAAAGGGGGGAGAAGTTGATTGAATGGGTGACGGAGAGGCCTCCGGATAGCTTGTGGCCTAGAAATAAACATCTGTGGTGTAGAACAGGGTTTATAAAAGAATCCCAAAGATAGGACAAATATTTCAGAATGAAATGAGGACGTATTTGGTAAGACTGATAATAATTCACCCACTATATGGCAACTATCAAAGTTCACTAAGATACAATTGCCTTTGAAAGTTTTGGGGGCTCTTCCTACCCAAGATACCCTCCTAGCCATAATGATATTACGATAGGCATTAGAGCTTTCATCTAGATAATTAGATAACCAATGCTGGGATTTATTTATTAGCTGCTTCGTATTTTCTAATGTATTAGAATTAAGTTCTGGAACGTTAACTAGAACCATAACATATGGACAAGCAGCTGGAGGGAGATCTAATGTTAACTTGGGCTTTCCAATTTCATCTTGGTGTTGAGAATCTCCCCTATGAGAGCGTGATGGTTGTAGCCCTCCCTCCAGACAAGTTGTAGGTATAGGTGTAATAGGAAGTGGGTGAGTAGCAATAGAGCTAGCGGGTATTTGTTGTTCACCATATAACCTCGAGCACCAATATTCTCAGAATTACCTTGTACCTGTGTCTGCATTTGTGTCCTATCGTGAGTTTTATATACATTAGCTCTCAGCTAGGATGATCAGTCCCCAAAACTGAATGATTGGCAATTTTGTTTTGTCTGGTAGATCTAGTAGATCTTAGTTGTAGTGAAAGTCCTGAGTCCAATTTCTTACACCCGGTGTCTTTCTCCTTACAAATCTGTTTTAATGTTCTTTGTTTTAAGGGACCACCTACCTTTCTTTGTTTGGCATTCGTATCTGGGTAGTTGTTTTCCACTTGGTTGATCGTTAATTGCTCCAGGATAGTATTGGAGTCTCCATCTATAGTGTTGGTAGATGGTGGAGATGGATTCACATCTGGAGCTATAACAGAGCTTGGTTCGTCTACTAATTGGCCAAAGTTCAATCGGTCAGTGGCTAGAGTCCCTTGACCTAAAGAAGAGCATTTTTGCATGATCAAAGTGTCCAAGGAGAGCCTTCTCTCAGTTAGTTCAATTTCATGAGCCAGGAAAGATTCGTCTCTAGTTAAGAAGGCATCCAGGGTCCCAACGTGGCCAGGCCCTTCTTTTTCCTTAGGATTTTTTCTTTTATTCATTATTACCCTCAGTGATACTAATTACCCCACTCAACGTGCAACTTCCCCAACAGCACAATGAGTAGTATTAAAAACTGATGTGTATAAAGCCAAACGAGATCCAACGCCTCCCTACCTTTTCCTTCAAGATAGCAGCGCTCGGGTCCCAATGCAATGCTGATCTCCAACAACGAGCCAAGAGGATAACCCCAGCCCAGCCTCTTCCGGCCCCTGACGGGCACGGACGGGCCTGCCCTTGGCCAGGGCTTTTCCCGGGCGCGGCCTGGGCACGCCCGCTCGAGTCCCCCGCTGCGGGTGCCCCATGCCCCCTTTATGCGCCTCCCGGCGCTTGCTCCTTGCGTGTGTGCCGCTAAGGGTTCTGGGAATTGTAGTCCTTTTGGTGGGACCGGCACTGTCCCCCAGATGACTCCGGCGGCGGCGTGAGACCAAGCAGCTACGAATTTTCAAATGCAGGTAAAATGGGCTCCCGCGCTGCGGGTGCCCTGTGCCCCCTTTATGAGCCTCCCGGCGCTTGCTCCTTGCGTGTGTTCTGCTAAGGGTACTGGGAATTGTAGTCCTTTTGGCGGGACCGGCTCTGTTCCCCAGATGACTCCGGCAGCGGTGGCGACGTTAGACCAAACAGCTACGAAGTTTCAAATGCAGGCAAAATGGGCTCCCGCGCTGCGGGTGCCCTGTGTCCCCTTTATGCGCCTCCCGGCACTTGCTCCTTCTGAGTGTGCCACTAAGGGTACTGTGAATTGTAGTCCTTTTGGTGGGACCGGCACTGTTCCCTAGATGACTCCGGCGGTGGTGGCGGCGTGAGACCAAGCAGCTACAAAGTTTCAAATGCAGGTAAAATGGGCTCCCGCACTGCGGGTGCCCTGTGTCCCCTTTATGCGCCTCCTGTCACTTGCTCCTTGCGTGTGTGCTGCTAAGGGTACTGGGAATTGTAGTCCTTTTGGCGGGATCGGCACTGTTCCCCAGATGACTCCAGCGGCGGTGGCGGCGTCAGACCAAGCAGCTACGAAGTTTCAAATGCAGGTAAAACGGGCTCCCGCGCTGCGGGTGCCCTGTGCCCCCTTTATGCGCCTCCCGGCGCTTGCTCCTTGCGTGTGTGCTGCTAAGGGTACTGGGAATTGTAGTCCTTTTGGCGGGACCGGCACTGTTCCCCAGATGACTCTGGCGGTGGTGGCGGCGTGAGGCCAAGCAGTTACTAAGTTTCAAATGCAGGTAAAACGGGCTCCCGCGCTGCAGATGCCCTGTGCCCCCTTTATGCGCCTCCCGGAGCTTGCTCCTTGCGTGTGTGCCGCTAAGGGTACTGGGAATTGTAGTCCTTTTGGTGGGGCCAGCACTGTTCCCCAGATGACTCCGGTGGCGGTGGCGGCGTGAGACCAAGAAGCTACAAAGTTTCAAATGCAGGTAAAATGGGCTGCTGCACTGCGGGTGCCCTGTGCCCCCTTTATGCGCCTCCCGGCGCTTGTTCCTTGTGTGTGTGCCACTAAGGGTACTGGGAATTGTAGTCCTTTTGGCGGGACCGGTACTGTTCCCCAGATGACTCCAGCGGCGGTGGCGGCATGAGACCAAGCAGCTACAAAGTTTCAAATGCAGGTAAAACTGGCTTTTCGTATTATTATATGGGTCCCTATCCATATCTATTTGTTGACATCACTCAACCTCAACAGTGTCAATATTACAAGGACTATTGTTTCCACGGGTCTTAGTCCCATCCGTTACTGCTTTAATCCCTTATCTCTGTAGGGGTTTGCTTTTGGGTCATAGTCCTCCCAAACGTCACATATAGTTATGTACTTATTACATTGAACTTTCTACTGTTAATTTACACTGTTGTCTTTATATTATATTTTGTTATTATGTATTGATGATGGTGTTTGACTTGGGTGAGGATTATCCTTTTACTTTTCCTTGTTTTCTTTCTTCTTCTCTGTTCCTTTTGTGATGTTTTCTCCTGGTGCCTCGTGTGGATTCTGTGTTTTCCTCTGTTTTTCTGCTGTGGTTTCTTTTTATGTGTTTTCCACATCCTGTAGTCCAGAGTTTTGTTGGTTCTTTCCTCTACTGCCTTCTTACATTCCTGTTCTGGCCAGTGGGTGTGTTTTGGGGCAGTTGTTCGTGTTTTTTTTCTTTGCTTTTGTGTATAGACAGGAGGATGGTTGTTATGTTTTGGTTTTCCTCTCTTCTTTGCTTCTCTTATCCTTTTCTGTTGCTCTCTTCTTTCAATGGTTTCATGTTTCTGATTTCCTCCGGTTCTCTTCTTTCTCGTTGTTTCTCCTCTTCCTCGCTCTTCTTTCTTGTTTTTTTTATATATAGAAGAAAGGGGGATATGTTGTATCTGGACTCTAATGTTATTCTTGCCCTGCCAATGGAATCGTGGTGTAATGACATAGCATGGAATGTTGGAAGTCAAATAGACACAGTTGGCTGGGCTGAGCAGCATGCTGGCTGCTCCTGGTGGGGTCTTGATAGAGTCCTGATTGTGATCTTGTAACTATCCTGAATAAACCTCTCTGAACCACCTCTACCTGCGTGGACTTGATCACTACATTCTGGTCACAGCATATCTTGCTAGTTACACTAAATGAAGATGCAGCCAGCTGTTAAGTCACAACCATGAGGAAATAAGTATCAAGTGCAGGTATATACATATTCAACCGGCAGATATCAATAATCAGGGACAGACATACATATTCCATAGAGTATATTACATTGCAGATCAAATGGTTAGTTTCAGTACAGACAGGCACTTGCACCATATAGATGCTCACACACTGCGCCTTGTGAATCCACGACAGATCTGCAGATTCAAACCCCAATTAAAAAGATGCACCCACTCACAGTCACTCTCACACCTCCACACAACCACTCACACATCCATTCAGTCACTGATACACACACAGATCCACACAGCTAGTCACACACCCATGCAGCCACTTACACATCCAATCAGAGACCCAGAAAACTACCCACACCCACACAGGCACTCAGACAGCTACTCACACACTGGCACTCTCACACACAGACACACAGTTAGACACCTACACAGTCACTCACGCACCCATATAGCGCCTCAGACATCCACAGTCACTTACACAGCTAGTTACACACCCACACACAGTCAGTGATAAAGTTATATAAATTGCAATAGGACATGTTTCTATCAAATGTGTGGTTGTTTTGTATTGACTGTGTGCTTTTGGTTGGGAATGGATCCGCCCACAACATAGCCAGCAGATCCCTTATTTGGTCAAGGATCCACAGCGGATCCGAATGAGAAATGTAAAAAAAGATTTTAAAGCAGAAAGAACCAGTGTTTGGGAAAAGGGTTGGCTCTGAAAAGAGCCTTTGTGTTTATAGTGTGTAGATGATAACCACACATAGAACAGGATGCAGTCTTTTAAGTTGTTGAGGAGCACCCAGTTGCCTGTTTCTGTGAAATGGACTCCATCTTTACAATATATTCCATCCATGTCGAAGCATAAGTTGTTATGGTATATAGAACCTATGTGTGGTCCTGGAGAAATTTAGAAATAGTTTTATTGACATGTTTCTCGGTTTTCTCTATCTGTGGACAAAGTTGTCTTTGGCAAATGTTGGCGAACAATAATGCAGTATGTGGGAAAAGTGTAATTAATTTACCAAGGGTATCCTTCATTAGAATTTCCAATCCTATCCCAGTAATTGTACCAAGGTCATTGACACCACAGTGCACAATCATGAGGTCTGATGTTGGCAATCCGCAATGCTTTCAACCAAAGGCAGCAATTGGTGCCACTTTAACACTCTCTGGCAAATCAAAGTAATGTCTACATAAGATAAACCTAGGTCCCTGTCAATGCCACTCTTTCTAGCATTCTCTCTGGCGTAAACCTTAAAGCTATAGCCCACAAGCCAGACTCTGACCATTTTCAGACAAGCAGGAGCAGCATACAGGATAAGACTGCAGCAGAATGAGGCAGTTTTGAAGCTGAAAGGTGGCTAAAATGGAGGACAGCAAGTAAAATATAAAGGAAAGTACTTGGATGGTGGAGATGTGCAGAAAACAAAAATTAGGTAGTAACTTTAAGAAAACAAGTAACGGACTGTGATTGGCATTTGAAAAATAATAAAAAGTAATGTTGTTTGGGATACTCTTGGAATTCCTAACAGTCAACCTCACCAGCTACAGTTAATGAAGCTAGTATGCTGTTTAGAGCAAGTTTTGTGAACTTTTGACCCACTGGTAGGCAGAAACTATTGGAAACATGGTTACTATGGAAACTGAGCTAAAAGAGTGTAGGGGAAGGGACCAAAAGAGACTGCAGTATGAAACTGAAAAGCAGACTGGTGTACAAAAATTGCTCAGTAGGGATTGTATGTCTTGTAATTTACAATATTTTACAAAATGAAATATAAATGAAAAACATTAACAGCAGATTGTTTAAAGCTTATAAGGGCTTCTATATGGATCCGTGGATCTGTTGCAGATTCACATGGGGACCTGTGCCGAGTGCCGCAGTGGATCTGCGAAAAACCTACCAAATTGACGTTCTTTACAGGAAATATGGAAAGGGTTTAAAAAAGAGTGAACATTTAAAGTGGTATAACAAAATATAAAAGATGAAAGGAAGTCTGTAGAGGAGTACGAGTAAGAGCACATTGGGAAGGGTAGCCATTTTAGATGTATTTTTTACTTTGATTGGGGGAGGATTGCCATATTTCTGACCTGAAATTTGCAGTGGAAAACAGATGTTGACAGATATTAAATTAAAGCTGGACAACAGCAAAGAGATTTTATAGGTATGTTAGGCTGTACTATAAAAAGTATATTAAAAAAACAACCTATGAGTGTATATAAGCTGAGAAAAAATGTGTAGATTCTGGGCACTACAGTAAAAAGCAAAATAGAAGGGAGCTTAGATGAGAACATTAACTAAAAATATAGTGAGTAGTAAAGGAGGAAGAGCAGTTGCTATACTGGCAATATAGTTATTTTATTAGGCCACTATGAAATAATGTGTTGGAAATTAGATGTGGGTCCTTGCTTATGGTATGTAATTTAATAGTATGTAATGTGCACCCACTCATACAGCCATCACTTACATAAAAGCTTGAAAGCACCTACGTACTCACCATTCATTTAGCCAGACAGTGACTGAAAGTCTCATACCCAAAAAACCATTTAATCACCTACACATATAAAAATAATTCCAGATTTGTAAAGCCAGACTTATCACCTCTAAGGGTATCCAGGCACTGGAGGCTGTTGGGGAGTTTAAGTGAGCTATTGCCCAGAGTCACATGATGCTTAGCTGAGCTGCCTCCAGGGATCGAACTGTGAGCCCCGTGCTCTGGAGTCAGCTGCTCCAGCCTCTATGCTACACCTCTCCCACTATACATTCACTTACATAGTCATTCACACATCCACACAGGCAATGTCACATCCACTCAAACCTGTGGATTAATTCATGTATCCAGCACTCGGATAGCCCACTAAACATGCACTTACACACCCATACACCTAGTTATATACTACCACCCACCCATACAGACACTCACATACCTATTTACAAAACCATACAGTCACTTACACCCAGTCAGGCTGTGACAGAGGCACATACACATTCACACACCAACACAGCACTTATGTATCCACCAATAATAGAGCCACTTGCACACACAGTTACTCACCCAAACACCCACTAATACAGCCAGTTACCAATCCCTACAGCCACTTACATGTAACAAACCACTCACAAAATCCCAGGTGGTTCTGATTGGGCGACGCTGGATCACGGATTCCTCCTAGGGGGTCTGTGCTCGACACCAGGGTGCACAGGCCCCACGGGGAAAGGGGGTTGAGGTTTGGAAAGGCACGAGATGCTTTGGTTCTCCCCTGCAGTGAACCTCATAAAGACCTGCCTCTGATCTTATGATGCTCCCAGTCAGGAAGTACCTCCAAGACACAAGGGTATGGGTAAGTACACAAACTGAGGCCGTTTTTCTCCATTATATTCTATAGCCTATTGGTAGTAACCCATACCTTACACAGGCATCTACAAGGTTCTGCCTTTCCGATGACTTGAGTCTTCTGAGCTCTCTCTTGGCTGGAGATTGGAATGTCACCAAGGTTCGTGGAGGATGGTACAGTTGAACACTCAAGATTTCCTAACACAGCTTTCTAAAATAGGTCTGTGATTTGCTGTGTCACAAGCAGTAGTTTTCTTGGCAAGTTAAATTCCTGAGTGCAGCCAGCTTAAAAACTAGAGGAAAAGCACTCGAGGAGGGCCCAGGAATAACTGGAGTCTGACAGAGCCCTGCCACACATGGTTAATGAGTGCTTACAAAATTTTGTCTCAAGAAAATAATTTATTCAAGAAGGCTACTGAGCTCAGAGCATATATGGATTTATCTATTATAACAAGAGTACTTGGAAGTTGGAACTGTATTCTTCTTTTCTTTACTTTCTTCTCTTTTCAGAATTCCTGATCCAGCCAGAAGCTGCTGAGTACAGGGGGACACAGGAGAAGCTGGAGCGGTGTTCTGGAGAAGCGCTGAAGAGGAGCTAGTCACAAGAAACAGGTGAGTGAATAGCAGGGAGACCAAGCTAAACTAATGGGCTAAGGCGGTCTATTTATAGAAACTGCCAGCTGCCTATTAGAGCACCTGATCAGGAAAATACTAGAATTTGCCATCAGCTGAGTCATGGTGGTAAGTGGTGGTTTTAATTGGCAGGAAACACTGTCGGGGTCATGGAACGGAACAGCTCCAGGCAATGTTTGAGGCTAATTGACAGGAACTTCCAGAAAATGGCAAAAGCATTTAGCTTTAATTGAAAACAGGTACACCCAACTGGGTTAATGAAGGGTTAGAACCTTCTAGAGGATTCTGCTGCTCACTAAGTTTCCAGACAGTTAAGCATCAATTTTGAGAAGGTCAATGATTGTCACAATATCACCCGATTGAAAAGAACACCCAGCAACCCATACTTGAGAAGAAATATGCCTATCAAGAAGGAGGGCAATTTATCACATAGAAGGTTTGGCTGTTGCTAGGACTGTACCATTACATACCCATTTAGACACTCATATAGCCACTAACACACCCACACAGCTACTTACATAACCTGTGACACACTGATACAATCATCCATATATCCACTCAACTATTCAAACACCCAGTCCTACTCGTATACCCACTCGTATCCATTTATACACCCATACTTAGACACTTACACAGCATCTTACGTACTGACATAACCAATTATGTAGCGACTCGCTTATGGTATGTAATCTCATAGTATGTAATCTCAAATTAAATGTATTCTATATTTGCCTTCCAGATTTCTACTTTTGTTTATTTAGAATTGAAGATGGAACGGTGAGGTGAAAACAAATTAAGAATTATACTTCTTGACAGCATCCACAAACTGGAAAACAGATGACTTATTTAGTGCAACTAGCATAAGGCATTTTCCACAATGAGTGACCATGTCTTGCAGTTTTGGTGAAACAGTGGGGGTGGTTATGTGATCAGGTGGTAAGGGTCCCACAGATGGTCCAGCTGCTGCTTATGATGCACCACCTTCCCTCTCTCTCTTATCATCCTCTGATATGTCCTTGTGTCTATGTTTTTTAGGTGTTTCAAAATAGAGGATGTGCCATGTGAAAACTTCTTCACTGTACCTCTTGAAAGGTTTTTGCTGCATAGATTGCATTGGGAAAATTCTGGAACAACTTTATTTTCTCCCGAAGGGATTGAGAAGTAATATCTGTTCTCTTCTATCTTCAGCAGAAGACATCTTAACTTTGAAACTCTTCTTTTGAAGGAAAGCCAAAAATAAGATGGAGCTGTGCTTTTGAGACTGTCTCCAGAGAAATGTGAAACCGAAATAACTGATTTGGGGTATGGTTTGCATTGTGGATGGGTGGAGAGATTCGTGGTGGCATCGCAGCAGATCTGCAGATCTATAAAACGAATGAAAAAGATAAAGACTGTATTGCATTTTTAGAAAGTTTACACAAGTTATGTTATGTTAATTTTGTTAATTGTTACTTTTAAAATGTTTAACAAGAATGAATGTTTAATAAAAATGTATTAATAAACTTGTAAAAATGTATTTTACTAAATTGAACTTATACGTGAAATTGTAGAACAATTTGCATTTAAAAATCCAGTGAAATTCACACGAAAAACAAAGGTTACAGGGACGTTATAGTTAGGAAACAGTATTAATAAAGCCTTAGAGATTCACTGAAAAAAAACAAAGGTTGCAGGGACATTATAGTTAGGCTCAGATTTTCCATGCACAAAACCATAGAAATTCAGCAGTTATAGTTACCTGAGCTAACCATAACTTACACCCCCCCACAGTACTGCTTACGACCTCACATATTTAATAATTCATGAGATGGTCAGTGACATCACTGATGACATTTCTAATGACATCGCTGATGACCTCACCCAACAAAGTAAAATTCAATATATTTCATAATATACTATTTAATTGTTTTAAAACTAAGACATGTGAGCGATGTACAGCACAGAGCTCACTGTAACATATCAATTACTACACTCACTTATCACGTAAGAGACAGTTCTCAGTGGATAGTCCTGTCTTTTCTAAACCATTACTCTAAACAGTAATGACCAAAGTAAAACATCTATCTGCATAGGCTAGTCTGTTGAAAACCCCACCACCACCATTCGTGAACCTGGAAAGAGGTTTTATTGCAAATGCCATATTTACACAGACCACTACAACTTACAACGAGTACGGAGGTCTTAGCGGACAGGCACTGTGTGGAAAACCGCTAGTAAGATTAATCTTTATAATGGAGAAAGGTGTGAGCAGAGAGGTGAGCCTGTGGTAAATGTCTACTACCCTTAGCCATCACCTCAGACAACAGTTTTCATGAACAGATACGTTTATTGCAATTTACTACTACAGGCATTCATCACAAAGGAGAGGAGTTCAAGGAAACTGGTCAGTATGTCATAAAACAGAACTATACTCAACCATCACTGTGGAGTGAAGTCTCAATGAACAGCTTAGACTGCTGCAAAGCACTGCCATACACATACAGGCTAGTACGCTGATGACTAGTACAACCACTTTAAAAATGGGATTATAGATCAGATGAAATATGTTAGAAATAGTATCACTCATTAATAGTACAAAAAGAATAGTAATTTAGCTTATGCAGTAGCTTAGTAAATTTCTTTAATTTCAGAAACTTTTACCAAACACTCACTCAATGATATCATCAGTGATGACAACTCCAATGACATCCGTGTTGTCACTGACCATGTTATGAGTAATGTAATATGTGAGGTCATAAGCAGTGCATTGCGTGGTAGTTAGTTCAGGTAACTATAACTGCAGAATTTCTATAGTTTCATGTGTGTAAAATCTGAGCCTAACTATAGCATCCCTGTAACCTTTATTTTTTTCAGTGAATTTCTATGACCTTTTAATTCTATTTCCTGGTGGGAAACCACTCTAGAGAAATCTTTAAAATTGTTAAATCCTTTTTCACTCCCTAAGTAAGCTCTAATCAGAAACTTCCGTCAGTGGAATGGTGCGAGACACTCGCCCTTTTCTTTCGTGAAAAAATAGATACCATTCAGCTTAGCCTCCCAGTATGGGAAACGACATACAAGAACATTGCATGTATGATGTCGCTCTAGGGGCGGTAGGAAATCAGGAAGAGCCGGGCCATGACCCAACCATCAATGTGGAAGTGTGCTCTCTGAACTCTTTCTCTTCAATCCCCTTGGATGACCTCTTGCGTGCCTTAAAATGCTTCAAATCAGGTTCCCCAATGGACCCGGCCCCCTCCTTTATTCTTGCCTTGGGGGCAGAGGCTATTAATCTCCTGATGAATCGTATACTGAATACTTCCCTCTCATCAGCCACAGTACCTTCCAAATGGACAGAAGCAAAGGTTATCCCGCTGCTCAAAAACACCCAGGCAGACCCCTCTGACCCATCCAACTATAGGCCAATTTCCCTCCTTCCCGCCTTCTCTAAACTTCTAGAGAAACACGTGAACCAGCAGCTATCTTCATACCTAGAAATGAATGGCCTACTACAACCCAGCCAGTCGGGCTTTCGCCCTAATTACAGTACCGAAACAGCACTGCTGGAGGTAGTTGACTCGATCTGACTTAGTCTGGAAGTGGGAGACAGGGCGCTGTTGGTCCTGTTGGACCTATCGGCCACCTTCAATACGGTTTCGCACCATATTCTCCTGACCCATCTCCACTCAATTGGCATTGGGGGGTTGGCCTGGAAATGGCTGGTATTTTTCCTTGAGGGAAGGGGTCAGGAGGTATGGTGCCATTCCTACTTGGCCATGTCCCACAAGCTGAAGGTGAGTGTCCCTCAGGGCTCTGCCCTGAGCCCGACCCTGTTTAATATCTACCTCACATCTTTGGCTACTTTGGTTGAATCCTTAGGGGCAAAAATTGTGTCTTATGCAGATGACACCCAGCTGCTGTTCACGTGCCCTGCCAAGTTAATTAGTAATTGCCTCTCATCGGTATTTGGATGGCTTTCCATGAATCAGCTGAAATGTATTGCGGGAAAGACGGAGCTGCTTTTCTTTGGTTCGGATGCAGAAACACTCTTGCAGTCCTTCAAGTGATCCAAGCCCTGATCATATCTCACCTTGATTATGGGAATGGCCTTTACTTAGGCATGCCTAAGGATCTGACGGACAGGCTTCAGCTTGTCCAGAATGAAGCTGCCCGAACTATCTTCAAGCTCCCCGTGATGCTCACGTGTCAAGCCTTTTGAGGAGTCTTCACTGGCTTCCAGTAAGGAAAAGAATTATCTTTAAGACACAACTTGTGACTCAGAAAGCCTTATACAGAATGGGCTACCAAAAATCCAGGATCTTGTTCCATGCCCCACAGTGAAATCTTCGCTCCTTTAATCTTTTCCTAGCTAGTACCGCACATAACAAAAAGGCTAGGTCAGGAGGAAAGTTAGTTTCCTACCTGGGGCCGTCCCTTTGGAAGAACAAACTGCCACTGACCCTTAGAAGCGTTTAAGTCAACGCCCGTGTTCCGGAAGAAGCTGAAAAAATGGATCTTCTCCAGCCCATAATCTCCTTCCTGCTCCCATCGCTACTTTTCGGCATCCAGCACCAGGACACTCCTTGAAGTAGCAGCTGCGCTTTATAAATACCTCGAAATAGACATAGACATAGACAATTATAACTTCCCTGTAACCTTTGTTTTTCTCAGTGAAGATATACATTGTTTATTTCTATGCATATCATTATTTTTATTTTTTGGGGGGGGGTGGGGAATTCCCACATCCTTTTCATACTGCATGTGTAGACAATTCTGTAGCTCTGTCTTCAAAAACACATTTAAAACTAATTATTATTCTGGATCAAAGACTGAAAAGTGCTGATATTGTCTGTCATGGTATAGAAAATAATGGACTTGTAACACTGTTCTAGGAACAGACTGCCTTCTTCTAATCGAGGCTATAAATCAAGGTGGATGCCCAACAATGTGAAAATGGCATTCCCTCTAGACCTTAATTTCTTTCATTACGGCTTCACAAAGCTCAAAAATGGGGCATAAAGAACATTATTCTCCACACAGATTGATTAGTTATTCTTACATATTTTATTACGTTTTTTTCCCTTTTATATTTCACATTATAAAAAATATATATTTTTCCAGTTACTTTCACAATGTTTTACATAAATGTGATTATCACCATTGTTTAGATAATACTGTACATGTGATACAATCAATCTCAGCACCTGTAAGATCACAGCTGACTGAATACAATAAAAATAATTCAACACACCCCCATACACACTCACTCCTCTCTCAACTCTGCAAACATATCCCTTGCGCACAGTACATTTACACTTTGCACCCCAGAACAACACTGCATGAACAGATGGAAAGATCCGGGTGATAAAATCAACCCTCGATTGCTGTGCTGGTAGCTGGGGTGTCAAACTCTCTCTCTGGTCGACGAATGTTTCAATGGACTGATTATAGATAAACCATCTTCTTCAGGACCTGTTGTTTTTTAATTTATAACGGGGGGAAGGAGGGGGGAAAAGTCTGTTATTGTAATGGAGAAGAAAATTAGTCTACACTTTTTACATGAGCCGTTGGAGACATCTCACATTTCTCCTAATTTATGTCTACAAAACAAGAGAATGTGCCACAACAAAAACATTTGTCATAAAGTGTTGCCCTCTATTATGTGAGGTTAGTAGTGTTCATGCTTAGACAAAAATACAAGGGATTAGACAAGATAAAAAAAGTTCAAGAGAGCAGTCATTAGTTCTCTGTTGCTAACTATACACACATGTATGCATATGTTAGCTGATACCCCTTAGAAATGTGGGGCAGACACAATGTGCTCAATTCGGCCAGAACAAGGGGAAGAAGCAAAAAGACCAGAGTGCTCTCATACTTCGTCATGTTGTGGTCACAGAACTGTACAAGGTAGACCTTTATCAAAAGTTTTGCTAAATGTGTAAGACAAAAAAATCAAAAAAGAGCAAAATAGATTGAGAAGAGAAAAAAAGAGGAAAGAAAGTCAAAAAGCACGAGAACACAGAAGACCTGCAAACCCGAAAGGATGTTAAAGAACAAGAAAACAAAGGGGAAAGGTTAAGTAAGAGTAAGAGTAAGAAAAAACAAAAAACAACAACAAAACACAAAACTTGTTACTGCCCATTGGTCAGAAACTTGGAGATACCTCTATCTGTATTTTATTATACATCTATTGTAAGGTCTTCCTTTCCTTAACCTAGAGCGTGCTTTTGTCAATCGACAATTATGATAGTAAAAATTACCTGGGACTACTATGTGTGTCGTTTGTTAAGAAGACACTAATCTACTGGTGTCTCAGATAGGCAGTTGATTATGTTGATGCCTTTACAGAACCTGGCTCCATGAGGTAAAATCTTTCAAGTGTCTAAAAATAATATACAACGACAAACAGTTCTCTCTGTTATATCATAGTTATTATACTCATGTCTCTAGTTTCCTATTAGTATCGCCACTTAAGATTAATATACATTTAATACCTTTTATCCTAGTCTTCCACGATGTACTAGGGGTCCTAGTAGAAAACGGCGCCACTACTTAATTTATTATACTTGGTTTTATCAACGAAATGCTGTGGGTGTCCTCTCTCAAACAACCTATACATTTAGAGAAAACAATGCAATAATTTTAGGTGTCCAAATCTGCATCTTATCCTCATTTATTGCCACTAAAGAAAATCGCCATTATACAGCGTACAGCATGAGGAACATTATTGAAATATTGCGTACCTCTTTGTTAATTTCTCCTTATCGGGCAAAATTAGCCCTATCGCTGTCTGTACAGCGTCCGTATTTCTCTTGTGGCTCTCGGATTGTTGCATTTAGAATTTCTTCGCAGTATCTGCAATGGGTATTTCATCTCCAATTCGTACCACTTCGCGTGCTGAGAGTTGGGAAAAGATAATGTAAGGTTGTATGGTGTTCAGATTACCCTTAGTTAAATAAATAGGGCACTATTTGATTATTGGTCCTCTAATTTGCGGGGGCACTGATATATCTATCCCACACTAATAATCCATGGGTTGCCTGGAATTCCCACGTGTGGCTATATCCTATTGCTAAGGTACGGGTTATTTTTTCATAATAATAAGAAAACTCCCTTATGATTCCAAGCGCTACTCGTGTATATCGATACATTCACTACTACTGGTCGACTCACACACATATATATATATATGCCAATGTTATACTCCCAAGAACCCATATTCCCAATAGCAAACTAGTATCAGCTAACATATGCACACATGTGTGTATAGTTAGCAACAGAGAACTAATGACTGATCTCTTGAACTTTTTTCATCTTGTCTAATCCTTTGTATTTTCGTCTAAGCACGAACACCAATAACCTCACATAATAGAGGGCAACACTTCATCACAAATATTTTGTTGTGGCACATTCGCTTGTTTTGTAGACATACATTAGGAGAAATGTAACATATCTCCAGGGGCTCATGCAAAAAGTGTAGACTAATTTTCTTCTCCATTACAATTACAGACTTTTCCCCCTCCTTCCACCCGTTATAAATTAAAAAATAACAGGTCCTGAAGAAGATGGTTTATAAATAATCATTCCATTGAAACGTACGTCGACCAGAGAGAGAGTTTGACACCCCAGCTACCAGCACAGCAATCGAGGGTTGATTTTATCACCCAGATCTTTCCATCTGTGCATGCAGTGTTGTTCTGGGGTGCAGAGTGTGAGTGTACTGTGCGCAAGGGAAATATTTGCAGAGTTGAGAGAGGTGTGAGTGTGTATGGGGGTGTGTTGAATAATTTTTATTGTATTCAGTCAGCTGTGATCTTACAGGTGCTGAGATTGATTGTATCACATGTACAGTATTATCTAAACAATGGTCATAATCACATTTATGTAAAACGTGAAAATAATTGAAAAGATATATTTTTTATAATGTGAAATATAAAAGTAAAAAAAAGTAATAAAATATGTAAGAATAACTAATCAATCTGTGTGGAGAATAATGTTCTTTATGGCCCATTTTTGAGCTTAGTGACGCCGTAAATGAAAGAAATTTAGGTCTAGAGGGAATACCATTTTCGTATTGTTGGTTGTTTTTCCCCCTGTTCCCTGACCTTTCAAGTAATCTCTTTTAGGGGGTCGCCTCGTTAATCCAAGGATGCCCAACAATGGACTGAAGCCAAAGTAGAGTTCAACCGCAACATGACTGCTTAGCCCAACCCTTCGCCTTTCTCCATCACTTTGCCAAAGATACTTAACAAATCTACATCACAAATGTAGCCCATAATTCCCATCCTGCACGGGATTAGGAATTAGGGATTCAATATTGATGTATGGTTGAGTGGAGGGCACCCGAGTTCCTTAACTTCCCTTTCAGCCACTCTTTGTGGGAACAGCTTAAAGTGTCTAGCCAACTTGGGCAGATAGTCAATTCTTGCCCCCAAAAAGGGTATATGACTGAGACCAGCACTCCATGTACCACTGCTTTCTTCCTCAGTTCTTTTCATCTAGCACTTATGACAGTGTCAAATCCCCAAGAAGTAGGATCCTGCACCTGAGAAGGACAACTACATTTTCTGGCTACTGCTCCCAAGAATGCTTCTCACCTTTTCTAGGGTCATTAAGTCTCGATCCTTATCTACAGGCCTCTAATGCGGAGCGGGAATGCGCACTGAAAAAGTGTCCTGTTGAAACGGCATCATGCCTGTTCCGAGAACTGGCTACAGTACCCTTTTATGCCTCCCTTTTCGTCTTGACCATAATGAGCTTGATGCCCCCCTCCCTGGTGTAGCACAATGGGATGACTGAAGAATGCATCTTCTTGTGTCAGGAAGCATGAGAGGATGTGATGAGGATCTGTAGCACTGCTTCTTTTCTGAGGAGACGCTATCCCATTGTAGACCCAGAGGTCCTGATCCACCTGACTGCGACATGACAGGGAAGCCCTTGATAGGAAAATATGGAAGCCTCCTGCCAGCACCCTGATGATATGTGCTTCACTCCAGGCAGCCAAGGAGCTTTACCCTCCTATTCTAGTGCGGCAGCAAAGCGAGAGTCTCCATTGTTGCTCCTCCCCATATCTGAGGTCCTCCAAGGTCCATGCACTCTCCCTACTGGAGTTTGTCGTCGGATAGCAGTAACTGGAAGATGAGAACAGTCATGTTGTGCTCAGTTCATGCGGGCTTTCTCTCACACTATTATTCAGTCCCATGACCATGCCCTCCAACCTTTTTTTTAATTAAAAATTATTATTTTTTAGAGGAGGTGCAGGGTTGTCTGTTTCACAGACATGGACTCACCTTCCCATAGCATGGCCTGAAGTGCAGAGAAGGAAGAGGTGGAAATGATCAATATAATATATTTGATAATACCGTATTAATGGAGAATATATGGAGAAGCCAGGGAATGGTCCTCCTTCTTTTGAGAAAAGTGCCACCTTAAATATGAAAGGTGATGTAGATTAGTGAATTACTTCCTTATGGAAGGACGCCACTATCTGTACAAAGGTGTCCAGCATGTGTTGGCGCATGGTTCGGGAGAACACCATGGATTAAGAATTATACCAGGACTACAGAGGAGTACCCTTGAAAG
The DNA here is from genome assembly GCF_964204655.1 of Triturus cristatus. Taxonomy (NCBI): domain Eukaryota; kingdom Metazoa; phylum Chordata; class Amphibia; order Caudata; family Salamandridae; genus Triturus; species Triturus cristatus. Next base: position 1,044,144,937 of record NC_140593.1, on the reverse strand, counting down.
AGTACTTCCTAATTCTCTACATGGGCAATAATCCCTATACATACATGGAACTATCAGCACAAACAGCCCACCATGCACTCTTGGGAGTGCTCCTGATTATTTGATTCAGTGGTGGAATGGAACAAACATGACCCAGGGAGCCCATACATCGGGAGTGGGGTGCCAGTAGAAAGGAGGCGGCGCCTTCGGTGCCACAGTAATGAAGGGCAGTATCATAGGTAGGGCTCCCGGTTTTATGGTATTTATTTTTTTGTCATTTCCGTCTGCATTTATCCATATTTTTTTTTGCCAATTTTATCTGTATTTATTCAATTTATCATGGGTATTGTGAAAAAAATAAAGCTGAAACTGGTATATTTCCACATTTATTTACCCAATAAATATGCAGTCATGCTTGAATGCCTGCCAGGTTTTAGTGAAGTGAACAACCGCAGAAGATAAATCAATGGATTTATATGAAAATATGCACATTTCAGTATCAGCCTTGTACATATCTCCCACTGTTTAAGCTTTTTTTTTTTTTTTTTACTAAAATACCTTTAATTTTTAACACCCTTTCCTATCAATCCACACAGTTATTGGCCAGGCAGCCATGACAAAGTGTATTTAGAATCACTCAAAAAGCACCCAATTTCCGTTTTTATTTACATTTAAAAATAAATAAAGACAAGAAAATAAATAGTTTCTTTCAGTATTTATCTGTAAAAATCAGTAAAAACGGAAAACAGGGAACCTTAATCATAAGGGATGTTGTTCCAAATAGCAGAGTCCATATCATTACTTGTTTTAAATAAATCTCCCTCTCCCTCAAGAAATTGGCACCAAACAAAAGTGGGTTTACAAAGTTGTTCAAGTTCCCTAAAGTGGTCAACAACAGACAGGGTTTTCATGGACGTCGATTCACCAAAAGTTCAAGTGTAGCAGAAGTGACTTTACGACCCATAGCAATACAAGAAGCGACATTTCATGACCGGTGACTACAATGACATCTCCTGTCAAATCAGCAAAAATATCTGCAGTACAAATAAAATTAGAAAATCGTAGCTGAATCAAATCCATCTGAGTCTTGTTAATGCCTACATATTAGCTGTCATATTACCATAATATGTCAGCAGCACAGACATGATGTGCTGGGACACAACCAATGGCATGGCCTCGTATTAGCCATAGGATTGCTCATGCCATGTGCCTTTAAGAGTCCAGTGCAGCCACTTAAGCCTATTTCAGTCTCATTCTTGTAAACCATAGCTTCAAATGCCCATTGCATCGTTTCCATGAATAGGCATACCAGTGCAGGTATAGCCTGAAGCAGACAGTGCAGCCTCCGCGTGCAAAGGTTTAGATCCTGAAGCCCAGTGCAGCTCCTGCCCAACCTCAGATGTCCAGCACATTGTTAGAAGGTTTAGTGGCAAGTGCTCAGACCAGTCTGCCAATGAATACATGTAACCTCTAATACCCAGTGCAGTCTGCCAAGGCATATCTCTCCTACAGTGCAGCATCATTTGCTCTTTCAGTACTGGGGCCCATGCTGAGCGCTCTGCCGATGTACCTCAATCATGCTTTTTTTTTTACCAAGCCTTGCAACTTCAGTATCGGCCCCACCAGTTAACTTGACTCCTTCTTGTACCATGTGCTGCTACTCCAAACTGGGACTTGTGTAGCTCTGCTAATGTATCTCAATCCTGTACCACCTACTTCTATTTCAGTACTTGCAGCTGTGAGAAAGTGGGTTTCTGTTGCAGTAAACCCCCCTCCTTTTTTTTTTTTTTGCCAGACTATTGATGCTCTTAGACTTGATGTGCTCTGGGGCCCGGCCAATCAGGACCCCAGGGCCTGTATTCTTTCCCCAAAACAAAACCCAATTGGCATCTCCGGCCACATGTCAGCCCCTGGTAAATGGTACTATAGGTACCAAGGGCACTGTGACCAGAGAAGGCCCCTAAGGACTGCAGCACTTATTTTGCCACCCTTAGAGGCCCTGTACCCTGACACACACACTGCCTTTGCAGGCTGAGTGTCTCGGTGCAGAACAAAACAAAATCGACATGGCACACATCCCTGTGTGCCATGCTCACAAACCACTGCCCTGGCATACTTCAATGCCCTATGCCAGTGGTGAGGGTACAGGTGCATGAGCCCTGTACCCCTACAGTGCCCAGGTCCATTCCTGGGCCCTGTAAGTGCAGTGCTGCCATTAAGAGTATATGGTGCTGGGAGGTTGTCATTATGAACTCCAGAGCACCATAATGGCTACACTGAAGACTGGGAAGTTTGGTATCAAACTTCTCAGCACATTAAATCCACACTGATGCCAGTGTGGGATTTAATGTAAAATGCACCACAGAGGGCTTCTTAGAGATGCCCCCTGAAAAACGACCAACTACCAGTGACCTGACTGAGTGGCTGTGCAGGCTGCCACCACCAGACATGTTTCTGGACCCCTGGGTCGGGAGCCTGCTGCTCTCTGGGGCCTGAAACAATGCACATCCTGGGACGAGGTGCCAAGCCTCCTCCCCCAGGATGGGCAGGGTTCACGAAGGAGAAGCTTCAAAGGCATGCCGCCTTTGTGAGCCTCTCCAGACCATTTGCTGCTTTCAGCAACTGGTCCCCACTGGTTCTACCCCCCACTTTGGGCGGGAGAACCGGCAGGAAAAACAAGTGAGGAAGAGAGGTGTGCCTACCTCTGCCAACTCCACCCTTAAGGTGGCGGAGGTGAGGTGAGGCACAACCTCGAGTCCCCGCCATCTTGAGGATGGGGGACCCAGCCAACCAGGGAGAGGCTTCTGCCCCCCTCCCACTGGAGAGTAGCAGAATAGGGGGTGTACCCACCCCAGGGAAGGGACCCATTGGTCCCTGCCCTTTACCTACCTGTACCACCCCTCAATTTAGTATTTAGGGGCACCCTGAACCTTCCAGCAACCACAAGAAAAGAAGAAGGATGCAAAGCCGTGCAGAGCTAACAAGAGGACGACGCCCACTGACTTGGCCCCAGCCTTACAGGCCTGTCTCCCCTCGAACCTGCTCCTGCCAAACCCTGGCGTGTCCGGCAGCAAGCAACCTCAAAAAACCCGGAGGACCTGCCTGCATTTACTTTCCATTACAACAAACAAATGATGGATGGAATGCTGACAATGCAGACATTCTCCCCCAGTCAAGAGATCTGGGTTAAATCCATCGTTCTTTTGCCCACTACGCCACCCCAGTTTAGACATGGCCATATGCAAATCAGTCTTGACCCTGTGCCTCATGGGAACAGTCCAGCCCGAACTGCCAAGCCATGTCTTCCCTGGACCAGAATCAAGCATCCTAGGACCGGTTTCTGGCTATCAGCCGTCATCAGCCAGGATAGCTTGACTCCAGTGGCGTAGTGAGCACGGGTCCCACGTCTGGGAATACCCATCCCACTTAGGGCGAAAAGCGTTACAACAAACAAATTATGGACGGAATGCTGACAATGCAGACATTCTCCCCCAGTCAAGAGATCTGGGTTAAATCCATCGTTCTTTTGCCCACTACGCCACCCCAGTTTAGACATGGCCATATGCAAATCAGTCTTGACCCTGTGCCTCATGGGAACAGTCCAGCCCGAACTGCCAAGCCATGTCTTCCCTGGACCAGAATCAAGCATCCTAGGACCGGTTTCTGGCTATCAGCCATCATCAGCCAGGATAGCTTGACTCCAGTGGCGTAGTGAGCACGGGTCCCACGTCTGGGAATACCCATCCCACTTAGGGCGAAAAGCGTTACAACAAACAAATTATGGACGGAATGCTGACAATGCAGACATTCTCCCCCAGTCAAGAGATCTGGGTTAAATCCATCGTTATTTTGCCCACTACGCCACCCCAGTTTAGACATGGCCATATGCAAATCAGTCTTGACCCTGTGCCTCATGGGAACAGTCCAGCCCGAACTGCCAAGCCATGTCTTCCCTGGACCAGAATCAAGCATCCTAGGACCGGTTTCTGGCTATCAGCCGTCATCAGCCAGGATAGCTTGACTCCAGTGGCGTAGTGAGCACGGGTCCCACGTCTGGGAATACCCATCCCACTTAGGGCGAAAAGCGTTACAACAAACAAGCTGTTTCTCCCGTGACCACCGGACGTGTTTAAACTGCAGCTTCTGGTGCCAGCCAGAAACTGCGAATCCAGCACACTCTGCACCCGCCGAGCCCGGCCCGTGTTTGAGTGAACAAACACCATGAGGAGGTCCCCCCAGCAATCCTGACCCGAGATCCGGTGACCCCTGACCTGCCTCAAGCCTCCAGACGACACCTGCCGCCTCAATCCAGAGGACCCCCCCCCTACAGCGACCAGAGCAGGTAAGAAAATCTGACATCTAAAGGCACCCCTGCACCTGATGCCCCACGGCCTTTTGTGCCCGACCCAGTGGTGTCTAACCATCCCTCTACATCCCAACTTACCCCTCGAAGTGGTGGTCACTCCTGGAAGATCTTCGTCCCTGAGCCTGCAGTGTTTCTTTGTCCCGGAGAATCTCTATTGAAATCAACAGGGCACTCAACCTCAAAACGGCACCCTGGACCCGGCCTCCCTAGTGCCACTGAGGGTGCCCCTTTTGTGCTAACCTGTTCCCCAACTTGCCCTGAGCTTAACCCTAGGAGCTTTTCTCCCACAAACCTGTGGCCTGCGTGCCAGCTGCCACCAACCGGAGGCCCCCTATCCTCCATAGGATAACATTGGACCTCAACACTCTGCACCCGCCCGCCCTAGTGCCACTGGGGGTGCAACAACAGGGAGACCCCTGAGTCTTGCCCCAGAACCCTAACTTCAAAGACCGAATACTTACCTCGAAACCGATAACCTGTTTTTCCTCATGGGATAACATTGACACTTTTTCTCCCAAAAAGTTTCTGTGTTGACTTTTGAAAACTAAGAATATTCCTTAAAAATCGCACAAATAACCTAAACGAATTTTCTCAACTGTTTGCAGGAAAGGTCCCAGTGCTGAACCCAGGTGTCCAGCACTGAGTAAGAAAAGTAACTAAAAAGTAACTTACCTGTGAATTGAATTTCCTTCCATAGGATAACATTGGCGGTTCTTTGTGAAAAGGTTTTTGTGTCAACTTTTGACATACAAGAATATTCTTTAAAAATCGTACAAACTACGAAAACGTAATTACTTACCTGTTTCTAGTAGATGTCCCAGTCCTGAATCTAGGAATCCAGTACTGGATTACAAAAGTAACGCAAAAGTAACTTACCTGCTAAGTGAATTTCCTCCCTTAGGATAACATTGGTGATTCTATGTGAAAAAGTTATTGTGTCAACTTTTGAAATACAATAATATTCTTTAAAAATCGTACCTCTAACTAAAACGCATTTACTCAACTGTTTTCAGGAAATGTCCCAGGGCTGAATCTAGGATCCAACCCTGTGTTAGTTAAAGTAATCGGAAAAGTAATTAACTGCATTTTACTTAAAAAGCCCATTCATTTGAATGTACTATACCTGCAATGTGTTGCAAATTGCTTACTTAATTTACTACTGCAAAGCGTTTATATGCTTACCTGTACCAGGTTTGCTTGGTTCTAGAAATAAAACACCAGTATATTTTTTATACAAAAACAATTGGCCTAGAGTTCTGTTCGAGTGTGTGAATTCATTTGCTGACTGAGTGTGTACATCAAATGCTTAACACTGTCCTCTGATACTGCCTTACTGCCGACCAAGCTACCACTTTAGAGAGTAAGGTTCTATCTAACTTCAACCTCTGCCAAACCTCTGGAGACCCTGGACTCTATACACACTGTACCTCACTTTGGTGCAGTATATATAGAGTCAGATTCTTACAGAAGCCGCACACAGCTCTGCTATTCCTGCTTGTCACAATTCCTGCTGCTGGAGTACTGGGACTCACATCTCACATGCACAACCAAGGTTTACTGACAGCTATATGTGAGGCTCTAAACTCGTGCAGCTATATTTGCTACAGGCATGAGTGAGGGTAATGCACAGGGCTGTGTATGTCAAAAGTGATGGATGGAATGTTTGAATTCATCTCAGCCACTGGTGATCACTCAGGGCCGCATCCTAATCTATCGTTTTTTACCCACCGCACCACCTCAGTTTGAACCCAGCCATATTCAAATCAGCCTTGACCTTGCTCCAATGGGAGAAGTCCAGCCTGAACTGTTATTTGTAATATGGGCCCTGGTACCAGCTTTCTTTTAGAGAATGTGAAATCATTTCTTTTAGAAAGTGACTTAAAAACCACGGTTCAAGCCCTCCTACTCTCGCATCTGGATGGTGACAACACCATTCTTCATGGCCTCCCAGACACCACACTGACGCATTTTAGGGGCATCCTACACCCCACAGCATGCCTCATCCAGGGCCAGAAGAATTATGATCACATCACCCACATCCTGACGGAACTTCATTGTCTTCTCTTACCAGCCAGCACCATCTTCAAAACCAGCGTCATGAATTACAAAGCCATCACAACCAGCTCCATCGCTTAACTTGCAGACAAGCTCACCATCTCTCGTGGTTCTCAGTCCACCGACATCAAGGAGACCATCAGAGAGGAGTTGGCCTAACGGCTAGGGCGGTCGACCTCGGACCTGGGAAACTGGATTTGAGTCTCGGCAATGACGCTGAACATTCTGTGATTCTGGGCAAATCACTTAATCTCCCTGTGCCTAACAAAAAAATGAATGTGTCCTCAGGACCTGCTGTTTTTTCGAAAACAACTTAAAACGTGGCTGTTCCAACAGTAACTACTGGTGGGATGATTCTTCAGGAGGTTTCTGCTTTGAGATTAGCGCCGGGACACTCCTTGTAAATATCTGTGCGCTTTATACATTTTTTTTTTTTTTTTTTTTTTAAAAACCTTTATTTCTTCAAGAGTCTGGACACAGCTATTCAGCCGACAACCCGGAGGTTCGGCAGCTTCGGTAGAGAAGGACAGAGAAGCGTCCACATTGCATTAAGGAGCAGTGAAAAGGTTCCATTTTTAAATAAACGCAAACACACAACAAACCCCAGCAAGGCAAGAACACTGAATGCCCATGGTGATAGCCCCCCAGGGGAGGCCGGACCCCAATCATCTAACAGTCACAGTACTGTGACAAGAGGAAGAAGGGGGACAGCAGAGGCCCAAGAAGTCAATTAACCATCACATCTTATATACTGAGCTGGAAAGAATGTCAAGAAGAAAGCTGTTCCTCGGGGGGATCCAAATCAGGGGCAAGACATATTCCCCCCCTGTATTGATTCCACCGCCCCCAGATGGCGTGCCACTTCCGAGGGCGGCCTCTAGCGCAATATACTGTCTTTTCCCTGAGCATACTCCAGTCCATATTTTCTTTCCACGCGGTCAATGTGGGGGGCCCCACGGAGCCCCACAATCGCGCGATATCTCTCTTAGCGACCATGTTACCCAGAGTCACCCATTGGGTCTGTGCCTCATCGTGATCAGTGGGCCCCCAGACATTCAGGAGACAACACCGCGCTTCCGGCTGCATAGCAATGCCCGTCACCTCCCCCATCACTGCATGGACTCTCCTCCAGAATTCCGTGATGACACCACATTCCCAAATGATATGCAGGAAAGTACCCAACATACCACATCCCCTCCTACATAGGCCTTCCTCAGAGAATCCCATATGAACCAGCCTTGGCCCCGTCACATACACTCGATGCAGTATTTTGAGCTGCACCAGCCTCAGACGCGACGGGATCGCAACCTCCTTGGGAGAGGAAACAGCAGACTGCCAATCCTCGTCATCCAACTCGAGTCCATCCCTAGTCCACTGGTCCCGCAGCCCCAGAAGCATATCCGCCCGGACATTTATCAATTTCTTGTAGATGAGCGAGATCGTGCTCTCAGGCATATGGCCATCAAGGATCCGGTCCTCCAAAGGAGAGGACTCAGGCACCTTCTCACCCTCCACGAGCACTGACCGGAGGGCATGACGCACCTGAACATAGCGGAAAAACTCGGATGTCCCCAGCTCATACTCCTTCTGCAACTCTTCAAAGGACTTCACCCTCCCCTTAATCAGCACATCTCCGACCCTGGAGATGCCGATCAAGTCCCATTTATCAAAACCTTTTGTATGCCAAAGCCTACCCAATCTTTCAGATTCAAACAACGGGGTAGCAAGGGTGAGCCTATCCTTCCAGCCCAGCGAGTCAGTTGCCATCTTCCACACACGCACCGCCACCCCAGTGGGCCCCGTGAGGGACGAGTCCAGGGACCGCGAGTACAACGCCCTGTGATAGTTACCACCACGCAGCAACCACCTGTCCATGGCATAACCAGGGCTGAGGACAGGGCCATAGAGACCATGATTAATCGCGCTCAGCTGGGCGGCCCAATAGTAGCGTCGGATGTCTGGAAGCGCAATACCCCCATCATACCATGGAAGCGTCAACTTAGCAATTGCTATTTGCGGCCGCCCATCCCACAACAACGTTCGTTGGAGGCTTTCAACCTCCCGAAAGTAGTTGGCCGGTACCCAATCTAGAGTATTCTGCAATACGTAGAGGAACCGGGGAAGAGACATCATTTTGAACAAGGCAGCGCGCCCAACGAGGGAGAGCGGCAGCCTCCGCCAGCCCTCTACATCCCGCCGCAGGCGCGCCAGGGGGGGGAGCAGGTTCCTCTCATACCGCAAAGCGGAGTCCGTGGAGGTAAAGATCCCCAGATACACGAAGCCCTGCTGAGCGATCTGGATCGAACAAGTTCGCGGGATCGGTGGAGCCTCGCCACTCAGAACATATAAATACGATTTACTCCAGTTGACGACGAGACCCGAATTCCCACCGAAAGATGCAAGAACGTCACAGACCACTATAAGTGATTTCTTGGGCGAGGCAAGATACAACAGGATGTCATCAGCATATAGCGAAATGCGGTCCTCGTGCTCGGGCGACCATCTAAGTCCCCGTATATCCGGGTGCCAGCGTATCCACGCTGCCAGCGGCTCAAGGGCGAGGGCGAACAACAATGGCGACAGGGGGCAACCTTGCCGAGTACCCCTCCCAAGCTGAAACGGAGTCGATGCCCGGCCATTTACCACCACACTCGCAAGGGGTCCCTCATACAGCAACCTCACCCAGCTCACAAAACCATGGCCAAAGCCGAACTTGGCCAGCACAGCCCACAAATATGCCCATTCCACCGTATCAAAGGCCATCGTGGCATCGAGAGACGCCACAATAGCTGGTTCACGCAGCGTGCCCGCCCTGGCGATTACACCATGAAGGCGCCGAAGGTTTAACGCAGTGTTACGATGCGGAATAAAGCCGGATTGATCTGGGTGGATCAAGTCTCCAAGTACCCTGACCAATCGGGCCGCCAGGATTTTAGCCAGAATCTTCGGCTCGGCGTTAAGGAGTGAGATAGGCCTATATGAGGCACACTTATCTCGGGGTTTACCATCTTTGTGTATAACAACAATTGTCGCCAGTCGCTGATCCAACGGGAGGGTCCCACCCCCCCGCGCCTCCACGAACATGGCGCGCAGGTGAGGGGCGACCCTATCCGGAAACAGCTTATACAGGTCAACCGGCAAGCCATTCGGGCCCGAGGCCTTACCCGAGTTCAGCGCGCGGATAGCTCCCGCCACCTCATCGACCGTTATGTCACCATCAAGATCATCCCTATCTACGTCAGAGAGACAGGGCAAAGCGATATCACGCAAGAGGTCACGCGAGTCCTCGGGCGGCCTATCCGACACTGAGGCATAAACCATATGGAAATAGTCAGAGAAACACTGTACAATTCTCTCAGGTTCCACAATCACCTCTCCCCCCTCTCCCGTCAGCTCCGGCACTACTCTATTAACCCGTTCTTTTTTGTCCAGCCAAGCTAGGAGTTTCCCGGCCTTGTCACCAACATCATACAGGCGGCCCTGCTGTTCCCTACTGAGGGTCTTAGCGGCATTCGTCACCAGGTCCTTATACTCGGCTTGCTTCAAGCTCAGCTCATGCAGTGAGGCCTCTGTAACCTCCTCCTCTAGCGCTCCCTCCAAAGCCACGATCTCCTCCTCAACCTGCATAACCTCGCCATCTCTCCGCCGCTTGGCCGCCACTACAAGGGAGAGAGCCTCCCCTCGCAGCACGGTCTTAAATGCTTCCCACAGCGACACAGCCGAGTCCACGGATCCCTGATTTTCCTTGAAAAAATGATCAACTGTCTTCACCAGTGCGCTGCGCATCTTGGGATCTCGAAAGTACCAAGGGTTAATAGGAGCCACCCTTCCCCCTCCCTCACGGCCGACATCCAGCCTGACCCACACTGGCGAATGGTCCGATATACCACGCGCCATGTGCCTGGCCTCGGACACCAATGAGGCGTGCGCAGCCAGAGTGAGCAGGTAATCAATCCTAGAGAGGCTACCATGCGCCCCGGAGTGGAAGGTGTATTGGCTCTGTGTGGGGTGCCGGAGCCTCCAGCAGTCTATCAGGCCGAGTGTGTCTAGAAAGTCTGGAAGCCACTTCTGAGCCCCCCCTGTGTCTCTGGGCGGGTATCTATCCAGCAGCCCAGAGCCGACAGCATTGAAGTCACCCCCCACCACAAGCATACCCCCCGGGAGATCCAGCAAGGCCCTACCCAGATCTGTAAACGTGGAGGCCTGCAGGGCCGGCGGGACATAAACCGAAACTAAAACCAAAGTTCTTCCCTCCCACCGCCCCGCCACCGCCACAAACCTCCCCCTATCGTTAACAATGGTGGAGTCCACCTCAAATGGTAACGAGGCTCTGACTAGGATGCCCACACCCCTGGACCCAGAGGAGAATCCCGAATGAGCTATGAATTTATAACCCTTCCTATTAAGAGCATAGCACGTGTTACCTATAAGGTGCGTCTCCTGCAATAGGGCGACATCCGGCAATGACCGTTTCAAGAATTGCAAAACAATCCCGCGCTTAATGCGATCCCCCAAACCATTAACATTCCAGCTAATAACACTTAAACCCCTACCCCCCATCCCCACACGTGAAGAGGCCCACCCCACCCCCGAAGAGCCACCATGGAACAGTCCTGAAAATAATCACTACGCCTTGCAGAAACGAACCCCCCAACAACAAACCCAAAATCCCAACTATCCCCCCCACCCTGCACCCCTGCTGCAGCTTACAAAGCCCCCCCAACTTGCAGTGTGCCTGTCGCCCTACCAAACCCAAAATCTACAAAAAGTACCCTAAGGGAGGAAAGAGCTCCCCTCGTCCTCCCACAACCCTCCGTATTTACTGCATTCTGTTCAAGTCATTAGCTAGAGTCAAATCGAGTCAGTCCGGTTCCGAAGACATCAACCTTGTTCATCCCGGCCACTGTCCCCGTCTGCGGCAGTGACCTCTCCCGTCCGTCGTCGGGGCAGAGCGTCCAGCCATTCATCGGCCATGACAGGCGACTCAAAGAAGAATGTTCGGTCTTCGTACACCACACGTAGTCTGGCAGGGAAGAGCATGGCATATTTCAGTTCCCTCTCCCGAAGCCGCCTCTTCACCCCCAGGAAGCCCTGCCTCTGCCTCTGCACCTGCTGGGTGAAGTCAGGGTAGAAATTCACCGACGCGTTCTGGAAGGGTACCGGGCCCGTCACCCTCGACGCTTGCAGGATAGCGTCCCGATCTCGAAAATGAAAGAGCCGGGCGACAATCGGCCTCGGTGGGGCTCCCACCTTGGGCCTCCCACCCGGCACTCTATGGGCCCTCTCAACTGCGAAAAACTTCCCAAGACCCTTAGGCTGCAGATGGTTAAGCACCAAGTCCTCCACGAGCAGGTCTACAGAAGTCTCGTCCGAGGACTCCGGGACCCCAATAACGCGCACGTTGTTGCGCCTGGCCCGGCTCTCAAAGTCCTCCAGCCGACGGGCGGCGAGATCACTCTCGGTCCGCAACTTACGGACCTTGGTCTGTAGTTCCGAGACTTCATCAGCGAGGCCCGTGGTCCTGAGGTCCAGGGTTTTAACTCGTTCATTTGTTTTGCCCAGATCCGCGCGGATCAGATTAACGTCCACCAAGATGGTATCCACTTTGTGCGCCAAGGCATCAAACTGTCTCCCAATCGAAGTCTGCAGCCCTTCGAGCGCGCCCATGACATCCTGCAGCGAGAGCTCCGAGGCCAAGGGTGAGGCAGTCTTCTGTGTATCCGGCGACTGGCTCGATCCACCCGGTGACCCCTTCTGCTGGGCATAGCGGTCCATATTATTGGCTTGAGTATAGGCTCCCCGCCTGGTGGCCTTAGGCTTCAGCCGATCCACCTCTGCTTTGCCCGACATGGTTGGTTCAAGCAGGTCGGTTCAAACAGGACGGCCCTCTCTCAGCGAAAGGAATCAGGAGTGCTCAGTCCTGCGATGGGCCGCCAGAGTAGCGTGCAGAGCGTCCACATGATAATAAAGCAGCCGAGAGCACTCCCTGGGCAGGGCAAACAAAGGGCGAGAAAGTGAAAGTGAAAGGATGGGGACCTCCGTCCGGTAGTTCACACCTCGCCTTGCCGCTGTTGTTCAATTAGAGGTCGGGCATCCTGCCAACTCTAGCCCCTGGCATCCCTCGGAGATAGGCCTCAATCCTCCGCCATGCGTAACTCCGGTTCCCGGTGGGCGATCCGACCTCGGGTAGCATCAATCGCCTCCCTGACAAGTCATCTGCACGATGCCATGCATACAGACAGGATTAGAGACAGGATAGTCGACGGAGGGCACGAGGGTCTCGGGAGCTCAAAGCTCACGCGGCCATCTTGGTCAAGCGCTAGGCTCCTCCCCGCTTTATACATTTTTAATTTCATTTCATTTAATTTCATTTCATGTAAAGCAACTGGTGCTATGTAAAGCGCTCTGATACTCGATTCGGGTCAAGTTCGCGCTATATCAAAATCTGTAAAAAAACAAATAAGACTGCAGATTAGGAACTGTAAAAAAGCAAAAATAAAGTACATGTCCTTTTCCATCTATGCACCCAGGATCTGTAACAACATCGACATACCCATCAGGGCTGACGCAATGTAGCTCCAATTTAGTAAAGCGTTCAAGACTCACTTCTTCAAAGAACACTACATCACAATATGTTAAACATTCACAATCCAGCTACCTCTCCTTTATTTTGTTGACTTTATGATGTCTTTGACCCTGTACATCACTCCGTTACCTTTTTGCTAAGTTTGGGAAATAGAAATACCATATTCATACATACAGGAACAGTTTGATTTAAATTAAAGTGAGTCCAAAGAGTCTGTCTCCACAAATCCCACTCCCTTCAGGCAAGGGGAGGGTTAAATGAGTATCTGTATTAAGTCAGTAGGATACCATTTAATACTAATAGTGGCCATGGGCAGGGAATGATGATTTCTGCTGTACCAAATGAGATACTCGAGCTACAGACACCTCTGCACGTGGCACCACGCCCAAGGCAACATCTTAAAACAGAAAGCAGCCACAGCTGGCCGCATCACAGCTCCCACTCACTGCCCAGCACAGATCAACATGCTTCTGATCCCTTTCTAGCTTGACTACTTGTAGAAGTAACTTACCGTTTGGCAAGTAATTTCTAGATGGTGGCTGTGGCCTCGGACAACAGAGCAGACAAGGCTCGCAGGCAAGTGGGATTCCGGTCAGCCAGAGACATTTCAAGGCATGGGCTGCTCATCCGTAAAGGTGGAGGAGCGTCGCCCCACTGCTCAGAGACAGCAAATAAATAAAATTATAATAGTACAATGTTATTATCATTTTATTTATCACTGCACTCTGAGCCGCAAAGTCGATGAGTCTGGGACGGGGACGGTCCATGGCAGAGAGGAGGAGTGGTGGGAGGTGCTGTAAGTGCGCATGTCGGTTTGACCACCCGTCTTAGGCCGGCCAAACAGACATGCGCACTTAGGTTTTCCAACCCAGCTGTATTATACAGCCGGGTGGAGAACGAGCACAGACTCCTTGTGCCTGAGCAAGCGTCAGACCAGCCCGCTCAAGTCAATCCCGGTGCTTCTCTCATGCTAGGTATAGTATGAGAGCAGTGTCTTGATTTGTGGTCCTGTGCAAGGCATATTTTTATTGTTGTGTGGCTCTGTTAAAGTTTAACATATAATGTAGTTCTATGTGCCATCATGGAGGACATTTATTATCAGGAAGTGAGTAATAAAATTCAAATTTGTTCCATACAGGGACACCCAAAAATAGGTCTTGTCAGAGGTCCCCAAAGACCTTAAAATTACACTGGTTAGGACAAATGCATTCTTGCTAATGGCAAACCAGGTGCACTCCCCCTGGCTCTGCGCTCGGTCCACACCTCCAGGGTGGGTGCATAGGTAGGGCCCTGTCATTGGAGGCAATCTGTACCTGACCAACTTCTGAAGCATGCTACCCGAGGTATGTGTCATAGCGCATTGGGTGGTAAAAGAATGATTTGTCCAGTCTTCACTCAAGAGGGTGCCCATGGCTTGGATTTAAATCTATTTAGGCCCTTTTCTAGGTAGGGAGTGGGATAATTTCCCTGCACTTGCTACTCTTCAGACAGACATTGTCCAGGTAGTTCTGAAGCAGGGTCTATTTTATCATAAAGTACCCCAGGCCCATTCTGCCCAGACCTGAGGCATGAGACCCTGATAAGGCCTCACCAGCTAGCCTGTAGGCCTTTGTTAAATTGACCAGAACTCTGCACCCATTTTTCTGAACACAGCAGGCTCTAAGCCTCTCTGGCTAGAGGTCCCAGACAGCTCTTCTCTCAGCGAGGCACCCTGGCCCACGCCCCCCGCTCTCTTCGTGTGGTCAACTTTCTCTGTGAGCCCAATGATCGTTCCTCTTTCTCACACCTTTCTCACACCACAAGAACACAGAAGTTCTGACCACAAAGAGAAGAACTGATCGTGAGAATAGAGAACTCCTCACCGTAGGGAACAGGGAAGTGGGGTGCTGTGGCAAGCAGGGCGTTGTTCTATCTATTTTTTTAATATTATATTATCACCATTTTCTCGCTAGCCCTATGTAACATAAGACGTGCACTTAGCGTGAGATACAGACCCTTGGCCTGGCGAAGTTCCGCTTTCTTGTAAATGACTATTTTATTTCTGATAAATGTACGCCCAGTGGGTATTATTGACGTCAGTACAACTGACCAGTTCTGCATTTAATTTCTGCTTTTAGAGATATAAGAATGAGACCCACCGGTCACTCCTCGGGCTACCTCACTGAAATGACCCCTTGGGTCACTAACGCCTGTGTGGTCTCCTTCAGCCATCTATCTAGCATCTTTGGCTGAAGCTATAACTGCTTATTGTATTTTGAATTTGTCTCTTTCTCTCTCCTCTGCATTGCCCTTATTCTAAAAACATTATTGCAATTGCATGTTCTTGCTCGCCAAGAGAATTTTCATTAAGGTTGCATATTTTCTAGTGTATTCTGAATGGTATTTCTATCTGCATATGCTTCACTTGTTAGAGAATGCATTTTTCTCCATGTACAATCTAAATGTATGATTTTTTCACTGCAGTTATCAAAAGATATATTTCTCCCATTACGCTTTGAAGTATTCTTCATTGTCATAGTTTCCAGGATATTGTTCTTCTCTTATTATTGCATTTATGTATTTCATGATATATCCATGCCAGCTTTTTACCATGAATTGTGTTTCATTTTGTCTTTGCTAAGACACAGCATTTTGTTTTTGCACTTAAAGTGTTTCCTTTTTCACTTCAGGTTAGAAGTGGTTTTCCTGTAATAAAGTGCAAACAAACCTGATTCAACTTCTATCGTTGGCACGTGTATTTTCTCATATTTTGTAGAAACACCCCCACAAATTAAACTGCCCTGGTCCAGTGTCCCAGGACCATGAAATTTCACCCTTTAACATCTGGCGACCACGCGGTTCACGTGCTAGCATTCCTGCCAGCATCTTGTGATAGAGGACCGAGTGATTGCCCCCTTCCGGTGCCTCTTCCTGAGTGTTCAGGCTCAACACGCTCAGGGGTAAGTCTTGGAGACAGGGGTTGTTTCTCTCTTGATCTCTTGGCCTTCTCCCGATGTGCTGTTTTGCCTGTATTAGATAGGTTGAGCATCTGTTGGGAGCATCTCTGTCCGATAGCTCAGTTCTTTGCTTAAAGGTATCGTGCTACGTTTCTCAAATTCTTCATCTTTAAAAACGTGTAAACAGGCGTTAAGTCAGATGCTAATGTAATTCTTTTTTTTGGAACTTGCATTGTGTTTTTTTTTATTATTCTATAGATATATTTTGTGTTACGGAGATAGAGTTTTCACACATTTTAGCCTGTCCAAGGCTAGGAGTTTGCATGGTGCAAATCTCAGCAATTTGCATGCTCAGGAGCGGTTCTGAGTCCCAGATAAGACGTGCCACTCTACGTCTTGTGACTGGCAGTGAGGATTTATGATAACAGTTATCAGACTTCCTCAGCTTTTGCAAGGGACTGTCAGTATATATTTTATATTTCAAGGACAGTCAACAAGAGTAGTGTGTGATTATGGTCGCTTTGCTAAATGACCAATCCAGAGTTAAGGAAACGTGTGCGCAGACATTGAGTCAAATTGTGACGATAGAAGATTGTACGAATTGTGGGTTTTGTCATTTGTGCCTCTCTGACAGTCAGGGAGGGCCTCTGTTTAATTAGAAGATTTTCAGGGAAGGGAAGACTGCGTTTGGTGTCTATCATTCTGGGTTTTGTCATTTGTGCCTTTCTGGAAGCCAGGGAGGGCCTCTGTTTAATTAGAAGATTAACAGGGAAGGGAAGATTGCGTTTGGCGTCTTTCAGTGGTCATCTGTGTGCTTTTCTGAGAATACCCCTTTCTTAGTTAGATAGGGAGAAGAGAACTGCGTCTTGAGTTTTCTAGCAGTAATTTCGGTGCCCCTCTGAAAGTCAGAGGGGGCCCCCATTCAGTACTTATGGGGAAGAGG
The DNA here is from genome assembly GCF_964204655.1 of Triturus cristatus. Classification (NCBI taxonomy): domain Eukaryota; kingdom Metazoa; phylum Chordata; class Amphibia; order Caudata; family Salamandridae; genus Triturus; species Triturus cristatus. The sequence goes on along the minus strand of NC_140593.1, from coordinate 1,044,128,072 downwards.
GCGATTTTTTTGCCTGCCTAGCTACCAGGCATAGAGATGTGTTTTGTTTAGAAGATAAGGAAGTGTGGTTTCCTGTTCGCTTTGTATTAAAAGTGAAACATGGGGATGTTTACTTTTTACTATGTTATTGTAAGGTATACTTCTTTCCGCATTTAGGCCAGCAGAGGGGAATGAGCAAATAGTTCTGTGGGTTTATATATAGATAGATGTGTACATAATATGCTTCACATTCTGCATAATTGAAGTGCGATTATTTTATGGTTAAACCTCTTTTTATTGTGGTCTTTTTTGCATGCATTGTGGCTGTCCTTTTAAGCATCTGAGCCTGGTGCACCGATTCTGAATATATGTATTCTTTCCCATCTTTAGCAAGAACAAAATAACTAAGACTGTAAATGTTTAAAATGTGCATATTGTCAAATATTCCTGAATATTATTGTTTGCTGTAACAAATATTATTGTTACATAGCCATACCCTGCCCTTGCTTCAAGTTGCTCGACATACACTAAAAACAGCGACTCAGTGGTGTATGTCTTGCTAGTTAATGTTGACTGGGTGTTTGCGTCTTTACATCTCTTCTGCCATCTCATTTCATTTCAATACACATGCTACACGATAAAATAATAACTAAGTAGCCCCACCTAACTACACAATTAACAGTAATATTGTCTTACAAGCTCCGATCTCCATTAATAGGCTCTCCTATTTTGCCTCATTAAAGAGTGACTACTATGTACTTCCTTGATCCTCACCCCACACGCTTCTCCCATCACCTTTTCTGCGTGCTTGGCCCCATAGTAACAGATCCTCCCACTTGCCTATTCAGTCAAGTGGTAGCCAGAGGGGGGAGGAGGGATTTCCCTTGGTGCCAATGATCAATGGCATAATGTATTCAGGTCAAATGGACATAAGAATAATACTAAAAGATTACATCAACACAAAATACTGCATCATCAAGATACTAAGTACAGAATAATTCACTCCTACCTGAGTACAATTCAACGACAGCCCAAGCAGTAAAAAGTGCCACCTCTCCAGGCACAAGCAGTAGCCCGAATGCTAGGGCAGATCCAGGAAGTACTGCCCAGAGCGCACACAGTGAGGGTTAGCTAACATATGAGAGATTTTGAAATTTTGACCCATGTGAAAGGTAGTTAGTGACACTGGACTAAGAGCAACGTAAATATTTGAGCAGATGGTGATCATTAGACAGAAGAGGGGAATTAGCGAAGTAAGAATGTTCTCTACCGATTTCATGCACAGAACTAGGGAGAGAAGAGGGGGGATAAAATGATGGAATGGAATGCACACTAGCAACACCCAATTTTCATTTTGGTTCAATCTATAGGTCCAATACATTATTCTAGGCCCTTAGGAGCAAAGCACTAGAACATACGGCGTATTACACAACGTGCATGACACGTAATAAACGTGGGTTGGGTTTAAGGGAGCCTGTGTTTGACTTGATGGTCACAGGTTCATGTGCTACTAGGTCTATTGAGCATTTCATCCTTCTAAGGTGGATAGATGCGGGGGTCTGATCACCCCTTCGTCATTGTAAGGTGGATGAAAGGAGTACCATTGCGTTGAGGGTACAATAAGGATCTGCTATCTAGAGCCAAAATGCTATTCTGAGTGAAAGTGTGCTTTACAAGACATGTCATATTAAATAGGATCTATTCAGCATAGCGTACAATTAAACACAACACATGTTTTTAGATGTTACGAGGTAACAAAGGGTTACTAGGCTTTCCCTTGGACTGCCGTTGGAAATAGCACTCCTGGCTGACCACAGATTCTGGGCGTTGGGCCAGGCAGGAAGGCCATTAGAAATAGTTTCCTGTGGTTATAAACGAACAGGAGATTGGAAAAAAATACATAGATATATATGTATACAGTTGGCAGAGCATGAGAAATAAATTGGCTATGATCACGCAATTTGGTTATGGGGGAACGCAAGATTAAATACAGGTTTTGCAGGCCCCACGTTGTGCAGTTTAGTGACAGAGTATGTATGTGTCTATGTATGTATATATATACATGCTTCGCTCCCCTATGACAACTGAACGGAAGCAACAATACTGAGTGGCAACATCTTTGGGGACATCTCTTGAATTAATTAATTATTGTTCTGAATTATGACACATTAGAGGCCATCCTAACTCAGGGTCACCATGCGTGCTGCTGTGTGGAAGGAGGGAAGGAATAAGGACAACGACCAGAGATCCGTAGGAATAGATTACCATAGGTAGCCACCACACCAACTTCCTCCACACATGCCCCAGTGCTAGGAAAATACAAAAGAATAAATAATACGTGCAGATATGAAGTAGGCTTCAATGTTAAAGGACAATGTGCATGGAGTAGTGATGCTCAGTATTACAATATTGTCAGAATAATGTGTGTAGATTTAAAGAGGCCTTTTAAAAGTGTAGTAGCAAACTTTAGTGGTGGTTGCATATATTTTGCAGTTCGACCACTATGAGTTTTTGTATCCCTTAAATGTTTCTATCTCCTGGGAACTATTAGAGTACAATGTTTCGGTTCTTCTTTCGCTTTCGGAGTGAATTGATGATTAGAGGTTTTGCAACATTGGTATTATTAGGTTCTTCCCTGCGTCCCTAAGAAGTGTACTAGGTTTCCTGTTTTCGGGATGTTTGCATAGATAAGCTCAATATTGATGTTTCCACCACCTCATGTATGGTTAGAAATAAAAAGAACAAGCATTGGCATAGCCAATAGGTCTCGCCTTTGGGACCTTATAAGTATTTAGTTATGCAGCACAATATCCTTGGTGCAACAACATCAACTGTTGTATGGCTAAACACTTATGAGGTCCCAAAGGCAAGACCTATTGGCTATGCCTATGCTTGTTTTACTGTGCTGTCAGTACTCCGCCTGAGAAAGGTAAAGGGTCCGACTCTTTCTGGCCCATAGCCCCAACAGATACATTCCCATCCAGAGTACAGCACTGGTTAAAGGCCTGTTTAAGGGCTCCATGTTCGCACAGGTGAAGAATCTCTTCTGGCAAACACTCATAGCTGATCTGGTAGAATTGTAGAGACACTCACATTTAGAAATTTTGTTCGACCTTGAGCATTTTTTATTGGTGGGAAGTGAGGCAGATGAAACTAAAAAAAACCTTGTTTAGGATATTTAAAAAGGCCTATTATACAACACTGAGTAAAGCATTTTTCTCAAGAATGTCTTCAATATCACACAGTACGATAAACCAATAAAAACAAACTATTCTTGTGGAAATTCCACTTGAACAGTCTCACAATTACTTTATAGTATCTGGTTGTTGTGTTTGAGTTTTTGGTTAACATGGGCCTTTTTTTGAATTTATGTAACAGACTTGCATTATATTTCCAGTTTCAAAGCAAATGTTGTGGCTGAAAAAGCAAGTCTGAGATTTTACACCCTCAGCTTCGCAGTCGTGTGCTAGGGCTCAGTCGTTCTAAATTATACCTGGTGTTAACTCCAGTTGACAAGTGGAGATAAACAACGTATGTCAGGTTCAATTATTTTTTTATTTAAGTGAAATGAGAATGCAAGGACTTAAAACACAGTGCTTGGCGTATGGCGAATGCTTAATACCTGGGTCATGACACATTTGCAGGCTTACAACACTTTTTTGGTGGGAAAAAACTTCAAACATATGGTTTCTGCACTGTATTTAAACGTAATCATATAACCAACTGGCTTTCACCTGCCCCTACTCTGCACACAAAAAGCGTCTTTAAAGCAACTTTTGCAGATCTGTCAACTTATTTCTCGAACCTTAACTCTAAGAACACCTACTTCCCAGCAGGGTTTCAAGCTAAGAACAAGTGACAACGGATAACGGGAGAGAGGGCGGGGGTAAACAAGTGACCACGGGAGGGAGGGTAGAGGTAAACAAGTGACAATAGAGAGTGGGAGGGAGGGGGAGATCGGGGGTAAAGCTCTAACGACCAGCAGCAGCTAAATAAGAACATCTCCCAACATTACATGTGGGCCTGTTTGCCCGAACTCACACCACACAGACACAGCACGCATACTCTACGCATGCATAAACAACACTGAAAGCCGCAAGACTTCAAAGCTTGCAAACAACCTACCAGGAAGCTGTGGCACTCTAGGCGCTGCAACCAAGACGACTTGCTGCCCCAGGACTGGAAGGAGACAGACAGAGGAGCCGCAGATCTTGGACAAGCGTGAGTCTCAGACACGAAGGGAACAGGAGACAGCGAGGGCCTGCTCAGCAGAGAAGTGACATACAGGGCCATCTGGAAGGGAAGCAGATGTATGGAAGGACAACACAGGGGCCGGGCTGTATTTAAATAACCTCGCTTAAAGGGGTCAGAGCTTGCTGTGACCCTGGAGTGGGCGGACCTAAGAGGAAATGGCAAAAAGCGGAGCGCTCCACCCATCACATCACGTGGAACAGTCAAAACAAATGCACTTCTGCAGTACTTTGGTTATGCATCCCACTGCGCTACTACATAAACTCGAAGCATTAACATTTGCTGTCGAACAGTTAGTGTCCAAGAAAGGGAAAAACAAGAAAGTAGCAAGGCCAAAAAGACAGCAACTGTAAACAGCCCCCCTTAAGGCGCCATTAGAAGTCAGCCAGCGATTTACAAAGAAGCTGGGTTTGTTAGAAACGTCACTGGGGGCTTGTAAAACCTGTGCAGGGAGAGGGCAGGAGGCGGGTCGCTCTGGCTGCATCTTTCACGGCAGCTCTGCTTCCCAGCCCCGGTCCCTTTTGATGTGTCCGGGTCTGAGAAGGGGCTTATGACAGAAGCTGACATCCCGCTTCAAACGAACAGCCAAGGGTGTCTGACACGGCAGAAGGAGCACAATGCCCGGGTGCACCTCAGCCTTGTGTGTGATCTTGGAGTGTGCCTTTACTGGGGGACTGAGCTACAGGAGTTAACACCCTGGATTGCGGCAGGGAGCTAATCCTCGGGCTGGCAGTCGCTTCTTCGCCGAGAGGAGGTAAGGAGCTAAACCTCGGTCTGTGAGTGGCGGTAATGACCCTTAGTCCGCGGGATCACGATTATACCATAGCACACTGCACAGAGCATATAGCGGGCCGAAAGTGTCGAGCAGCTATCTCTGCTACATGGCGGCAGCAGGCTCATAACGGCGAGTCCGCAGCCACCTCGCGCGGAAAGTAAACAAGCACAAGCGCGCGGCAGCAGGGGAAGGAGGGAGAGAGGAGGGGGCCTGCGCGATTCACTTGCGGGAGCGAGCGGCTGGCACCACGAATATTGATAACATATGGCGACAGCCGCTTGCTCCCGCAAGCGAATCACCAGACGTGCACGCGTTGCCATTGATGGCAATGGAACGCGTGCACGTTTTTGGCTGAAAAGCCGAAGCGATTGCTAAAGGTCTTTTGCCTAAGCAGCGCATGTGCACATCGTAGGCGAGACCTAAAAATGAAGAGGGGAGTACGATTAGATCCCTTAGATTTCATCTATAGGCAGACTGCAACAGGAAAGATTTGTCATGCTACAGGCCCTATTACATTTTCCCACACGTTTGGACCATGTATCCATTATGATATTAAAGGAACAACAACTTTCAGTAATGCCTGAACGGACTGCTTAAAAAGAAAATAGGCAAAATAAGCATCACAATTGAGGGAAATAAATAATTAAGAGAAAGCAAAATAGTTATTGCCTATGAATTGCCCTGTTTACACTCACAAATATTCCAAGTTCTGATCACCACTTAAAACCTCATCAGCTTGTCAGTGAACAGTGAACAATTGATGAATGTATCAGTACTAGCAACTAGACCTAAAAGTGAAAGTGAAAGTTCTTCTGAAATTATGAAAAATGAAATGTAAAAGTATTTGTATGAGTTAACACGCACTGCGAAGTTTCTTCTACTCAGGTATCCAAGGGAAAGGAGAAGGGCCTCATCAATCATGAGCTCTCACACATCAGACATTTTAAAGTAATCGACTATTCACCAACAGCTGTCCCCATTGCCAAGAGGAAAGGATTAACAGAACAGACTTCAGGTTCGACCCTGTGGCCCCTCATCACTGAACAACAAACTTGAGGAGGTTAACTTGTTCCCAATGACTGTCCAACGAGGAAGAAGACGGTGATCAGCCGCAACAGAAACACCCGCCACACAGAAGTGTCTCATGAAAAGTTATGAAGTTGTATTTTAATATTGTACATTATTGTCAGGGTGGCACTAGGAATATTTAATTAGTTCACTGTTATAGATCATTGTATTAATAGAAAGGTTTGTATTACTAAAGCTATTGAAGTTGCCATACCACTGTGCACCCCAAGTCACCTCCCCATCCACCTACTAGCACTTGTACTGAAAATGGCTCCTGTAGGTATGCAAAAGTTCAACATGATTTAAGAGAGACACCTGTCCTCGATGCAGATGTAGATCTAATAGCTCATGGTTCATGAATTAGCAATAACACAGGCTCACTGCAAATTTCTTACGTAGTGGGCACGGCTAAAAATGTACTGGAATGTACTGTGAGATTGACAATGTGAAGGAAGAATAGTAATCATTTACACAGACAACAAATAGCTTTAACTGGTTGTGAGTACACAATGGTTCAAATTGCTTCTACTACACATTATATCATGATATAAAGATAAAGGATGATGATATGTACTATGACCCTATTTATATTGTTGAATGGGGTGGAAGAAAAGGAAGAATGGAAAAGGGGAGGACGTAGGCAAGAAGAAAAGGGAATATGGATAGGCCCAAATGGAAAGATATGTTTACCAACGATAATGCTTGCTCCCATGGCCCTACTTTTTCATGGTCTATCACATGTAGGACGTGATGGAATGATCAGACTGTTTTCCTAATGCTGGTACAATGGTAAAATTGGAAAGGGTACTTCCACTGCCCCAGGCCACTTCATTTCCCCACATTAAATGGACTTCATCAACATGCCCTCTTCACAAAAGTACAGTACGTTTTGGTTATTGTGAGCATGTTCAGCACATGGACTGAGGTATACCAATCCAATACCAATCCAAGAACTGCAATGCACAAACTGTTGCCAAATGCCTCCTGAAAGAGTTCATACAGTGCTTTTAAGTACCTATGCTTTTGGGTTCTGACATTGGACCTGCGTTCATCTCACATGTGATTGAGGGGTTGTGCAAGCGGCTAGGAGCTACACAGAAACTACCTATGTTCCACAGAAACTACCAAGTGGGAATGTGGTATCCCAAGCTCATCCTGAAGGGTTGCGCATGCTGCAAACAGCAGAGAAAGGAAGAGTGTGTAAGCGGGCCCCAACGATACATCAACTAAAGACATCTAGAACATCAATGACCCAACCCCTCAGTCTACAAGTTGTGACAACAAGACATCTTTACCTTCTTCGTCACTTTGTTTTCTTCATATTGAAAGTGCCTAAGTAATAGAAGTGCTTGTAACCTCTCAAATTACTTGAAGACAGGCACCAACAGTTCTTTTTCTGTTTACAGGTATGATCACTGAGGCTCTGCATTATTCTTCAGCAGACTTTTAAAAAGAGTAAAAGTACAGCAGAAGATAAGACATTCTTCCAACTAGTCACACTATCCACACGTACCAACGATTGGAACAATGCCTCAAAACTTTCAGAACAATTAGAGAAAATGATCACGGGTGCTACTAGCAGTATTGACCCCCATTGCTGCCATTATAATGACTACGCTCCTTATAGTGTATTCTGATCACAGTGCTATACCTGAGGTATTGCTTAAATGACACAGAGATATTGTACCAAATTGAATAAATAGCCATTGATAAAGATGGGACAGGGGGACAGTTGGAAGGGCAGGATGTTATGTTTGCACACACCGGCCTACCGACACAGAAAACAGCATGTGTTACAATGTCATACCTGTCTCTAAATACGTGGGCTCTGCTCGATATTCTCTTCAGTCAGCACATCATGTCCGTAGCAGTTGCACCTCCCGAGAGTAGCAGAATTAGCAAAGGGAGAGCAAGGATAGAAATAGGAATGTGAATAACTTAGCACTTATAGAAGTTGAAGAAGTAACAACATTAGGACTACACTAAATGCAGCCTGCTACCATTACCAAATGCCAGGTCGATAGCCCCCAACTCACCACTAGTAGATGCTAACGAAGATAGGATTTAGATATAGATCCACCATCACCAACACAGACACCATATACATCCCAGATTGACAGGCCTGAAGAAGTCTATATAGTGTTAAGTAAGATATAAGAGAGCCAATGTTCTAATCTGGATGACACCCCTGGGATACACCAACTAGAGGTATGCTGTAAGGATTTTGTTCAAGAATGAACAAGAGGAGGGAATGAAGCAGGGTCTATTTTATCATAAAGTACCCCAGGCCCATTCTGCCCAGACCTGAGGCATGAGACCCTGATAAGGCCTCACCAGCTAGCATGTAGGCCTGTGCTAATTTGACCAGAATTCTGCACCCATTTTTCAGAACACAGCAGGCTCTAAGCCTCTCTGACTAGAGGTTCCAGACAGCTCTTCTCTCAGCGAGGCACCCTGGCCCACGGCCTCCACTCTCTTCGTGTGGTCAACTTTCTCTGTGAGCCCAATGATCGTTCCTCTTTCTCACACCACAAGAACTCAGAAGTTCTGACCACAAAGAGAACAACTGATCGTGAGAATAGAGAACTCTTCACCGTAGGGTACAGGGAAGTGGGGCGCTGTGGCAAGCAGGGCATTGTTCTATCTGTATTTTAATATTATATTATCACCATTTTCTCGCTAGCCCTATGTAACATAAGACTGGCACTTATCCTGAGATACTGACCCTTGGCCTGACGAAGTTCCTTTTTCTTGTAAATTACTGCATTATTTCTGATAAATGTACACCCAGTGGGTATTATTGACGTCAGTACAACTGACCAGTTCTGCATTTAATTTCTGCTTTTACATATATAAGAATGAGACCCACCAGTCACTCCTCGGACTACCTCGCTGAAAGGACCCCTTGGGTCACTAACGCCTGTGTGGTCTCTTTCAGCCATCTATCTAGCATCTTTGGCTGAAGCTATAACTGCTTATTGTATTTTGAATTTGTCTCTTTCTCTCTCCTCTGCATTGCCATTATTCTAAAAACATTATTGCAATTGCATGTTCTTGCTCGCCAAGAGAATGTTCATAAGGTTGCAAATTTTCTAGTGTATTCTGAATAGTATTCTGTCTGCATAAGCTTCCGTTGTTAGAGAATGCATTTTTCTCCATGTACAATCTAAATGTATGACTTTTTCACTGCAGTTATCAAAAGATATATTTCTCTCATTTCGCTTTGAAGTATTCACCATTGTCAAAGTTTACAGGATATTGTTCTTATTATTGCATTTATGTATTTCATGATATAGCCATGCCAGCTTTTTACCATGAATTGTGTTTCATTTTGTCTTTGCTAAGACACATCATTTCGTTTTTGCACTTAAAGTGTTTCCTTTTTCACTTCAGGTTGGAAGTGGTTTTCATGTAAAAAAGTGCAAACAAACCGGATTCAACTTCTATCGTTTAACAAGTGAATTTTCTCATATTTTGTAGAAGCACCCCCACAAATTAAGCTGCCCTGGTCCTGTGCCCCAGGACCATGAAATGTCATCCTTTAACAGTTCTTCACTGCCACCAGCTGAAAGCGGGGCACTCTTCATGATTTTATAACCAGTACAGTACCAATAATCAGGACCTCTAATCATCCTAGCGGTGGATAATCAGCAGCTCTTTTATTGAGCTGCACAAAATCTGCCCCACCATACTTTTCTGTACGTAGTACACACATACAAGGTGTGCAACTGTTAACCGGCCCTAGGCTGCCCTAAGTCAGAGAATCCCCATACTGTAGTTCCAAATCACACTCCGAAAATAGGTGAACGAAGCAGTGGTTGCTGAAACTCACCTGTGCTTGCCCTTGATTTCAGTGATCACCGAGCACCATGTAGCAATGGCTGGACTGGCTGTAGCGGGTATTAGGCGTTTCCCTGGGAGGCTGGATGGGTGGGGGCTGATTTTGCAGCAGTGGGGACCGTTTTTGTTACTGGGGGTCGGTTTTGCAGGGGTGCTTCTATATCGGTCCCAGTAACAAAAGCAGCAGGGGGCTGGTCCCTCAACATTGCCTGGGCTGCTTTGGGTTCCCAGTCCAGCCCTGCTTGTAGCTACAGATAACAGCAGCAGTCAGTTGTTGTGCTCTCTCTCTGTATAAAACTGGGCCACGGCCCTTACTGGGATTCTAATGAGCAGAAACGTACATTATTTGAGTTTGTGGCCAAGTATTGTATCTTTTGACTGCCTCGGACCCTGGTGGCCTGCTGTGAGAGACCTTGGTCTGAGTCATAGCTGCGAAGTGTAACTTAACTCCAGTAATGCTGGAGTTAGTTTCAACTCACATACCTGAATTGCGAATGACTGAAATCAGTTATTAGGATTTATGCAGTTAATTGTACAATGAAAGCCCAGGCCTGTTTAAAAGACTCACATATTTAAACATTGATAAGGCTGTAATGCTCTGTAGCCTATGATTCCTTTCCTGAACTTGGCCCACTGTGGCCACCTCCATACCCACTAAGCAAAGCTGCAGCCCAAGGGAACTTCCCTGGAGCCTAGGGTTAGAAGGATGGTTGCTAGGTGACAGGACAAGCTGTAGCAGGTTCTAAGGGAAACTTTTAAAGGTCTCCAATGAACCCACCCTCTGGTGGCCACAGCTTTTAGAGAACATTGTGTAAAGTGGAAACAGACTTGTATTTTCCTGACACTGCTTTGTGACTACAGAGGCCCAGGGTTGCAATAGCAATGCCAAGGATAGAATGGGACAAGCCTCGGGTTGCCATCTGGTCGGTTTTATACCAGAAGGACAGTATTTTATTGTCCCAAGTGGTACAAAAAATTAGAAAGATCACCTAAAGCTGTTTTCCCGCCTTATCAGTACATACTTTAAATAGTAACTGTAAGAAGAAAACACTTTAAAATGCGTTCTACCGCTGCCCTATTGACAGAAAGGCCATGCTAAAAATGAATATGGACAATTTCATATGAAGGTCTTCTAAAGAAGAATGTCCAGGACGTTGAAGAACATTAACACATGAACAAATGGTCTGTATTTTTCCGTGGGAAAGCTGAATCACTTGTTTCTGTTATTCTCACAGTGTACATATAGTTAGGACTAGACTTCCATAGGAAATTGTTTTTTTGGTTTGCTAATAACTTTGGTGTTGTTTGACGAATCTTCATGAAACTTTAAAAAAAAGGTTCATCCATCTCAGGTCCCGGGGTCTTGGTGTCCAATGGCTGTGAACAGCCACGGGCTTGCCGCTCATGGTGGGTGGGAGTTGTAATTACATATAGCTTTACCAGCAAACAAGAAAAAGAGAAATTCACTGATAAAAACAAAGGCTAAAGTGACTTTATATTAAGGTATGGTAAAAATAATTTAAATTTTTTTAAAAACTCAGAAATTCACTGAAAAAACAATAGTTAGAATGACGTTCTGTGTTAACATGTAAGGTAAAATGTAACAATTTAAACTAAACAAAAGCACTGAAAATCCCCAGTTATAGTTGAATCAAGTAACTATAACTTGTTCACTTACCCTGCACTGCTTATGACCTCACATATGACCTCATAAGTAAGATTACTCATGATATGTTCTTTGATGTCATTGATGATATCATTGTTACCATCTGAAGTGACATCTTTAATGGCAAGGGCCACAGGAATTATGTGATTGTTTGACCACAGTGTCTTTCACGTAATTATAAATGTATCACATTTGCCACATAATCCACCATCTACTGTATAAACTGCATATTATAACACATAAACTTTCTTGCGCAAATGTTTCAAAAGTTACTAAAAACACAGCTGCACCTGTTGCTGTGCACTGAAAGGCCCTTTGCAAAGGTTAATTGGTCACTTTTCTGTTGCTTATTGCTATATTTTCATTTTAAACTGGAACTAATGAGGTGCAACCAATGTCCAGACAGAGTTGACAGGTGTAAAAATGTCAAAATAATGACGTAATACTATTACAAAATGTGACTGTCCCATTATGCTGCATAATTTGCCTTTTCTTGCTGCATAATTTGCTCGGCCCTGCCGTATGATTTGGCCCTTCCCTGCCACATAATCCCAGTGGCCCTATTAATGGCATCTCTGTGCATGGCGAGTGTGAAAGTTATAGTTACTGTATTTAACTGTAAGTGGTGAATTTCAGTGTTATTTTTTGTTGTTGTTTAAAACATTACGTTTACATTACATGTTAACCTAAATATACCATCACTTAAATCTTTTTTTTCAGTGGGAAAAAAATATATATATATGTAATATATAAAATGTGTGGTGTGTGTAAATATTTCCTGTGCTCTGCGCGAAAGCATTTTTCCTTTCTCTTAAAATGTAAAATGAAATGGAATTTGGAATTCGTAACAACGTTAGTAGTTTCTCCCAAGAAGAGTATGGCACACCAAAGTCGGATTCCTAAAGCACGTTTGTTGGATCCTTAAAAAGAGCTTTATGTGAAAGTTGAGGGAAAGCAGCGTATTTTAATCTGTCCTTTCCATCTTAATGTAGTTTGTTCATTGTCCTAAAGTAAGACTTCCTAACTGCATCCGCCAGATGGCGATCTAGGCGCACAAAAGTCAAATCAAATAATAGCTATGTCCACAGTGGACGACAGGAAAAGAATAGGATTGGTTCGCTTCAGATAAAGTCGCCTCCGCCTCACTGCTATGGACAGTGTTAGCTGCAAGGGGCTCATCTGACGCTTAGAAAGCCTGCAGTCTGTAACAGTTGGCGCACCAACTTTTCTCCGCTGGTGCGCGTTCCGCAGCCCCACCCCTGCGCTCACGCAAATGAATAAAGAAGGCGGAGCTGCCCGGCAGCTTGCGTAATACCACACACGGGAGTCGGCGTGTTATTTCAGCGCTGCGAGTGCTTAGTTAATTAGCGCACCACGCAGCAGGAAGGCAGCCCCCCCGCCCGCCTGCAAGGTAACACAGTCGTCTTCACTTCGTCTGTTTTCCGCGGTAACATCTCTGGCGGCGGTAGGGTGAGCCAGGCTCTCTCCGCCACCCTCCGCATTTGGCTCCATGTCTTCAATTTGTTTTTTATCATGTTGTTTTATTATTATGACCTTTTGTCTCCAATCCTTCAAAGCACTAAACAACACCTGGCACTGAACCTCAACCGGTGGTAAAATACAGCCACCGCTGGGGTGTGGAGGCCCATTCACCCCCTGGCCTGGTGCCACTGCACCTCCTGCACTTTTGATTTCTGCACTGCTGATGAACCCAGCTCATTAACATTCATTGTATTAATCTTAAAAGTTTGGGAGGCTACAGTGCGCTCTTCGGCCAATGTTACGTCGGTATATTACATGGGCCGCGTGAGTGACGTGACGCCTTGTTGCGACAACAGGACTTCACTGTGGTACTCGTGGTGGCTTCCCAGTTCGCATCTTGTGGCTCAGTGAATTTCGCTGTAGGGACCTGTGTTTGCCACCCTCGGTCACAGATTTGGCTCTCAGTGGGCCCACTCATCTTCTCATCCTTCCTAGGTCGGTAAAATTCGAATCATTGACTTGGGATCCAAATTCCATTTCATTTTACATTTTAAGAGAAAGGAAAAATACCACCGGCAGAGCACTGTAAATATTTATTTACTCACACCACACTTTTTATGTTATTTATATATATATATATATATATATATATATATATATATTTTTTTTTTTCGCAGAAAAAAATGATTTAAGTGATGGTATATTTAGGTTAAAATGTAAGGTAAAATGTAATGTTTTAAACACCAAAAAAAACACTGAAATTCACCACTTACAGGTAAATACAGTAACTATAACTTGCACAGTCGCCATGCACTGAGATGCCATTAACAGGGCCCCTGGAATTATGCGGTAGGGGAGGGCCAAATCATGCGGTAGGGCCAAACAAATTATGCAGCGTAATGGGACACATTTTGTAATAGTATTAGGCCATTATTAGTTCATTTTTACACCAGTCAACACTGTCTGGACATTGGCTGTACCTCATTAGTACCAGTTTAACATGAAAATATAGCAATAAGCAACAGAAAAGTGATCAATTGACCTTTGCAAAGAGCCTTCCAGAGCACAGGTGCTGCTGCGTTTTTAGTAACTTTTGAACCGTTTGCGCTAGAAAGTTTTTTTTGTTATAATCTGCAGTTTATACAGTAGATGATGGATTATATGGCAAATGCGATAAATTTATAATTGCGTGAAAAGCACCGTGGCCAAACAATCACATAATTCCAGTGGCCCTTGCCATTAATGATTTCACTTCAGATGTTATCAATGATATCATCAATGACACCAAAGAACATATCATGAGTAATTTAACCTATGAGGTCATATGTGAGGTCATAAGCAGTGCAGGGCAAGTGAACAAGTTATAGTTACTTGATTCAACTATAACTGGGGATTTTCAGTGTTTTTGTTCAGTTTAAAATGTTATATTTCACCTTACATTCTAACACAGAGTGCGGCTATTATCCATCCCTATGACACCTTTCAGGGTGAGAACATGTACAGTTCATCCATGTTCTTGGGCTTCAGTAATAAGGCTGTTTTCATATTCATTCATTATTTTTTCAGTTTTTTTTCTTCTTTTCACCACTTCTTTCTTGTATCAGTAAACAAAACTATTGTGTTTTGTGCCAGCGTACGTCAGATTTTATTGTCGATTATCTTACAGAAACTTTGGTCCCTGAATGAAACACGTGCTGGCTGTGAATCGCATAAAAATGGATAAACATTTGAAGAATAAACAAGTAATCGAAGACCTAAGTAATACGATAAAAATAAACCAATGTAGCATGCAAGCCGTTCTTCCTTGCTAAGAATACGCTGTCGTGCTACCTGGATTGTTCATACCTGCTTTAGGGTGCAAACTCATGTTCAGTGTTTTATTTCTGCCAGAAACGGGATGTCTTGATTGTAGCCCCCTTTTTATGTGGGATTGGTTGTATTAAGGGGCTGTGGTCACTGTTACAATTTTAATTTTGGGGAGAGGATGTGGTCTGACGGCTAGATTGCCGACTTTGGAGCTGGCAAACCAAGGTTCGAGCCTCAGGGTCGCGTCCACATCCTGTTATTCTGGGCAAATCACTTAATCTCCCCGTGCCTACCAAAAAAATGAATGTGTCCTTCTGTAACATAACCGGTGCTCATGTAAAGCGCTCCAATACCTTTGGGTCGAGTTTGCGCTATATAAATCTGCAAAAAAAAAACAGAGTATACCCCAGGGTGAATAAGTGCAATACAAACAGTCCTGTTATGTCCCATCGACCCACTAAATGCACCCCTCAGTGCTTAATTTGGGCCGGTGGTTGAAGGTGGTTGTCACCACATCGGTTTTTGGGGTCTTCACAAAATAAGTGTGCAGTTTCGTTTTGTGTGTCCTTGGATCCAAGTGCTGGGTATCAGGACCAAGTTCAGGTCTGCTGAGATTTTCTTAATAGGATATTCAGACTCTCATTCAACGAAGTGGCATGCTTCATCATAGGGTCTGCTCTGTGTTGGGCGGGCGCTGCAATGCCCAAAGGGCCCCTCAAGGGGGGCTCTTTACCTCAGATCTTTTCTCTGCCCAGTGGTCAGGAAATTACCTTGACACGGCAGCAGCCCTTTGTGTTGGGGGCAACTAGTGGTAGCAGACTGGATCACGAAGAGTTGGGTTTAAAATGAACTAGAAGCATTCAGAAATCCTATATTCTCAATGGAAGTTCTTGATAAAGGTTAAAAACAGAGGAGAACTCCTGAGGCAGCCATGAACCTCAGAGTTCACAAAGGATCAACATGTTTCGTGCTGCATCAGGGGTCAATGACAATTCATCTAGTGTACTAAGATGTGCAAGTAAGGTCTAGCAATGTGTACTGAAAAAGGTAAGTTACCTCTATTATCTACTCTGATTGGTAAGTAGATTCTTTTCACAATAAAGACCGGGCATATCAAAATGTTTTCCTTGCTCTCCCTTACCTATATTGTTGAATTCACTACATCTTTAAGTGTCATAGGCTTCAACGCACTTGCAATAAGGGGGACCGGACATCTGCCACGTTTATGGCAGACTATTCTGTCATGAAACTATACATAAGGCCCTTCAGAAGTATCATTATTCAAAACTGCACATTTCCAGCAACAACAATAAGTGTGCTCCTAACTCACTGAGTTACAGCACAGGCTACAAGGATTCATATATGCAACTCGCATATTCTACGCAGATGTGAGCAGACAGTGCAATAATCCACTAGGGCTAAGCATACAAGTACATCTTTAGACGTATGCTCCAAGCCGTAAGGGAGCCTACCAATAATTAATGTTAAGAGCAGGGGCATAGTTTGGGGGGGGGCTGCACCCCCAGTAAATGTATGTTCTGATGAATAGTTGGGTACAGGTGCTTTCAGTCTAGTATGGTGAAGTCTGTCGTATTTCACCAAGAACTTTTACCTTCACACAGACTAAAACACACAATACACTCTCTCTCTCCACATTTCGAAAGCACTAACAAATGTTGGCTGTTTTTCAAAATATTGTGTTTTTTTTCACTTAGAACTTCGACCAATCCGCATTCCTCTCCCTTTCCACCTCCTCTTAGACCCCTCTCATGCACCCCGCTTGTCTTATAATAGTAATCAAGGGAAGGACAAGGAGCTGTTTGAGAGGTCCATCCCACACACTTCTAGAAACCTTTGACCATAAAAGATGGGTGCTGTGCGACAGCTCGATGAAGAGCCCCTTATGATGAGGCATGATGCCCCCTGAGTGTGTGAGGGCATTCAGATCTTATCATTGGGATTCCCTCCCTGTAACCTTCTGTTCAGTTCCCCAGATCCACCCATGTGCTCCTCCCCGCCCCCATGGGAACAGCACCCCTGCTCACCCCCCTCCTCCCAATCTTACTGACCAAGCTACACCCCAGGTTAAGAGCCCAAACGTCAACCAAGGATGTTTCAAATTTTTTATCCTTGCTGGACCTGCCTGACCCTCTATGTCTTGCCAGGCACCAGATTTCTGAAAAACACACTGGGGCTTATTTGCTAGCTCCCTGGACCGCCGATACGTCACTTTTTGTGACGCACCTGCAGCACATTTTGCTGCCCCATATTTACAAGGACACTTAAAGCCAACCTGCATGGCTTTCCTGTCCTTGTAAATACGGCCACTTTACACACAGCACTTTGTGTGAAAGGGGCGTTTCATGGGTGTTGCTGTGGTTGTTCCCACGCAACACCCATGGAACAAGACACATTCTTAGAGTTACGAGAAATCATAAACCTGGGAATGCGTCTCAATGCTGTACCTCCCCAGGGGAGGCATAGGGAGGCGCAACAAGGAGAAATGTTTTCATTACTCCTCATTGTTTTCCTCTTTCTATGTGTGCTGCATCCTGCTAAGAATACGCTGTCGTGCTACCTGAATTGTTCATAACTGCTTTAGGGTGGAAACTCATGTTCAGTGTTTTATTTCTGACAGAAACAGGATGTCTTGATTGTAGTCCCCTTTTTACATGAGATTGGTTGTATTAAGGGGCTGTGGTCAATGTTACAATTTTAACTGAGTATACCCCAGGGTGAATAATTGCAATGCAAACAGTCCTGTTATGTCCCATGGACCCACTAAATGCACCCCTCAGTGCTTAATTTGGGCCGGTCGGTTGAAGGTGGTTGTCACCACATCGGTTTTTTGGATCTTCACAAAATAAGTATGCAGTTCCATTTCGGGGGTTCTTGCATCCAAGTGCTCGGTATTAGGACCAAGTTCAGGTCTTCTGAGATTTTCTTAATAGGATATTCAGACTCTCACTCAGCGAAGTGGCATGCTTCATCATAGGGTCTGCTCTGTGTTGGGCGGGCGCTGCAATGCCCAAAGGGCCCCTCAAGGGGGGCTCTTTTCTCCAGATCTTTTCTCAGCCCAGTGGTCAGGAAATTACCTTGACACGGCAGCAGCTCTTTGTGTTGGGGGCAACTAGTGGTAGCAGACGGGATCACGAAGAGTTGGGTTTAAAATGAACTGGAAGCATTTAGAAATCCTTTATTCTCAATGGACGCTCTTTATAAACGTTAAAAACAGAGGAGAACTCCTGAGGCAACCATGAACCTCAGAGTTCACAAAGGATCAACATGTTTCGTGCCGCGTCAGGGGTCAATGACAATTTATCAGGACCATCATATTTAGTCTACTCTACTAAGATGTGCAAGTAAGGTCCAGAAATGTGGAGAGAAAAAGGTAAGTTACCTCTATTATCTCCCCTGTAGGAAGTAGATTCTTTTCACAATAAAGACCGGGCATATCAAAATGTTTTCCTTACTCTCCCTTACCTATATTGCCTTATTCACTACACATTCACATGTCATAGGCTTCAACGCACTTGCAATATGGGGGATCGGACATCTGCCACATTTATGGCAGACTATTCTGTCATGAAACTATACATAAGGCCCTTAGAAGTATCAGTATCCAAAACTGCAGATTTCCAGCCGCAAACATGTGTGCTCCTAACTCACTGAGTTACAGCACAGGCTTACAAGGATTCATATATGCAACTCACATATTCTACACATATGTGAGTGGACAGTGCAATAATCCACTAAGCTTACAAGCTTTCAAGGCTAAATGTTAGGCCCAGTCTACACACCTGATTTTCGAACAGCACCAGGACACCTCTTTTTGAGGTAGCTGTTTACCCTCTACAAATATCACCATTATTATTATTTGTATTATTATTACAAGTACATCTTTAGACTATGCACCAAGCCGTAAGGGAGCCTACCAATAATTAATGTTAAGAGCAGGGGCCTAGCTTGGGGGTGGGAGGGGGGCTGCACCTCCAGTAAATGTATGTTCTGATGAATAGTTCGGTACAGGTGCTTTCATTAGGGTATGGTGAGGTGTCTGTCAGATTTTACCAAGATTTTTTACCTTCACAAAGACTAAAACGCACAATGCACCCTCTCTCTCCCCATTTTGAAAGTCCTAAAAAAGTTTGGCTATTTTTCAAAATATTGTGGGTTTTTTCACTTAGTACTCCTGCCAATCCTAGACCCCTCTCATGCACCCTCCTTATCCTATAATGTAGTATAGTAGAAATCAAGGGATGGATAAGGAGCTGGTTCAGAGTTACATCCCCCACACTCCTAGGAACATTTAAACGCGAAAGAGGGGTGCTGTGCGACGGCTCGATGAAGAGCCCCCTATGATGAGGCATGACGCCCCCTGGGTGTGTGAGGGCATTCAGATCTTATCATTGGGATTGCCTTCCTGGGACCTTCTGTTCAGTTCCCCAGATCCACCCATGTACGACTCCTGGCCCCCATGGGAACAGCACCCCTCTTTTGTGCTAAAATGTATTATAACATTATATGAAAATCTGAAGCTCACCCCCTCCTCCCAATCTTACTGACCAAGCTACACCCCAGGCTAAGAGCCCAAACGTCAACCAAGGATGTTTCCCCTTTGTTATCCTTGCTGGACCTGCCTGACCCTCTATGTGTTCCCAGGCACCAGATTTCTGAAAAAACACTGGGGCTTATTTGCAAGCCTCTTGGGCCTCCGATATGTCACTTTTTATGATGCACCGCAGCACATTTTGCTGCCCCATATTTACAAGGACACGTAAAGCAATCCTGCGTGGCTTTTCCTGTCCTCTAAACGCAGCACTTTACATGAAAGGGGCATTCCATGGGTGTTGCTGTGGGTGTTCCCACGCAACACACATGGAACCTGACACAGTCCCAGAGTTACAAGAAATGGTAAACCTGGGAATGTGTCTGATTCCTATGCCTCCCTTAGGGAGGCGCAACGAGGAGAAATGTTTTCATTTCTCCTAATTTGTTTCCACTTTCTATGCGTGCTGCATCCTTCAGCACACATAGGAAGAGGAAATTAACTCCTGAAATTGTTTTTGTGCAGAAAGGTTTCCCTTCCTGCACAAAAACAATCATCCCCGTGATGCAGGCACCCTTGCGCCATGGTGCAAGGGTGCCTGCATCGGCACATGGCAGCCAATTGTGTGCATGAGCAGGAGAGAGGAAAGGGATCCGTCATATCGTTGTAGATGTGATGCATCCCTTTGCTTCGGAGTTAGCGCGGCGCAGCCAAATGGCTTGCGGCACGGCGCTTCATCAATTTCTTGTAAAATAGTCCCACAGTTTTAAAGATCATGATTAGCATATGCAACATGGACAAACATAATGCTGCATTTGCCAACCAATTCTCACTTGTCAGAGGATTAAAAATCATAACCGTATACGCAGGACTTTTGTTTTACTCTTTATATAATGGATTTACAAGTAAAAAGCAATTGTACCTTCCCTTTGCAAAGTTTGTATCCCAGCACTGACTGTAAAGGATGGTGTGATGCAGCTGTGACAGCCCTTCCTGTGATGAATGAAGTGATGCTACTTCCTATGCTAATTAAACCCCAAAGTATTCTTTTGGGATGTGTTCCTTACTTCCTGGGTTTCAGGAGAGGACATCTTTTTTAGCCTTATACAAGATGAATAAATGCCCTGATAAATCACCTGTAATCTTCATTACTCCTAGTCAAACTGTTCCTTGTCCCAGTCATAACAATTTGAGATGAGCAACACCTCAAACACAGGAATCCAGGGACAGTGCTGGCATGCCTCTTTGTTGGCCTTTCTGGCATCCTCCTGGCAAAACTAAAGCCCATAGTGGCAGAGTATTCGCGAGGCCAGGCTGGGAGTAGTGACTGAGACGAGTAGTAGAAATGAAGATTGCTGCCAGATATTTAGAGCATGACCAGGGCACAAGCTGTAAAAAAAGAAGTGGGGGGACGCTGACGTCACGACAGGAAGTGACGTCACGAAAGGTGATTTGCACCATCAGTCTCATTGCCTCCCCTCGCTCACCCCTTAGATGCCATTGCATCAGAGAAGCCAGCGCGTGAGCAGCATTCTGAATGAGCTCCGATCTCGCCCCAGAGAGGCCAAAGAGTGAATGTGTGGCTCCATTTGCTCCAGTTATCGAGCTCCCGGTAAAATAAGTGGGGGGACGCCGTCCACCCGCGTGGTACCCCGACTCGAGCCCCGAGAGCATCCCTGCATATCCCGCGCCCTCATGCCTGTCCTGCCAATCGGGTAATACCACAGCCTAAAACATGTGGCCATTCATTTAAAAAGTAAAAACAATCCGGCACACCAATACGGCTGCATCCAGTCTTCAATAAAATAAACAATTTGCGAAATGTATCGTGAAGAATGCAAAGGAGGACACAGCCCCTAAATGTATGACATTTCTTGAAAATCCAGTGATTGCCGTCTTCCAAATCCGATCCAAGCTAGTGGGGCCCAGTGAAGGGCAAGCAAAAGGGCAGTCGTTTTTTGGGGCAAAGCTGTGCAGAACCCCGTCAATATTATGTTCCATCCAGCGGCAGTGGCGTAACGAAACTTGAGGGGGCCCCCCTGCAAAGTACATGGAGGGGGCCCCCCATTCTCCTCGCCAGTCAAGAGCCCTCAGGCCAGCGACCCGCCATACTGCAGGGGCTCACCCCAGCCATAAAAAAAGGATTCTGGTTCCTCTATTGGTCACATCCGCCCTCTCATCGAGCGATTTACATACATCAGTAAATGCTGCTGCGCCCTCCAGCAAAGTTACATAACACTGTCTGCAGCCGGCCCACCAAACACATCCTCCTACTTGATGAGCCACCTTCAAGCGAAGCCCTCTCAGTTAACCACCTCCAAACTCAGATCACTTCCGTCGTGCCTGCTACTAACTCATCCATTACACTCTACCCTCACCCCTATGAAACCCGCAATTATGCTTTTCTGCCCGCCTTTAAAACCACCCCTCGGATGTCACTGCAAACCTGTGACCGCCGCCTACTGCTCCCCTGTCCATCACCCACAGAAAGACTGATGACCGGTCACCATCTAACCACTGCCTACCAGTAAAGACAGAGCCTTTCAGCTGCTGGCCTCCCCAATGCCACTATGGAAGTTTTAAAAATGTTGAACAATCTCTGCAACTGACCACCTCAAAACATTTCTTCCTGCTAGCCTATACGGCATCAAAGCCGTTCCTGCTACTTTTCATCCTCTGCATGATGCACACAATAATATCAAATGTACAAAGGGTCAGATTTTTGTTTCCTCACGCCAACATTAATTTACACTATGTACCCCACTAAACCATACCTGCTGTCAAAGGCAAACCAGATCCCATATGTAGCACCAGTCAACAAGTACCCCAAGGACAAACACCAGAGAGAATGAGCGATTCATGAATTAAACCTACAATGACAACGTAGCATTTCCCCACCAACTGTCAGCCCAGCGAAGTCTGCAACCGCACAGTAGCCATCAATACCAGCAACGTCTAAAGCGCATTTCCACTTCCTTTCTTTGGCAGCTCCTGATACATATACGTATGCCTTCTGGGCGCCATCTACCACAGACCACAGCATTCTTTGTGTCCCTAAGACTAACCAAATGCTGTCGGTGAACGCTTCTCTTCCCCCTTCCTTACTAATAACTAATGGAGGATAACGAAAAAAATATATAGTATTTTCTTATGCAAATAGCGTATCAAGCACTTGCTGCCCGCAGTCCTCGCCAGATCCACCCAAATCAATATTCTGCTATCGCACCATCCTGTCACCCCTATTATTATCTGAAGATATTTTTTTATCCCTTCCTTGAACTGGGAAAAGCAATACTTTGCACAAAAACAAGTCCCTTTAAAACCTTTGCTACTTACAGACTCGCAAAGCACTTCCTTGTTTTACTAACTGTTGTAAAGCAAACGGATAACTCATTCTAGGATTGGGATTATTGTTTAGAGGTGTGGAAGTTAATACTGAGACATAGGATGATTTTTTGCATACACTCGTTCTTCCCTGCATGCGCACACAAAGCAACATTACAATTTAGCTAAACAAA
Source organism: Triturus cristatus (assembly GCF_964204655.1). NCBI lineage: Eukaryota > Metazoa > Chordata > Amphibia > Caudata > Salamandridae > Triturus > Triturus cristatus. Next base: position 1,044,105,138 of record NC_140593.1, on the reverse strand, counting down.
TTGTTCAGAAATGTACCGGAAGGTAAAGAAACAGCCCAAATAATTTTTACAAAGAAAAATAGACAATCGTCAACTTTATACCCCATGACATAAAAGCCTTAGCGTGCACAGCTTGCTCAAATCCACGCTACCTAATTCTACCAAACTCAGCACATTTGAACATCTCATAATTCCATGCCACACAATTCAACTATAAATAATTTAACCCTACATTCCATACCACATAATTACAATCCTAAAAATGAAAAAACATATATTTCTACTTCACTCCATACCACATAAGTCCACATCACATAATAACATTCCACACAACTTAATAGCACTCCAAACCACATAATTACACTCCACACCACAAAATTTAAGTATACATAATTCCACTTCAACCTATATAATTATACGTCACACAACATATTTACACTCAACTTTAAAACACAGAATTACCCTCCACAAAATACAACTCTGCAACATGCTACATAATTCCACTCCGCACAATTATACACCACACCATGCCACATAATTCCACACGTCTCACAATTCCACAATTCATCCCCACACAATTCATCACACATAATTACTCAACATAATACCACTCAGCACCACATAATTAACCTCCACATAATTATGCTGTCATCCATATTGCATAAATACACTCCACATAAATCTAGTCTATGCCACGTAGCAACATTCCACATACACTCGTTCTTTCCTGCATACGCACAAAAAGAAACATCACAATTTAGCTTAACAAATTGTTCAGAAATGTACCGGAAGGTAAAGAAACAGCCCAAATTATTTTTACAAAGAAAAATAGACAATCGTCAACTTTATACCCCATGACATAAAAGCCTTAGCGTGCACAGCTTGCTCAAATCCACGCTACCTAATTCTACCAAACTCAGCACATTTGAACCTCTCATAATTCCATGCCACACTATTCAACTATAAATAATTTAACCCTACATTCCATACCACATAATTACAATCCTATATATGAAAAAACATATATTTCTACTTCACTCCATACCTCATAATTCCACATCACATAATAACATTCCACACAACTTAATAGCACTCCAAACCACATAATTACACTCCACACTACACAATTCAAGTACACATAATTCCACTTCAACCTATATAATTATACGTCACACAACATATTTACACGCAACTCCAAAACACAGAATTACCCTCCACAAAATACAACTCTGCAAAATGCTACATAATTCCACTCCGCACAATTATACACCACACCATGCCACATAATTCCACACGTCATAATTCCACAATTCATCCCCACACAATTCATCACACATAATTACTCCACATAATACCACTCAGCACCACATAATTAACCTCCATATAATTATGCTCTCATCCATATTGCATAAATACACTCCACATAAATCTAGTCTGTCACGTAGCAACATTCCACATAACTACACTTCACACCATGCCTCATAATACCACTCAACATAATTTTCACCCAGCAGCGAACACTTCCACGTCACACATTTCAACTCTACACATTTCCATTCCACACCACATAATTCAACAACAAACTACATAATTCAAACCAACAACAGAATTACATAACACACCACATACATCCAATCTACACCACAAAATTCCACATCATGCTATAATATTTAACAGAACACCACATAAGTAAATTCCACTACATACTACTCCACAACGCAAAATACCATTCCAGATAATCTCATTCCAAGACACACAATCCCACTCCATGACACACAATCCCACTCCACATAATTCCAGTACACTCAATACCACACAATTAATATCCACATAATTACATTATTTCGCTACACAGATCCAATCCACACAATACAATTCCACAACTAACAATTCCAATCCAAACCACATATGTCCACTTGACACCACACACATTCACTCCACTCCAAGCAGAAAACACATAGGTAAAATACACTGTCCTTTACAATGTCAATAGCTCTAACTCTCACAAATGCGAGACCAATTGCATTGCAAATGCTTGTTTACCTTCCAATGCGACCGAGCAGATCCTGTTCATTTTTTTTATTTTTATTTATTTTATGGAGTTTTATATAGCTCGAACTTGACCCGTATCGGGTATCATAGCGCTTTACATGAGCACCAGTTGCGTTACATGAGGACACATTCATATTTGTTAGGCACAGGTAGATTAAGTGATTTGCCCAGAATCACAGGATGTTCAGCGTCATTGTTGAAACTCGAACCCAGTTCCCCAGATTCGAGGTCGACTGCCCTAGCCGTTAGGCCAACTCCTCTCCCAAGTATGAGTAAGAATAGGCATAAGAAGGGCTAAGCAGAAGAGCTGAAGTATTTAGATGTAAAAGTAGTGGAAGGTAGGTTCAAGTAGGAGTATGCAGGAGTAAGAGTGCAAGTAGGAGTAGGTAGGACTAAGTTAAGGGTAATAAGGGCATTGGTAAATACGGTAGCAAAAGTAAGAATAGCAGTTAGAAGACGTAATAGGAGTAAGAGGAGAAATGAGTAAGAGCAGGAGGAAATAGGCGTAATAAATTGTAAGTGGAAGCAAGAGTATGTTGGAATAATAAAACGTAAGAGTGGGAACAAATATGAGGTGTAAGAGAAAGGTAAAATTAAGAGGTTACGTAGCACAATAAGAGGAAGTATGCAACATATGAGTAGAAACAAAAATCAGCAGTAGGCATAAGTAGGAAAAGTTAGTAAATTAAGTGCAAGATTAATGAAAGTAAGATTGAAAGAGACCAAGATGAGAAAAGAAATACGAAGACAGCAAATCCTTCCATATTCTTCTACGACTCCAGTGCTAACAAAGCATGACATGCTTTTCATTTTATGTACACATCAGATGAAGAGCAAGGACCTTCCATTAAGCGGTATTGTAACTCGCTTCAGTTGGTAACTTGCGTGCAGCTGAAATAGGTACAATTTATGTGTTTTATAGCGCTCACAAACAGCATAAGCGTGTTTCTTGGCACTATTTCAACAAAAGTTAACACTATGCCACTGGCAGAGGTGCAATTTGTTTTATTAATGGGTTGCACACAGACCGGTCTCTGTGACGTGCTGTTCGACGAAAAAGTGCAAGAAAAGACTTCTTAATACCACGTGAGCAGCACTTCAGAACTGTTTGGATAAAGCTTAGCCGATGCCCGGGAGCCGAATAGTGATTTTTGTGTGTCTCTGGCGCCCAGTAGCAGTGCGTTTACCCCGAGGGCCACATTTGGCATGTTCTGATTTGAACTCACCATTATAGAGAGAATGTAATACTAGGTCATTTATTGTCACATGCAACAAGGGTTGTCAATCCCGGCCCCCTTTCTCTGTAGTCCCCGGCACCTGTTTAGAGGTGGACAGGAAGGAGCCCTCTCTCCTTCCAGCACAGCAAGCAATACCACAGAACAGCGCCAAGACCAACACAAACGGCTCCCGGTAGCTCAGCTCATGTGCCCCGGTAGATGTGAGGCTGTGAGCTGATGAGTAAGAGGTTTAGGAGCAGGGTGAGGAGCTGGCAGCCTACACCAGGGTGGAGCAACAGCACCGAGGCGTCTACAGCAACAGGGGACGGGTCTCCTCAGCTCCGCAGTGTGAGGCCAGCACGTGGGAGCCATGCAGCGGTAGCCAATGCTTGTGAAGCAAGTAATCAAGCATTGGCAAAGGTAAAATAAAACCAAGCTAGTGCCAACTAACACGAAGGGTGGGACGGGGAATGGTAAAATTGGGGGCAGGAGGCAGGCCTGGCTCCAGGAATTTTTATTTGGGTGGGCCAAGGGTACATTCGGGTGGGCCACTGCTGGCCCAATTTATCGCTTATATATCTAGCCAGGCCTGCTTCTGGGCCCTCCTTTATCTCTCCTTACTCTTACAAGGCACAGTAAAACGCACTCTTTTCAAAGTCTCTTTCTAAATGTTATCACTCTCAAAAAGTGCTTTTCTTCCATGCAATGTCCCTTTGATGGGAAGAGGAAGTTTCTAAGGTGGGAGTATCAAGCAAGTGACACTACCCGGGCTTCCTCTGTGCGAGCCTTCAGGGAGAAACCCTCTTCATTACTACCTCCACCTGACCTCTGACTCTGCAGCGCACTCTCTTACAGGCTTGATTATCCACTTTTCTACCACCCTTCTCCATCACACCTTATCTCCCACCTGACCTTGGGCCCTAGTCCCATATCAGCCACCATTCAGTTCCACTTTCACTATTCCCAGTAAAAAACAATAGTAAAATCACCTTCAAACTTGAAACATTGAATATAGCAGTAAAAATAATTAGCATGCATGATAAAGTATGCTCCACAGTTGTCCTAATCACCTGACTGTTAATTAAATAAATGAAAACAGAAAGGCCATGACAGGGCCGGCTTTATTGCTGGTGCAAACGTCTTTTTGACCTCTTTTTTGACCTCTTTCTCTGTAGATAGCTTAACTACCACCCTCCAACAGTACCCTTCATCTCGCCATAGCCACTCCCCTTCATGGCCTCCTCCTCAGACTCCCTAACTACCACCCTCCACCAGTGTCCCCCATCTTTCTGTAGCTCCCCCACACCCCATGAGCTCCTCCTCAGATTCCCTCACTGCCACCCTCCACCAGCGCCCCTCATAGCTTCGTATTTCCCCCCACTCCATGACCTCCTCCTCGGATTCCCTGCCACCCTCCACCAGTGCCCCTCATCTCTCTGTAGTTTCCCCCCCCATGACCCCCTCATCAGATTCCTTCACTGCCACCCTCCACTAGTGCCCCTCATCTCTCTATAGTTCCCCCACCCCATGACCTCCTCCTTGGCTTCCCTCACTGCCATCCTTCACTAGTGCCTCTCATTTCTCTGTAGCCCCCCCACCCCATGACCTCCTCCTCAGATTCCCTCACTGCTCCCTCAACCAGCGCCCCTCATCTCTCAAATTCCCCCCGAGCCCCATGACCTCCTCCTCGGATTACCTCACTGCCACCCTCCACCAGTGCCCCTCATCTCTCTGTAGTTCCCCCCCACCCCTGACCTCCTTCTCAGATTCCCTCACTGCCACCCTCCACCAGTGCCCCTCATTTCTCTATAATTCCCCCCACCCCCATAACCTCCTCCTCAGATTCCTTCACTGCCACCCTCCACCAGCACCCCTCATCTCTCCGTAGATCCCCCCACCCGTGACCTCTTTGGATTCCCTCACTGCCACCCCCCACTAGTGCCCCTCAGCTCTCTGTAGTTCCCCCACCTCATGACCTCCTCCTCCGCTTCCCTCACTGCCAACCTCCACTAGTGCCCCTCATTTCTACATAGCCCCCCCACCCCATGACCTCCTCCTCAGATTCCCTCACTGCTCCCTCCACCAGCGCCCCTCATCTCTCTGTAGTTCCCCCCCACCCCATGACCTCCTCCTCAGATTTCTTCACTGCCGCCCTCCACCAGTACCCCTCATCTCTCTGTAGTTCCCCTCCACCCTGTGACCTCCTCCTCGGATTCCCTCACTGCCACCCTCCACTAGTGCCCCTCATCTCTCTGCTGTTCCCCTCCACCCCGTGACCACCTCCTCTGACTCCCTCAATGCCACCCTCCACTAGTGCCCCTCATCTTTCCGCAGCTCCACCCCCACTCCAGGACCTCCTCCTATGCTTCCCTCACTGCCACTCTCCACTAGTGCCCCTCATCTCTCTGTAGTTCCACCCACCCCGTTGACCTCCTCCTCTGACTCCCTCACTGCCACCCTCCACCAGCGCCCCTCATCTCTCCGTAGCTCCCCACCCCATGACCTCTTCCTCGGATTCCCTCACTGCCACCCTCCACTTGTGCCCCTCATCTCTCCATTGCCCCTCTCTCATATCCATTCCATTTGTTGTACAGCGCTACTCATATGAGTGTAGGGTGTCACAGTACTTTACATAACAGCACGCATTATACAGAGACAATAAATCAGTCTATGGGGAATGTCACATAACCCAATGAGGATTACAAGGTGTAGAAATCACGTCATCCATACTGGTGGGCAATATATTTTACGGGGGTTTGGACTGGAGAAGCACAAACTCAGGATTTAAAGAGTACTCCAGTGGTTGGGGGTCAGCTTTACTGATTAAAATGTATAACTGCCCAAACAAACTCTTTTTGGCAACATTAGAATAATGAAGGAATGGAGAAGTTCTAACTATATCACAATACAAAAAAGCGAAGTTTGTATGTAGCTCTTTAAAGACAGTTCATAGGTCACTGTCCTATGTTAGGATAGTAACTTCTGAACTGCAAGTAACACAAGGATATCTGTGACAGAGGTAGTAACCCACTGAGCTATTCCCATAAAATTCAGTTTATCAGCACTTAAAAACTACCAACAGACAAATGGTTACTCTGCAGCAGGATCGTAAATCACCAGTTATCTGCACAGTTTTTATTGTAGTTGTACATCGGTGGCAGATTCACTGGGAGGGCCATGGCTCATGTTTGGGTGGGCCTGGCACACCCGGCCCACCCCACCCTCTAGAACCGGGCCTGGCAGGAGGTAACATATCCTGCACTTGTTAGTGGTGTGAGACAAAGAAAAGGGTCAGCGACAGGAGGATATTTACAGCTGGGACTAATTAAAGTCCCAGATAACCTATCTGTAGAAATGTAAATGCTGCATTTTAAAACATATCAGGCATTTGTTATCAACCCACAACATAGCATGTTTTTTGAAGGAGCTCACAATGAAAACTCACAATTAAAACTGCTAGACTTACCGACAACGCTGCAGAATGTTATCTGTCCTGCTCTTTACAAGTCTAACCTCTCTCCCTGAAAGCCCCGGTGTTTCTGAAGAGTGCAGGGCCCCATCCTTTTTCCGGCCGGGCTCTGACTGAAGAGAAACAATGTAACTTGTTACTTTGTTTCTCTTCAGTCCTGCCCTGGGTCAGCGCGAGGAGCTCTGAGCAGGCTGCAGACTGCACCTGCTTTCTAGAGCAAGCATTTCTCTCCCAGCTCTTTACCGAAGAGCTGAGGGGGCCCCCTTCACCTAACCGAAGACTGGGGGCCCCCCCGCACCGCGGGGGCTGCGGGGGCGTTTGTTACGCCCCTGTCCAGCGGCTGTTTATGGCGCACCCGCTCAAGCAGCTGCAGAGACCCATCAAAGGCCGCACCGGACAAACCTCAACGTGTTTCTCTTTTCTGCCAGTTAGAGCTGAACATTCCGAGGTCTCCTCGACTGCTTTAAAAAGACCATCGGAATTAGAAAATAACTACTTTGCAGCGTATACTGCATAGATTGGCGCCGTTTATGGGTAGATGCGCTCCAGAATTAGCGTTACAAAGAATCTAATGAATACTACTTAATTTGTTTGTTTACGGGTGGTGCTTGGCACCGTGACCTCGGCCAATTTCTTAACACCGGCGCAGAATTATCACTGTCTACCACATGGTGGCGCTGTCTGGCCTTTTTTTCTAACAGATTACTTTAGCAGAGTCCAGAGGAAACAAATGAGTTCTGAGAAGCCTGGGATGCGTGGCAGATTTCAGAGATGGATATTCCTGGAGGAAAGATCCTGTGCCAGAGGGAAGTGGAATATCTGCCGGGAAAGATGGCAGAGCAATCATGGATCTAACCCATCTGCTGGGCGAAAGAGAGGAAGCTTTCCTTCCTGCTCAGACATTCCAAGGAACGAGCAGATGGTCAGATAATCTGCAAGGCTTGGAAAGCTCGAGGTAAACTTGAATTGCTCTGCCAACATCCAGGGAGTATTACGATGTTTCATCTTTTGAAGAAAGAGGAAAGAAAGAAGGAAGAAACACCTCCTGAGAACAGTGGCAGAAGAAACCTTAGACTGAAGCAGTCAGTGTGCAGCCTGGGGCTATTTCAAAAGACAGACAAAAGCAGAACTCTGCACAGAAGGGTTGTTTGCTCACCAATATGTCAAGCAGAGGTTGTCACTACTAAACGTTCCACATTCATACATAGATCCACCTCAAATAATGTTGCAGAGATGATATAAAAGCAGTCTTTTATTTGCTGACACACTGACATTGAAACAGGCAGACTCAATTGAAATCTATCCCATTAGAGTTGCAAAATGGGAAAAAAAAGTCACAGGATAGAGGTGAAATTTCAACAGACGAACACCACTTTCGCACAAGCATTGGCAGCGCTACAAGATCTCACCGATGTGATATCTATTGTCTTTGGCATGGAGTGACACTGTGTGGTGTGGAATGGCATGGTGTGATTTTTGAGTGGCATTGTTAGGTGTGAAGTGACTGTTGTGTGGAGTTGAGTAGAGTGATATTGTGTGGCGGGGAGTTGAATTGTGTGGCATTGTGTGGAGTGGAGTGGTATTGTGCGGTACTGCGTGGAGTGGAATTGTATGGCACTGTGTGGTGTGGAGTAGAGAAGAATTGTGTGGAGTGGAATTGTGTTACATTGTGTGGAGTGAAATTGTGTGGCATTATGTGGAGAAGAACTGTGTGGAGTGGAGTGGCATTGTGTGGAGGTGAATTGTGTGGCATGGAGTGGGGTGGAATTGTGTGGCATTGTGTGGAGTGATGTGGAATTGTATGAAGTGGAGTGGACTGGAATTGTGCGGCATAGTGTGGGGTGGAGTGGAGTGAAATTTGTGTGTTGTGTGCCATGGAGTGGAATTGTGTTGCATTGTGTGGTTTGGAGTGGTATTGTGTGGAGTGGAATTGTGTGGGGTGTACACAAAAATCTGTTGCCCTATCACTCCCCTCGAACCTCTGGTATAGCTGATACATTTCATCAGAGCTGCTCGGATTGTTGTATTAAGCTTGGTGCGATGTTCCTAGGAGGCAAATCTGTTTAATTTTGTTCACTGCATTTTTTCTCACTTTTTGATAAGACATGCTGTTCTGATGAAAAAAGATTCAAAATCTGTAAAAAACAGTAAGTGCCAGGACTCTAGTCAGGAGACCCCTGCAACTTGCACCATACATTGCCACTGCCAGTGATGCCAATGACAGTACCCACACAACTACTTACCAGCACACTGCTACAAGTTTTGTCAGTTCAGCCTATTCCATGCCCCCAAAGCTATTAAAATAGCTTGGACGGCAGGTATTAGTTGTTTTTAGTGTATACTGAATGAATAAACAATTGCTGTTTTACCCATCTATAAATTAAACAAACCGCGCCACCACGCGGCAGCTGTCATAAGTACCAGTGTCGACAATTAAGTGCTGGTGCCAAGCACCGTAAACCACCAGCTCAAATTAAGCACTGCAAATGGGCCAAAATGAGACCATTACGATCACCACCATTGCCTATCTGTGAATTCTTGCCAGTAATTGAGGACTGGGTGGAACTGGCAGAATGGCATACAGTCTGTTGGGGCCAAGTAGAGGAAAGAGCATCTTTCCTCTTGGCTGTTGACTGTTGGAAATGGGACAAAACCGTCACAACCAAAGTGCTCTCCCTGGAGGCAAATGAGTCCAAGATTGGAATCCCGAAACCCTTGCAAATCTACTTGAAGATCTGACGGTGAATGGACAGGTTCTGGTACTTGGGACAAATCATAATCCAGCTGAGACTACCTCCTCAATTATTGATTTAGCCTTCAATGTGAACTCCTTATATGGAAATACATATTTTTTCTGCCCACCACCCCATTTGCAGTCCCAGGAGGCCTGTAAATAAAGATCTAGGATCTTATGTGTGAAAATTTAGTGAGTCTCAAACCAGTGAAAAACTGGTGTGCAGCCATTAAATAGGTTGTTGTTAGTCTACAAATAATTGCTAATGGTCTATTTCTTAAAATTGCAACCAGACAAGTTGAAATTTCATTTTTTTGCTATATAATATACATAATTTCTAATTGTGATTACCAAATAGCAGATACTTATTACTTTGTACTAAGTATTAACAAATAGTAAAAGTGTCAAAGCAGAGCATTTTGCTCGTATAAAATACCACATATCAGGTGGTAGATAGGTCCCCCTTTCCCTCCCCAGTTCGAATCCACCCCAGTTCCGTTCGGACATTTTACACAGGATAACATCCACGCAGGCAAAGCATTGGACTAATAACTGCACAACGAACAATGCATTTATTCTGAAGTTCAGGATATGTTGATGGGTACCCTGTCGCATGTTGCAAAATGTCACAGTAAATACAAAATGTCAATAAAAACATGTTTTAAAAAAATCAGGTGGTAGATAGGTGCAAAGTATAAAACGAGGTCCAAAACGCATTGGCGTCTTTCGCAATGGCTGTACTCGATGCATATTCCCGGAGGCCAATAGAGAAGGAGAGAGGATTTGCAGGCAGTGGGTGACTCTATTCGACCAAACAGACGAGGAGGTTTATGTTAGGTAAAGGTTTAGCAAGCAGGCCATTCTATTGATTTGTCGAATGGAACGCTAAACTATGCAGGCCTACACAGCACACTGGTGCTAATCCTACCCTCATTCAGGGTTTGTGTAGCTTACACATTTTAGCATCTGGTATCTACGACCACACTGTGGCATTTGGGATATATCAAATTGCCTTATGGTGGTTGAATCTTCTTGATGCACGATTGCCAAGAACACATTGAGTTTCTAAGTACCCCTGTTGAGATGGAAGCTACAAAATTCCAATTCTATGCAAGATCTGATTTTTATTTTCACAAAGTATTTGAATGTCTAGACAGTATACTTGTTCTAATACGTCCACCCTCTGAAACAGAGTATGTGTATCGCAATAGACAAAGCCGCAATTCAATAAATATCCGAGTAGAGTGTATTACCACTTGTCTGATCACAGACCTAGTTGCTCGATGCCCAGGAAGCACTCATGGTACTTACATATTTAGACACTGCAGACTGTATGGGTGACTAGCAAAAGGACCACCTGGATACAGATGGCTGTTAGGGAATTGTGCTTTTAATATAACATTAGTGGCCACATTTGTTTTTGTTTTAATTTCTGAAAAAAATTTGTAAAATTTCAGGTGACAGTGCATATGCATTAAGGCTTTGGATAATGACTGCAAACTTACATCCCCAAACACCTAGGCAAATGAGGTACAATGCGGCTTACAAACAAACCAGGAGTGTTATAGAGTAGACATTCGGTTTACTCAAAGGCAGATTCTGTGTGCACAAGAGTGGGGGTTTTCTACAGCATGATCCAGCAGCGTGCTGTAACATCATAGCTGCTTGTGCTAAGTTACATAGACTGGCCATCCATAAGAGACCCTGCCAATGAGGAATCTGATGATGAAAATGATGCCTCCTCTTTATTACCACCTCCAGGATGCTGCAAGAGCTGCAGAGTGACGTGCGAGCAGGGATGATGTCACTGATAATTACTATTATGGTAAACATCACATATAATTGTTTTTTGGTAGCCTCAAAAACAGACAAGGAGATTTTACAAAGAGTTTCCCAAGTTCAGAGACACTCTCCTTAACAAGAATTTCAAGTTGTCGGTCACTAAATGTGCACTTCCTCTTCCTGCCAACCTTCTCCTGTGTTTGGACATGGTGGGTAGAAAACATGCTGCCAGGGGTTATAAGCCTGTTTCTGCCGTGCCGCTGAAAGTAAATGTACCATCTGAAATGGATGCTGCCAGTGCGAAAGTCCCAATCCACGGCTTATACAGATTCACAAACTCCGACTCAGCATTTAAAAGTAGTGAATGCTTACAAATGGCCATTTGCCGACTTGAATTGTGCCTAAATTATATTCAGCGATTCCTCATTTGGTGTTCCGCATTTGTCGCAATTTAGGAATAGCTAAATATCCTTTTTGTACATCCGGCCCCTTCAGTCTTTTGGCAAGGGGATACATATTTTATCCAAACTTTCCTAGGTTTATCTAGGTTGTTTCTCGAATTTTGATTCTCCTGAATGAACCAAACTTTTGACACAGTGCCTTGTCCTTCCCTGGAATTGCATACATCCAATTGTTATGTTACCTTAAGTGTTCTTCTAAAGCGCTTGAATACCAAAAGGGCGTCTTGGCACTGGCTGATGTAGCAGGAAAACAAAGAGACCCTGTCTATAGCGATTAGCAAGAGGAGAACAGCCATGCCTTCATGGCTTTCCTAAAAGCCAAAATGTTAGGCAAGGCTTTGCCATACAAGGGAGGGGTATTTCAGGCTTTCGATGCTCCGAGCCCAAAGCCTCTGCCACCCCACTGCAATTATCACCATATTTTCTGAGGGCACAAAAACCGTCCTCTCTTTGATTAAGGGCCAGAAGGTTTTGAGAGCTTTTTAAACCCCTGGCCAGGTCTCTCAGTGTTGGAAGTTCTCCCACTTTATCACAGGGACCAGCTGCCTTGAATTGGACTCAAGCCCAGAATAGCTCACCAGCCCATCACACCGCATCCGTTCTTACTGATACTGGCAGAAGGGGGTTGAGTGGCACCACTCTCGATAGATGTGGAAGATGCAATCACCATGGAAGCCAGCAGCGATGATGGGGAACTACCGGTGAGTATAGGTTCCCCTCCCCCATCTCCTACCCTTACCCAGCTCCTCCCAAAATCTCTCTCCGTCGATACTACCTTCTCCCTCTCAATTTGTTCTCACCCACCTATTTTAATCTAATTATTCTTCACCCGCTGACCCGCCCAGAATTCTTGTTCCCCCTTTACTCTATACTGAGCCTTACCTGCGTTACTTGTTACCGTGTAAATAGCTATCCTTGATTGCCTCTATTCATGAATGTAGCTCTTTGACCATTTGTTTAATTAATATGTTTTTATTCTTGCCTGTCTGAGTTTTATGATATTAAACAACTGTTTTTCTTTTTTTTCCTGTACTGTTTCTCCTCATGTAAAGCCCTCTGATACCCCCAGGTCTAGCCAGCGCTATATAAAACCTTTCAAATAAATAAATATAGGTTGAGTTGTTGGGAAGCCAGACTGCCGTGTTTTGGCAGACTCACCAGAAGAGGGCGCAAATGAAGTCTTGCCAATAGAACAGTAAATATGTTCACGCATAATTAGCAAAACTCCCACTGGAGTTGTGCTCCTGGTTAAAATGCCTGTTTGAAATGGGATTTCTGGTTGGCTAGGGCTTGCGCCTAAGCCAGGCAGACACCACCACTCTAGTCAGGGCAAGGGAGTTACACGCTGAAGATAACCCCTGCTCACTCCCTTGGTAGCTTGGCATGAGCAGTCAGGCTTATCCTACAGGCAATGTGTAAAGCGTTTGCGCAACACACACACACAGCAACAACACACTAGGCATACCACAAAATAAACTCCACACAAGGTTATATAAAACAAAATAGCCTTTGTATTATCATAAACACATTAGAATCATAATCACACAATATACACTGTGCCAACTAGCACTAGGCAATATTCACAGGGGATTATATACAGGAAAGGGCCAATCGAGCCACTGTCAGAACCATCAGCACAGGTAAGTAAATACAAAACACAACCAGTAACTACTGGTACAATAATTATCCAGCATTATCACATTAGGCATAAACACGACGCAATAGGCCTCACCAACATAAGCACCTTATGCAATAACCTCACTAGCATAAACACATTATGCATAAATCACGCTGCATAGTATTAGGCATCAACACATGGTGCATAAATCATCAGCATAAACACGTTGTGTAAGGGGCATCACATTAGGGCCTCACGCCCTACCAATCACAAAACTGACCTCAGGCCAACTGGCCTTCTCTCTGGGGCTCAAGGGCCCTATGTCCAAAAATGTCAGGGCTTGGCTGGCAATGCAGCAACATCAAAGTGCGCAACTGCAGTGGGGCAGGGCAGGAGTGGATCTCACTCCTTTTTTATTGTGCAGACCAAAAATGCTCCCAAAGGAATAATAGCGCTGGCACCACTGTGCCTCCTGGGTCCCCACTGGGACTTTGCAAAACAAAGGTGCCCCATGTTGCCATTGCCCGCTACGGTGGCACAACTGGAGTACAAAACAGGCACTGGCGCTCCTGTGCCCTGAGTCCCCCACTGGGACTCTACCAAACAAATGGCCCGTAGTACAGCTGCCCGCAACTGCGGTGCAGCTGCATGAAAAAGTACAACACTGGCACTCCTGTGCCCCGAGTTCCCCACTGGGACTCTGATAATAACTGTGCGCAACGCTGCAGCTGCCCGCTCTCTCCCGCGGTGCAGCTGTGGCTAAAAAAATGGAGCAGCAGTGCTTGGGAGCCCCGCTATGGGGCTCTTTCAACAGACTTGCTCCCAACGTTGGAGCGGCCTGCTCTCCTGCGGGTCCGCTCACAAAACAGACACGACAATGTACCTCGAAAGGGGGCCTTCCTCGGGCAAATTCCCCTGCGGCCCCTTCTCACGGTGGTAGGCTTGGAGACTCCTCCGGTCTCCTCTAGTCTTGGGACAGGCACCGGGGATCCTGTGACACGGAGCAGGATCTCTGTTGAGCCGGGCTTCGCTTCACGCTTCTTCCGGCCGGCACTTCTCTTTGCTGGCCCCGCCCACAAACAGACAGGGGCCTGACTTCCGGGCCGCTGCGGTGCTCCTTTTCTTCCCGGTGAAGTGCGGGGTGGGCTCCCACCATGCAGCACACCACAACGTGGGGTAGGCACCCGCTAAACAGCATTAATGCGGGGTGGGCACCAGCTGAACTTGGCAGAATGCTGGGTAGGCACCCGCTAAACAAGGCAAAAATGCGGCATAAACGAGGGATGGGCTCCCACTAGACCCCCGAAAGCACAAGCATAAGGCTGGGTGGGCCCCGCCAAACAGCGCAAAACGCGGGGTGGGCTCCTGTGTTGAAGCACACCATGATGCACAGGAATCATTATGCCGGGGGTTCCCTCTGGACGGTGTGCAGCGCAGTGCTGCAAAACAAAGATGCCCCTCTTTCCCTGGCAAGGCTGAAGTTCCTATTCTTGGGGGATTCCAGCAATAAAACAATCTAGCGGTCACAAGGCGCCATGACTACAGAGGTCAGAGGACAAAGCAGGGCCCAGGCAGGCCAGCACACTGGGCCCTCCAGCAGGGAGGCAGTCCCTTGTGGTGGTTCCTCCTGGAGCCCAGCAGCAGCAGGTCCCCCAGTCAGTACAGCTCCCCTTCATGGGGTCACAGGCCCAGTACTTATACACCTATTCTCCTTTGTCTGCAGTGGAGGGCTTTGGCTAGGCACAGACCTATTCAGGGACCAGGGACTTCTCCTCCCACTACTCCAAATGCAGATGTCCCATTCAGCCAGTGCTGACTCACCCTGCCCCTCCTGGAGCCACACACACCCTGTCACCAGCCCCTGTCACTCAACAGCCAGACATGCAATCCACATCAGGCAGGCAGAAACATAGCACACTGAAAGGCCAACTTCTAAAAGTGGCATTTCTAAAATAGTTATAATAAATCTGCGCACATCATTGCGTAGCATTTATTATCACTATTCCAAACATACCAAACATGACCACACTGCTCCACTCATAACAGGAATTACCACTGAAACACTTATCAGGGAATCCCCAATGCATTCCTATGGGAGGGCAGCCTCACAGTAGTGAGAAACCAAAATGGCTGTTTGTCACTACCAGGACATGTCACGCACTTAAGGTATGTTTCCTATCTTTTTCCTACAATGCACCCTGCCCATAGGTCTAGCTAAGGCCTACCTTAGGGGTGACTGACATTTAGTAAAAGGGGAGTCACAGACATGGCACACACTTTAGGTGTCACGTCACAGCGGCAGTAACACTGCGCGCACAGGCCCTGCATTGGCAGAGGCCTGAGATAGGTTTGCAAGGCTACTTTGGTGGGTGGCGCAATCAGCGCTGGAAACCCACCAGTAGCATTTAATTCACCAGCCCTGGGTATATGAGATTCCACTTTACAAGGGACTGACAGGTAAATTAAATAGGCCAAACAGGTGTAGACCAATCTTATCATGTTTATCACAGAGAGCACACGCACTTTACACTGGACAGCAGTGCTAAAGTGCCCAGAGTCCTAAAAGCACCAACACCATGTCAGGAAAAAAAGGCTAGGAGAAAGGCAAAGAGTCAAGGGATGACCCTGCAAAAAGGTCCAAGTCCTACAAGGTCTTGCAATAAGTTCTGCAGTTTCTTCTCCCTGTCCGAAGAAGGCAGCCCAATCCCCGGTCGAGTTCAACATTTCATCCTAATATAGGCACCTTCCTGAGCTGATAAGATAGTGAAGTTTGTCAACTTGAGACTCCCACCAATTGTCCAGATATGGAAAAAGTGTTATCCTTTGTTCATGTAACAATGAGAAAGTCAGAACTAAGGGCCTGATTATGAGTTTGGCGCAGCAGAGCCGGCGCAAGGCCGCCTCCGCTGCCCCAAACCAGTGCAAGATCGCCCAAGGACCGCTGTTAGATTTGGCATCTTTTGGCGTGTTTCCCCTGAGTTTTTGCTTTCTGCCCTCCCGGGCCTGGGAACCAAATGCTGCGCGTGGGCCTCCAGCACGGATTGTGCCTCCCACGTGAGTAGCCCGGAAAAGGTACCTCAGACCTACCATTGCAGAGTCTGCGCGCAGTTTGTAACTGTCATGTCGACTTGGCCTGTGCACACACTGGCCAGTCCCTAACCTTCCCTTTTCTTACATGTCAGGCACCCCTAAGGTAGGCCCAAAGTACCCCTGTGGGCAGGGTGCAGTGTGTGTGAAAGGTAGGACATGCCATGGTGTGGGTGGCATGTCCTGATAGTGAATTGGAGCCCATTTCGTTTTTCACTATTGCAAGGCTATCTGTTCGCCATAGGACAGAATGGGAAGTTTGTTTATAACTTCTTATTAACATAACTATCCCTGGGAACTAGGTGGGAAAATAAAATGTAGTATGCCTGAACTCAGAATCAAACGATGCATCTTTTAGTAAAGGTGATTTTTACATTCTGTGTTTGAAAATACCACTTTTAGGAAGTAGGTATTTTCTTGCTCAGTCATCCTGTGTGCCTCTGCTGGAATGTAGATTGCCTGTCTGGGTTTTGGACGACAGATGGCTAGGAAGCAAGGGTGGCTCCCGATAGTCTAGGTAGGTCAGGAAAGGGCTGAATAGACCTGACTGCGATGGGGGAAGAGGGAGGAGATTTCATTGCACCTCAAAAAGGGCCTGGTCTGCCACTGACAATGCCGTCTCCACCCCCTGCTGGGAAATCACACCAGAGAGGGCAGAACTGGTTCTGGCTGGGCACAGACACCCTCTGCCTAGAGAATCAAAGGATTTTTGGATACAAATATTGGGGCCCAGACCCCTGAATAATAGAACTTTTTTGGATCAAGAAGACTGCCAAGAAGAAGAGCTGGAGAAGCTGTGAGGCGGGACTACCACTTTGCTGTGTGCTTTGCTGTGTTGGCCTACAGTGGCTGCTTCTGTCTTAGGCAGTGAAAGGACTGGACTGAACTTCTGCCATCTACTTTTGTGAGTTTCTCAAGGGCTTGAGGGAGAGCTTGCCCCCTGTTCAAGAAGTCTCAAGAACAGCAAAGACTTCATGCTCATCTGCCTTCAGCACTGGGGACTGTGTGTTTTGTGCTGCAACAGAAGAAAAGCAACTCGATGATGTCTACGATGCTGCTGCCAACTCTGTGTCCTGAAGGCACCGCAGAGGGCACCGCCGCAACGCCGCACCGTGACCCTGGTCTCGCCGATGACGCCGCCACCGGGCCGTTGCTCGCACCACGTCCTGTGGGCATCGCACTCTGCACCGCCTCACTTCACGACGATGCCTTGGCCTCCCTGACAACGCCGCTCCACGCCGAAATCGACGCCGCTGCTTGCACAGTGGTTCGAGGGCACCGCTCATAAAGTTACACGACGCACCGCCCTCATCCTCTACCGCAGCCTTTGCTTACTGGCGCCGGCACCATCGACTCCCGTTCGTCAGCGGACGACAGCGCTTCAGCAACGATGCCACCACTGCTTGCACCGTGACCTGCCAGCACCGTGGTGACACCGCCTTCACCTCGCACCACGACCCTGGTCTCACTGATGACGCCGCAACCGAGCCGCTGCTTGCACCGCGACCTGAGGGCACTGCACGCCGCACTGCTGAACTTTGCACCACAGCACCCGACACCTGCCAACGCCAGCGCTCCTGATCCCAACAGAAAGGAGCTCGACCTGCAACGCGAGTGACTTCAAGGGCCTCGGCACCCTGCATCTCTAACAAGTACTGTTTGCGGGTCTTCCCGACACCGTAGTTGGTCCGCGACGCCGTGACCAGCCTGAACTGTTTGGATTTGTTTGCTCACAACGCCGTTATAGCCCCGGACGAAGCTATCGACATCAAGGAACTGTTTTTAAAGCGTACCCCAGCACCCCAGCACCCCAGCACTACAGGACCTTCCTACTGTGTCTGGCTCATGACGTGCCTTTGGCAGGACATTGGGGGCAGGACAAGACCTTTGACTCTCTTGTCACCCACTTCTTCTGGCCCCAAATGCGAAGGCAGTCAGATGTACATTGCCGGTCTTGCCGAACTTGCCAGGCAAGTGTTAAGAGTGGGAGCAAGGTCAAAGTTCCTCTCCAACCATTCCCCTTTGTTGGGACACCCTTTCAAAGGGTATGGATAGATATTGTGGGGCCACTGGTTCCCAAGACAGCCATGGGCAACAGGTACATCCTGGTCTTGGTGGACCATGCCACCCGGTACCCGGAGGCAATCCCTCTCAGGACAACGACGGCGCCAGTGGTTGGCCGGGCATTAATGGGGATCTTTTCCCGTGTGGGGTTCCCCCAAGAGGTGATTTCCAACAGGGGGACCAATTTCATTTTGAAGTATATGACATCCCTTTGGAAGGAGTGTGGTGTCACTTACAAGTTCACCGCCCCTTACCACCCACAAGGTAACGGTCTGGTAGAAAGGTTCAACCAGACCTTGAAGGGCATGATTAAGGGTCTAACAGAACCCATGAGGCATACATGGGACATCCTCTTGCCGTGCCTTCTCTTTGCCTACAGGGAGGTACCCCAGAAGTCTCTGGGGTTCAGTCCCTTTGAGCTTCTGTATGGTCACCCTGTGAGAGGACCTCTGAGTTTGGTGAAGGAAGGCTGGGAAGCAGCTCCCAGGAAAACTCCCCAGGATGTGTTTAGTTACATGCTGGCCTTCCGGAACCAAACTGCCCGCTTCAGGAAACTCGCTCAGGCGAACCTCGAGGCCAGCCAGGAAGAAATGAAGAAGTGGTATGACCAGAATGCCACTCTGGTCAAGTTTCAACCTGGACAAAAAGTGTGGGTCATGGCCCCAGTGGAACCTTGTGCCTTACAGGACAAGTGGACTGGGCCGTTTGAGGTGGTGGAGCGCAAAAGTGAGGTTACCTACCTGGTGGATTGGCAGGCTCCCAGGAACCCTTTGCGGGTCCACCATGTGAACCGCCTCAACCCCGAGAGGTCCGAAGTGAGCATGCTCTTGGCGACAGATGACGAGGTGGAAGAGGAGAGTGAGCCTCTCCCTGACCGCCTGTTGGCCAAGGAAGGTGATGGGTCAGTGGAAGGTGTGATCCTCTCCCCGACACTGACCCCCGAGCAGCAGAGCGACTGTCACTGGTTGCTGGGACAGTTTGCCCCGCTGTTCTCCCTGACCCCAGGTGTTACTCACTGGTGTACCCATGACGTGGACACCGATGACAGCTCCCCTGTGAAGCACAACATTTACAGGTTGGCTGACCGGGTCAAGGCTAGCATCAAGGAGGAGGTCTCTAAGATGTTGGCGTTAGCGGTGGTTGAGCCATCCAGTACTCCGTGGGCCAACCCAGTAGGCTTGGTCCCACAGGCTGCTGCACCCGGGGCCACTCCAGAAATGCGGATTTGTGTGGACTACCGTGGGCTCAATGCCATCACCAGGACTGATGCACATCTAATCCCCAGAGCTGATGAGCTCATTGATCGATTGGGAACAGCATGTTTGATTTAACGTCTGTGTACTGGCAGATTACCTTAACCGATGGGACCAAGGAGAGGTTAGCATTTTCAACCCCAGAAGGACATTACCGGTTCCAGGTGATGCCCTTTGGGTTGAAGAATGCCCCTGCCACCCTTCAGAGGTTGGTCAACCAGGTGTTGGCTGGGCTGGAGGATTTCAGTGTCACCTACCTGAATGACATTGCAGTGTTCAGTTCCAGCTGGGTAGAACACTTGCAGCACTTCAGTGAAGTGTTGAAGGCGCTGCAGAGGGCAGGCCTCACGATCAAGGCCAGTAACTGCCAGATCGGGCAGGGTTCTGTGGTGTACTTGGGACACCAGGTAGGGAGCGGCCAGGTGACGCCCCTACAACTGAAGATTGACACCATTCTGGCTTGGGAGCCCACCAAGGCCCATACAGAGGTGAGGGCCTTCTTAGGACTCACCGGGTACTATAGGAGATTTTGTAAGGGTTATGGCACCATTGTTGCCCCCTTAACCAAGCTGACTTCCAGGAAGCAGCCCAAGAAGGTGATCTGGACTGAGTCCTGCCAGAAGGCTTTTGATGCCCTGAAGGCCGCCATGTGCACAGCACACGTGCTCAAGGCACCCGACTTCTCCAAGGAATTGATCGTGCAGACTGACGATTCAGAGCATGGTGTGGGAGCGGTGCTCTCACAGCTGAATGAAGAGGGCCTAGACAAGCCTGTAGTCTTCCTTAGCAGGAGACTACTCCCCAGGGAACAGAGGTGGAGTGCCATAGAAAGGGAAGCTTTCGCTGTGGTCTGGGCACTGAAGAAGCTGAGGCCCTACCTGTTTGGGACTCACTTCTGGGTTCAGACAGACCACAGGCCCTTCAGGTGGTTAATGCAAATGAGGGGTGAGAATCCAAAACTGCTGAGCTGGTCCATCTCCCTACAGGGAATGAACTTTATGGTGGAACACCGTCCTGGCACAGAACACGCCAATGCAGATGGTCTGTCCAGGTTCTTCTGTCTTAGTGAAGAGAACTCAGAGGAGGTTGGGTAGTTCTCCCTACTTTCAGCTGGAGGGGACATGTGTTAGAGTTGGCATCTTTTGGCGTGTTTCCCCTGAGTTTTTGCTTTCTGCCCTCCCGGTTTTGACTCTGTTTTTGCTGGCGTAGTGTTTCTGCGCACTTTTCGCACTGCCGATTAGTGGTAAAGTGCAAGTGCTCCTGTGGTAAAGTATGTTATGGGTTGGTGTTTCCATGATTGGTTGTTTGGTTTTCTTGTCAGCCCCTAGTAAAGTGCACTGAGTGTGCCAGGGCCTGGGAACCAAATGCTGCGCGTGGGCCTGCAGCACGGATTGTGCCACCCACGTGAGTAGCCCGGAAAAGGTACCTCAGACCTGCCATTGCAAAGTCTGCGCACAGTTTATAACTGTCATGTCGACTTGGCCCATGCACACACTGACCAGTCCCTAACCTTCCCTTTTCTTACATGTCACGCATCCCTAAGGTAGGCCCAAAGTACCCCTGTGGGCAGGGTGCAGTGTATGTGAAAGGTAGGACATGCCCTGGTGTGTGTGGCATGTCCTGATAGTGAATTACAGCCCATTTATTTGTTCACTATTGCAAGGCTACCTGTTCCCCATAGGACAGAATGGGAAGTTTGTTTATAACATCTTCTAAACATAACTAGCCCTGGGAACTAGGTGGGAAAATAAAATTTAGTATGCCTGAACTCAGAATCTAACGATGCATCTTTTAGTAAAGGTGATTTTTACATTCTGTGTTTGAAAATACCACTTTTAGGAAGTAGGTCTTTTCTTGCTCAGTCATCCTGTGTGCCTCTGCTGGAATGTGGATTGCCCGTCTGGGTTTTGGACGACAGATGGCTAGGAAGCAAGGGTGGCTCCCGATAGTCTAGGTAGGTCAGGAAAGGGCTGAATAGACTTGGGCTGCGATGGCAGAGGAGGGGGGAGATTTCCTTGCACCTCAAAGGGCCTGGTCTGCCTCTGACAATGCCGTCTCCACCCCCTGCCGGGAAATCACACCAGAGAAGGCAGAACTGGTTCTGGCTGGGCACAGACACCCTCTGCCTAGAGGATCAAAGGATTTTTGGATACAAATACTGGGGCCCAGACCCCTGAATAATAGAACTATTTTGGATCAAGAAGACTGCCAAGAAGAGGAGCTGGAGAAGCTGTGAGGAGGATCTACCACTTTGCTGTGTGCTTTGCTGTGTTGGCCTACGGTGGCTGCTTCTGTCTTGGGCAGTGAAAGGACTGGACTGAACTTTCTGCCATTTAGTTTTGTGAGTTTCTCCAAGTGCTTGATGTATAGCTTGCCCCCTGTTCAAGAAGTCTCAGGAACAGCAAAGACTTCAAGCTCTTCTGCCCTCAGCACTGGGGACTGTGTGTTTTGCGCTGCGACAGAAGAAAAGCAACTCGACGACGTCTACGACGCCAATGCCGACTCCGTGTCCTGAAGGCACCGCAGAGGGCACCGCTGCAATGCCGCACCGCGACCCTGGTCTCATCGACGATGCCTGCTGATGCCGCCACTGAGCGCTGATCGCACCGTGACCTGGGGGCACCACACTCCGCACCGCCTCACTTCACGCAGAAGCCTGGGCACCGCAGAGAGCACCGCCGCAATGCCGCACCGCTACTCTGGTCTCACCGATGACGCCTGCTGCACCGCGACCTGTGGGCACCGCACTCCGCCTCGCTTCACGACGACACTTTGGCCTCCCCGATGCCACCGCTCCAGCCGAAATCGATGCCGCTGCTTGCCCCATGTTTTGAGGGAACCGCTCGTAAAGTTACCCGATGTACCGCCCTCATCCCGCACCGCAGTCTTGGCCTACCGACGCCGGCACCATCGACTCTCGTTCGTCAGCTGACGACAGCGCTTCAGCAATGACTACGCCGCTGCTTGCACCGTGACCTGCCAGCACCGTGACGAGCACCGCCTTCACCTCCCACCACGACCCTGATCTCACCGACGACGCCATCTGATGCCACCACCGAGCCGCTGCTCGCACCGCGACCTGAGGGCACGCACGCCGCACCGCTGCACTTCACACAGCAGCACCCGACGCCTGCCGATAACGGCGCTCCTGATCCCAGCAGAAAGGAGCTCGACCTGCAATGCAAGTGACTTCAAGGGCCTCGGCGCCCTGTATCACTAACAGGTACTGTTTGCGGGTCTTCCCGACACCGTAGCTGGTTCGCGACACCGTGACCAGCCTGAACTGTTTGGATTTGTTTGCTCACAACGCCGTGATAGCCCCGGACGGAGCTATCGACATCAAGGAACTGTTTTTAAAGCGTATTTTGATAACTGTATGATTTTTAAAGTAGTGTATTGTGGATTCTTTTCGTTTTTGGTCTTCTATATAAAAATATTGGCTATTTTTCTAAACTGGTGTGGTGTCCTTTTGTAGTGCTTACACTGTATTACTGTTGGTTATGTGCAAATGCTTTACACACTGCCTCTAAGATAAGCCTGACTGCTCGTGCCAAGCTACCAAGGGGGTGAGCAGGGGTTATTTTAGGAGTGTAACTCCCTTATCCTGACTAGGAAAAAGGGTCCCTACTTGGACAAAGGTGCAAGCTCTTGCCAACCAGAGACCCCCATTTCTAACAACCGCTGACCGTAATACAAGTTGGAAATGCACAACTCGTAATACAGTCAGCAGTTCTTTGCAATTCCCATGGCGGTGCCTGGAAAACAGGCACCACAATGGGAACAGCAAAAAAGTTCCAGTACGGAATTGGCGTGGACGTCCATGGTGTGCCGAACTTTGTGGGGGTATAGACAGAGGGGCATATGTTGTGCTCCCCTGAATGTATCCCCATGGCAGGGGGCATGGGGGCCGTGTTGGGCCCCCTGTGTTCCTGCACTGCCAGCCTTTTCATGGCCGGCTCTGCCATGAAAAGGCTAGTGGTCCAGGAACTCGTAATATGCTGAGCGGGACTACTCCCTGGTGCAGCCGACGGTCCACCATTGCATCGAGTTAAGAAGTCGCAATGTGGCGAACTGTGGACCGCCAATGCTGCGCCACCGTAAGTCTGGCGGTCGGCAGACTCGTAATCAGGCCCTAAGACTTTTGTGGAAACTACGATCTGAGGCTTACGGCTAGGGCATGCAATTGAAAATGAAGGCCTTCAACTGCAAACACAAGGTAGCACCATGAAGCTGGAATACACAGACATACTGCTGTCAGATCTAGGGTGATCCGAAAATACCATTGGAGACAGAAAATAATTGTCCACTGCAAAGTTTCCATCCTGATTGGTGATGTGATCCACTTGTTCACCTTCCTGAGTTCTGTCGCTGGATAAAAGCCCTGTGAGGCTTTGGAATCCTGAAAGACATTTAAATATACGTCCTGACCCCTCTCATTCAAGGGCACTGGCATGGTGGCAAACTTCTTCAATAAATCTTGAAGGGCTTTTTAGTGCACATCTTGTCCTTTGGTTGTGAGTGAGGCTATAGTGTCATGATGACAACTTCACAGCATAACCTGACGGGACTCGTATGTCTGAAATAGATGCTTCTGAGTTTGGCAGAAACTGAATATCTTCCTCTGATTGGTCCATGGGGATATGGACCAGCACAACCAGGAGTGCTGCTTTTGATTCCAGCTGTGAATTGTTTTGAAGTCTCTTCATTTTCGAATTTGCCTTGTCACTTCCATGCCCTCTGAACCCTTGTAACGACTGTAGCTTCTGAGATGTTTAGCAACAACAGACTTGTTTGGCTTAGAAGAATGATACTTCTTTGTTTGTTCCTCTGAACAAAGAATCTTGACATTTTTTGAAAGTCCAGTGAATGCAGCCTTCCAAATCTGTCCCAAGAAATGGGTCCGAGTCAAGGGCAAGAAAAGTGCAGTCATTCTTTTGGGACGAAACTGTCTGGAGATCCTTTATTGAAATAGTCCATCCAGCGGCTGTTTATGAAGCAGCGGTTCAGGCAGCTGCTGAAACCCCATCAAAGACCGCACCAGACAAACTTCAACATGTTTCTTTGGACTGCCAATAAGAGCTGAACATTCCGAGGTCTCCTCGACTGCTTCAAAAAGTGCTACAAAATCCATCAGTAAAGACTATGCGGCATAGACCGCATAGATTGGTGCTGTTTATAGCTAGAAGCGCTCCAGAATTAACGTTGCAGAGAGTGGAATCTAAAAGTACCCGTGACAGGCAAGGGCCCAAAAAATGTTTTGATAGGCAATGGTGATTTCGCCTCACAACGTTTTGAGCCCTTGCCTGCCGCGGGTACTTGGGCCTCCCACACAAGTGAGGCACCATTTTTACCGGGAAACCTTGGGGAACGCTGGGTGTTGGTAAATTTGTGTGAGCCCGGTGATGCCACAACTTTCCCACACCAAAATGTGTGAAAAAAGTGATTTTTTTCAGCTAAAATTGAGGTTTGCAGGGGATTCTGGGTAAGGAAACGTTGGGGGATCCACGCAATTCATACCTCCCTGGAAGCAGCTGGGTGTCTAGTTTTCAGAAATGTATGGGTTTGGTAGGTTTCCCTAGATGGCCGCCGAGCACCGGGCCAAAAACCCAAGAGACCCCCCTTGCAAAACCAGGTGGTTTAGACATAATTAATTGTTTTTCTACAGCGTGAGAATTTTGGAACAATATTGCAATGAAAATATGACAGACATTTTGAGGTTTGCAGGACATTGGGGATAAAATAACTTTTTGAATTCACAAGAGAGACATCACCATGAACTCCCATGGGTTTACGACAATATCTACAGTTGGTGGGTTATTCTTACATGGAAAGTACACCTTGGCAGAGAAACTAAAGACAAAGATTCCGACACAACCATCTATTCCTCAAACACACACACATACTGGTTGGATTTGGCACATGGTTCAGTGTATTAAATTTTATTAACAAGAGATTTCACAAAAATGAAATGCACTGTCAATAATTAAATGCACAAAAAACCAAACCAATGACTCACAGCTCGTGAGCTGTAAAGCCACGTCAGGCACCAACCACTTTACAGGCCATTCACACACCTTTCATACGTGATACACACAAGACCATTCGCACCACCAGGCACAAAAACAACACATTACAAAATTCACAAAAAGGGACAAGGTACACCCTGCTTCAGAAAGACAAATATTACTGCACAGCCATCTAATCCTCAAGCACACAAACAAACTGGTTGGATTTGGCACGAGGGTGAGTGATGGTTCAGTATATACAATTGTATTAGCAAGTGATTTCACAAAAATGAAATGCACTGTTAATAATTGAAAGGGCGAGAAACTGAACCATTGACTCACAGCTCGTGAGCTGTAAAGCCACGACAAGGCACCGACCTCTTTACAGGCCATTCATACACCTTTCATACATGTGCGACATACAAAACCATTCACACCGCCAGCCGCGGGCCCATCACATAACAAAACTCACACCAGCACACAGCGCCATTCAAGGGCCCATCACTTTCACATGCCCACATTCCTGACACAGCGGTACAAAAGAGGGTGGTGATGGACGGAGCATCAGAACCAATCAAACACTCACACCCAGTCAACAGATCTGGGTTTGATCCATCACCGTTCTTTAGCCCACTCTGCCACCTCAGTTCAGACATGGCCATATGCAAATCAGTCTGACCCTGTGCCTCATGGGAACAGTCCAGCCCGAACTGCCAAGCCATGCCTTCCCTGGGCCGGAAAACAAGCTTCCTAGGACCGGTTTCTGGCATTTCAGCCGTCTTCAGCCAGGCTTGCTTGAATCCAGTGGCAAAGTGAGCAAGGGACTCACGTCTGAGCATACCCTGCCAGCTTGTTTCCGGTCCAGGGAAGACATGGCTTGGCAGTTCGGGCTGGACTGTTCCCATGAGGCACAGGGTCAGACTGATTTGCATATGGCCATGTCTGAACTGGGGTGGCAGAGTGGGCTAAAGAACGGTGAAAGGATTAAACCCAGATCAGTTGACTGGGGGTGAGTGCTTGCAATGTTCCACACTCCGTCCATCATTTCCTTTGGTTTTTGCTTTGTTCACCATAAGTTGGCAGGGTATGCTCAGACGTGAGTCCCGTGCTCTCCATGCCACTGGAATCAAGCTATCCTGGCTGAAGAGGGGTGAAACCCCGAAACCGGTCCTAGGATGCTTGTTTCCAGTCCAGGGAGGACCTGGCTTGGCAGTTCGGGCTGGACTGTTCCCATGAGGCACAGGGTCAAGACTGATTTGCATATGGCTGGGTTCAAACTGGAATGGCATGGTGAGCAAAAAAATGATGGATTCAGTCCCAGATCTCTGTACTGGGGTGAATGTATGACATTGTTCTGCATTCTGTCCATCAATTGTTGTGTTTGCATTTGTCACCCCGAGTGGGACGGGTATGCTCAGACGTGAGTCCCGTGCTCTCCATGCCACTGGAATCAAGCTGTCCTGGCTGAAGAGGAGTGAAACCCCGAAACCGGTCCTAGGATGCTTGTTTCCAGTCCAGGGAGGACCTGGCTTGGCAGTTCGGGCTGGACTGTTCCCATGAGGCACAGGGTCAAGACTGATTTGCATATGGCTGGGTTCAAACTGGAATGGCATGGTGAGCAAAAAAACGATGGATTTAGGCCCAGATCTCTGTACTGGGGTGAATGTATGACATTGTTCTGCATTCTGTCCATCAATTGTTGTTTTTGCAATTGTCACCCCGAGTGGGACGGGTATGCTCAGACGTGAGTCCCGTGCTCTCCATGCCACTGGAATCAAGCTATCCTGGCTGAAGAGGGGTGAAACCCCGAAACCGGTCCTAGGATGCTTGTTTCCAGTCCAGGGAGGACCTGGCTTGGCAGTTCGGGCTGGACTGTTCCCATGAGGCACAGGGTCAAGACTGATTTGCATATGGCTGGGTTCAAACTGGAATGGCATGGTGAGCAAAAAAACGATGGATTTAGGCCCAGATCTCTGTACTGGGGTGAATGTATGACATTGTTCTGCATTCTGTCCATCAATTGTTGTTTTCACATTCCTTACACAGCAACTACACAAGCTGATGGATTGCGTGGAGTGGCACTCAGCTAGCAGTGTGTGTAGTGACCAGCAGCAAGTCACTACTCACACACAGCCAGCCGAGCGCCAGTCCACGCACACCGCTAGCCGAGCGCCAGTCTAGGCACACCGCTAGCCAAACACCAGTTCTCGCACACCGCTAGCCAAGCGCCAGTCCAGTCACACCGCCAGCCAATCGCCAGTCCAGGCACACCGGCAGCCAATCGCCAATCCGCGCACACAGCCAGCCAAGCTCCAGTCCACGCACACCACCAGCCAAGCGCCAGTCCACGCACACCGTCAGCCAAGTACCAGTCCACGCACACCGCCAGCCAAGCACCATTCCACGCACACCGCCAACCAGTGCCAGTCCACACACACCAACAGCCAAGCGCCAGCCTACACACACCGCCATCACATTTAGGATTTTTTTAGACAAAAACACAAACAAATCGCAAATAGATACAAATCTACAAACACAAAATCAGAAACTAAATACATTGCACTAACGCCAACCTTGAAACAGAATCAAATTTTCCAAAGAATACGGACCAGGCAGTTCACTTTACCACTCATGAATGCTCCCAAAAATTCTTTTGCGTGTGGTACGCTCTAAAACAAGCAGGGACACACAGCCCAGGTTTAGAAGGACAGTCGGAGCAGTACATACGAATCTCCTTCCGCGTACCTCTTCGCCAACAGACTCTACATCTCCTACTGGGAAAATCTTTTGA
The DNA here is from genome assembly GCF_964204655.1 of Triturus cristatus. Lineage (NCBI taxonomy): Eukaryota > Metazoa > Chordata > Amphibia > Caudata > Salamandridae > Triturus > Triturus cristatus. Next base: position 1,044,076,626 of record NC_140593.1, on the reverse strand, counting down.
GGGTGTGGGAGGAATGTGATCAGGAAAGTGGCGATCTCTCAATTTAGCAACATCCTCCACCACTCCAACTCTAGGAACACTTGCCTGTTCCACTACAACAAGGCTGCCTATTATAGACTCCTGAAACTTAGCAAAAGTCATCTTTGACTCAGGGCAAGAATCCTGGAACACAACAAAAGCATTAAAGGTTGCCAAGTGAAAAAGATGGATAACCAACTTCTTGTACCAAATGTAAGCCTAACGAAGAGCAGCGTAAGGTTCCAACCTCTGATCTACTCTGTCAACACCACCCATGTGCCTATTATAGTCTAAAATTCACACAGGTTTACGCGCTTCGGCGACCTGACCCCAAACAGTTACAGGTGCAGTGCTTTCATCATGGATGGTAGTCAGCATGTAGACATCTCTCCTGTCTGAAAACTTCACAGCAAGAAGCTCCTCGCAACGCAACGCACTGCACTGTCCCCGCACAAGCTTTTGACAAACAAGTTCTTTTGGGAAACCTTTACGGTTAGAGCGGATTGTGCCACAAGCAACAGTGTCCACTTTGGCCAATTCCCTGAACAACCGCACACTAGTGTAGAAGTTATCTACATATAAATGGTGGCCTTTGTTAAAAAATCCTCTACCAAGTTCCCAAACAATTTTCTCAGTCACTCCAAAAGTGGACGGACAACCAGGGGGGTTAATCCTGGATTCCTTACCGGTGTACACCCTGAAATTAGAGACATATCCAGTCCTACTGTCACACCGCATATACAGCTTAATTCCATAGCGTGCCATCTTACTAGGAATGTATTGCCTAAAAACCAAGTGGCCCTTGAACAACACCAAAGACTCATCCACTGCAATTTCTTTCCCAGGAGCATAGATCTCAGAAAATCGATCAACAAAGTGATCAAGGACAGGCCTAATCTTAAAAAGACGGTCACACTCAGGGTGATCTTGTGGCAATGCTAAACCATTATCAACAAAATGCATAATCCGAAGCAGAAGCAAATACCTGTCACGACTCATGACTGCCGGAAAAATAGCAGTTGCCATCAAGGGACTAGTAGACCAATATGAAGACATTGATGGCTTCCTTAGCAAGCCCATCAACAAAGTTAAACCCAAGAACTTCTTCATCTCTTCAAGATTTGTGGGAGTCCACCGGGTAGCTCTAGAGTGTGGCTTAAGACTGGCACTGTTGTCCCTCAAAAACTGTTCGGCATACAAATTAGTCTGCTCAACAATCTCTGCCAAAAACACATCGCCCATAAACAACTGAAAAAAATGTATCGGCAAAAAGTTTTCAGTATTCACTCTACACCCTGGAACACCAGTAAAGTCTGGCAAAGCCGGCTGCACCATGCCAGGGGCAACCCAGAGGTCATCACTTTCAAAGGGAAGCCTTGCAGCTACAGCCTGCAGCCCAGATGCCTCTTGCCGCACTACACCAACGGGAAGCCTTGCAGCCGCAGGCTGCAGCCCAGAACCCTCTTGCCGCACTACACCAACGGGAAGCCTTGCAGCCCCAGGCTGCAGCCCAGATGCCTCTTGCCGCACCTATCGGCACATCAGTCTCCTCCTCTAACACAGGCCCTTCATCCGCACTAAGGGTATCTTCATCATCCGATGACTCCATATGGAGAGAAAACTTACTGCCAGAATCGTCCCCTGCCTCCTCTGCCTCAGATGCAGAGTCAGTCTCTGAACCATGGTCAGAGGAAGACTCAAAAAGCAAACCAACAACCTGCTGAGCAGTAATCCTGCGGCTAGCCATTATACTTACTAAGAAAGAAGACTGCACAAACAAGTCAACAACAACCAACAATGTGCAAACCAAGTAAGTAAAGAAATGTGTACCTTTATCACAAAGATCTATATACTCAAAAACTATAGAATTCACTTACAGCTACACTCACCAGAACCTACTCTGCAGTGACACAGCAAAAACCAACGATATCCAACTAGAAAGAAGAAAAAAAAAAAAATTATTCACAAGACAACAAAATACACATCGAGCACAAATGCAAACAGTTTTTGACACTCAAAAACCAAACATACTGCTATTATTGCACCATTTGCAAAAAACAATTCATGCAGAGAAATCAAACTCATTTATATTTCACCAAAAAAACTCTCTTACCAAACTACACAAACAGCAGAACCACCAGTAACGAAACCGCAAACTGGAAAGAGCAAAAGCCTTCACCTAGAACAAAAAAGTTAAAAAAAAGCATTACAATTGCAATTCACAAAAAATATAACAATAAACATTATAACATGCTATGTTACTACCCAAATTGTCAATCGGGTTGTGTACCACGTGGGGCAGAAGACGGCAGGGAAAAAAAAACCAGGCTAATCTGTCCCGGGGTGGGGGGGCAAATCCATAATATAAAAAAAATTGCCCCCTGGAAGCGACCCTTGCCCAAGGGGTCACATCCAGAAAGGTAAAAAAAAAGGGGCCAATCTGCCCCCGGGGGGGGGGGGGCATAATTCCCATTACAAAAAAAAAATGGCCCCCGGACGTGACCCTTGCCCAAGGGGTCACTTCCATCATATTTTTTAAATGTTCCCTGGTGTCTAGTGGGGGTTTCTGCCTCCCCTGGGGGCAGAAAGGGCAAAAAAGGGGCCGATCTGCCCCCGTGGGAGGGCAGAATTTCCAATAAAAAAAAAATGGCCCCCGGAAGTGACCCTTGCCCAAGGGGTCACTTCCATCATATTTTTATCATTTTCCCTGGTGTCTAGTGGGGGTTGCTGCCCACCCTGGGGGCAGAAAAGCCCAAAAACGAGGCGATCTGCCCCCAGGGAAGGCAGAGTATCACTAAAATAATACTGTCCCCCCCGGAAGCGACCCTTGCCCAAGGGGTCGCTTCCCATTCGAAGCAGAAATAAATCCCTGGGTCTAGTGGGCTTTTCTGCCCCCATCTAGGGCCAGAAACGGCTAAACAAAAGCCCGATCTGCCCCCATGGGGGGCAGAAAAGTCTTAATTTACATTTGGCCCCCCAGGAAGCGACCCTTGCCCAAGGGGTCGCTTCCTTTACGGAAAAAAAAATCCCTGGTGTCTAGTGGGGCATTACTGCTCCACAATCGCGACGCTGTGCGCGATCGTGAAGCAGGAATGCCCCCCCGATTCCTCAAGGCATCCTAAAATGGTCCCCCTGCCCCAGCAGAGGCAAAACACGTACCTCCTTCGCTTGACGCGCTGGAAAGAAATGAATTCCAGCACGTCCAGCGCTTCCTGATGACGTCGGCGCGCGCTGTGCGCGCTTACGTCATGGGGAAGCGTGGGGGGCTCGGGGGTGGCAGCGGAAACTCTTCCGCTGCCATCCCACACTGTGGGGGCAAGATCGATGCCCCAGGGGGGGACCGCCAGCGCTTCCCCCAAGGGCTGTGCTTATGACGGAGCGGTTCCGTCATAAGCACAGCCCAACCGATGCTTATGACGGAACCGCTCCGTCATGAGCATCGAAGGGGTTAAACATTGCCAGTTTAAGTACTGTTCTCAATTAAATACATGGTTGCTAAACATTCTATTCCAGGCAGACCTTACTAACATGTAAAAGTGTCCACAGTGTGATCATTAGAAATGGGGGCTGGGGGTGAGGGGGATGTTGAAGAATATTTGGAGTCCCTTTCCTTTTGACACCTCCCAGCCAAGATATGAATGACCGAAGATTTTAGTGATAGCCCATTACAGAGCGGCTTACTGCACTATCATCATCATAATGCTTCTTTTGGCTAGAGCCTGACGCCTCCCCCGCCACCCGCCCCCCCTATCATTGAGGCCCCCCTAGGGGGGCATGCCCCTCAGTTTGAAAACCTCTGTTCTAGGGTGTACGTTTCTCTTGGCTTTTTCAATAATAGTTAGTCATGGCATAAGTTGTTCCGGCTGTATCCACAAGGTGGCGATGTAGGCTCATAATCATCAAAGCAAAATTGCCAGCATGCAAAACCAGCAGCTTTGCAACCGGCCTCTGTATATATCTCACCAAATAGCAGGCACATGGGCCCTGTAGCGGGGGTTCTTTCCCTCTAACGTGTTTAAAAGCAGGTTGAACAAACGAGGGAGAAAACCCATAATAATCGGAACGATTCTCACATTTGAAACTGAGGCCATAACACTTCACAATTCGAATTTTCTTACTGGTGAATTTTATTCGAGATTTTTATACAGGGCTACACGTCGCCTCACTGTTAACCCCTTCGGTGCTCATGACGGAATGGTTCCGTCATGACCCACGGTTGAGCTGTGCTCATGACGGAACCATTCCGTCATGACCACGCCCGCGCAAGATTCCGTCAGCACAGCGGCGGAATCTGCGCAGCATCGAAGGGGTTAATTCAGAGCGCTTTAGAGTTCTGCATTGTAGTTCACATTTTTTTTGAGATAGCAAGGAGCCAAACGAATGTTCCTCTCTTGCAACGAACACATCTGTGACACAGTCTTTTGCATTGTCCTGCTTGTATCGAGTTCCGGGCTGAGCGCCATCTTGAAGAGTTCAGTTTTCAATACATGTGGGCGAGCCTTGGCCCAGCTCAAGGTCCTCATAGAAACTCGAACCACAGACGCGCCATGCTTTCACGTGGGTTCTTCTTGCCATCTATGCTCTAACTTTATGCGCCAAAAACAAAAGACATCTGGAGGCATATTTATGAGCCCTCTGCGCTGCTGGAGCACCACTTTTTGTGATGCTCCAGCGGCGCAAATTACCAGATCATATCTATGAGGCCGTGTAAAGCCATTTTGTGTGGCTTTGAACGGCCTCAAAGATATGGAGTAAAGCATGGCAGCGCAAATCGCTGTGTTGCCTCACTCTGCGCTAAGGAGGCATTTCATGGGCTTTGCGGTGGGTGTTCCCATGCAACATCTATGGATTTTGGCACTCCCCAGATATACAAAGCATGTAAACCTGGGGATGCTCCAAAGCCTTACGCCTCCCCAAGGGAGGTTTAACGAGGAGAAATTACTTTATTTCTCCTTGTTTTTTCTTCTTTCCATGTGTGCTGCATTCTGCTGCACACATGGAATGGGGAAAAAAACTCAGAGGATTGTTTTTGTGTAGGACAGGGCCCCTTCCTGCACAAATACAATCCTGCCGGCAACACAGGCACCCTTGCACCATGGTGCACCATGGTGCAAGGGTGCCTGCAATGGCATTAGGCTGCCGAAAGGGCACCAGCGCAGGGGCAAAGGACAGGAATACACTGAATCAGATAAATTCAGTGCATTTCTGCCCCTTCACTTTGACGTAGGGCAGCGCAGCAGGGCGACTTGCTGGGCTGCCCTACACCAAAAACCCATAAATGAGACCCTAGTATTAACATTTGGGCCCCGATTTGTTAACATTTTTCATAGTGGATGCACCAATTTTTTTGCGCAGCCAAAGCGAAAAATGCCAGGTGAAATTGTCAAAGTCTGCTTGCATGGCTATGTAAAAAAAAAGGAACAGCGCCTTGCTCTGCATTGCGTTACACTGCACCTTGTAGGTATTAAATGGGTGGAGCATGAGCTTTCTCATGCATCCACCCATGTATATTTGGATGCAAACCCAGATTTACTAAAGGCAAGACACTTAGGTTTGTGCCAAAATTGTGCACCTATCCGAAAGAGGCAGAAACCTCTTCATTTCTCCTTGTTGCTTCCTCTTTCAATGTGCGCTGACTTTTGCAGCACACATCGAATGAGAAATATGCTGCTAAGGATTATTTTTTGCACAGAAAGGTATCTTTTCTTGAGTAAAAATAATCCTGTCCATAATACAGGCACCCTTATGCCCAGACGTAAAGGGTGCCTGGGCTGGCGCTAAAGACCCACAAGTGGATAGAGTGGATAGAGCTGAACTGCACCATTATGTTTGTAAATATGATGCGGTTCAGCTCTTTCCCTTTCATACAATGCAGAGCAGGAACTTGCCCTGCTGCACTGTGTTGCATGAAATGTTAGTAGATATGCCCCAGGATGTAAAATAGAGAGAGAAAGAGATACCCGTTAAGTGGCTGAATTGCACAAAGTAAAACCATAAAACATGGGCTAAATCTCAGAATATAGCCCACATGTAGGGGGTACATGACAACTGACTTGCTTCTTAGTTCTCTAATGGCGTTGTCTCCATGGCAATCGGAGCATGTTAAAAACACTAACACTTTTAATAAATACCTCTCAACGCACTGGGTCACATAATTTGATGTACTAACATGAAACGCTTCGACATTTAAAGAAATAAACTTTGGAATTTTCCAGAGAATTTATCGTATATTTACATAATGTTTATTGCATGGTTTACAAGGCAAATACTTTCAGGGTTCAGCTGGCTCATGCACGAGCTCTTGGAGCCAAGTCAGGCCCTCTGTCCCAGCTTTGATTAGCCTCTCCCGGTTTATTTGTTGGCTCGTCCACTTCTAGTTTTCAAATGGTTTCCAAAATGGCATTGGTTATTTTCTGCTCTTTGGGTGGGATTTGGGGCCTTGAATTACTCCAGTGATCTACCCCTGTGTTCCTTTCATCTGAAAGCACCATGTTAGGGAGGGTACAGGTTGCCTGATCGAAGGTTCTTGGTGGGGTATAGAGATGATTGCAGGGTGTAAGTGAGAAATCTGGATAATTGTACTTGATAACCTTTTTTATACAGGACTTGCTCATGTAACGTCACATTTCCATTCTTCAAGGTTCTAAACGTATCTTCCTCAGAACAAGCAAAGCCGGCGCTGCAGGGATTCCAATTACTTTTGCGCTCTACTGATGAAGGGCTAAACCCAGAAACACGTGTCTAGAGATAACGGCACTACCTGCACCAACTTCAGTGAAAAACGACTGCAACTTTGAAGTAAGCGTACTCCATTTGCTGGAATGCAATGGGGGTGAACTGTGCTTGGAAAGGAGGCAGTGTTCTCCCTTCCCTCTTGGATTCCAATCACTGACCATCTTGTTGCATGTGAGCTGATGCATCACTGAACTATCTAATCAACTCTATGAGGGAAGCTATCGAGAAACACGCAACCCCTGCACTTCCAAGTCACACCTATTTAAGGTATGCTGCTCTGCATCTGTTTTCTGTAACCACCAAAATAGTGTATTGTTAGCTCTAAAACAATGGTTCTTAACCTTTTGACCTCTGATGACCACCACTGAAATATTATTGGCATATTGGGACGCCCACTAAGTCATTAGTGGAAGCTGATCATACCGGCCTAAGCAATTTTTATGATTTGAACCTCAAAACAATACACATAAATCCAAAAACAAGTATGCATATACATACATGTATACATGAAACAAATACACAAATTAAACATTTTACTCAATTCACAATTACAGAAAAATTAAAAATGTAATTTTGATGGGAAGGTTGGAGCTTTTCTAAATTTGTTTTTAAATCCTAAAGGACGAAGCCATACGCTAAATTCTAGCAGTTGTCACCTTGTCTTTCTTGCCCCTAGTCCTTTCTCTCCTTTTAGTGGCACATCAGTTGAGCCCACTATCATCCATACTGTATTAAGTTTGCTGCATTTGTGCTGCTCCAGTCACTCAAGCTAGCTTAGCTTAAGCTTAAGCTTTACTCCCAACTTCAAATTCCCTCACATTTACAAAACATTTTAAGATTTTCAATTTGACACTTTGCTCCTTTATGAATCTGCTAATATTTTTAAAATTTCTAAACCCCATGCTTAGGCGCCTCGGACACCCAAGGGTCGGAGACCACAGGTTAAAAACAGCTACTCCAAAACACAAATACCTAGTTTTTGAACAAACAAGTTGTACAATGTTTGTACCATCGAATCGGATTGCCTTTAGATAATTTCCACCCTAGAAAAAAATAGAATTGTTGTTGGAGCGAGTGCTGAAGCCCTTAGACATCATTTCGACTGCCCTTGCAAATGTACAGAACAAAACCTTAAGGGACCCCATTCAAGGCTCAGTAAATGGGGCCCATCCACCTCTTGTCCATTCTTGTCCACAATCTCCTTCCTCCACAGGCCTCAGAGATCTGAGATATTCTACAAGGTCCACAGACCAGAAGGTTCGTGATGTTGTATATTTATTCCATGGGTGGAATAAATATACGACTTTCAGGAGCACTGGTACAGGACCTTTTCAATTCGCTCCTAGTCCCTTCTCTCATTGATTGGTTGCGGTTCGTGATGTTGCCCATAGGGCTATCCCAGCTGAGAAACAAAATGTACAGACTCAAAAAACACATGAGAGCTACATCCCTGGTTACACTAGCTGTGCCAGTATGATGCCTAGGGCAGAAGTGCCATTCCTCAAGTGACACTGCTACTAATGCTTGTATCTTTACACATCACAAAGGTCAATGAATGAGCTACCCAGATCACTCCAATAATCCGTAAATACTGGAAAAACAGCCCCTTTGATCCCTTTCTGCTCCTGTTCTACTTGTTCTCTAGTGGATGCTAAACCATTGCAAGGTGCAGTTCAGTTATTGGCTATGTGTCCCTTGAGTTCTTGGTGAACCTACAAGCCCTATATATCCCCGCAACCAGAAGGGTCCAGTGGACATAATGGTATATCGTTTTTGAAAATGTGTCATAGTTAGAAGAAGTTACAGATGAAAATGTAGACACAAATGGCTGTTTTTTTCAACTTAGTTTCAATTTTTCTTATTTGAATTGTTACTTTCTATAGAAAAACCTTGAAGGATCTATACAAATGAGCCCTTGCTGAATTCAGAACTTGGTCTACTTGTCATAAATGTATAGCTAAATGCTAAATTAGTGAATTTCAAAATTAAGATTTCTCTTGAATTGCTGTACATCCGGTAGGCAATGAAAAACCATTGCAAGGTGCAGCTCAGTTATTGGCTCTGGGTACCTCGGGTTCTTGGTGAACCTACAAGTCCTATGTATCCCCGCAATCAGAAGGGTCCAACGGATATAACGGTATAATGCTTCTGAAAATATACCATAGTTAAAAGAAGTTACAGATGAAAATGTAGGTATAAATGGCAGATTTTTTCAATTCCAATGTTTTTTTTTTGTTCAGCTGTTACTTTCTACAAAAAAACCTTGAAAGATCTATGCAAATGAGCCCTTGCTGAATTCAGAACTTTGTCTACTTGTCATAAATGTATAGCTAAATGCTAAATTAGTGAATTTGAAAACTAAGATTTCTCTTGAATTCTGCAAATATCTGTGATGGAAAGTTCTGGAATCTGAGGGGAGCTGTAAACTGCCTTCCACCCATCATTCCCCCAAGTCTCCAAATAAAAATGGTACCCCACTTGTGTGTGTAGGCCTTATGCACCAACAGGAAACAGCTCAAACCACAATGTGGGCACATCACATTTTGCCACTGAAAACTGACCTGTTTTTTGCAGTGTGCCCAGTTGTGGATTTTGAGCCCTAGGTAAGCCAGCCCCTAAGAAACCTAGCCAACCTGTACATTTTTTACAACTAGACACCTAGGGCTATCCCGGTTGTACTGACTTGCATTGCTCTCACCACGTTGTTTTACCCAGACAACTCTTGTAAGTCTCAAAGTTTGACCCAAAAAACAGATTTTCCTCACAATTTTGGGGATGGACAGATCTAGAATCTATGGGAAACCACAAACTTCCATCCACCCGGCATTCCCCCAAGTCTCCCAATAAAAATGCTACCTCACTTGTGTGGGTGGGCCAATTGCCTGCGGCAGGGAAGGGCCCAAAATATATTGTGGGGACCTTCTAACAAACTTGCCTCTGCCGTTTTGGATTCTTGAGGACACTCTGTGAAACTTTGTCCACGCCTCGCGGAACCCGCTGCGCGGGTCCCGCTTCGCAGAGGGGCGCTTTCCTGGGCTGAAGCTGCTGCGGGGGTACACCAGGGGCCGAGGGCTGCGAGCAAGAGGGCTGGGACTCCATTTCCCAGGAGCCCCAGCAACCCGCGCCCGCTCCACCTGGGCTGCTCTCCCTCCCCGCCCCGCCCCCAACGACCAGGTGAATTAAATACCGGCTTGCCCTGCAGTTCGTGGGACCTTCTAACAAACTTGCCTCTGCCGTTTTGGATTCTTGAGGACACTCTGTGAAACTTTGTCCACGCCTCGCGGAACCCGCTGCGCGGGTCCCGCTTCGCAGAGGGGCGCTTTCCTGGGCTGAAGCTGCTGCGGGGGTACACCAGGGGCCGAGGGCTGCGAGCAAGAGGGCTGGGACTCCATTTCCCAGGAGCCCCAGCAACCCGCGCCCGCTCCACCTGGGCTGCTCTCCCTCCCCGCCCCGCCCCCAACGACCTGCCCACCTCCACCACAGCTATAAACTAACGCGTGAGTACCGCTGCGCGGGAGCGCGCGGGAGACGCCCGGGACAAGGGCGGGACCGTCTGTGGCCGTCAGGGGCCAAAGGAGGCCGGGCTGGGCCATACCCCTTATCCTTTCCACCCAAACTCTGGTTGAACTCTGCTTGTGCATAAGGTGAAGCCCTCACCTGCAGCACGTGAAACTCCAGCAAGGGAGGGGGGTAGCAATACTGGGACGCTGGACAATTACTTCAAACCCGCCAAAGGAGATGGGGGCAAAGAAAACTCCCTAGAGAGACGTAGGGCGGACCGTCGGCGATCCATTGAATCAATGAAGAGTAGACCCCTGACTGAAATTATCCCGTATCCTATCTCTCAAGAGGAGGGTACTCCCCCCCCAATAGCTTGAATCCGACGACCCTTGAGGACTTCCCCCTCTTACTTCGGGAAATCACAAGCACCCCTGGCATGCTGCCTGAAAAAGTCGCAGACACAATTCCACTCTTGTCATCTGACACTCCAGTTAACCTGGTTATCCAATCTCCCCCCTCGAATATAAACAAGAAGAGCAAGCCAAAGCAAAGTGTTGTGGTGGAGATGCACATGCCTCCACCTAGCAAACGCAGTAGGAAGTCCATGGGGGGGCGGGGGAAAACCAAACTATCTCACCTAGATTTTGGCAAAAAACATAAAAACGCACTCCAATCTGGGAAGGACAATGAGACTGCGTCTATCGCTGTCCCCCCCAAAGATCCAAGCCCCAACACAGCTGCTATTAACAGCGATCCAGTGGCCAATACATCCAACACAAACCCCCCTCTCACATCTATAGGGAGTATAGAATTCTTATTTCGTTCCCTCTTGCAGCCTATTAGTGACAGCCTGAAAAAGGTTGAGATAAGGCTGACTATACTAGAGACATCCCTAAATACCTTAGTTAGTAAGCAATCCAAGAATGTGGGACCTCATCTCCCTGTAGGAAACGCCCCTAAAACAGGAGCTTTACAGGGTACCAACATAGTCCCCTCCCGGGGTGCTCCTACTGCTCCCCCCCTGCAGCAACTAATGGCTATTCCAGTCCAGCCACCGCGTAATAATCCAATTTATAGGCCTTTACAACCAACAGACTCTGCCCCCCAAAGCTCTCAGACAGGGACCAATGATGGCCTCCCCGAAGCTGGAAGCACCCTCCTTCTTCCCCCGGGGCGACCAGTCCCAAGACCACGGAGACCAGATCTGCCGCCAGAAGCTAATAATCTAACGGTGGTGTTAGCAGGTGCTCCTCAACTAAGAACTGGCGAAAATGAAGATTACCAATCCCTAAAGAAAAAGGTGATCAAGTGGCTAAATTGGAACCGACCCTTACCATCTCATTTTAACAACGAGATTATTATGGTTAGAAGGGTCCCTTGGCTAGGGAAGACCAGAAAAACAATAATAGGGGACTGCATTCTGGTAACTTTTAAAGATCCGGGCACCGTTTTGCATATTTGTGAAGGAGTAAATCGTTCATTGGATTCCACCATCCAGACCCGCCCAGTATCCTTTTTCTTCCCTCCTATTCGCATGCACTATGCTCCTCTGCATGACGAATGGATAAGGGTGGAACGTAGACGCGGACACAAAGCTTATGCACAGCACCCTAACTTCCAAGTGCTTGATACACCCTATTTCCACTTCAATCGTTTTAACTGCTTGAACAGCTTGGATGGGGTTGACTGACTCTCTGCTCACAGCCCAGTGACTCTGGATAATGGCACCGACGGATTTCCTGATCCATCTCCCCCGATCGCTGGTAAAATTCCTGGTCTATTGAATGTCACGGTGACCCCGGACAATGGCTCTTGCAGACCCTCTGATCCACTCGCCCGTAGTGCTGGCAATGTTACTGAACTATTAAATGGTCCAGAGCTCCTGGATAATGGCCCCTGCAGTCTCCCTGAGCCATCTGCCCCCACCGTCGGTAATGTCCCAGAACTATTGATCGAAGCGGCACCTGTAACCATCTCCTCCAACCCTTCTGGCACGGCAACTGACACCTCCGAACACCTAAGGCTAATCTGCTGGAATGTTGCTGGACTGGCCAACAAACTGGGTGACCCGGACTGGGTAAATTACATCGAGACTGGAGATGTATGTATGTTCCAGGAAACCTGGGCTAGAGAGAATTATGGTCATCAAGGCTACATGTCCTTTTCCATCCCAGCTAGGTGGGAAGGCAAGGGCCGTCCGTCAGGGGGGCTGACGATCTGGGTTGCATCTCATCTAGGCTGCACGGCAACACGGCTGCCGGCTAACTCAGAAGACATTCTTGTGGTTTCATTATCCTGGCCTAACCAAGCCAAACTTGTGTTAATTAACATCTATTCTAGGCCAGTGGGAATTGCAAAGGAATCACCGACCATAGATGAACTCACGAACTTTATATCTGAACTACCGAGTGATTCATTTTATGTGGTGGGAGGGGATTTTAATTCTCATTTTGAGCCACTTCCTGGTCTTTTGGAGGGGTTCTCATCGGAAGAAGAGGCCAGATGGGCAGTCCCCCCAGTGGAAGCTCCCCCCCCGAAGGCTTGGACCCCACTTGCATTACAAATCACAGCTCTAACCCTAAAGTTCGGAATCAGAGCCTGTAACGGGCGAATGAAATCAGATATACCCAGTAAAACCACCTACAACAGACTGGGAAGAGAGTCCCGCCTGGATTATGTCCTGGCCCAAATAGTGAAGTGGCCGACCATTCAGGATTTTAGGGTTATGGAACGGTCAGATAGCGACCATAATGCGCTCGAGCTCGACCTGGTCACCCCTGGCCCTCAAGCTCCTGTGACCAATGTAGAAGGGAACAAACCTGCGCTTCTCCTGGAAAATAGTAGGAGAAGAATCAGGTGGGAGCACTTGGTTACAAGTAAGAACAAACTCCCCATGCTCTATGACGGGATAACTCCCATCTTGGAAACTGTGGGGAGTTTGGACAACGAGGCAAGCAATAATGATTCCCGGGCTAAATTGTACAAGGCTCATGAGGACCTTATAAAGGCTGCGGCCCCTCATCTCTCTAGTAGCTCACGAAAACCTAGACAGGGGCGACAAGGCAAAACAACATGGTATAGTCCGGCATGCAGAAGGGCAAAAGCAGAACTCCTCAGACATATTAAGGAGGGACTAGGGGGGATAGCCTAAGACAAAGCAGGCGGGCTTACAAGAAATTAGTTACCCACGCTAAGGCCGAGTGGGAGGAAAATCAGTGGGAAGAACTTAGCAAGGCCCTAGCGACCCAAAACCAACGTCTGTTCTGGAGGATAGTGAATGGGGGGTCAGGGCATCTTCAATCGGCAATAGAGCCCAATATTGCCCCAGGGGTGTGGCAGGCTCACTTTCAGTCTCTTTACAGTTCTGAGCCGGGAGAATCTCCTACTGTCACCGAGGTTGGTTGGCCAGGCTATGAAGGAGAGCTGATAACGCTGGGTGAGGTCACCGCTGCCATCTCAGGTCTTGCTTCTGGAAAGGCGCCAGGACTGGATGGCTTACCTGGGATATGTTCAAACAGGAGCCCATTGTATGGGCCCCCTACCTTACTGCCCTTTTCAATGGAGTTCTAAGCGGCATGGAAATCCCTGGTACTTGGCTGGGGGCAGAGGTGGTCCCTATCTTTAAAAAGGGCTCGCCTCTCCTCCCGGCCAACTACAGACCCATCAGCTTAATCGACGTAGCACAGAAGCTGTTTGGCAGGGTTTTGCTGAATCGCCTCCAGGATTGGATGGAAGAGGTGGGTGCCCTTAGTCCCTATCAGGCGGGATTTAGGAAGGGGGTATCCACAGTGGACCAGGCTTTTAGGTTGAATCTCATCTATTGGAGGGCAGCAATATTCGAGGGCGGCAGTCTGTACACAATTTTTGTGGACTTACGGGCCGCCTTCGATCTGGTGCCCAGGGGAAAACTCTGGAGCGTCTTGGCAGAGATGGGCGTCCCCCCGGACATCCTAGTAATCTTACAGAGGCTTCACCATAATAATTATGCCCGAGTGAGGTGTGGGAGGTCGGGGGAATTGACCGATAGATTCCCCGTTGACCGAGGGGTAAGGCAGGGTTGTGTGTTGGCACCGACCCTGTTTTGCCTCTTCATCAACGGGGTAATCGCCCACCTAAATGCCACCGATTATACTGACGCCCCCAAACTTAATGGCAGCAGGGTGCCCGCAATCATGTTTGCGGACGACACCCTGCTGCTATCTAAAACCCCCATGGGGATACAGAGGATCCTTGATTCATTTGTAGCCTTCTGTACGGACAGAGGGCTAGAAATCAATGCGGCCAAAACTAAATTCATGGTTTTAAATCCGAGAGAAAAATTGCGGCCGAATCCGCAATTGGGAGTAGCACGGCTCGAGAGGGTTGTCACCTTTGAATATCTAGGTGTGACTCTCAATGAAACCATGACTTGGGGATCCCACCAGATTAGGGCGAACCTCAAACTTACACAAATTACTGGGGGTATCGCCCGGATGATGACCGGCTCCTCATACCGCCCGCTGGGGGCCCTAATTCAGATATACAAGGCCCAGGCCAGGGGAGCGATCATGTATGGGGCGGTACTGTGGGGACACACACCATGCCATAGCCTGTCATTAATAGAAAACAAGTTTATAAGACAGATAACCGCGCTTCCCCCCAGTACCCCGCTCCTCCCCTTGAGGCTTGACCTTGGTCTACGACCATTATCTGATGAAATAAGCCTGAGACCAATAGCCTTCTGGCGTAGGTTGTGGAGCAGTAATGATCTTGCAGCATACAGGGCGGAACTGGCAGAATTATTGAACCACCCAAAAGCGCTCCGTATCCCTTGGGTCAAAAACATCCAATCCACCTGCATGGAACTAGGGCTCCCCGACTTATGGACTGACCCTGCGAATGCCGCACTGAATATCTCTAAAAGGTCCCTGACTAACGTATACCACGAACGCAAATTAGCTAGGGCCCGAGTTACCCAGGCAGAAGGGTCTCTATCCTCTGTGTTTTTGCAAAGCAAGGACCTTTATAGGTTTGAGAGGGTATTGGATCCTATCTTTCCGGTACTTGCTAGGAAGCTGTTTCTCCAATGGAGATATGGCTCATTGCCCTTTCGGTCCTTTACAAGTACTTGGTCATCGCCCCCCACTACGACGCAGTGCCCGGCTTGTGATGCCTTGGAGGAACCCGATTTACACGTGGCCTTCTTCTGCCCAGCCTACAGGGCAGCGCGGAAATACTGGCTTCTTCCCTTGATTAGGAATATGGGCGGCAGGGAATATGCTCCAATGTATAGGATTTTAAAATCTGATCTCTCTGGTCCAACTGCCCTCGCATTATCTAAATTTCTTACTAATGTTTGGCATACTCGCAACCGCATTTTAAAGGTGTTGGGTCCCCCTTAAAATTTTAGATGCACAGTTTTTATTGTATTTTTAACATATGTACTTCCAATGTTTTAATGTATGGATTTATTGTGATTGTATATGTGTATTGTTTTTCTTTTATGGCCAAACGGCCGAAATAAAGATTGGAAAGTTAAATATAAAGTATTGTGGAAACATCAAAATGATCTATCACAAAACAACCTGGTTTTGCAAGGGGGGACCACCTACCTTTTTGGTCCTGGACTCGGCAGTCATCTAGGGAAACCTACTAAACTCAGATGTAAACAAGACACCTGGGGATCCAGGGAGGTGTGGCTTGCATGGATCCCCCAACACTTTCTTACCCAGTATTCACTGCAAACCTCAAAATTAGCTAGAAAGTCACATTATCCTCACATTTCTGTGTGAGAAAGTTGTGGGATCACCGAACTGGCACAAATTTCTTACCACCCAGCGTTCCCCTCAGTCTCTCAATAAAAATTATACCTCACATGCTGTTTACGTGAAGACTGTTGATCTCCTTGCAGCGACAGTACAGAGCTGTTTTTGCATCAGCAAGAGGAGTCTGTCTTCTCATCATTTTTAAGTTATCCTGCAACACAGGGCACCATTGGGGGGGGGGGGGGGGGGGGCAAAGGAAGAAGGTCTATCAAAAACTTCACCCACCCCACCCCTGGACAAGTGCAGTTTATTAAAATCTCTTCAAAAATAAAATGTGCATTAAAATAGTTGTATTAGTTGCTAAAACTATGACACTTTCATAAAAACTATAGTTCAACAATATTTGTCAATCTCTCCTAGTGTTCATAAAAACAGGGAGAGATGTAAAAAAAAAATGTATTTTGTAACCCAACAATGTGCTGTCCAAGTCCCACCGATTGTTTTATGTCCCATCATAGCTTAAAGGCGGTGATGTATTTTGTTGCCCTCTTGTAGCCAAAGGGCATGGGAATTTAGTCCTCTCATCCTTGCTAAAGGCAGAGAGGTAGTTGGTAACATGCATCTCGCCATGCTTAAAGGCGGTGATGTATCCAAAGGGCATGGGAACTTAGTCCTCTCATCCTTGCTAAAGGCAGAGAGATATTTGGTAACATGCATCTCGCCGCGCTTAAAGGCGGTGATGTAGCCAAAGGGCATGGGAATTTAGTCCTCTCATCCTTGCTAAAGGTGGAGAGGTATTTGGTAACAGGCATCTCGCCACGCTTAAGAGTGGAGGCATTTTTTTGCCCTTTCAGATTTTCCAAGGAATTCAGGATACAGTAGCATCTCCACCTTACCAAAGGACTTGGGGATTCTAAAAGAAAAAGAATGTGGGTAGATGGTTTCCAAAGCACCCAACCACACCCTAAGGAAAATGCACCATTGTTTTATCTCACTAACACTAGGGAGAGATTTAAAGAATGCTTTTATTTTATAGACTGACATGTCCTTGCCCATGAGACAAGGGGGTTTGTTTTAATGTCTGCTTCTCGACCAAACATAAGGTGTATTGTAAGGCAAGTGAGTAAAGCAGTAAACATTCCCACCCTTGCTCAAGTAAGGGGGGAAGAAGCAACTATCCTCCTCCTCTTCGGAAAGGTAGAGGTTGAGACAATACATTATACCTGCCCTGGGGCGAATAAGGGGCTCCAGGAAATATCCCCCCACACTTTGTCCAGGAGTGAGTGTGTGTGGCTTAAACCCTCCCCCATGTGCTTTTGGGCAAGTTCAGTGGTGAGAAAATTCCCCAGTAATTACCTTAGCTTGGGAAATTCCATTATTTGTTAGCTTTTGTGTTTGTTAGGGTTATAAAGAGGTATCACCATTTTCATCGATATACCTGTATAGGTATAAGAAAAGAATATAAAGACTGTAGAGACCCATAGCGCAACTTAAGGAGTGCCGGCAATGTTAGCATCCTTCTGATTCCATCAGGGTACATGTTTTGGTCAGAAAGTACAAAGACTTCCCCTCTAAGATGGCGGAGATGCACTGACAGGCCAGGTTGGGGTGGAGACAGCATTTAACCCAACTGAAAACACCTTGCCTTCCAACTGTGCATTTTGTTGAGTTTATTTACTCTTGTACCAGTTTGCATGCTACCTTCCATATGTATGCACCTTTCTTGTTTTGGCCACTCCCTTCAGTTTCCTTCTCATGATATCCTGCTTACTCTGAACTTCATCTTTCTAGTTTACCACCACTCTGAGCCACTTTCTGGGGTGACACTGCTGCCATCTCCACCTCTACTCAAAGTCCACTTTTGGAGTGTTTACTCACACTGTGGGTGGTGCCTGGCCCTTATCCCACAGGGGTGAGTACTATAAGTTAACTTGGCAGAATCCAAGAGTATTGCTTTTCCATTTGATATCCACATAATAATATCCTGTGTCTTGCCATAGGCGGTGGGCAACTACACAGGGAGCAGCAGTCCTAAGAAGTGTGTGGGGCCCTTCTAATGTTTCTCTCTTGATCATCCTTCTTCCCTTTTTCCCTCAGAGTTTAATAGCTAGTGCTTGTTTTGTTGAGGACTAGTAGTCAGAGGAAAGGATTTGCATCTGCATCCATACCATACAATTCTGATAGTGTTGAAACCACTTTTAACAGATAAATGCCCACCTATTTTGTTTGTAGTGGATATTTTTCTTTTTATAGTGGGAAGTTAAAAAAGGTATCTTACTGTGCATGTGTTTGCCCTGTAGAATCAGCTGAACTGAGGCGTACTTACCCGTCGCAACACAGTGAGCATCGTATGAATAAGACGAGAGCCACGCTGAATCCAGAGCAGATGCTCTTCCAGACAATTGTCATGGAGCCAAAAACACCCAAGGCAATGTGAAATGATGAGGACTCCAGATGATAGAATAGGCAGTTTAAGCAGATTTTGGGACCAAAAGTACCACAGTGCATAGGGTCCAACTGGCAACAAATAGAAACCTCAATGGAAAAAACATTCTAATAGAATTTCCACTGGATGCTTTCTCCACTCAGCTTGTCTAGCAACTATACGAAAGAAAAACAATACCATATTATAATACAACCTCTGTCACAAACCCAAAAACCCATACACCAACCAGGGTCCAGTGGTCACAGAACGTACACTTTTTTCTAATACCTACTTAGGTTAGTTCAGAAAGAATTATGATATTCTTTCCATTTCATTTGTAATAACTCACAGGCCCTTTTATGTCTAAAGCCCACTTAACCCACGGTCAGTCATGGTACCTTGTCTGTGGATAAAGGCAATTTTCTGACTGCCCTATCTTTATGACTTGCTGCATAACTGAAACCACAACCCTTTAATAAAAAGAGAACTGGTTGCAGAGCGTTCTCAGGGATTGCTCCAAAGATCAGGAACTCCTTACCTCCAGGGGTACGTCGAATCTCGTCATTTACCGCCTTCAAAAAAGAAGTAAAAATACTCCTAATGAACAAATTCACATCCTAAGACTTGATTCTAGGCAGACATCGAGCCACCTATACGAACCGCTTATCACTGCCTACCTCTTGTGGTTGGAAGGAGAATATTATATGTATGTTTATCACCACAACCACCTAATGTTCAATAACTGTATATAGTGGAATGTTCTGTTGCCCTCTGGGATCATCATGTGTCGTCTACAGGTCACCCATGTTACCCATTTATTATATACCTGTTTTTGTACGTAATGTCGAAATACCAAATGCCTTATACTACCTCATATCTTTATGTTTTACAACTGTATACTGTAAAGCACTCTGATACCCTCGTGGGTCACGTTCGCGCTATATAAAGACCTTATAAATAAAAATAACTAAACCAGATCTTTTTTATATAAAACACTTTATTGGCATTTTGAGAAGAGTAAACAACAATAGTATCTTTCATTAAGATAGTATAGTCTTAAATAATAAAACAAAGCATAGTAAGTATCTGAACTTTACACATAGATAAGATATTTTCACATGTCTTGCTTTCAGTACGCTCACATGGTATTTGAAAAGGGGCCTCAGTCAATAATATTATGGTGTTCCATCCATTGGCCCCAGATACAATCATGTTTTTTCAGGCAGCCACATGCCTCAACAGTCGGCTTTTCCAGGATTCTACAGCGGTCAAGCCCCAACCTTAAAGATATATGGAGCTTTAGCCGCTTTCCAATTTTGTGTGGTATCCAGACACAGTCTTACAAATGTTTTGGCTTATCTATTCAAATCCAGCTCCCCTATCACATTCATTCTTGTCTGAGTGGGGGAGTGTAAAGAAACTAATATGGTTCTTAATGTTCTATTCTACTTGTAAGTCAAAGCACAGACACCAGTTTGACTCCCTTACCCTACTTTATTTTTACTTGGTTGTACAGGTTACATCCACTATACATTAGGCACCCAGCCAAGCCCCACCTGTTCCTTACTTCCCAAACCATACTTGACTCCAAAGAGTTATCAACTTCCTTGGGCCACCTAAACACTCCTCGGTCCTTCAGAAAGCATGATGCTTGATCTTACACTCCACAATCCTCCAGATCTTCCTGACTCAATCCTACAGACTCTATCATCAAAACTGCTTCCTTAAATTCCTTGCCTCTAGCATCAATTAAGGGGATTCTCAAAGAAGTGTTTCTCACCTCTTGCAGGTAAATGCACAAACACTAAGCCTGGGTGGAGTTCCACTACGTGGAACTCCGTGAAGTGACAAAAAAACTCCACGGAGCTATGCGGAGGGACGCAAGCAGCAGAGAACGTCAGGGTCATGCCGTTTGGGTGATTTTCAGCGCCAGGTGTTTGTCCAGCGCTGGAAAATCATCGCAAACTGCACCATGCGCAGTGCAAGAGGGTGCCGCTTTCTTTCTGCTGCTAGGGTAGATTTTCTACCCGAGGGGCAGCTTTCTCGACATGAACAGAAGGTTTCTCAATGCGAGCGGTCGCAAGCATACACGATCACTCGCAATGAGAAATCCCACTGCCCGCATTGAGAAATCTTGCCGGGAGGTTGATTTTCGTCGCTCGCCAACTAGACATTGACGAGCGCGAGCAAGGAAAAATCTAATGGGAGGTGTATTTTCCTCACACGCACTCGCCAACTTGCCATTGACAAGCGCAAGAGAGGAAAAAACTCAGCTCTCCTTCCCGGAGCGGAGTTTTTCAGAACTCCACGACCTACACAGAACACGGAGTGCAGAAAATTCCACAAACTCCGTGAGCAGAAAGGAGTTCACGGCTCAGGCTTAACAAAGACTACAAAAGGCTGCTCCCTTTAGGAAATATGTGGTTATCGATTTACAATATGAAAACTATTGACATTTCATCTACTAAAAAGATGATGGTGATAGCAGGGGCGGCTCCTTCGATAAGGCGGAGGAGCGTCGCCCCACTATTTTAAAGGAGTGCAAATGAAAAATAAAATGATAAAAACATTGTCATCATTTTATTTTTAGTATTTCAGTTGCACTTCAGCCAACCAGGTTGTTGGGGCGGGGCGGGGCCGGGCTCCTCTGACGTCGAGGAAGGATGAGTTGTGGCTGCACCTTAAGTGCGCATAACAGTTTGGCTGGCCGTCTCAGGCCGGTTAAACCGGCATGCCCACTGTGCATGTTCTCCCCAGGCTGTATTATACAGCCGGGTGGAGAACATGCCCAGCCTCCAAGCCCCTACCTGGGCGCTCATCCACGGCGCTCAGACCAATCAGAACGCTGCTGTAAGGCAGTGTTGTGATTGGTCAGGGGATTCTTGGAAGGTGTGTTCTTGCTGGTTCCTGAGTTGAAGGAGAGACAGCGGCTGGTGACGGGGATCTCAGGAAAGTTTCTTTTCTTTTCTAACACCAGCCCCTTCACCATTTCCTACGAACCTCCACTGAGTGATAGCATGACTTGAAACGTAAAACATTGGCTTTAAAATCAGAAGCTTAGGCCATAATTGCCACCGTGTTGTCTGGAGTGAAAACATATCGATGATATGTGATTTGAAAATAGAATTATATGATGCTTTATAAGTGACTGCAAGATAAAAATGACAACATTAAGGGGCAGATGTATGACTGTTTTTTGTGGTCGCATAGGGAAATTCTGCCCGTTTGCGACTGCAAAAAAAGTCCTGCCCAATGTACTGACCCTATTTTGCAAGTCGCTAACCTATTAGCGACTCGCAAAATATAGTTAGCGACTCGCTATTAGGAAGGTGAGTGCCAAGGGCGTCCCTTCCTAATAACGAGTCCATAACCTATGTATGAATGTTTTGCGGTCATTTGTGGCCGCAAAACACTTGCAGTCTACCACCCTTCTCAAAAGGGTGGTAAGCCACTCGCAATCAGGAAGGGGTGCACAAATAATGTTTTAAGAGCAGGCAGTGGTCCCAGTGACCACTGCCTGTCCTTAAACAATGAAACTGAAAAGTTTCATTTTTCTTTTTTAAATGCATCCTGTTTTCCTTTAAGAAAAACGAGCTGCATTAAAAAAAAAACTGCTTTATTTAAAAAGCATTCACAGATATGGTCGTCTGCTGACCCCAGCAGGCCACCATCCCTGTGAGTGCGAGCCATTCCCAATGGGCTCACAAATTGCGACAGCTTCATGAATATTAATGAGGCATGCAATCTGCGACCCTATTAGGAATTGCAAACAGTGTTTGAGACACTGTTGTACATTCATTTTTGCTATCCGCAATTTGCGACTCGCAAAGATGAATGGTTGTACATCTGGCCCTTAGAGAATAGGAGCTGAACAGGTGAGTGAGTGGTGTAAAGAGAGAGAGAGAGATTTTATTATTTAAGGCATAATATATTTTAAGTTAATATTTCCTAAACGAATGAATTACCAAAATATTTGCTTATCAATAAAAATATATATATTTATATATTCCTAGTCTTCTCCCCTTAACAAAAAGTGAAGACATATTGTGGCATAATGAAAACTATTATCATTACACCTATTTGAGAGATCATGGAAATACCGTCTGAATGGACATACCTTCAAGAAGACATAGAATCCTGGTTACAACATGTCTTCGGCTGTAAATCTACATACAATCAAAAAGCGGAATTGAATGAGATTCCATAGGCGACTATAAGGTCACTATTCTCCCTGTTAATAAAAAATCTGGGTATATTTTTGTATTATGTAAGCTACTGACATGTCACTCAATAAAGAGATGCTAGATCCAAACTATCATTGATTTGAACTGAAAATGGAGCTTGAGCCCTTAAACTGAGAACCTTGGACCTTAAGCACTGCACCACAAGTGACATAGAGCTGGGATGCCTTAAAATCCGTGGTTAATTTGTAAAAAACAAATAAGTGCCGGGCTCTTGTCAGGAGTCAGCTTCCACCAGCCCATTTCTCCTGTTGGCGCCGCCTAAAACAGAACCAACTACTAACCATGAAAGTAGGGAGAGGATGTGGCATAATGGCCAGAGCCGCCGACTTCGGAGCTGGGGAACCAGGTTTGAGTCTCAGCATCGGCTCAACATCCTGTGATTTTGGACAAATCACTTAATCTCCCCATAAATGAATGTGTCCTTAACTTGTGCTCATTAAAAGACTGGGTGTTGATGATGAAGTGCCGGTGCTGAGCCCTGGAAACCACCGGCTCAAACATTGCTTAAATTATAATTTGACAAAGGATCCAAAAATGGATTTCAATGAGGCATGATAGATGAATGCAAGCTAACTCTTTTCACTTTGACAAAAATGTAACCCTTGCACTTGTTTGGGAGATCCTTCAAACAACATATGATTGACCAGGTCTTCAAACTGGCCCATACCCGTGTGGAATTAACAATTGTGCCTGAGCGTTAAGTTAAGTTAAAAACTTACTACCTTTTTCACGTATAACTCCACTTTAAACCTTGGTTTTTTCAGTGAATTTGTTTTCTTACATAAAGTAATCTCTCATTACAAAAGGTTTGTGCCAAACACACCCATTGGTGGCCAAACCCCCACAGCGCACGGCCTTTGATGGTGAATAGCGCAGAGTTTGCTGCAGGGCCTGGTGTGCCGCCATAACCCCACCACCCTCTGAAAGTTGCCACAAGGCCTGAGACACCCACCTCTCCCTTTATATGCATAAATGTGTGTATATATATATATATGTATATATATATATATATATATATATTATCTACTGGCGGTCGCCAGTAGATAGTTATAGTTAGGACCGTGTTTCCATAGGAAATCTCAAAATTCTATTTTGAATAACTTTGGCGCCGGGTGACGAATCATCGCGAAATTTTCAAAACTAATGGGGCGCTCTGCTCAGCTCCTACCCTGAAAGTGTCGGGGTGATTCGTCAAGCGGGGGCCGAGAAAAAAGGGGGGTCCCAAAACACGTTTTCCCCATCCATTTTTCCATAGGACCTTTAGTCGAAGGTACAGCCCGAACGGCTGAACAGAATTACGTGAAATGTGGCAGAGAGGTAGTCCTCAGGTCAAGGAAGTGCCTTTTGCAGGTCTGGTGTCAATCTGTTCAGTATTTCCTGAGAAAATAGCATTTAAAAGCATATAAATATCTATACGCACGGTGCGCGCACGGTGAAAAACCTTACAAAAAAAAAAAAAGATATATTAATAAATACATAACTTAGCATTTAAAAAACCGTACAAATTCACTTAAAAAACCATAGGTTTCACACACGTTATAGTTAGGAATTAGCATTTAAAAAACCTTGCAAATTCACTTAAAAAACCATAGGTTTCACACAGGTTATAGTTAGGTGGACATTTCACTCGTAAAAAACCAATGAAATTCCCCCGTTATAGTTAGTTCAGATAACTATAACTCGCGCAACCGCCAGTAGATAATATATATATATATGAATTTTTTAGTGGAAGAACGGAGAGCCACCTTGCGCCCCAGGACTCAAGAGAATGCCAGAGGAAGAGGCGGAACCACAAACGCAGACAGAGGAGAAAGGCCAACAGAGCGACCAACAAACAGCAAGCAAATGAGAGGGAGAGGGAGAGGGAGAGGCTGGTGGAAACGCAACTAGATGATAACTCAGTCAAAACCATCATAAACCTCACAGATATCTCCCTTTCCAGAGCAGAAGAGCAAATCCTATCATTGGGTCTCTCCTTCTGTCCTGAATCTAATTTTAATTATGCCAATACCAGAATGGATGTATACAAATTCATAAGAAAATTAAAATTAAAAAAATACCATGAATTAAAAGCTAAAGCATCAAATGAAGACGAAGAACGTCAAAACAAACAAAAAAATCAAACAAACAAAGAAAATACACAAAAGAAAACGAAAGCGGCAGAAGCATCCATAGTAGAAATTTCTCAAACATCTGAGGATCTTCTTCTTGAAACTTTATTAGATTTACAGAATGACAATCAAGCGATGAGGACAGCAACAAATACTAGCCAAGTTTCAAATTCGGATGAATCAAATGAAATTATGGGTTCCCCGGAAATTGTGGTATTATCAGGGGACAGAAAAGAAACAACTTTCAAACGAAAATCTACGTTTAATCCCATAATGCCAAGAGACAGCATTGACATTTTTAATGACCAAGTTGTTAATGAAATTAAAAAACTTAATTACAAGGTGATGCAAAGAAAATCCAAATGGCACCCTAAAGACAGACAGCTCAAAACATTATTGTCAAAAATACAAAGTAACAAAAATGTGATCGTCAGAAGTGCAGACAAAGGAGGCAACATTGTTTTATGGGACAGAACACAATATATGAAAGAGGCATCATCCCATTTAAATGACAGAACCTGCTACAAAATCAGCAATTGGGTCACAGTCAAGGCAATCCAAAATGATTTTTATGGCAAACTATTGGCTTGGAAGTGTGCAGGAACTTTAACTATGGATGAATACAAATTCATCCACAAAGATAATCCTATGCTGCCCAATATCTACTTTATCCCTAAAGTACACAAAGATGTCAAGAATCCCCCGGGTCGACCTATCATCTCGGCCCAAAATAGCTTATTAGAAAATGCCAGCCAATATATTGACTTTTTTCTACAGGAACTAGTACAAGCATTACCTACGTACATAAGGGATACCAGTGATTTCCTGCAGAAAATTAACAACTTTGAATGGCAGAACAGCTATCTACTAATGACTTTGGACATAGTGTCCCTATACACAAGTATAAGACACAGAGACGGCATAAGAGCTTTGGAACATTTTCTTGGGAAAGGGAAACCGAGACTTTCTGCACATAATATGATGATAAGTGATCTGACCCAATTCTGTCTGCACAATAATATCTTTTTATTTGATAAAACTGTTTACCAGCAGACGCGCGGCGTGGCGATGGGGGCCAGCTTCTCCCCCAGCTATGCATGTCTCCACATGGGCTGGTGGGAGGAGCTGGTCCTTGGTACTGAGCACCGTACTGTAGTAGAAAACCATGTCAAACTATTATACAGATATATAGATGATATTTTTCTGGTTTGGGATGGACCGATACAAGAGGCTCACAATTTTGTTAATAGCCTAAACACGAATGAAATTAATCTAAGTTTTACGGCTACAATTGACAATCACAACATTAATTTTCTAGATGTGGAGGTTTATGTGAACAATGGCAAACTGGAAACTAAGCTCTTCAGAAAACTAACGGCAGGAAATTCATTATTACATTCGTCTAGTTTCCATCCACGACACCTGATTAATAGTATCCCCTATGGGGAAATGTTAAGAATAAAACGCATCTGTAGTTGTATGTCCGATCTACAAAAAGCACAAGATGAATGCAAAAAAAGATTTTTAGACCGAGGTTATAACATAAAAACCCTAAATCTGGCCATTGCTAAAACGAGAAAATTAGAAAGGGAGGAACTGTTGGTCCCCAAACCTAAAAAGGATTCCAATAATGAATTACGACTGATCACTACTTACAACTTACAACATAAAACCATCAGAAACATTATGCAGCGTAACTGGCCAATAGTGCTAGATGATCCAATAATAGGATCACTGGTACCAAAAAGTTTAGGTTTAACATTCAGAAAAGCACCTTCGGTGAGTAATAGCTTAGTTACAAACTGCCCTGAGGTAACAGAACCTACTAATTGGCTCGCTCAGAGAAAGGGTTTTATGCCATGCAAAAATTGCAAAGCTTGTACTTATGGCACCAGCAGAAAAACTTTCAAAACTCCCTTCAGTGACAGAGAAATAGAAATAAAACAACCCCTGCATTGTAAATCGGACTACGCCGTTTATGTTTTAGAGTGCACCTGCAATTTGAAATATGTAGGCAGCACAAAGCTTCCGGCTAACAAAAGAATACTACAGCATATAAGAGCGATTAACAATAAAGACCCCTCTTACCCTGTCGCTAGACATTTTCAAGACAAACATAATAGTGACCCCAAATACCTGTCATATTATCTGATTGACGCAGTACCTAAGAATAGAAGAGGAGGAGACAGGGAGAATACATTGCGGAAACTAGAGACCCGGTACATTCTAAATCTCGATAGCAAGATACCGGGAGGGCTCAATGCCACTGAGGACCTTTACACCTGTATTTAGTTTGGTCAAAGAAACATATAATATGTATATGAATATTTTTAATTATTTAATTATTTATATATTTATGTATATTTATATAGTTTTAAATTTTGCATATATTTTTATACATATATATCTAGTTTCTAGTTTCCAATTGAATTCTAATTGAATTGTGTCTGTAATATAACCCAGAAAATTACTGCCATTTGATGTCTCTTGATGGCCCGCCTATGTTCTGATCAATTTTTAATTTATTGAATATTTTTTACTATCTTTACACGTTTAATATGCACGAAAAGTCACTTCAGGTTTTATTAACAGCAACGGAGGATTAAGCGACAGTTTAGTAACTTTTCGATTTTATGTGTCATTTTTACCTATTAGGAAGTTACGGTGCATTTATGCTGTTACGTTTTTAAAAAATGACAAGTCTTAACATCTTATGGAAATTCGTAGATGAATATGGTTATATGTTTGTTTTTAGGAAATTTTAGAGCTATATTGAGAATTTTAGGAATTAACTCCGTTTACACTACGATGCGATTAGTCATCAATATGGGTTTCACAGTCCTTCTTAAATGCTAGAATTACGAGCATTTAAGCATCTAATAGCAATTTCTAAACTGGTACCAGATTGATTTGATTTTTGTCTATGTCCAGTGTATAACATTACATAATAGCTATATTCCCACGTATCCCGTATTCCAAATGTGAATGAATCGAAAGTATTTTGTCGCTTTCCATGCTGTACTTTGCACTTTGCACTTTGCACTCTTTGTAACTACAAAATGGCGGTTGAAGCCTAGTAGCGTTGTCATGTGATCAAGGTCCAGGAGGGACCGAAACGCGTCATGGCCGACTGAGCAATAAACTAATTTGCACTAAATCGTGGTCCGTGCCTGCTTTGGTATCCCGAGGACTTGGGAGGAGAGTAAGCAGCAGAATCGCATACATATATATATATATATATATATTCAGCTCTTATAGTTGGACTCATTTCAAGTAACTGTAACCCGTGCCCTAAGGTAACCATAACTCGCACCCCCGCGATGCACAGTTTTCGCATCAATAATTTCACTGTAAATGTTGTAGTGATAATATCAATGAGGCTATAGAATATGTCATCAATGGTGTAATATGTAGGGTAATTAGCAGTGCATGGCGGGGGTGTTAAATATAGTTACCTTAGGGCACACGTTATAGTTACTTGAAATAACTCTAAGTATAATAGCTGAATTTCTATGGTTTTGTATGTGCAAATTCAGAACCTAACTATAACGGCCCTGTAATCTTTGTTTTTTTCAGTGAATTCCTATGCTTTTGTTTAATGCAGCAGGTTACCTGTGGCCAGGCTCTGCAGCCAACCTCCCACATGCTGCCAATGCCATCCTACACACAGCCTCCGGCCATGCTCAGCTGGGGGTTAGCCACAGGGCTCAGGGCTTAGCTTGCAGCTAGGCCCTTCAGCCAAACCCAGCATGCATCCAGCCCCACACCGCACATGGCCTTTGTGTCTGAGTGGGTCTGTGTGTGGGTGCCTGAGTGGGTGAGTGAGTGGGTGCATGAGTCCCTGAGTGGGTCTGTGAGTGGGTGGGTGAGTGTTTGAGTGGGTCTGTGAGTGGGTGTGTGAGTAAGTGTGTGAAAGCTGTGTGGGTCTGTGAGTGGGTGTGTGAGTTGGTGTGTGAAAGCTGTGGGGGTCTGTGAGTGGGTGTGTGCATGGTTTTGAGTGTCTATGAATGGGTTTTAAGGACATCCTCGGGGGCCAACTGCCCCTCTTGTCACCCCCAGCAAGTTTCAAACAGTAGGATTGCGGAGAGGTTGTCAGAAGCCACGCTCCCTTTCTCCACCACCGTGGATTGCCGCGCTTCGTTTAATTAAGCTCCTGGGTGAGCCAGGTCCTGGGGGCAATACATGATAATGATGGTGGGGCCCTGGGTTGGCCCCCTGCAGCCACCACTTTCCTGGGGCTGAATCACTGAAATGTGGGAGGTCTCTAGCCACCCATGCAGCCCCGGGGACCGCCACCTCCCAGGGCTAATATCTTGGAGTGTGGTGGGGCCACACAACCCCCCACATTCCCAGGGACCGCTACCTCCCCGGGGCTATATTTCAATAAGATACGTGGGGGACACCAGCCCCCCATGCAGCTCCGGGGACCACCACCTCCACGGGGCTACAATACTTAAATGCGGGGGGACAACTTGCCCCCCTGTGGCCAGGGGACCATCACCTCCCCAGGGCTATTGTTAAGATGATGGATGGAGCCATAAATGGCCATGGAGACCGCCAACCCCCAGGGCCAGCTCCAGCAATGTCCCGGGGGGCCCATCCCCGGGACATTGCAGTTTGCTATGAGATCCCGCCATCACATAGCAGAAAAGTGTGCTCCGCTTTGAACAATCAAGAGCATTTTGCTCTTGCTTTTTCAAATAGGAGCACACTTTGCTTTTTACACCCAGGGAGCTGCATGTCAGCAGATCCCTGAGTGTAAAAAGTAATGCCGGCTCCCACAGGAGGCTGGAGCTGGCCAGAACCGCGGGGGCCTTTAGCTGTTATAGTTAGCTGAGTTAACTATAACTTGCGCCCCCGCAATGCACTCCTTATGACCTCACATATTACATACCTCATGAAATGGTCAGTGACATCACTCATGACATCACTGATGATATCTCAATTGACATCACTGATGTCTTTGAGGTAGGCATGTCCCCCAGTGAGTCTGGTCACCAAGAGACATCTCAAATGAAGTGGGCCCCACAGAATAGAAAGATCTCAGTTTCGTCTGCTTTTAGTTTCAGACAATGACTGGTCATCCATCCTGCCACTTCGGAAAAGCACTCCTGTATATTTCCTCGGATTTCATCTTGGTTCTCAGTCAGAGCAATAATCAACTGTGTATCATCAGCGTAAGAGCAGATCTCAAAGCCCCATTTCCTCACAACTTTAGCTAGTGGAGCCACATAAACATTAAAAACAGTAGGGCTCAAAGATGAGCACTGTAGAGCTCCACATTCGGATTTGTGAGAACAGGATCTAAGAGTGCCCAGCTGAAATGTGAATGGTCTATTCTTTAAAAAGAACCAAACCATTGAAGGGCTTTAGAATGTATTCCAATATCAAAAACACAGTATCAAATGCTGCTGAAAAGACTTGCCCTGATCAACCACTAATCTAATGTCATCCAGCTAACAGTGTAAACTCTGTACTATTTCTATATTGGAAAGTGGTCTGTGAAGGATCCACTATGTTGTTATATAAAAAAAATGTTAATTGCCTATTTACCAATTTTTTCCAGAACTTTTTGCATATATGGAAGATGCGATATCGGCCTGTAATTGGAAAAGATGGGGGAATCAATTCCAGGTTTTTTGGCTAGCGGTAAGAGTGTTGCTTCTTTTCAAACCTCTTCATAAGTTGCCTCTGCAAGGGATTGGTTAACCATTTTCATAAAACGGGGGCATAGTTTAGAGGCTATGTGAGTGTAAATAAAATGCGGACATGGATCCAGAGGGGAGCCGAATTTGACCTCAATCATCATCTTTAAGACTTGTTCTTCCATGACTTGTTCAAAGACTCTCAGATAGGTGATGGCATCTGGGTCGGGACTCATAGAAAACCAAGGAGATTCCTCAAGAGATGGTTGGGCCTCGAAATATAAATATATCTTTTCAATTTTATCAGTGAAATAATTTCCGATTGCTTCACAGTGAGCTTCAGTAGGGAGAATCAATTGAGATAAACAAGTCGGATGAGCACGTTTTTTTCCAATTAAAAAAAATTATTTGCATGATATGATATTGATCCAGATCTACCTTATATTTGAGATGATCTGCTTTATTTCTCGAAAACCTCCACTTCTGTTCAAGGCTTTTACATTTCCATTTAGTTAATCTGAGTTCCGTAGAGTATCATTTTTCAGAAGGCTGGCTTCTTAAGCATTTATTAACTTTCAAAGGAGTGCATTTATCTAATGAACTGAAAATCACCACAATTAAAGATTCAATCTGTTTGCGGAGAGGTTTCTCCTTCTCATTCAGGGGAATAATGAAATTATTGGAGAACGTTTCCTCAGTTATGCGTCTCCAGAGTCTCTCCAGGATTGAAGAGTGGTCTACCGAATGATTCTTATCATTAGAAAGTGTGACTGAGAATGTAATTAGAAAATGGTCCGTCCAAGTTAATGGAATGGTAGCCCAAACTTTTTTTAATATTGGAGAATAGGAGCTCTAATGCATGACCTGCTCTGTGCATAGGGCCAATAATCCCTTGCTTGAGTTTGAGTATACTCATGTCATTCTCCAATTGCTTACATACCTCATCATCGTCTTTCTTTTTGAAGTGTAAGTTAAAATCTTTAATAAATAAATAATGAACATGCTTTACACTGAATGAGGGTAATTGTGCGAGAAGGTTGTTGGTCAGACGGAGGTCATAACCGTGAGGTCTGTAAAGAACAGTGCCTCCAAACAACTGTCGTTCTTTGTGGGCAAGCTGGAAGGCTCAGATTTCCCAGCCCTTAGACATGGAGTTAAGTTCTACTGAGTTTGTAAGGGATTCTTTAAAGAAAATGGGCATATCCCCTCCTGGGCTGTCATTCCTATCAGAGCTCAAAATCTTATATCCTACAGGTATGACCGCTGACATTTCCGGTTCTGTGGAAACCTTAAGCCAGATTTCAGTAATAAATATCAGATCTGATTTAGAGTCTGAGATCAAGTCCCAGATCTCAATGCAATGTTTCGGCAAGGATCTGGCATTAAAATACAAGCAACTTAAAGTAGTCTTTGTATCAGGCTTTGGTCCATACACAAGAGGCTCCTTAACTGGCCAACCATCCCATTTGCATTTGAGACATGAAAATAGCCTTCTCTCATTCCCGGGGATCCTTTCCAACACAGAGACATATTATGGATAAGGGGTTTATTACATTCCAAAAGTGTCTCTCGTGAGTAGGTGATTACCTGTATATCTGTACTGGAACCGGCAGGGTTCCTGGCCCCTGGTTCCATTCAGGCGTGGACGGGCACAGACGAACTTGCCTTAGGTGCACATTTGGCATGCCAGCAGCAGCCGCTGTGTGCATCTGCTTCATGGCCGCACAGCATACTCGTTTTTATAGCCCATCCTTATGAGGACGGTGACCAAACTCTTACTTATCTGTCGAATGAGGACCATTAATTGACAGCCAACTCACAGATTATAAATCAAATTAAGGTACACCACTCTTAAGACCATGCTGTAGAAAGCAAGGATAGCAACTGGGAGACCCAACCTACTGAAGAAGTTAAGTTGAGTTAGGAGTATGCAGACCAAGAGCTCTGCAATAGCAACACAGAATTAAAGAAGCAAAACCTGATGTTCTGATACGCTCGCATTTAAATCATCAGTACAGTAGCACTGTTTAATTGGGAGAGCCAACAGTACTCAATAATAGACTCAGACAGATTTAGATTAATTTTATTATTGTATTAAATAATCAAAATTCATTAAGATTAGCAATTTCTAAAGGTGTTCTGTCAACAATATCACTGCTTGCATGAAAGCACCCAACATTTAGGCAAATCTTTATCGAGTGGCTATAAAATCTCATTGCGGAGTTACAGAGTCCCACTGCCATTTAAGGCAGAAGGACGATTCAAATTTCTAACAGCTCAGGTCCTACAAAAAGGGGGAAAGTTCAGGCTTAAAGTCTATTAGGGGCGAGTCAATTAGCTTAGATCTAAAGATATGGTGGAAAATTGAAAAATAGAAATGGTTCAGTAAGGAAGGTCTCAGTCCATCAGCTACTGACTGTAGCATCGACGAACAGTCTAAACGCAAAGATCAATCACCATAGCATCCTCTTTCACAGGGGGAGAAAAAAGTATGATGTTACCCCTTGTTTGGGGTTTCTTTGTTTATAGAGTTTTTAGCAATATCCAGTGGCATGGCATCACACCACCATCGAAAGATCATCACATGTCCATGTTCATATCATGTTACCTACGATGGTTGAAACATCAAGCTGGTTTCCCATGCTCATAATGAGAAATGAGAAATTGTGAGTTCACACAAGCCTATTATTAAATAAAAAGACACGAAGTAGTCTGTCCATAGGCATAGCTGAAATGTTATTCCCACAGAAATATTTCACTGTGAATGTTGAAGAAACATTGAGGAATGTCAGGGAAAAACATATATACGGACAAAATAAGTAATAGTTCACTTGTAAAGAAAGATCTGTTGTATTAATTCAGGGGAAATGTCAGCACTAGAGAAAAAAAGTATTTTGAAAAGGACTTTAAGTCAGCATCGCACGTTTGAAATTAAATGAGCTCTAAACTAACATCAAATATAATGACATTAAATCAATTCAAATAAAGAGTATGAATATTTTCAAAAATTATTATCACATCGAAATGGCTAACGTTAGAAATGCCGTACTACTACCATTTTTCACGATATTCATATAAATTCATGTTTTCCTAATTTCATCCTACAAAATTCGTTTTTAATATTGCATAAACTATAAAGTCTCTAATATCATATTACAAAATAGCAAGCTTGTACTTCATTGCTACACATTCGTGCACCGACTTTTCTAACTGGTACATTCTCAGCAAAGAGCATTAAAAAACACTAGGCAACTTCAAGTAGCATCACAATTTACATCAATATACGTTAATGAGCAATAAATGCATTAAAAAGCAATTTTCGCAACTCGTTTATATGTATTAGCGTTGTCTTAGAAATTTGTTTTCTTCATCTCACGTTTCAAAGCATGCTTCTACTATGCTTGTCTCTTTCTCATGTCTCACTGTGTCTTCTGTGTATAAATATATCCTGATAATTTTTAAAGTCATGCCACATCCCTGCTAAGGGTACATTGAGAAAGCTCTAATAATTATATAATTATATACTCTGAAGGGAGGTGGCTAAAACTGTGTATGAATTGTGAGATATGTGGGTATCTGTGATGGGAAGAATAAGACATGAGCGCGCAGTAGAAATGTGCTCGTAAAATAGAGGAGTATAGTTTATTACCCTGCCTAACATTGGGATTTTTAGGGAGAGGCAGCTTTGTAATATATCAGAGTAAATTGTCAATAGTACACAGTCATTTAAGGGTGAGATAGAGATGCAATCTGGAACTGCTTTCAGGAAGAAGTGAGTAGATATTTCTACCTGGACTTGGTGAATGCCATCTGGGTGGTGGTCTCTGCTCAGGTATAGTTGGAAATCTACGTGAGTGGAGATCTCCTCATGTTAATTTCCCTTTGTGGATCTGGCTCATAGTTATAACATAGCATCTAACAGTGAAATTCTATGAGGCTCTATTTGAGTCTGTAAGATAACTGTTCACCCATTAACAAAAAATGTGGTGACATTTTTATAATATATTTTACATTATAAAATAATTATAATATAATTGACTTTTACATAATTAGAGATATTCTTGTAACACTCAAGATAGAATGTATCATCAAAAATACACAGAACAATGGCAACAGAAGGAATTAAATCATTAACCTTTGAATTGCGGCATAGACCCCACTCTACTGGATCTAGACAGATGCTCTTTTGATATGGGTGAAAACATAGATATAGAATACAATACAAAGAATAGAATTCTATGAAATGCCATAGGTGACTGTAAGTGAACTCTTCCCCTCTCTCACAAAAATCTTGTAAAATTTTTGTGACTTGAAAACTATATACTTTTCACTTATGGGAAACTTTTCAAGTAGCCTTTAAGAAAGGCACTAGGCTGTGGGATTTAAACACTTGACCCTCACAAAGCAAGTCTGTGAACCATAGCCTATAGGTCACAGGTTACTCTACGTTGGCATGGGGAAAACATCACTTTGGCATACAATTCAAAAATAGTATGGTATGAGGGTCCATGGCTGAATGCAACAACATTCTTCTCCCATCTACATACAAAGTTTGCAATATCAAGATTCTGTGATTCAATCTGCTTTCCAGCACAAGGACATGGCAATATTATGATTTTAACCCATAATCATCAGAATGACAGTCAGAGGTGTCAGAGCGAAAATACTGATTTTTCTGATTGAGAGAAAACTTCTGAAACCGACAACAAAATTTAAATGTGCACCTTAGACATGTGTAAAAAACACAACACTCGGAATGAGGTAAGTTGAACGATCCAGCAAGGTAAAAGTGGGCTTGGTTAGTTAGAGAATGCTAGAGTCAATAAACATAGTGATTTTGAGATTAATTTTTATAACTAATTACTTATATTTCAATCAATGATGGCGTGAAGATGAAACATGCAAACTTAGCATTTCTTGCAGAATGATTTGACAACATATATCGGTGCAAAACTTTTATGTTACATGTTGGAACTTTGAAATTTTTAGTATAGATGCCTAATATTATGTGGATTTTAGGTTTATGAAAATGATTTTGGTCAAATGCTTTTAAAAAGTATTTTAAATGTTACTACTTGCACTAGTGGGCCATAATCACATCTGCATATCTGTGTATTAATCACTGACAAACATTACAGAATGCTTATATGTGATATATTTGAGTGATTGTATAATGCTTGTCAACATAAACTAAAGGTTTAACACTAAATGAAATATGAGTTTAAAAGATGTTTGAATTAACTTTTCTCTTTAGGCAGTGTCTTTTCCATGGCCTGATGCAATTAACTTTGACACATTTCTAAATGTTGCTTATTTGTTCTGATCATGCAACATTTCTTAAAGGCAAAACCGGGCACTTTTTCTTAATTCTCTTTTGTGTGGATTCCATGAGAATCTAAACTTTTGACCGTGTCCATGGACAAAGCAATAAAGTTAAAGCTTTTTGTGAACAAACCTGTGAGTATGCAATGTAATATTCTTCTCACGATTCATATGAAAAAGTATCTTGGAGTATTAATTTGTTCCTGCTAAACAGAAGAGTGATCACATGGGATCACTCCATAGTGGACTGACAGCCACGTCATGATGACAAATATGCACTATAAAGACTATTGGATTTAGGAGGAGTGAGTTCCCTGCTACTACTTTGGTTTTGGCTGCCCGAGGACTCTTTGGCGATGCTCTTGAGAACTGTGGCCATTTCCATCGCTCCATCACTTCCTTGACTCTATTCTGCCTGCAGAACTATCTTGTTTCCCTCTTGCCTTATGCTAATGAAGTTATCGGCTGGACTATTTGGTGCTGTCTGGTGAGAATCCAGACCTGAACCTTTCATTAATGCTCCATTCCCTTTTGCCTATACTTATGGACTTTCCCCTAGCGGGCTTTGACTTGAATCCTGTGTCCCTTGGAGAGATTTCTTATTAAACTATCCGTTATCGTGGAAACCATCCTTTGTATTCTTTGATTTGATTGACTCAATGTTTAGATTTTTGCCGCTTGCATTAGTATGCATGACAGAATTGCTAAAGATGTTACTTATTTGTACTAATTTTGAAGCTCTAATACAATAATTCATTTATTTTTAAGATCTGCTGTAAATCATTTATTTGAGATTTCATGTTCTTTCTTTAAAACTTTGGTTGGTAGTTGGCTACCAATTAATGGTCCTCATCGGGTAGACCACCAGTGGGTTATCCTAGATTCAATCCCTTACTATGACGAAAAAAGGTCCATCGGAGGACCAATGCCTCTGTGGTAAAGCATAGAAAGAAGATTGTGAAACTTCAACACTCCTATGGGCCCAGTGCTAGACAACCAATTTTCTTTAAAAAGTGTTTCTGCTGCCACGGAGGCATTAACCGCTTGGCCAGGAGTCACCCTGTATTGACGCTGGTGAAAACAGTTATGACATATGGTACACAAATGAAATTTTATTAGGCTCCATAGGTGGCTGCATCATATCTGGTAGAATAGATAAGCAGTTTAAAGAGAGGAGGAGATAGAGAGTGACAGAAGGATTATGTTGTTATTTGCACATAGTATATTAAAAATTAATATTTCCTGAGAGATTCCCATCAATTTAAAAAACAGTCTATATATTTTTTCATAAATATTGTCTGTTGTCTACCTTTATCAAATAATTTGGAAATACTGTGAAAATATGAAACTTGTTAAGTGTTCACATGTTTGCAAATAGATAATGGAGTATTTCAACAACAGCACTTGAAGCTTTACCATTCAGAAGGAGGGTCATGTAATTTAGCACTAGACTAGAAGTGAGGCTGTACTGAGGTTGATTGAAAACGTTTGAGTCACATATGATCCAAAATGGAATTTAATGATGCAATATGGTCACACACATGAAAGCTGATGACTTTGCATGTAGAAGGTGGATGATAGAGCCACAGTTTGATTGAAAGACCTTTAAGAGGAAACAAGACAATGCTAGCAGAGTAACTTAAATCATGAATCTTCACAGTGGGAGTCAGATACCTTAACTACTAGGCCAGTGGTTTCTAACCTGGACTCCAAGGACCCCTGAGGGTCCATGATGCCTACTCAGGGGTCCACAGGTGTGTTTCAAAATTAAATAATACAATGACTACATTAAAATAATAAAGTATATCCAAATAAAGAAGTCAAATTGAAAATGTGAATACTTTTTCTATATTTGATTGTGAATTAATTTAATATTTAAATATTTGAGCATGTGTTTGCTGTATACTTGTTCTTGCATTTTGGGGTATTGCTTTGATGGTTAAATCGTGGAAATTGCCTAAGCCCGGGATCCCCACCTTTCAATAATGACTCAGTGAGTGTCCCCGAATTCTAGTAATGATTCAGTGGGGGTCCACAGAATTCAAAAGGTTAAGAACGGCTGCATTAGGCCACAAGCTGCACTGAGCTGGTTAACAACATATTTATGATGCATATTCAAGAAATAAAACTGTAGGAGGCTCCATAGGTCACTGTCAGGTCTCCTTTCTCCCATTTAGGAAACAATTTGTTTGTAAAATAAAAACTGATGAACTCTCAGCTGTTAGAGGGATCATGAAAACACCTTTTTTTGGCTAGATAGCCTGCAAATCAGAAACTTTAAGCACTAAGACACAACTGAAGCTCTAACTGCTGTAGTCAACACGTGGTGACGGCACGGGGTCCTAAAATGCAATTCACTGAATCTGCATAGGTGGATGCAAACAAATTCATCTTCCATTATTGAAATAAATGGATATACTTTTAAAATATGAAAATATTAACATTTCCCTAATTTGGGTGATGCCTGAAATAAATTGTGACAGAACAAGGGGTGGGAGAAAGAGAGAGGAGGGGAATGGGGAGAGGGAGCGGGGGAGGAAGAGGTAGTGGTGGAGGAGGAGGAAGGAAAAAATGGGTAATATGGAGAGTGATAACTTATCACCTATTTAAGATATTCTTGAAATAGCATGTAATCGAGCATGCCCTCAAGCAGATACTGGACTATATCAAGTTTGGAACTTCAACCTTTCGGAAAGTAACATACCTAAACCACTAGGCCATCAGGAAGGCTGTGTGAACTTCATCAAGACATATATATGACATATCAACCAAAAATGGAATTTGACAAGGCTCCATCGGTGACTATAAGCTATCTACAGTCTTCTTCCATTAATTCCAAAATTGGTTCCATGGGCGTGCAAGAGAAAAACTTGTGACATTGCACTTTTTAGAGAAATCATTGTACTACGTTTGTAGCTGAGGACACAAGGGCACAAGTAATGCTTTAATAAGCAGGATCAACACATAGTTATAACATAAGATCCAAAATGGAATTAAATCATACTCAATAGGTGACTGAAAGCTAACTCCCTATGCAATAAGAACGCTATCAACTTTTCACGTATGTGAGAGATTATTTTCACTTACTTGAGAGATTCTTAAAAAATCTTAACATTAAACATACCGTCAACCAGGCTCTAGTCCATTGCAGCAGCAACACATGATCCCTCAACTTTCAGAATGAGAGAGCGAGAGAGACTTTATCCACTAGGCCACACGTGACCATCTACCGGGCTTGATAAAGATACAGTTAAGACATTAGAAAATGAAATTCAGTGAGGTTCAGTAGATTACTTTACTTTAAGCTGTCACTCCTCCCATTAACAACGAATAATAAATTGAGATTGACCAGGCATTTTACATAAGACCAGAGACTTGAACCCATAACCTTCAGAGTGTGTGGCCGGGTCCCTAACCTCAGATGAAAAGCCACCCTAGGTTGGATTGTCTTAAACCATAACTATGACAGAAAATCCAAATAATGGAATTCAATGAGGCTCCAAGGTGACTGCAAGTTAATGTCTTGCAATAATAATAGATATTTGACATATAGTTGTAATATGAAAACCATCACCCTTCATTGGGAGATCCCTGAAACACCTTCTGATTTAGTATGCCTTAAAGTAGACATAGGACTATGGAAACAGGAAGTCATAAGCCCTCCTCTTGCAGAATGAGAGTCAGCATCCTTAACCACTTGACCGCAAGTGATGCTCTGTAAAGCTGGGTGAATCTATAGTCACAAAATACAATCTAAAAATGGAATTCAGAGGATCTATAAAAGTCTGCAAATTGACAACTATATCATTTAGAAATCAGGAGCTCACCAGGGGGGAGAGAACGAGATTTGGGATATATATTCCATGGCAGAGAACATAAATGTGACCCAATAGCATTTGGTATGAGAGTACCTGAACTAATAAACACAAATGCATTCATTTCTAAAGTGCAAAGAACAACTTTGAATTTATTACCAAAGTATAGCAAAATTGACATTAGAAAAACACCGATCACTGCTCCACAGACTCACAGACAGCATGAAACAATGGACACAGGAAAACAACCATCCCAATAATCATGGGGCCTCTGTAATGTGATTTCACCTGGCTGCCCAAATGTAACTTATTGAATAAATGTTCTGGCTTAATACCTTTTGTTGAAAAAATATACATGAAAACATGCTGTGATATAAACCGTATACAGAGCTGCTTAGAGTATAATATGCTATTTATTCCCATTGTTGGAAGAGAGGAGGAACATTATGACTCAATGGAGGCTTATCTTCAGAAAATGATATTTAGTGAGGCTTCCAGGCGGCTACATGCTAACTCTCCTCACTCACATACAAATGTAGACTTGTTGTTACACTACAGAGACTAATAACTTTTCACTCTATTGCGGGATCCTTGAAATACCTTATTGTGATTGAGCAGACCCTTAAAATAAACACAAGACTATGTCAAGAGTACTTAACTTTCAGACAGAGAGTCAGAGATCCAAACCACTGAGCCAAGAGTGATGCTCCTTTGATGTTTGATTATCTGAAATATCTATAGATAGATAGATAGATAGATAGATAGATAGATAGATAGATAGATAGATAGATAGATATAATTGTTATTGTTTCAAGTTATTAAAAACCATCACAATTTAATTTAATGTGAAACATGCTATCCTTCACACGATGAAATGCATGAATGCTTGTATCTAACCCGCACCGACGTTGCATGTCATGATAACAGGACATTTCCCGTGTGCACTCACAAAACCATAACTTGACATTCTATATTTTTTCACCAGTGTCACAAATTTAGCAGATGCAGAATAAGTTTCATGTCAGACAAAATAGTTTCCTTGAGAAGCATAGGGGGCTCTTCCGAGTTATGCTGGGCTATCTCGCTTAAAAAAATACAACACAATAATATTTGCTTGTCAGTGGTGAATACATCTTTTCAAATGGTTCTGTGTGCAGAGATTTTTAATGGATTTAATTAAAACCACGAGACATTTTGCGAGTTATGTATTTGAATTCTCTTTTCAAAGCCTGAAGCAATTTTCCATGATTAATTGCTTCCTTTTAAGCCTCTAGCATTTTTATATTTAATTTACACAATGCCATTCGAAATGGAAAAGAAAATGAATGTGAAAAATCAGTCAATTAGGAACCAGGAAATGAAGTGCTTTTGCTGGATACTAGGCGCACTGTTACCTTGATGGTGTTAAATTGCTTGAAAGAAGATGGAATGGGGGTTGTTAATATTCTCAGAATATATGGTTTGTTAGCTATTACAACACGCACAGATAAATAATGATGGGAAGTGCTCTTAAATTCCACCAGGCTGAAGATTGATGCCTTGCATTACCATGTATGTGCAAGTATCATTTAGTAGTAAACATCTGCTCATCACTGTGGTCCACAGATGTGAAAAATCAAGATATGTTAACTATGACAGAACAGTCATCCAAGACTCTATCATGGGGCACTTCCGGAAGAGGAAGAAGTTGACCAGCTTCATGATTTTGTTGGTGATGAATTTGTAAAAGGTGTAATTCATGGCTCCAGGCAACATTGCATAGGTTGTGTCTGTTAAGTGTAATTGTGTACACTAATATTTTGTTGTATACTAGGATAATATACTATTATTTTGGAAGATTTGCCACTGCTCCTAAAGCATCAGCGCTGTCAATCAGTGGCTGGTTGAATGTGGCGCCAACACTCCAAGGAGCAAGAAAGGATTCCTGTGCTGTCCATTTGGCCAGTCCACCATGGCCGGGAGGATTGGCCCACCTAGTAGTAAGACGCGTCCACACTGTCTGCACTCTGACTTAATCAGTGCTGCCTGAAATTCCAAGGCGGCTGCCATGCTGCTTCGACTTCTGGAACAGAATACTGGGTGCAAAATAAAACCATGCAACCTGTCGCAAAGGGACTGCGCTGCAGCCTCCAGACTTGTGCTATATTCGCTTC
Organism: Triturus cristatus; assembly: GCF_964204655.1. Lineage (NCBI taxonomy): Eukaryota > Metazoa > Chordata > Amphibia > Caudata > Salamandridae > Triturus > Triturus cristatus. The sequence continues at coordinate 1,044,034,913 of NC_140593.1, read as the reverse complement.
CTTCCTCCCACTCCCGCCCCAAACGTAGTCTTAAATAATTAATATGGGCCTAACTTAGGCCTCCTAGAATTTTACAACAAGCTTTTTAACTATTGTTGGATTAGCCCTGGCATGATATTCAGGGGTGGGTTCCCCACAAAATCCAGACAGACCTAGTTTCAAATTGGCTGCTGTGTTAAGGGAGGTGATGCATTGTTATGCTCTGGTTGATGTGTGGTAAACAAAATGTGGTGGATGAACATCCACTCTCCTTCCAAGCATCAATGCAAGCTTCATCCTCAAGAGTTGGATAGACTGTCTTGGGGAAGGTGTAATGCATCCTCAAAATCTCTACGATCATAGTCTTGTTTAAGCTGGCTTTAAAACACCTTGCTCATTTAATCCCTTTAACGTGAGATTTAAGGTGACGTTCTCCCAGATCTTGAGTTCTAGACGTATTAACCGATTAAAGCTCTAAGTTCATTATGCAAACAGGACTTCTGAAATGCCACCCGTCGCAATTTGGGTACATTTAAAGTTTACACAAGACGTATTTGTTGTTGGAAGGTGAGATTCTGAAGTCCATTCAAAGTGACTTGGAGAAGGTTGAAAATTGCAGTTTGAGGATTCCAAAGGTTAAGAAACTTTAGGACACACATTGGAATGGGAGAACAAATGTGATGAGATTAAGTCTCTGAAGTGTATACACCAAGAATATCTGTCTCTTCAATAGTCCAAAATGAGTGTGCTCAATGGATGATTGAGCTTACCTAAGTGGGGGCAGGAGTAGAAATCAGTGAGAATTGGAGATTATGGCACCAATGCCGGCAATTCTTTCACGAGTTATAAAGTCAAGATCTAGGTATCTATTATGACCACCTCGAGACATATTAGAACTCGACAGAATTGGTTAAAGTGAATGAATGGCGAATGCTAGCACTCATCAGTGGCTCAGTTTGTGGATCCATAAGAGACATAAACATGGAGGAAGGTCATGGGTCTGGAATGGCTTCTCCACAAATATTTTACACCATTTAAACCCTTGCTCTGAAGGTACAAGTGGCATTTGAGAAGGTTCTCAAATCCGAACACTTGCTTCTGTCGATGAGGCAGACAATAGCGCAACCAAAACCCAAAAAAGACATCAAAGAGTATGGGTCTTTTCAACATTTTTAACTAAGAAACAAGGATGCCAAGGTATTAGCAAATGTGGTCCACTAACTGTAAGATACAATGGTTATATAATGTTTTTAATGGACGGCACCGAGAGGTGAGGCCATGGTTGTGAAACTGGATGCTGAGAAGGCATATGAAGCAGTGACACAGGGTTGCTTATTCTAGTGCTGGCACATTTTGGGGTCTGGCAATATTTGGCCGGTTTAAGAGTTTTACTCTAGCCTGAACCAAAGGCTGTGGTACTGGTGAATAGTGCCTCATCTCTGGCAATGGATTGGCAGAGAGGTATGAGGGAAGGTTGCCCTAAATTCCCCCCTGTTTTTTGCTTTGGCTATTGAGAAGGTAACCAATGCATGCAGGAAGGAACTGCCCAATAGAGACATCTGGGTGGAAAGTTGAGACTTATTCACTTTTATGGAGATTTCTTTCTCTACTTTATGTTATGGAGCTGAGAGTTAATCTGTCCCTTTGCACTCAACACTGTGGAACAGTTTGGGTTTGTTCCTGGGTTCTAGATCAACTAGTGTAAAACTGCAGAGTTTCTTTTAAGTACTCTGAATGCTGAGATGATGGCGGGGTTATCCTACCAATGCACCCGTCTGCATGTGTAAATATATTGTATTAACCTCTTTAGTGCAGAGGATGTGACCTCAGTGTTCTACGTACTACCGCTAGAGTGTGACGGATGTGGAGGTGAAGTCCTTGCACAACTCCTTAGTGGACTTACTGCTGCTCCCAGTGGCCGTTTAGTCCCTCTGTGGAGAGCTGATCAGGCGATTGACCCCGGTATGAATACCCAGGGGTGCTGGGAGTCCACTAGACGACTGGGTCATTCTTTTGATTTGAAAAATAGTCATATGGAGTGTGGGGCTGCAATCCTTCAGCCCTCATACCAGCAGCCCTTAGGTCAGATTGGAGGGTTGTACTCCAATTTGCCATCTAGTCAACTTAAATGCCCACCGACACCAATGAATTGTATTTGTAAATGATCAAATAAAGGTATGGTGTTGGGGTCCAGCTTCTCCTGGTGTGTGGCCAAAGCCCTCATCTCCTCAGGCTAGCAGCCCTTTCACTTGCCTGGGGGTGGGGGGTAGATTTGGGAGTTTTTCTGACTCTGCGTCTTCGGGGACTGAAAGCTCCTCTATACAGCAGTACATTTTATTTTTGAATGTACAAAAAATGTAAGGCGTGAGGGCTGGCCTCTACTGGCATAGAACTGCACCACAATCTCTCAGCCCAGCACTCCTTTGACCCCCTGTGGTGGCTGAAGTGGGAGTTTTATCACAGTCTGCCATTCACTGGAACTGAAAGGCCCACTAGGCACTAGGTAATTGTATTGCTGAATGCCAAGATTAATGCATGGAGTGGGGGCTAGTCCCTCCACCACGGACAGCACCCTCTAGCGCCTCAGGCCAGACATTCATTCAGCCACCCGTGGACAGGCTGAGACGTTTCATGCCAATCAGCCCTTTAAGGGGGACCACAATGTCCTCTAAACACTGGGAAATTTGATTTTAGAGTAACCAGAATAATGTATTAAATAGGGATCTGGCCAATACTTGCAGACTGTTCCTCAATCAGCAGCACTTTCAGCCTAGCTGGAGGCGACTGGGGTGTTTTCCCCATTCTGCCACCCCAGGGAGGGTGAAAGGCCCACTAAGCACTAGGGACTTTTATTTTTGACTAGCCAACAAAAATGTATGGAGTGGGGCAGACATGGAGCTGCATGCGGCTGCACCTTCATTTTCTCAGGCTAGCAACCCTTTCTGCCCCGACTGAGATTGTGAGTGGGGGTGTTATTAGGGATTCTGACCATTTCTTCTCTCATGGTCTGGTGTGGAGTCTGAAGAAGGCAGCAGCAGCTGTTTCTACTGCACTTCAACAACACAAACCTGTGATTCTGAAAGTGATGAGAGGCGGGAGGCAGCACTTATCAGAGTAGACCACATGTTTAGGCCACTAACTTCCTTCTTGTGCTGGTATTGGTGATAGGAGAGCAAGAGAAGGGGAGGTTACAGTTTGTTTATCGGCATTCGCATTTTGTGTGCGCGCTCCTGGTTGCTCTCCCTTGGCGTCTGGTGGTCTCCATCCCTATCAATCACTTGCCGCCCTCCCATCAGTCTGCTCTGGCATATGGTGTTCCTTCTTTGCTTAGTGGGAGTATTCTGTGATTAGGTACTTTGGTACCAAAAAAATGTCAGAGGCTATGCCTCTCATGAGTCACGGGCCCCCCTGACACCCAAAAATGGTAATAAAATACACTCTGCACAGCTGCAAATTATGTGTAAGTTTGTGTGTGTCTTAAATTCTGTCACCAACCTTAACAAGGAAACGTATTTGAGATCAATATCGCCTTAGCCACCAGGCACACTAGGCAAGTGAGAGGAAAGCAGAATTATGGTGAGGATGTGTTTGACTCAGTATAATGATGATTACCAGGAAGTAAGGGGGCGTTGCCACTTTATCCTGCTCCCTCACCACCGTCTTGATCTATATGGGCATAACAAACAGTCAACTGGGCTTTGAACCACATGACTCAGCAAAATAACTGATGGTTACTACAACAAAACATTAATGTGCATGGACATACTTGATCTCCAGCAGCTATTTAACTTTGAAATGTTATTTCAAACATGGCTCCTGACTTCCAACAAAGTGGTAATAAGTGACCGACTTGTTGGGCGACACTGAGGTCGCTCATGCTCACCAGAGATATTTGCATCGCCTGGTCCAGGGCCGTGGCCACGGCAGAATGAGATACCATGGTGACATGAAGGGGCACCTGATCCTTTTAATTGTTTAGTCTGGTGGCTATGCAAATCCATCTATTTTGGCTGTTGATGGATAGCTTCCTAACATGTTGACCAAGCACAAAGAAATTTAGATAAAGGAGATGACATTCATGAAAGGAGGAAATGTGATATAAGTAGAGCCTCAATTTTTGACCAACCTCCAATATTGATCTGTGGTCCCTTGCGCATTTGAATCGTGAGATTTGATTTCTAGATAAACTCAAACCCTTAACCGAGAGACAGATAGGTCATCTGATCAAAATATCTATGACATAAACAATTATAACTGGGATACAATTGTATTGAGCTTTTCAACATGTTGCATCAACTGTGTTGTTTCCGTTGTATTTTGATTATGATCATGATTGGTTAGTGGCCCCAAAACAAGACAGTGGGGCACAGCACTTTTAGTGTCTTGAGGGGATCCGCTTCTGTGGGATAATACTCTTCTGCTGTTTCCTGTGAGTTGTTATGCTGATTGTTGCTGTAAACGGTGTTTTATTATCCGTGAAGTGATCACAGATACACTGGGAGTCACAATTATTGGCTGGAGGGTCAGTTTGCAGGTGCCCTTCCAAATGATAACATTGGCATTTTTTGTTCATCAGATTATGGAGGTGACAATGACTCCAAGCACTGTAATGATCATAACCTGTAACCTGTGAGCATAAGGGCCTTGTTCGGAATCCCTGATGATGTGGCTGGTAATTCTTGTGCCAAGTTACTGATACCACAGTTACCTGTAACTCAATGAGGGATTATTGGCTGGTTTCAAATGGAGCCCTACAGGTTCTCCGAGAAATACTGAATCTAAAGATAGTTGATCCTTCCCTCTCGGTATTACACCGGCAGACGCAATTTACTTCTAGCAGGTGGAATCTCCAGGTGAAACACACAAACCCATTGTGTTCACGTGGGACCCATTATTCCTATGGGCTGTTAGCTCCTGTTAATGCCCCCATCAGAATGATTGAAGACCTTGTAATGATGCTTTGGCTAGGGCTTCCATGATACTTTGTGTTTTATGTACTATTTATTTCTTACAGTTCAGTTTGGTTATGACTGATATTATTATATGGTTTTTTGAAAGTGATGTTTCTCTAGCTAAGTAACAAGTCTGGATGGGCATTTATTCTTTATTTAGATTGGAATGGCTGTGGTATAGTTTATATAGTTTAAGCCTTCACAGTACCTCTCAGGATCAAGGGTCCCATACAGCCAAGAAGTCTTTGGAAGCCCTCTTCTCCATCACAGAACAAGCACTTCGCATCTTGCTGGTCGGTAGGAAACACAAGTATTCACTCTTATGATAATGCAAATTTGTTTTCTCAACTTCAAGGAAATGGGAAATATACTGTCAATACAGATCATGCAGATAAAAGTGGCTATCAGTTAATTGGATTATTTCAACCTGTCCTCCTTGGAAACCTAGTTGAGAAGGTCATCCAATCTGCTTGCAGTATAAGCCAATGTACCTGTCAAATATATATATTTCCAAAAAGGTTGTGTTTGGCTGGCCTGCAGCCAGACAGTCAGGAGTGCCAGTAAGATGCCCATGCCTGTTTCAAATATCTCAACTTTTGCTGTGTATGCTTCAACGAAACGGCACCTCGGGCACTGTCTCAAGGAGAACATTCAGCAAGGCACAGATATATATATATATATATATATCCACCAAGAATCCTTCCAGCACGGGAAGGAAGAAGCAGGCCGCACACTCACGTCTGGAATGTTTTCCAAATTGCAGATTTTATTTTCAATTATAAATGCATAATCTAGGCAGAAGATCTACGCGTTTCAGTCTTAGCATAAGACCTTGGTCACGATCAAGATGGTACTTAGACACTAACAGTATTAGTACTTTTTTAAATTTTACTGATGTCACTTCCTGTCTGGTTTTTTTGGGTGTCAACCTACAAGCATTATGGGATATGTAGTCCTCATAATTTCATTTTTTTGTATATGTCTGTTCACAGTGTGAGAAACAAAATATTTTTTTCATTGTGAATAATGTGTAAAAATACATACATATGAAACCTTGGAATAGTTAACCCCTTAATTTGCAAAACATTATTAACAACTCAAAGTAGTTCTTCTTTACGAAGTCTGCAAACCACCAATTACTGAATCAATTCATCTTTGTTCTTATTTACAATTTATCAATAAAGTTTATTTATTTTCCATTTATTTTATTTTTAATCTTTATTTCCATATATTCCCTCCAGTGGGTGTTTGTTGGCGGATTATTGCCGTTCTTTCGGTTTCATAAGTTAAAAAAAAAAAAAAAAAAGGTGATATCTTTTCTCTAAGTCTCAAAAAATGTTTTTATACAAGGAGTATTCTTTAGAACTAATGGGTCAGGTTTTATTTATAAAGTTACAGATGGATGTACATCTCTTCACTTTGGTTCATTCCATACGGTACGAGAGTTCTCAAATTCAAAATATGGCGAGATTCTTTCTGGCGTTATATTTTTTCTCTATTTCCACCACGAATGGTTTGTGGCACTGTCTCAATTCCGTAGAATTTCAAGGTTTTCCGGTCACTTGAATGGTGTGGCTCCATATGTTTTGCCACTACATTCATTTTATCTTCATTGATTGTGGCCCTTACATATTCCAGAATTCTTTTTTTAAGTTCGCATATGGTACTCCCCACGTATTTTAAGGGACCCAGGCATTCGATTACATATACCGTGAATGTGCTTTTACAAGTTATTAGATTTTTGATTTTCCAAATTTTATTGTTGGCCAATTTGATTTGGGTAGTTGGTTTTCCAATTTGGCAAGCCTTACAGTTATGGCACTTTACAAACCCCTGAGTTTTTAACTATTGATTTTTTTGGGGTATTTCCTTTATAATGGCTGTGAACCAATCGATCTTTTAAATTGCTTGCTCTCCGGTATGTGATCTTCGGATGTTTTCCCACCAATTAACTCACAGTGTTGTCCATTTGTAGTCCTTTCCAATTTTTTCCTAGGATGGACATTATGTCTTTTGATTCCTTTGAGAAATCCATTATTAACCTTATTGGCTCCAGGTCTTCTGATGTTTTACGTTGTTTCGGGATTAGGCATTCTTCTCTTGATTGTTCATTAGATTTTTTTAAACATTTTTTTTATAATGCTTTTGCTGTACTGTCGTTCCTCAAATCTCTTTGCTGTTATTGTGCTGTGTTTTAGCAATTCCTCTGGTTCTGTACAGATTCTTCAAATCCTCAAGAATTCACCATAAGGTATGTTAGCAATTACTGTTGGTTGGTGGAAGCTGTTTGCTTGTAGTGTGGCATTGGTTGCGGTCAATTTTCGGTGTAAAGTAGTGTGGATTTGATTGTTTTTTATATAGATCTCAATATCCAGGAAAGTTATCTTCTCACCACTGATGTTGTATGTGAATTTTAAGTTTCCAACACTGTTGTTCAAGATCTCAAAATAATCATGGAAGTCAGCCTCTGTCCCGTCCCAGATAATTAGAAGATCATCTATGAAACGATTCCACAGTATTATTTTTCCCACAAATCTGTCATTCTTTGTATGCCAGGCTACCTCTCTTTCCCACCAACCCATCACTAAGCAGGCGTAGCTAGGGCTAAAAGAAAAACCCATCGCAGTTCCTTTGTTTTGGCGATAAATTTCTTCACCAAAAACAAAAATATTCTGCGTAAGGCACAGTGAGATAATTTCTAGCAACATGTTGTTATGATTGCTATAGTGGATGTTTCTTTCTTGAAGGAAGAACTTGCATGCCCCGATTCCGATTTCATTTTCTATGTTTGTGTATAAAGATACAACGTCCAACGAAATTAATTTGTATGTCTCTTGCCAAGATGTATTTTGCAAAAACAAAAAAATATATAAAGACAAAGGAAAAACAAAGGCAGTCAGAATGGATAAAAGGGAAGCAAAGTGGAATGAACTAATGGAGACAGTTTTTGAAATAGGGAATACTTTGGAAACAGAGACGGAAAACAGAAATACATTGGTTAAAACAGATGCAAGGAGCAAATTAAGAATGTGGGAGAAGGAGGAGCCAAGATGGCGACCGGGACGGCAGCGTAGACTCCCGGCTCCGTGAACCTCCGCATCCCGCACGGATATCCTGCACGAGATCCTTAACCTGTGCTACGCGGTCGTGTTTCTGAAGGAGAGAGGCACCCGACTGTGTGACTCCGAGGTTTCTGGCTGCGGTATCGCTGGAGAAATGTGCATTTGAACTTTGCGGCCTGTGCGGCCCTGGAGCCGGGACCTCGAGTGGACGCCGTGGCCGGGTGGCAGTTCAACAACAGCGGCCTGTTGTGACTGGGTGGAGTCGGTCCACCGGAGCGGTGCCAAACTCGGCCTACATTTCGTCGTGGTCGTCTCTACTGTCAAGCGTAGCGGACCGAGTGCATGCCCGGGGGTGCAATTTTCAGACCCTCCGGTGGCTGCCCCTGCCTTTGATGGTGAGCTGCCCGGCCGCCGCCCGTATCCTGCCCTGATCATTGCGGGCCGCCCCGAATTTTTACGGGAGCTGGTCCGTAGTGGGGACGACTGTTGCCCGTGACCACGCAACGGATAACTTTTCGCCTGCCCCCGGAACCCGGTCACCAGCGACGTGGACATCGAGACGCTTGTCCCGGGGTCCCGGCCCCGGTGAGGGTCGGGCATACTTGGCGGCCATCTTGTTGCGATGAAGCCTACTATCCTGTCCGCTGGGCCGCAGCGGGATTGTGAGAGTGCGACTTTCGGGAGTGTGGCGGCGCGATCGCAGAGAGCTGTGCTGGGGTACGGCGACCTCCTCGAGGCCCTTGGTGCTCTTCACTCCTCCTTGATTCATGGTGTCGGGGTCTTGGGGAGTAAGCTTGACGGTGTGGCGTCGGCGTTGGGGCAGTGGCGGCCCGCCTGTCCGCACGTACACAGGGACTACCCACACTGCGCACAGGAGGACACTTTGGCGGCCACCCCTGAGGTTAGTGCACGGCTGGACACTCCGGCCAGTATGCTACAGTGTGTTCGTCCAGCTGAGGACCTGATCTGCCCCGGAGGCATTAGACCTGAGTGGGATGTGGTAGCCTCGTCCCGTACGTGCCCTCCTGCGACCCAGAGACAACTCCAGCAACTATTGTCTGCTTTGGCTGCTTCTGCCTTCCTGGACCTGGAGTGCAGTGCATATCCTTGTGCAGCACTGGGAAGCCTGTTTCTCCACGCTGCGGACTGTGTTGATGCTCAGAGACTTCCACCCCACCTGTGTGCATCGCTTCTCGGACGTTTTTGGACAATCCTCTACCTTGGAACATCGGATATGGTGCTGGGTCGAGGGGTAGGCATGGGCAGACTCCCAAAGAGTGGTCAGGGATGAGGCTGATCCTTCAGGGGTGGTCATCTAGTGGACGGGCGGGCTCAGGGGTTGCGTGCTCTCCTGGCATAGCTAACAGCATAATAGGTGCATAATGCTCCCCATTTTTCTTTGAGAAGATAGATTTTGTGCCGTTTATTGTTCACTTTGGGGGAAACTTACCGTGCGGGAGGGAGAAGCCGGGGGTATGTTTTGAAGGCCCTCCTCCAGTTTATTAATACTTTCTCTACCCCCCCCCGTCTGGTGGGGTTCTTTTCCTACTTTTTTTTCCCTATTCTCCTATATTTCGGGTCTGGTTCCAGGGCGACAGGCACACTGCTGGGGGGGGGGCCGTACTCATCTGCAGAGGTGCAGGGTGGGGGGTTGGGGGAGGGGATTCTTTAGTCTTTTATCTCTTTTTCCATGGCCTCCTTTTTCTTCTCTGATTCTTTTTGTTTTTCTTTTCTGGGATCAGCGTGATACACCTCCTTTGCTATGACTCGTTGCCGCTCCGTGTGTACCACAATTTCCGGGGTGCTCTCCGGGAGTTCTGGCGTGGGACTGGCGCAACTGCTTATGACATTTTTCCCCATCCTGATGTTCTTGTGTTTGCGCCATTGACCTAATTGATTGCTTTAAATCGCTTACGTTTATTACTCTGCATACCTGTAATTGCTGTTTGAAAATTGTCTGGCACCTGATCCTTCTGCCTTGTTTCATTATAAAATGAAAACCTTTTTCTCCTGGTGCCCTACCTACTTTGTTCACAGTATTAGCATTACGATTCTGCTCCCAGAAGTGCTGCCTGTGTTTACACTTGCCTGTTTTTGCTCTGATTGCTTAGCGGCCGGCCCCGGGGGGTTGTAGGCCCATACTTGTTCTTGATTGAACTGTCAATAAAGGTTTTCAAAAAAAAAAAAAAAAAAAAGAAAGAATGTGGGAGAAATTAAGTAAAAAAGAAATCAACAAATCTTGGGAACTAATCACACTTAGGAAATATATTGAAGTACAACGTGTACCACGGGGTTTACAGATAATGTTGATGCCGAGCCAACAGGACACCACAAATGAACTTCTACAAGAGTGGGGTGAATATATACTACATTCTTCTCCGGGTCTGATGAAAATTTTGATCAAACACATTGAAATAAGTTTGAATAAAGTGAAAGAACAACTTCAGGAAATAGAAAAAGATTTGACTACATTAAAATTAACTCCTGAAATGACCAAATTTAAAGAAGAATTAGAAGGTCAAGTGGATAAACATGAGGACACGGTGAGACAAAGAAAGCAAACCAAGTTTATACGTGACCAAACGGATTATGCAGAAGGACGTATTTTCACATTTGCGAGGAAATTTGATTCTCTTAGACGAGAAGACAATTACCAGACCAGTGCCTCTAGTGCTTTTCATCCCTGGCATCCACGGATGTGAGTGAGGGGGAGAATGAAACCACAATGGAAGCTTCAAAACCTACTTTTTTAGGGGATATGCGCCTGGTATTGCAGCAGCGACAGTGGGAGCAAAGTCGAGTGTATCAACAACAACCAAGAGGCAGAGGACGTCAATGGACCACAAGAAACGCACAAGAAGAGGAAAAAGGGGCAAGTGGAGCGACGGAGAAAGTCGGAACCACAACGAGGAGCATGCGACAAAAGAAAACTTATCAGAAATAAATGATGAACTTCAAGTGATAAATCTTTCTAAAAGAAATATGTCAGAAGCAGAAATAGCATTACTCAAAAAAGGTATCAACTTTTGTCCCACTAAACCCATGGACCTGGCCAAACAAGAATTGATATATATAAGTACATCAGAAAAATTAAACTTGCAAAGGTTTTTGCAGAAAATCAAGAAATGCGCACTTTCAAAGACAACACAACCAGTATCAAATCTACCAGCAAAAGATTCAGAAACTTTCCTCATGTTGGTAAATCTTGATGTAGAAAACACTCAAGAAAATATCAATTTACAATCAGCAGTGTCACAAATGGGTGGAGGCTTAAGTGGCATGAAATCAAAATCAAAATTTTATCCTCAACTAATACCGGGTAACAAAATTGATTTATTTCAAGAGGCAGTGATACAAGACATATATAAGATGAAGAAAAACAAATACATGGACAATTTAACTAAATCAGAGAGAGAAGCCCTGGATATTCTAACACAGGACAAAGACATAGAAATAAAAATCGCAGACAAAGGGGGGTAATGTGGTGATTTGGGACCGCACTGCTTACGTAATGAAAGCCCATTGTCAATTGAGAGATTGTGAATATTATGAGAGATTGAAAACAAATCTGACTATGGATATCAAGAGAGCATTGGACAAGAAGCTTCAGGGATGGTTATCTGATAATCTCATAGACGAAGATGAAAGAAAATATCTAACTGTGGATCACCCAAAGACAGCGACTATTTACTTTCTACCGAAACTACACAAGGATTAGAAAAAAACTCCCGGCCGCCCAATATTGTCAGCAAAAGAATCCCTTTTTGAACCAATGGCGAACTATCTTGACTATTTCCTAATGCCCTTCGTTGCCAGATTAGACTCGTATATCAACTGATGTGCTAAGAAAATTGCAAAATACACCTTGGCAAGAGACATACAAGTTAATTTCGTTGGACGTTGTATCTTTATACACGAACATAGAAAATGAAATCCGAATCGGGGCATGCAAGTTCTTCCTTCAAGAAAGAAACATCCACTATAGCAATCATAACAACATGTTGCTAGAAATGATCTCACTGTGCCTTACGCAGAATATTTTTGTTTTGGGGAAGAAATTTATCGCCAAAACAAAGGAACTGCGATGGCTTTTAGCCCTAGCTATGCCTGCTTAGTGATGGGTTGGTGGGAAAGAGAGGTAGCGTGGCATACAAAGAATGACAGATTTGTGGAAAAAAATAATTATGTGGAATCATTTCATAGATGATCTTCTAATTATCTGGGACGGGACAGAGGCTGACTTCCATGATTATTTTGAGATCTTGAACAATAGTGTTGGAAACTTAAAGTTCACATACAACATCAGTGGTCAGAAGATAACTTTCCTGGATCTTGAGATCTATATAAAAAACAATCAAATCCACACTACTTTACACCGAAAATTGACCGCAACCAATGCCACACTACAAGCAAACAGCTTCCACCAACCATCAGTAATTGCTAACATACCTTATGGCGAATTCTTGAGGATTCAAAGAATCTGTACAGAACCAGAGGAATGGCTAAAACACAGCACAATAACAGCAAAGAGATTTGAGGAACGACAGTACAGCAAAAGCATTATAAAAAAATGTTTAACAAAATCTAATGAAAAATCAAGAGAAGAATGCCTAATCCCGAAACAACGAATAACATCAGAAGACCTGGAGCCCATAAGGTTAATAATGGATTTCTCAAAGGAATCAAAAGACATAACGTCCATCCTACGAAAACATTGGAAAATACTACAAATGGACAACACTGTGAGTAAATTGGTGGGAAAACATCCGAATATCACATACCGGAGAGCAAGCAATTTAAAAGATCGATTGGTTCACAGCCATTATAAAGGAAATACCCCAAAAAATCAATGGTTAAAAACTCAGGAGTTTGTAAAGTGCCATAACTGTAAGGCTTGCCAAATTGGAAAACCAACTACCCAAATCAAATTGGCCAACAATAACATTTGGAAAATCAAAAATCTAATAACTTGTAAAAGCACATTCACGGTATATGTAATCGAATGCCCGTGTCCCTTAAAATACGTGGGGAGTACCATATGCAAACTTAAAAAAAGAATTCTGGAACATGTAAGGGCCACAATCAATAAAGATAAAATGGATGCAGTGGCAAAACATATGGAGCAACACCATTCAAGTGACTGGAAAACCTTGAAATTCTACGGAATTGAGACAGTGCCACAAACCATTCGTGGTGGAAATAGAGAAAAAATATTACGCCAGAAAGAATCTCGCCATATTTTGAATTTGAGGACTCTCGTACCGTATGGAATGAACCAAAGTGAAGAGATGTACATCCATCTGTAACTTTGTAAATAAAACCTGACCCATTAGTTCTAAAGAATACTCCTTGTATAAAAACATTTTTTGAGACTTAGAGAAAAGATATCACCTTTAAAAAAAAAAAAAAAAATTATGAAACCGAAAGAACGGCAATAATCTGCCAACAAACACCCACTGGAGGGAATATATGGAAATAAAGATTAAAAAGAAAATACATGGAAAATAAATACACTTTATTGATGAATTGTAAATAAGAACAATGATGAATTGATTCAGTAATTGGCGGTTTGCAGACTTTGTAAAGAAGAACTACTTTAAGTTGTTAATAATGTTTTGCAAATTAAGGGGTTAACTATTCCAAGGTTTCATATGTATGTATTTTTACACATTATTCACAATGAAAAAAATATTTTGTTTCTCACACTGTGCACAGACATATACAAAAAAATGAAATTATGAGGACTACATATTCCATAATGCTAGTAGGTTGACACCCAAAAAAACCAGACAGGAAGTGACATCAGCAAAATTTAAAAAGTACTAATACTGTTGGTGTCTAAGTACCATCTTGATCGTGACCAAGGTCTTATGCTAAGACCGAAACGCGTAGATCTTCTGCCTAGATTATGCATTTATAATTGAAAATAAAATCTGCAATTTGGAAAACATTCCAGACGTGAGTGCGACCTGCTTCTTCCTTCTCGTGCTGGAAGGATTCATGGTGAATTTATAACGGCTTGGCTGTGCCATTGGGCACCGCACCGTGAGAAGAGCGCTGGCTTACCCCGACGAGAGGAGCTTATTTTTTGGATATATATATATATATATATATATATATATATATATGTGTCTCGCTGACTTTTTTACTTTGGTCAGTGTTGGATTGTAGTTATGAAAGCCACTGCCCAATGACTAGCACTATTTCGTTACAATGAGTAGTAACTGTTTGGTTTAATTTGCAGTTGTATTGAATGCACATCTTTGTGCATACGGCGCTATAAAAGCTGAGTGCTATCGCATGATACATGGTCAGCTGAGGCAGGTAACCCTTCAGATGCCAGAGGAATGTGTATTGCATGAGTAGGAGGGGCATTCTCTCAGGGAAGAGCTGGCCAGAGGTAGTTGCTCTGAGCGGGGCTGGCATGGAAAACTTCAAGGGAGATGGCTCTTTGAGCAGACACTGAGGGCCTTGTGTTGTAAAGAGCTGTAATGTCCTGCCCAAAATATAATTTTTAGCAGTTTGCGGTGGTTCGGAGAAGCACAGGGAAAGCAGCCAGGATCAAGCAATAGCGGGAGTAGGGTGATTGGGGACGGGAGAAGAACCAAGATAAGCACGATATACAGACTTCGGCTGAGAGTGTTGGGAACGCCCAAAAAATAACAATCCTGAAACATGAGCCGAGGCAAAAGAAAAAAGCAGTTTGACAAACATATGATATAATCGCAACTAGTGGAGTGATAGTGCACTTGGTCACTGCTCTCGGGAAGGGATAAACACTAAAGGATGATTGACAAATGCATGCCGTAAACAAATAGAAAGGAAGAATAGCGGAGTGTCAATGGAGACAGCAAATAGCAAGCCTATGGGAGGGTGGTAGGCCCACAGAGTGAATACAGCATGTCTCGAAGAGACACCACATGAGCTGCCTAGGCTCAACCTAAAAATGAAAAACAAACACATCTAGGTGTGGGCTCTCTGTGAAAGTCTGCCTGGAGTTTAGTTCTACACTTCAGTTGTACCATGTGAAGCCTGTAACTCTGTTGGGCTCTCCCAGACCTTTGTTTAGTTAACATCATTGATTGCCATCACTGAAGTTGTTCACCTTTTCTGGAAAATTCATATCGCCTCTTTGTTGTATCAGGAAAGCAGGTGTTGTCAACATTAAAATACAGTACCCTGCTTTCTCTTGACTCTAATTTGTATTTTTTTTCTAGAAAGACTTCTTGTTTCAACTGTGAGTTAATATGTTATAGGTGTAGTCTTTTAAGATGGGCTAGTGACTTAGCTCCTCAAAGATTTAGAAACAAAACATTACCTTTGATGTAAAAGGGGAGCAAGAAATAGACAGCCTTCTAGGAGTTCAATTGCACAACATTAAACCAGGAAACCTGAGATCAATCACTGCTTTGACGCTTCTCTAAATTATCAATCACAGCTTTCACAGCTTGCACGCTTGGCTAAAGTGTGTAATACTAGGCAATTTTCTTATTTCACTGTGCAAAGTTACATCTTAAGGATTTGTGGGGCCCTGATCAATACTTATTTTGGGGTCTCCTGTTTGGAGCAATTTTTAATGTATTACTCCTTTTCAGCTAATTTAAGGCTTGTGATGCCACACAATAGTGAATTATATGTTAAACCTTCATCAAGAGGGGCATGGAAAAGCAGTCAAAAGCTCAATCAACCTGCTGTCCATCAGCCCAATAGTACCAATACAAAGTTTGAACAAAGCCATTTTTTAAAAAAGTTTGGATCTAGTTATTTTTTACTTGTAACCTTTTATCTCAAACTGAGTGTCTAACCAGCTTTTTACGCCTATTGTGGGAAACCTATACTAAGGGTGACTTGTTAGACATTTAGCAGACTAGTGCTTAATACTAAAGTAAGACATATACACATCATGCTTGAAATTGCAGATTTAGGGGGTCATTACAATGGCGGTGAACCCGCCACCAACAGGCCATTTTCCGCCCACCATATTATGATGACGGGCGGTACCGTGGCAGTCAAAAACATCGACCGCCACATATCCGACGGGCTCCTTGAGCCTGCTGGTGCTGCAGATGCCCTCAGCATGTAATGCATGCCGGCGGTACCTAGCAGGCACTGCCGGTCATAATACGATGCTGGCTCCCCACCAACCTTTCCATGGCAGTTCACCCGCCATCAAAAGGCTGGTGGGAATGGCCTGTGGGGATCCGCTACGGGCACCCCTTGTTCAAGGGCAGTTGGTTATTGACTTGAGGGGACAACAAGGGCGCCCCCCTAGATTCCACTGCACCATGTGGCAGGCACCACGAAGGGGTAGAGATACACATCATGTAGAAAGATATGTGAGGTAAGGAGAAGTGGGCAAATAAAAGATAAGGAGAGGTATAAAGATGAGGCGGAAGAGAAAGAGAGACAGAGAAATTGGTACAGTGTTAGAGTGAGGGAGAGAGATGGAGATAGGGAGGAGAAGATGTAGAGTGGGGCTTAAGAGTACACATCTCCAAGGGGTGAGGTAAAGAGAGCATTAATGTGGAAAAACAGGTGATTTCAAGAGACAGCAAGAGGTGATATTTACATATAGGTAGAGAGTTGTGGGATAGAAAAAGAGAAGAGGTGGTGAGGTAGTGAGAATTATAAAGAAAGAGGTTGAGAGAGATAGTTGGAGTGGAGTTGAATATAGAAAGAGGATGAGATATGTGTGTGTGTGCGTAAGTGAGAGCGAGAGAGCAGAGAGAGAGAGTGGCAGATGAATTGATGATAGGCATGCAAATAACATGGACAAAATATTGAGTCTAAAATATCAAAAGGTAAGTAAGTATAGAGTTTCTATACCTAAATCCATATATATTTTTATATATACCAGGAAGTATTGGCAGCCATCTTGGGACTGGGCTTGAAGCCAAGTCCCACATAAACAGTAAAAAATAATAAAAAGGGGGCAGGGTAGGAATACCCTGACCCCGCAGACATGGTGGGGGAAGTCCCACAGGGATCCCGCAGGAGCTAAAAAGCATTATTTTTTTTTATTTTGCCGCACATTTGTGGGTGGACCTGCATATCCATGGCAATTTTTTTTTAAAAAGACGCCATGTCTGCCACGCATCTTTTGAAAGAAGCTCCTGGGTGGGCCAAATCCCGAGGGCATGCGGCTTATTGTAATAAAGAGGGGGGCTCATGGGGCCCTCCTACTAGGCTTTTGCGAAGCCCTGGGGGTCGCCACCTCCCTGGGGCACTAAACAATTGAAATACAGGAGGGGGCCACTCGGCCCCTCTGCAGCCCCAGGGACTGCCACCTCCCCTGGACATTATAGTATAAAAATGTGGGGGTGGTGCTCTGCCCCCCGCAGCTCCAAGGACTGCCACCTCTTTGGGGGCAGTAAATGTAAATTTCCCGTGGGGAGCCGCTCCGCTTCCATGCCATCTCCCAAGGGCATTATGGTATAGAATTGCAGGGGGCACGATCTACCCCCTCGCTACCCCAGGGACCGCCACCTCCCCTACCTCCTCGGGGCACAAACTGACCCACGGCCCAGGGGACCACTACCTTCCCGGGGCGCAATACTTTAAAATTGGGGGTCCACGTGGCCCCCCTCCAGGAGCCCTACAACGACCTATTTACAAAATGTGGAATTGAATAACATACCAACAGTTATTCTACAAATGAGTATCATCCATTACTAAGAGTTGCGGCCTGTTTCGCTATCTCCTCTTATTCATGCAGACCCCTAACCGTCGTGTCAAAGATATGGATCTATTTACACTCGCGAAAATTCAGAATATTGGAATAATTTCCTATACATTGGCCAGACCACACAAAAGGCTCATGCTTGCATCCTACAGCACTGTAACTGTAGTCGAATACGCTGTTCCGCACAGGGGGGCCCCCCTAGTGGAACATTTCACCACTTTTGGTCACTTGGCTGAGAGCCTTAAGTGGTGGATTATTGAGAAAGTTCACTCCAATGTAAGGGTCGCAACTCTGAGTAATGGATGATACCCATATGTAGAATAACTGTTGGTCTGTTATTCAATTCCACATTTTGTAAATATGTTGTGCATTCTGTATAATGTACTATCAATCACTGTATATAATTGCCACACACGTAATTGTCATTGGGGTATTAGGTCTCACGTATAATTTTTACCTAACTGTACTCACAACTGTCATGTTGATACATATAAACCACAACTCATTATTGTGGTTACCGTCTTCATAGGCTCCTTGCACCCGGGTCTCATATTAGTGATGTAAATACACTGGCCATTCTCAACCGTGTCTCATAATAGTGGTCTACTCAAATAAATTGTTTTATGTATATAGAATTGTAATCGTAGTCTATTATACATTATTTTTCCTCACTACCAACATGCTGAACCCATTACATTTATTGTTCAGGTTGACATACACCACAACACATTATTTTGGTCACCACCATTCCAGGCCCCTGGCTATTCAAGGTTCTTATAGTGTTGTCTATACCCCATTATGTAAATACACTTGTATCTATTTTGTAATTAATTAGGCTGTTTTATGTACATATGAGTGTGACCTTTATTACTGTATATAAATCATTCACCTGTTCTGCACATTAAGTCCTTCCCCATCACCACTAGTAACGGGTTTGGATTTTTTACAATTATTGTTTAGGTGACGTGTCATTGCGGTTACCCCGTTCAAATCGCAGCCACGGGCAGGCATCAATCGTTACAGAGCTATCGCTCTTAGTGACGGCTCGTTCAGGGCTCATGCGTTTCCCTAGGTGACGCTCGCGGAGACGCACATCATGGGATACCATATGTGCGACGTGCATGCCGGACCAACTGAGGCTGACTATTTAAACTGTAGCACGTTCGCCTGTCAGTCCCTTTGGAATCTGACGGAACAGGTCCTGTGAGGCAATGAGCTCTCGCAATCTTCAAGGTTAGTTTTCAAGCCCAGGCTATGCTCAAATTCCAACACTGCCTTTTTTGAGCCTGATATTACGTGTCCCTTCACCTTATTTTGTAGGATTGGATCCTTTTACCCTAATTATTTTGGATTAAGTTTACATATGAGGACTTCATCATTAGTTGTCCCAGTAGCGTGGTCACACCGCTCATTGTGGGCAAGTTGTTTCGCCGCAATCTGCACACCCTAAATCTGTCTTAATTAAGAGCTGTATTCTTAATTAGTTATTGCTCTTTTTCCAGACCTTCTTCTTATGGGATTAGGTACCGGCATGCCCTTATTTTTGGACTAACAATACTGATGCCATCCTGGGCATCTACATTAGGTCAGTATATAGATCTTCTTCCCCTACTCATCCCTTGTTTGGAGGCTGCACCCACCTAACTTATCATATTAATATCCTAGGTTGCCCTTCCCCCTTGTCCTGAAGAAGACCCGCACGCAGAGGCTTCAAGTCGCCCTCTTCGCCCAAGAAGGGTCGAAACGTCGACTCATCTCCCCAGCAAGGGCCTGCTTCATAATTTATCCCCCACAAAATCTGATGTTGCATCTATGCACTCATGAGTAATGTAAGTAGATTTATGAAAAAGATCGTGGACAGGCGTATGAATACTGGTTCTTGTATAGACCAGTGCCCCTTTGTAATAAGGAAGAGTGTGTATCTTTAAACCTCCTGATTTTTCACTCTCTTTTCACAAGCACTTCCTTTTCCCTTTCCCTTTTATAACCTTTTCTCAAACTCTCTATTGTAATAAAATTACCTAATGTTTGATGTTTGTATTTGATGACAAAGAATATATAAAATAATTAACTTTCCTAAGTGAAACACTTGTTGGTGTAGTTTGTATATGTATCTCTGAGGATTTAATTGTTTTTCTAGGGTGTGTATCCACAAGTGCATTGTATTCATTAGCTAAGGTTGACCCACCTGGCAACCCTTATATCATTATTCTCTTTATTTAAATACTTCCTCCAAATCAGTCAAGGACCTAGTCCCACCCAGGGCACCCACATTTAAAAATGTTAAATCGCTGAGGGAACCTGAATGCCCCCGCGGTCCCTGCCGACTCCCCCCTCCTGCGGGAGCCGGCATTGCTTTGACACCCAGGGAGGTACAAACATGCAGCTCTCTGGATCCCAAAGCAATGTGTCTATTTCCCTGCTCACTTCACAGTGGGCAGGCTTTAGGGCCTCCCTCACATTTTGTTTATATAAAAAACATGTGCCCCGGGGGAGGTGGCAGTCCCCGGGTCTGTGTGGGGGACCAGAGCCCCCCATGCATTGTTATTTAACTTAGCCCCAAGGAGGTGGCAGTCCCGGAGCTGTGGGGACCGTTTCTCTGGTGTCTAGCCCAAGTGGGTTACAAGCTCGTCATAATGTCTTTTACCATACCCTCTGCATTCTGTTGTAGTCGGTTCAGATGAAAGGACACACAGATCCACCCACTCTTGGCAGCGGTGCTGGCTTCACGGCATGGACCGCTGTTTCAATGCATAAAAAGTAACCCACTTGGGCAATGGATTTGTTTTATTGATTTGAAAGTGTGACAACCACATGGGTTAAAGAGTAATTTCCAAACCACATGTTCCAGAATGCTTTGCAACCACTCACCTAAGGCCCATAAAGGGAGTGTGAGATTTAAAATTGTGGTTTTGAGTTGCTTGTTGCACATATAAAAGGCAGCCTGTGATCAAGGAGGTAAATCATCTGAAATGTGTTAGGCGATGAGCCAGTTCCTGGAATTGCAGCTCGCTATTGTCCCAAGTCTTGACGTGAGTGCAGGCTTTGTTCTTTGAACAAACCTTTTATGCATATATATATATATTCTCTGAGAAAAACAAAGGTTACAGGGACTTTACAGTTAGGCTGACATTTCACTCGTACAAAACCAAAGAAATTCAGCAGTTATAGTTAGCTGAGCTAACTATAACTCGTACCCCTGCAATGCACACCCCCTCACATTTTACACCACTCATGACATGGTCAGTGACATCACTGGTGACATTTCAAATGACATCTCAAATGACACCACTGATGAATTCATCCAGTGACTGTGAGTGTTTTTAAAATGTTTATCAGTGTTAAATATATAAACCAAAGTGTATTGATGAATCAGAGCATTAATGAGTGCCTGTATCAATGATTCAGTAGGTGCGTGACTGACTGTATAAGTGAGTGATTAGGTGTTTCAGTGAATGTATGGGTTGTTTGAATGTCTGTATCAGTCTGTCAGATGGTGTCTAAGTGGGTGTATGGGTTGTTGAGTGGGTATATGAGTGGTTGTAGGGGTGATTGGTTGTCTGAGTACCTCTATGGGTGTATACATGTCTGTGTGGGTGGGTGAGAGGGTGTGTGAGTGCCTGCATGGATGAGTGAGTGGGTGAGTCAGTGGGTGTATGGGTTAGTGAGTGTGTAACAGAAGGGCTGTATAAGTGACTGAGTGCGTGTGTGGCTGATGGCGAGTGTATGGAGGTGTCATTTGTATATGGGTAAGTAAGTGGATATGTGATAGTGGCTGTATGGGTTAGTGAGTGCGTGTATGAGGGACAATATGGGTGAGTGAGTATGTGTTAGTATCTGTGTGAATGAGTGAGTGGGTGTGTGTATAACTGTATAGGTGAGTATATGGCTGTTTGATTGACTCTATAGATGAGTAGATGTGTGAGTAGCTCTAAGAGTGACTGTCAGTGTGTGAGTGGCTGCATGGCTGTATGAGTGGATATATCAGTGTCTGTATTAGCGAGTGAGTTGGTCTATTAGTGGATGTATGCGTAACAAAGTGGATGTGTGTGTGGACCTATGAATCAGTGAGTGGGTGTGTAAGTACTGATATCGATGTGTCAATGGTTTTGAGAATGGTAGCATGGAAGTTGGAGTGGGTGTATGAAAGGTTATATTGGGGTGTGAGTAGGTGCATCAGAGATTCTGTGGATTATGTCATAAGTGATGTCATCAGAGATGTCATTTGACATGTCATCAGTGATGTCATGAGTGATGTCACTGACCATGTCATGAGTGGTGTAATATGTGAGGTGATAAGCAGTGCCTTGTGGGTGCACAAGTTTTAGTTAGCTCAGCTAACTATAATTGCTGAATTTCTCTGTACGAGTGAAATGTCAGCCTAACTATAAAGTCCCTGTAACTTTTGTTTTTTTCAGTGAATTTCTAGGTTTTTTGTTAAATTCTATTTCCTGACTATAACGTCCCTGTAATCTTTGATTGTCTCAGGGAATTTTTAAGATTTCTTAATGCTAATTCCTAACTATAACGTCCCTGTAACCTTTGTTTTTTTCAGTGGATTTCTAAGATTTTTTTAAATTCTATATCTTAATTGTAAAGTCCTTTTTTTAAAAGTGAGCCTGTAAAATGGTCTTATTTTCTTTCTATAATTAGATATTGTATATTATATTTATATTATATACCACTCATTTTTTGATTTGGTGTGTTTATCGAAAAGTACATTAATAACTGGTTTTATGTTTAACAATGTTTTAGTCAGCACAACATCGGCGCATTTACTGTGGAGACTCTGTGTTCAGCAAATGTATTTAACATACTGAAAAATAAACTTGACATTTTTCAAATAAAGTTTAAGTCTAAATATTTAGTAAGATATTGTTTTAACTTTTGTTTCTATGATCAATTTAGGAGAAAACCACCTTTAAAAAAAACCATTTGATTCTCGATACCGACGTTGCCATGGTAACGTCGGTAGTCAAGAAGGGTATATTGCTTATACAAAGTGTAAAACATATATATAGACACATTCTACAGTATATTTAACAGTAGAGCTTTATTAGTGTACTTACGAAAATCAGATTTTTGTAGTGAATTTCCAGAAAACTCATCTTTAAAGACTAGTTTCTTTTTTCTCTGTGACGCTGGGTGTCGTAATTATACCAGTTGCCGCGATCGCCACGAATACGACACGTAATAACAAAACAAATGCAGACATTCAAGAGCTACCACCACATTCAAAATGTATAACTGCAAAATGGATTATAACCAACACACTCAACACATTATTATTTAAACGACTGTATATTAGCATTTACAACTCCCTTAATATCTCTATAACACAGTGCATAATTATTTTGAGTGCAATCTATGACTGCATGCATCACTGTATCACTAAGTCTCTCATTCACTGTATAAGTTTTTGAAGGAATCTGTGAGACGGTGCATCAGTCTTTCAATACTTCTTTAAAGAAATGAGTGACTACCTCAGTAAATCTATGAGTGGATGCATCAGGGTCACAATGGCTCTGTGATTCGTTAAGTAAGTCTCTCACTCAATCTTTAGTAGGTGCACGAGTGCCTTTGTGCATTTGTAAGTAAGTATGTCACTGTCTGACTGGATCTGTGAGTGGATACATGAGTGTCTAAGTGGGTGTCTGAGTGGGTGAGTAAATGGGTGCATGAGTATCTGAGTGGGTCTGTGAGTGAGTGCATGAGTCTATCAGTGGGTCTATGACTGGCAGCTTGAGTGTCTGAGTGGTTCTGTTAGTGGGTGCCTGGGTCTCTGAGTGCGCCTGTGAGTGGGTACATGAGCCTCTGAGTGTATAACTGACTGGGTGCATAAGTCTCTGAGTAGGTCTATGACTGGCTATGTGAGTGACTGCATGGGTGTGTGAGTGACTGAGTGGGTCCATGAGTGGATGCATGAGAGTCTGAGTGGATCTGTGAGTGGGTGTATGAGTGCCTCAGTGGGTTTGTGAGTGAGAGTATAACTATCTGAGTAGATGAGTGAATGGGTCCATGCATGAGTGTCTAAGTGGGTCTGTGACTGCGTGGGCAAGTGTCTGGTTGGCTCTGTGAGTGGGTGCATAAGCCTTGACTGGGTGAGTGAGTGGGTGGTTATATATCTGAGTGAGTTTGTGAGTGGGTGTGTGAGTTTCTGAGAGTATGAGTGTGTGAGTTACTGAGTCCATAAGTCTCTGAGAGGGTCTGTGACTGAGTATGTGAGTGACTGCATGGGTGTGTGAATAGGATAGGATAGGATAGTATTTATAGAGCTCACTAAACCAAAAGGTGTCAAGGCGATAGACAAGCAGAAGAAAGACTAGCACCAGCCAGCTAAGAGGCAAAGAGCCAGGTCTTCAGAAGTTTCCTGAAGACCGGAAGCGAGTCAGCCGTGGTAATAGAAGGGGGAAGAGAGTTCCAAAGTTTAGCGTCCGCCACCGAAAATGAGCGGCCACCCCATTTGGGCCTCCGAAATCTGGGAGCTACAAGTTTCTTTTGAGTGGAGGATCTCAAGGTTCGCCCCTGAGTGTACCACTGAAACATAGTCTTAAGGTGTGGTGAGCCTTTGCAATGCATAGCTTTGTACACCAAGTTAAGAGCCTTGAAGGAAATGTGCTTATTGATAGGAAGCCAGTGCAAGGCACGGATTCCTTCCCTGGCGGACTGGTGTTTCGGGATGTTAAGAACCAGCCTTGCGGCCGCGTTTCGCACCACCTGGAGCTTATTCAGGGAGCCAGTACTGATATAAGGATACAGAGCATTGCAGTAGTCTAAGCGGGAGGTGACCAGATCAATGATGGTGGGCCGATGTAGCTCCTAGGGGATGTACGGGAAGACTTTCTTAAGAATTTGAAGAATGTAAAAACAGGTACTGACTGTGCGGTTCACCTGGGCATCAAAAGACAGGCCCTCTTCAAAGAGGACCCCCAATTTTTAGGCCATTTTGACCGGAACAGGAAGGGGACCGCAAACTGCGGGCCACCAGGCTGCAGACCAAATGGGGGCCTGAGGGCCGAAAACCAGGACCTCGGTTTTGTCCGTATTGATTTTAAGTGAGTTGTCTCTTGTCCAGCATATAATGTTGGACATACATTGATTGAACGTTTGGGCAACCAGTTGCAAATCATTGGAGAATGAAATTATGATTTGTGTATCATCCACATAAAAGAGCACCTGAAAACCGAAAGATCTTACCAATATAGCCGGGGGCGGGGGGGGGTCACATAAAGATTGAAAAGAGTGGGGCTGAGTGAAGAGTCCTGGGGAACCCCACACGGAAGGGCGAAAGCGTTGGCTTTAAAACCACCACAACTGACGACGTTCGTTCTGCCATTCATAAATGAGTGAAGAAGCTACACAGCCTTCCCTGTAACTCCTGCTTCCCGCAGCCGCTGAAGCATGCGAACTGGGGAGATGGTATAGAACACCGCCGAAAGGTCGGGCAGGATCAGTACCGCAGATCCACTTCAGTCAACCTGCATGCGGATGCAGTCAGAGGCTGCTACCAAAGCGGACTCGGTACTATGACCTGCCCGAAAGCCGTTCTGAGAGCTGTTGAGGACATCTTGAGATTCAATGTGATTCATAAGCTCCACATTAATAAATCTATCCAGAATCTTGGCAGGGGTAGGTAGAAGAGAGATAGGCCGAACATTCTTCAGCTCTAAGGGATCAGCGTTGGGTTTCTGAAGGAGCGTTGAAACAATGGCTTCTTTCCAAATGATAGGATATTGTCCGGACAAAAGTATGTTCTTAAAGACCTTTCACAGGAAGTTAGCAATAGGGTCGGGAACCAATCTGAGTGTGGACAGCATGCAGGGATCGGTGGGATCTCGGACCTAAGGTCAAGTAAGAGTTCCATACAGTGAGGAACTGTGATAGAGGGAAAGGGCGACAAAGCAAGCATCCCAGGTGTCGGGCTGGGCTTTCCCGTAGAAAAGGTTGCGTTTTCCCTTTCGACTGCCTCAGCAACAGGGTCAGCTTCCTCGGTGGAATTGAACTCAAAAAAGATTTTAAGGACCTTCTTCTGGTAATAGAGTGCTATTTTGTCGCAAAACTCTTGGGAGGAGTTCAGGAGCTGTGACCCTGGGGGCTCAGCAATCTCCTTGATGACTTTAAAGAGCATGCTGGAGGAATTCTCAGATGACACTGTCTTGTCAGTTAAGTACTGGGATTTGTCCTGGAAGATGTTTATAGTTCAGCAGAAGAGATTTCTGCTTGGTTTTTCCTGAAGGCAAGGATTTGCACGCCATTTCCGTTCTTGCCTGCGGCATAAGCGTCTAAGAGCCATAAGTTCTTCAGAGAACCATGGAGCTGAGGGTTTAGCTCTTTTAATGGCACAGCTTTTGACTGGGGCTACAATGTCAAGAGCATTGGTAATCCAGTTACGGAAGCCCTCTGCCGTATGGGGTGAGTGGTGTGGTTACCGACCAAAGCTGAGACCAAGGCAGCCTTCCAATTCGTGGCTGTGACCTTGTTCAGTCTTCTGCATTGTATGGTTTTTTTTTTTGGGGGGGGGGGGGGGGGGGGGGAGTCCTGTGATAGCTTTCGTAGGGGACTGAGTCATGAAATTGAACTCGACCAGCCAGTGGTCAACCCAGCTAAGAGGCTGAACAGCCTCAATCTTGAGACTACTATGGTTGGCAAAAATGCCATCCAATGTATGGCCAGCCCTGTGTGTGGGAGAGTGAACCAATTGTTCAAAACCCATGGAGGTCATAAGGTCAAGAAGGTGAACAGTGTCATGGTCCTGATTGCACTCAAGATGGAAATTAAAATCCCCAAGGATAGTGTAGTGTGCCATAGTGACGAAGAGTTCAAGAGTCTGGCCCCATGTCTCAAGAAATGTGGCCCTAGGCCCAGGAGGGCGATATACCAACAGGCCAGAGAGCTTACAGTTTTGGCTAGTTTGATGCAAAACATGGCTGCTTCCTGATGAGGGCCTGAGGCACTTTCCAGAGGGGTGAGGGTGCAGCTGAGGGAATCCCTAGCCACCAGGGCTATGCCGCCGCCTCTTCAACCAGGGCAGTCGCATCTAAGGATAGTACAGCCTGGGGGAACTGCATCTGACAGGTCAGGACCTGAGTGCTCCTTCGCCCTGGTTTCAGTAATGAAGAGACAGTCTACATTGGGAGTCGCGATGGTAAGTGCGATTTTGGTCTTGTACTTAATCATGGAGCGATCGTTGATCAATGCTCCCTTAAAAGGGGTGGGTCCTCTGGCCCCAGGGACTGGTGTTCATGCAAATTTTCTTCTCCTGGCCCCTGGGGCCCTGCCATAGGTGTATGGGTGTCTGAGTGTTTTTGTGAGGACAGACGTAAGTGTGTGAGTGGGTCTGTAAGTGGGTGTGTGAGTCTCCGAGTGGGTCTATACATGGGTGTTTGACTCTCTAGGTGAGTCTGTAAGTGGGTGCATGAGTATCTGAGTGGGTCTGTGAGTGGGTGTATGACTGCCCAGGTGGGTCTGTGAGTTCATGTAAGAGTCTAAGTGGGAATGAGACTGTATGTATGAGTCTATGAGTAGGTCTATAAGTAGGTGCATGAGTCTCTGAGTGGGTCTTTACATTGGTGCATCACTCTCCAAGTGAGTCGGTAATTGGTTCCCAGAATCCCGTGAATGGGTATGTGAGTGGGTGCATGAGCATCTTAGTGGATATGTGACTGAATGTACAAGTGTGTGAGTGGCTATGTGAATGGGTGTATAAGTGTATGAGTGAGTTTGTGAGTGCATACATGAGTGTGTGACAGTAGCAGGCGCATGTGTACAAATATAAATATATTTTTAATATATTTTCACCAATATTCGCAAAGACATCGCGGTAGTTGCTATGTCACCGCAACGATACACGTGCGGCCGCGCTAGCGATTGCGGCATCATTGCGAATAACGCACGCAATAGAAAAAATCTATGTTGGACACATAACTTGTGTCACTCGAGCATTGTGGAAAATGTAGTGTTTTAAACTATTTCAACAAACTTTATACATACTATTTACAAAAAAAAGGACATGCGCTTTTGTCAGGTCTCTCTCATGTTTACAGATTCTCGTACTCCATATTGTATTGCTTATTTCACATTATGCAATTTTGAGCTGCTTCTCATAGCCTTCATTATATCTCTCAATTCCACTGGTATAGTACCTCTTCATTCTACCTACATTGTTATTTTCAAATAACTGTTTGCATTATGATATTGGGGCATTAGTGCCATTTATAAAGCTTGAAGTATTTTGTAGTGGCTGCCATTCCCAAACTCCGGAGAGGAGGTGATAGCGAAAGGTTGTTAAGACAGATGGAGTCAAGAATGATACTTGAGTTGGATAGCAAATTTCCCAATGGACTCAACAATACGGAAGATTTGCATTATTTCCTATAAACAATACCCACAGTGTAAACACTTACAATAACTATTTTAGTCACTCTCCCTTTGATTAATATCTCTCCTCGTTTTCCCATGTAGAATGCTATTGTTGGATGAGTCGAATACTGATATACAGTTCACATCGTGCCCCTTTTTCCACCTGGGCTTGCATTATTATAAACTTTTTTAAATAATATTTCCACGAGTGTATTTTATGAATTTTGTAAGCACATGCAGTTTAGTAGGTCAGGCTGACAGAAGGTACCACCTTTAGCACACAGCACTTTCACTTAATTGCATAGTTTGCACAATTCCCAGAACCCTTGTAAGAAAACTAGTGTTTAGATTGCTGTATGAGGCTTCGACTCATATATATATGAATGTAAGCAGGAAGAAGGACAATTGTGGTTCGCTACCATTTTGCAGTATTTTGCACATTTTGATGTTTACATCGTTCTATGTGATTTTGCACATTTCTGCGCGTAATTTCAGAATTAGGCCATTATGGGGCCTCTCAGGTAATATATAGGAATCCCTATGCCTGAAGATGCAATTTGATGCAATATTTTACCTATTAATATGATTATTTCATGTTTCATGGTTGTATCAATTTTTAACAAACAAGCTTTTTACCATTAACTTATAAAGCGAAATGCGCCGATTTTGAATGTTATAAGGACACATTTATTGTGCATAGTGTTTACAACTCCAGATATTGCTAGAACTCATCATCATGTAATTTATAAATTATGGTGTACTTTGCCACAATCTCGGCATTTATGTATTGTCTTAATAGTTTAGAGGTATGCAACAAAAGGAAAACAGACTTACCACTATGCAAAACGCTGTGCTAGTGTGTTTTTTTATGTCTATACATCACATGGTTTAGTAACACAGCATATTTAAAAAAGATGGAGAATTACGTTTGTTGGTATGTGATCAAGGACCAGTGGTGTTCGGATATATATATATATATATATATATATATATATATATATATATATATATATATATATATATTCACTAAAAAACACCATAGGTTTCACACATCAGCAGTGGATTGCGGTCGCGCAAGTTATGGTTAGCTGAACTAACTGTAACGGGGAATTTCAATGGTTTTTTATGAGTGAAATGTCCAGCTAACTATAACATGTGTGAAACCTATGGTTTTTTTTGTGAATTTGCAAGGTTTTTTAAATGCTAATTCCTAACTATAACGTGTGTGAAACCTATGTTTTTTTTAGTGAATTTGTAAGGTTTTTTAAATGCTAATTTATGTATGTATTATTATATTTTTTATATATTTATTTTACAATAAACTACCTATGTATATAGTTATAGATTGACTGTATCCTTTAATATGGAATGGCTCAGCTCTTTTATTTTGAATTTGGATAAAGTTGAACAGCATAGTTAATATCTTCTATAAACTTATAAACAGTTTAAAATGTTTTTTTTTTTGTAAGGGTTTTTCACCGTGCGCGCACGGTGCGCGCACCCCGCGATTTTTTCAAAAAAAAGAAAATGTTTTTTTTACCCTTTGGGGTCCTTCAGGGACCCCCTGACAAAGGCTAGGGGGTCAGGAACTCTCCACCCTGCCCCCTTTTCACGTTCTCCACCTTTCTTTTTCACTGCCACACACAAAATGGCGTCCAACACTTCCTGATTTTGACCGATTCGAATGTTGACTGACATCTAACCACCAATCAGAATTACGCTCGCGCACGGCACCGTGCGCGCACGGTTCGCGCCTATAGATATTTATGTACTTTTAACTGCAATTTTCTCAGGAACTACTGAACAGATTGACACCATATATGCAAAAGGCACATGCATGACCTGAGGACTACCTCTTTGCAAAATTTCAAGTAATTCTGTTCAGCCGTTCGGGCTGTACCTTCGACTAAAGGTCCTATGGGAAAATGCAGTGGGAAAACGCGTTTTGGGACCCCCCTTTTTTCTCAGCCCCCGCTTGACGAATCACCCCGAGACTTTCAGGGTAGGAGCTGAGCGGAGCGCCCCATTAGTTTTGAAAATTTTGCGAGGATTCGTCAACCGGCGCCAAAGTTATTCAAAATAGAATTTTCAGATTTCCTATGTGAACTCGGTCCTAACTATAACTATCTACTGGCGACTGCCAGTAGATAGTGTATATATATATATATATATAAAATTCTAAGAAAAACCAAAGGTTACAGAGACGTTATTGTTAGGCTCAGATTTCACTCGTACAAAACCAATGAAATTCAGCAGTTATGGTTACCTGAGCTAACTATAACTTATGCCCCCATGCACTGCATATAAACTCGCATATTACATCACTCATGATATTGGTCAGTGACATCAATGATGACATCACTGATAACATCTCAAATGATGTGATGTAGTATGTGAAGTCATAAGAAGTGCATTGCAGGGGTGCAGGTTATAGATAGCTCAGGTATGAATTTCAAAGTTTAAAAAAAAAAATGTTTCCTAACTGTAGCGACCCTGTAACCTTTGGTTTTTAAGTGAATTTCTAAGGTTTTTCAAATTTAATTTCCTAACTATAATGTCCTTGTATCTTTCTTTTTTTAAGTGACTATATATATATGTATATATAGCTTGGTGATGTATTTAGCTTCAAGGTACATAGATGTGGTGTTAGGAATAGTAAATCAATACCTCCCTGTAGGCACGTAACGTTCAATATTTTGTCCCTCGATATTTTGCTAACAACATTCTTATGAGTCAATTTTCTTGAGCTTAATATTCAGTAGTACAAACAGACAGAAACGAGTTAGATATTTAGGGTGGTGAAAGAAAAGGAACAGATGTATAATGAGAGATAGAGGTGAGGTAATCAGTGCTTAATTTCAGTTAGTGGTTTCTGGTGCTCGCCACCGGCACTTAATTGTCAACACCAGCACTTATGACAGTCTGCCACATGCAGGTGCTTTCTATCTAATTTATAGATGAGCACAACAAAAGTTGTTTATTAATTTAATAGACATTAAAAATGACTAATACCTACCGCTCAAGCCGATCTTATAGCTTTAGAGGCCTGCAACAGCTAAACTGTCATACTTTTTTTTTTTTGCATCTTTTATATATGGCAAACTCGACTCGAAGGTATTGGAGCGCTGTACGTGAGCACCGTATTTACATTACATATTCAGGCACGGGAAGATTAAGTGATTTTCCCAGAATCACAGGATGTGGACGCGACCTCGAGGCTCGAACCCTAGTTTTCTGCACCAAAGTCGGCAGCGCAGCCGACGGAGCACATCTCCTCCTTCTAGCAGTGTGATGGTTAGTAGTTATGTTATACTGTCATTGGAAGCACTGGCAGGGGCAATTGGTGGCATAAGCTGCAGTGGCCTCCTGATGAGGGGTCTTGCACTTATTGTTTTACAAATGAAATGCTGGTGAGGTAAATTGAAAGGTAAGGTAGTGAGAGGGAGAGTGATGGGGTACAGAGAGGAGAGACAGTGAGAGAAATGTGCCTTAGAAAGAAAAATAAAATATGAGGGGGGTGATGTAGAGAAAGGGCAGGGAGAGGCAAAGAGAGGTAAGTCATTGAATCTAGAGAGATGAGGTAAAGATGGAGATAAGATTGTGTGAGAAGTGAAATAGATGGAGAAGAGGTACAGAGGTCAGATAGAAAAAGTGCAGATATGTACAGAGAGAGCGGTGAGGTAGAGAGAGGGAATCGAGAGTGATAGAACTAGGCATGGAGAGTGACAAAGAGAGGTGCAATGTCATGAGAGAGAGATAAAGAGAGGTGGCATAGGCTCAGGTATATTGGGTATATTGAGAAAGAAGTGAGGTAGACAAAGGTGAGGTACAGAAAGAAGCTGAGATAGAGAGGAAGGATTAAGGTATAGAGAAGTAGTGATAGCGAGAGAGGTTCAGGGGGAGAGTTAAGAAGTTGGAAGATGTGAGGTGAAGAAAGATCTTTTTTTTTTTTTTATTACCACCAACTGCCTTGAAGTACGAGGTTTAAGGCAGGGCAGGAATGCAGCTAGAGGGGCAGGTTTATTTCTTAGCACATCACTGTTCAGCAGTCAAAGCTGCTGTACTGAGCTGCTCAAGGGGAAGAAAGCCAGACCGCAACATATGTATTTAAAAAATGCCCTGCTGCTGCTCAGTATCCCTGCCCTGCCGAACAAACAGGCTGCCTATCACCACGCACACCTATGCACCATGGTGGAGAGATGTGCGCAGGCTCGCTGGCATAGGATTTGTACTGGAAGCATACCATTCCACCTCAAAATCCTATGCCTAGACAAATGTGTAGCCATTCCTTACATTGTATAGGTGCTGTGCCGTGCAGGACACATGCAATGTGTGGAATGTTTACATAAATGAAAACAGTTCTGAGTCTTTGCGCCTGTTTCACTGAGGTGATATTTTTGACGCAAAGCACAGTCTGGCTATGTGAGTAGATCTGTCTCTGAATCAAAATCTATGAGTGCTTGCGCTAAACCGCTCAAGTTTCACTCCAGCGCATGACGCAAATCGCAAAGAGAAAAGGGGTGCTTCCATTGAGCTGGATTGTAAATACCTCTACAAGTGTTTGCGCTAATTTTCATCACTTTGTCCTGGGTCAAAACCTTAGTAAATATAGCCCTAATTTTCTGTTCACATGCTCGGCTGCCCCATAAGAAAAAGATGCTTTTATGAGCAACATTATTATGGCAGAAATGTGGACTGACCCACTCACTTCAGCAAGGGCCTCTGGGAAAGCGGGGGTCCTGAGCAGCTGCCCACTTTTCTCATGCCTTAGAGCATCCCTGACTGTGCATTCTTTTCCTTTATCATCACATTTGAGAGCACCTTGAAATCAGGGTTGGATTGGGATCGAAAATAGGCCCGGGCATCCATAAACAAGCATTGGCATAGCCAATAGGTCTCACTTTTGGGACCTTAGAAGTATTTCGTTATGCAGCACAATATCCTTGGTGCAACAACATCAACTGTTGCATGGCTAAACACTTATAAGGTCCCAAAGGCGAGACCTTTTGGCTATGCTTGTTTGAAGGGGGCCTCGAAACGGGTCTCTATTGGGCTCTGTTTTGTTCCCTGCCACATTTTCTGGACTGCAGCAGTCCGTAAAAAACAGATCCCCTGTGTCAGGGCACAGAACAGACCCCAATAGAAACCCGTTTCGAGACAGCAGGCATATAGATGTGCACGTGCTCACACTGCTCACTTCTCACTAGTGGAGAAGTTACGGTATGATGTCATGCCAGGTGAGCGTTTGTAGGGGAAGGAAAATCCTTTAAAGAGAGTCATTTTCTCTCTGGATTTCCCTTCTCTTTTTGAAACTGAGGAGCAGAAAACTTTGTTGGGGTGTCACCAGGGCTTTAAATGGAAGCATTTTCATTATATACAAGCCGTAGTTGCTGCTTATTTATCTTATGCACTGGCAACCATTGACAAAGCCAGTAGTCCTGACTTGTAGGTATGATGTTACTTGTTGTATCATATATCTGGATGGAATAACAGAAACAGCTAAATACAAGTCAGGCGGCACACTATGCTAACCACGGATGTTTAGCTTACGTATTTTTAAGCCACGCCCTTAATTACATTGGCCACGCCCCTTTGAGAGACCCCCCAGTTTTTTCATCCCACTTAAAGCCCTGGACACCATCATAGCCTGGGAAATGCCTTGTGCACACAAGGGGTTTAACCCACAAGGAATGGTAGCCCTTCCAGACATAGGAAAAAGGAATTTGTAAGAAAATTAGAGATTTATTGACAGGCCTTGTGCACCGACGGGCATTAAAGCAGCTTCGGTATCAGACCGTTCCGTGCTTGAAACTCCTCCCCCTGGAACATGCTTCCTTCCTTTCTCCGCATCGGAGACAACTTCCTCTAGTTCAGGAAAGCACCGAACTCTTACAAACACTGGACCGGTGTTTCCGGGTTCTTCACAGACTGACTTGTCTTACAGCTGATCTACCCTCTTCACCATTTTCGTTTCACCCTAGCTTGAAGCGCATTGAAACAACCTACAGGCTTCCCCATCGCTATACAAATACAATAAGTAAAATACACATCTAAGGAAACGGTGATGTCCCTAGACAGGCCCTGCGCAGAGACAGACAATCCAGGTCCAAGTTCCTGTGAACGGGATTACTGTAGCAGCAAAACTTCCCATTAGGGTAGGGTCCAGTAGCTTCCCCCAGGAGTTGCCTCATCCAGTCTTATGTTTTGGCAAATGTAGTATTTGTATTTTCCCAAAATAGAATGCCAGAAGGATAGCTCAGTGAGTTAAACACTTGCCCGCTGTGCTTGAGATGCACAGTTGTCTAGAATCCTGGCACGGTCGACACAGTCCGCAGTTTTTCCGAGGTCAGTGTTATTAAATTGGACAATAGCAAACCTTATTGTTCACAGTGCTTAGAAACGCCAGGTGTGAGGTAAACAGCGCTATATAAACAAGCATCGCGGCACCGACGCTTTACTTTTAATGTTAAAAGTAAAGCGCGGGTGCCACGATTATACCAAAAGTAAAGACATAGATGTTTTTTTCTATTTCTTTACTTTTGGTATAATTGCGGCACCCGCGCTTTACTTATGACATTAAAAGTAAAGTGCGGGTGCAGCGATTAAACCAAAAGTAAAGAAATAGAAAAAAAAATCTATTTCTTTACTTTTGGTATAATCGCGGCACCCACGCTTTACTTTTAATGTTAAAAGTAAAGCATGGGTGCCGCGATTATAGCAAAAGTAAAGAAATAGATGTTTTTTTCTATTTCTTTACTTTTGGTATAATCGCGGCACCCGCGCTTTACTTATATCATCAAAAGTAAAGCGCGGGTGCCGCGATTATACCAAAAGTAAAGAAAACAAGCGGCACTGAAAGCGATCGCGTCGCGATTACTATTGTCAACAACAAGTGGTCGCTCGCACCACAGAGGAGGGGGGGAGAGCGTGGCAGCGACAGCAAGGCGAACGCACGCTGCTGCACGTGCTAGCCACTGTCGGGAATGGGCGTAGCAAAGGCGGGACATGCGCCCGCCTTTGCCCAATCGCGTGCCTTTTTTTGTAAAAAAAACCACGCGAAAGCCAATGCCTGAGGGCGAAAGCTGATCACACGCACGAGCGTGTGGTCAGCTTTCAAAATCCCATACAAAAGGGCTCTCGCTGCGCGAGCAGTGCTACGCACTGCAACACAGGCGCAAGCCCTAAAAAAAAAGGGGCACACATTCGCGAATTGCACCTTTTCGCAAAACACTGCTTCAGTGTTTTAAGTATTCTAGAAAGAAGGAGGAGGGTTTCTCTAAAAGAGTCATCTTTTCTCAGCTTTACTGAGACAAAAAAAGTGCAAATGTTGCCAGGACTCTGTGCATGGATTAGCTCACAATGGCGAACCGGGACTGAATATTAGTGAGGCCACTACTGCTCAGTTCCCATGCTCAATCTGCATACACTAATCGGCCGGCCCAGCGAGAGACCTGGAATGACACCTCCACCCTAGGGTGACCAACCGTCTGTAAATTTCACAGACTGTCCGTAATTTGGACCTCACGTCCGTTGTCCATGAGGATCCCTATTACGGGCGCCTTATGTCCGTAATTATGGCCATTACAGAGAGCAGCACTGCTCCCCTGCGAGAAGCCTTCACCCCTTAATGGGGCCACCTCGCACTTCTCCTGGAGCACAAGAGCAGCCCCACCTCACCCATTGTCATTCTGTATGTGGCTAATTGCCACATAGAGAATGACAATGGGGCAGTCTCGGCTGTTAAAGCATGTGGTGGCCTCCTCCTGCCTCAGTGTACAGCAGGGCATTCTATTAGATGGATAAAAGGTAAAATGCCCATGCTGCAATGTGAGAAAACAGTTTTTATAAAGAAGCTTGTGAAACAAGTTAAAAAGAACGGGTTAAAGTTCTTTCACTGTGTCATCATTTTAGAACTGACACATTTTCAATATTATATTCAACAAAGCCATGGTTGCTGCTTTTTTATTTTAAGCAACTAACAACCATTGTCAAAGACAATAGTCCTGGCTTGTTGTTGGTGTAATGATACTTGCTTTATTATATATCTGGATGCAATGACAGAAACAACATAATACCAGTCGGGCAATACACTATGCTGAGCACAGATTTTTAGCCTAGATGTTTTAAGCCACACCCTTAATTACATCGAACACCCCCTTTGAAGAGACCCCCCAGTTTTTTACCCCACTTAAAGCCCTGGAAACAACACCATGTCACCTCATGTCCTGGTACTGTGCATCATGCATGACTCATGAATTCTAAGTTTTCAGATTACCTATGTGCAGGGGCATAGTGAACCCTCCCCCACCCCTTGCTTTTGAAACTGCAGCGGGGTGAAGTTCTTGATGTGTCTCTTCTGTCTCCAACTCTGTAGACAAAGGCTCAGCTCTTAATGTGAAAAGGTGGGTGAGTAAATAAGTGTAGGAATGTGTGAATGGCTGGACGGATTAGTGAAAGGATGAATGGATGAATGAAAGGGTGAATGGATAGATAATGAAAGAAAGGATGGATGGATGAGTGAGTTAGTGGAAGGATGGATGAGAGAAAAGGTAAATAGATGGATGTATGGGTGGAAAGGTAGATGGATGGGTAAAAGGGTGGATGGGTGAGTGAAAGGATGGATGGATGAGTGAAAGGGTAGATGATAGGCAAGTGAATGGGTGGATGGATGAGTGAAAGGATGGATGAATTGATAAGTGAAAGGGTGAATGGATGGATGAATGAGTGAAAGGTGAATGTAAGGATTGATTGAGCGAAAGGGGGTAGATGGACAAAAGGATGGATAGATGAGTGAAGAAGTGAAAGGGTGGATGGATGAGAGAACGGATAGATGGATGAGGGAAAGGATTGATAAGTAATAGGGTCAATGGATGGATTCATGAATGGATGAGTAGATGGGTGGGTGGGAGGAAGGATGGATGGATAAGTGAAAGGGGGATGGCGAGAGAAAGGGAGGATGAATGACTGAAAGGATGAATGGGTGGAACAATAAGTGACTGGGTGAATGGATGAGTAAGTGAAAGGATGGCGGGATGAGTGAGAGGGTAAATAGCTGGATGGATGAGTGAATAGATGGATGGGTGAAAGAGTGGATGGATGAGTGTACGGATGGATGGTGAAAGGGTAGATGTATGAATAATGGATGGATGAATGAAAGGGGTGATGGAGGGATGTGTGAGTGAAATGATGGATGGAAGGATACATGGTGGATAGGTCTGCAAATGGTTGAATATGTTTGGATATATATGGGCACCCAGATAGATGGACAGAATGAATGGTGAAAGACTGAATGATAGATAAAAGAATGATTACACCTTGTAGCACCCATTATCTTAAGTAACATTTCCTATACATTGACTTTCACGTTTATATGAGTCATTGTTTCTATATAATGTGTGTGTGATGTAACGCACTATGACACCCTGCCCTACATACTTGGGATGAGTTACACTATAAAAGAAATTAAATACACATGAGAGACGGTCTATGTGAAGACAATGGACACCATTGGAGGGTGGTAGCAAGGCCGGACCGGTCATCAGGTGTTTCCCTGGGAGGCTGGAAGGGGGGGGGCAGTTTTGTTACTGGGGTCTGGCACTGCAAAGTTCCTTGTATATCAAGTAGTTTTCAATCAACAATAAAAGCGGCCTCACTTACATTCAGGTGTGGTTCACCATTGTCTAGTGACTAATGCACCTACTGGAGTGAGATGCGAGTTTTGAATCGTCTAAGGTAGCAAGCTGCGTGCATACTGAAAAACTGTGAAGTGCACGATTGTCTCAACCTAATAAATCCTTATTTTGACTTGTACTTAAGTGGTTGTCTATTTACTTACTTACATACTATTGTGCGACCCCCTCTGATGTGTCTGTAAAACTTACCTTTTGTCCCGAAAATTTGTCCAGAATTTTGACCCCCAGTCCTGAATTTTGACCCTTTGTCCTGAATTTTTACACCCACCGTCCTGAATTTGCACCCATGCCAGTTGGTCATCCTACTCCACCCCAGTTGGTAAAATGGAGGTAATAGAGGCCCATCTGCCTCTGGAAAGGCTGTCCAGGCCCCCACTGAGGGCAAATGAACAACACAGGCACAGCCTACATCGGCTCACAGCTGCAACTTAGCCAGCTCATCGCCCTTGCTGGAGTGCCCGCCTTACCAATGCGCCCCTGCTTGAAATGCATCAGTCCGGTAGGTGCCCTGCAGAAAAACCTCTCTTGTACATGTTTTAATAGATACAATAACAACTATGAACGTTTCAAAGTTCGTGTTTTGAACTGCTCACTTGTAATAAATGCCTCTATATTGTTTTTCTATAAGGATTGTTGCACGATTTACATGCCAAGTA
Organism: Triturus cristatus; assembly: GCF_964204655.1. Taxonomy (NCBI): domain Eukaryota; kingdom Metazoa; phylum Chordata; class Amphibia; order Caudata; family Salamandridae; genus Triturus; species Triturus cristatus. The sequence continues at coordinate 1,043,996,531 of NC_140593.1, read as the reverse complement.
TGTTGACGGCTTGGATCGCTTTATGGTTCTTAAAACCAGGCTCTTGTCTCATCTCTGCTCAGCTGTCTCCATTAATGGGCTGTCTTCCACCTCTAAAACATCTACGCAGCCACTATCGACCCGCGTGGCATTTCCTCCTCAAGTTCCCTTTAGATAAACAAAGGGGCAGATTTACAAGCCCCTTGCAACACATTTACGCCGCCGTTGCGTCACTTCTGTGACGCAGCGGCGGCGTAAATCATGCGCCATGTTGCCCCGTATTTACAACGTGACGCATCTAGGGAGATGCGTCACGTTGTAAACCCCTGCGCCACATGAAACCTGCGTCAGGTTTCATGTGGGCGTTCCAGCACAGGGGGGGCGTTCCCTCACACGTACGCCTAGTAAAAGTGACGCAGTGAAATCTACAAGATTTCACTGAGTCACTTTTATGGCCATGCTGCGTCAAAACCCTGCGCCTGCTTGAAGCAGGCGTAAGGATTGATGCAGCATGTTAGGCATAGGGCACCCCCGAGCCTTGCTGGAGCCGCGTCGCGCTTGCGACGCGACTCCAGCAATGCGCCGCATTTCCGCCGGGGGATGCGACACGCATCTGCCCATCCATGCGCCACGGCGCGCCACATTGTAAATGCGGCGCATCAGTGGTGGTGCACGGGCGGTTTTGCGGGTCGCAAATGTTCTGGCGCATCCCTGCTGATTTGCAGAGATGCGCCAGACCTTGTAAATCTGCCCCGTAGTCTTTACTCCAGTTACGTCACTCGCCAGCTCTTTTCAACGCCGGCCATTTCCAAAGAATACAATTACAGTTTGTTTCGCTTCAGCTCTGTTGTCCTTGGGAATTAAATACATCCCAAATTCACCATTTCGCAGTGCCAGTCTGCAACCGACTGGCAGATTTGTCTTCAGGCCTTCGCGGTGAGACAATATTTTATTTAACTCCTTTTCCGGGAACTGTCTCCGTTGTCCTCCAAGCGCGTGCATTTCTTAGATGATGAGTTATTGCTCGAGAGGCAGTCCAAATCCCGAGAAAAAAAGATTTTAAATATGAGAAAAAAGTAAATTCTGAGGGGAAAGCTAAGAAATCTATCAACTTCACTCTGGCAATCCATTGGCAAAAAAATGATTCGACAGCATAAAAACTGTTAAAATCTCTTGCATTCACTCCCACAGCAAATGCACACACACACAGACACTCCCACCCACAGACACACACACACACACACAGCCGTACACACACACACACAAACCACACACACACGCACACATTTTACACCATCACATATCTAAGTGCTTGACGCCTTCAGTCATAGCGGGTAGAAGAGAGTAATTTCTGGTTGATCGACTCCGCACGCAGCCGCCCCCTGATGAGCTGCGCCCGTAATCACCTAAAATGCCCTACAAGTATATCAGAACCTCACTAAATACAAGGAGGGTTCCTGGTCTATGGTGATAGCTGCTGCTATGGCCCACACGTTGTAGGCGGTGGTCATTCCTCCTGCCATTCTGCTGCTGTTGCAAGCTTTCACTCCACTTAGTTTTAGGGCCAAATTCACACATGTAAACTTAGACCTGAAGTCTTAGTTTAGACCTGAAATCCATGTTTCGTGGCTTTTCATGGCCTTGTAAATATGGCCCCCTTTCACGCATTACTTTGTGTGAAAGGGGCATTCCATGGGTGTTGCTGTGGGTGTTCCCATGCAAAACGAATGGATTCTGATACAGCCCCAGATTTACAAGGTTTCGTAAACCTGGGAATCCGTCCTATTCTAACACCTCCCCAGGGGAGGCGGTAAAGTGGTGCAACAAGGAGAAAAACTTCTATTTCTCCTCGTGTTTTGCTCTTTCTAAGTGTGCTGCATTCTGTAGCACACAAAGAAGGACGAAAACTGCATCAATTATTGTTTTAGAGCAGGAAGGTGTCTCTTCCTGGACAACAACAATCATCCCTGCAACGCAGGCACCCTTGCATCATGTTACAAGGGTGCCTGCATTGGCGCTAGGCAGCCAATTGTGTACCAGCGCAGAGGAAATCACAGGGATGAGTAGTATTGCTGTAATTACGACATATCCCTGCACTTTCCTAAAGACGCAACTCAGCTCAGCAAGATGGCTTCCAGTGATGCGTTGTGTCATTTTCTAGAAAATATTCCCCTAAGTTTACATCTGAAGTTTAAGCTTAGACCTGAAGTCCAACCGTAAACTTCAGGTCTAAACTTAGACTTTAGGTGTAAAGTTATACTTTACTTTACTTTAGGTCTCAAGTAGGACTTTAGGTCTAAACTTAGACTTCAGATCTAAGTTTACCTTTGTGAACTAGGCATCCCTTAGAGATGTATGCACATTTAAAAATATGTTCAAATTGTCCAAATTTTTTTACATTTTCAAAATCTGCTGGGACCAAGGACGTGTTTGACACAGATCTAGAGTGTTTGCAGTTTAATTAGTCTGCAAACACTGATCTTCGAGGATCCTAATGCGAGGAAAACATTCAACGTAAGGTCTGATTTACTGACCAATAATTTCATCCTCGTGTCGTATTACCATGGGGCGAAATTAACATTTCCTCACTATTCCCACTAAATGAGGTTGAATGAGGAACAACCTATTGGTTTAGAGTTTGGCTACCTAATTATGAGAGATTTGCCCTTTTTCCAACATTTTTTCTTTTAAGAGTGGGCAGATTTAATGTCAAAATAAGCGCAAAAACGCTTTTACACCGATTTGATATTATCAACCAACACATAATGAGCAGCTCAGTGGCAGTGGAGTGATGTGTTTTAAGATGTGTGATTTCCATGTCCCACGGTCTCAAACAATGGAAAGTAATCACTATTTAGTCTACACGTTAAAGATTTTCATGCCGCCACCTTGTCCATGTGAGGCAGCCAGAAATTGGCTCTCTAAGCCATGATAAAGAAAAAGATCCCTGAAAGAAGAGTTAGGAAATCGATGAAGATTAAGTTAGATGATGCTTATCAAAGAAACAGGGAGTCAATTGTTTTTAATGAGCTACTGAGCACTGGATAGAAAGATGGAGCTTGAAAAGGGTTTCGGATATAAAATTGATTGACCAGGTTGTTGAGTCTGGTATTTGTTTTTCATTCCAAGAAGAAAGGAATCAATAAAGAGATTTGTTTTCCTTATTAGAAAGCATACACACAGCGCTTGTGTGATCTACGCGCATAGAGCTGGGGTCATGACATGCTCTATGTAGGCTTATTTTCCGTGTCCCATATGCCAGTCTGTTATTAATTTCTCTGTCTTCTTTTCTGCTGTTTGGAATGATTGGTTTTCTTATTCCATTTTATATCAATGTATGCAAATGACAGAGGTGGGGAGTACACTGCTTGGCATACCAGCACACAATTTGCCCGGATGCATTGTGGTAAATGCAGTGCATGATAACCCTCACTTTCGTTGAGGTGCTGGGCATATGTTTCAGGATATTTGTCCTTCTTCATTGGAGAGTAACACCTTAAATTTAGGGGTGCTGGCAATGCTAATCACAATTTTCTCAGGTTTCTGTACTGCTCCCAGAGCGCAGGTGCAGCCCAACAATGAATTTGTCGTTGTGGCCGACATTTCCGCGTGCTATGCAGACGCAAACCAAAGGCAGCTATGGATGGGTCTTAGAGATGAATACACAGGCATCTGGATTGAATCACATTCATCATTATTGGAAATAGTGATTACCTAATTGTGATTCCCTGCAAAATCGCAATTAGTTAATCGCTATTCCTAAGGTATGAAACTTTAGCGATTCCTAGTGGGTCACAAATTGACCTACCTCATGAATATTAATGAGGGAGATCGCAATTTGCGACCCATTGGGAATCGCTAAAATCACGGGGATGGTGGCCTACTGGGGTCAGCAGACCACCTTGTCGGGATTGCATTTAAACAAAGCAATACTTTTTTTGAAAATGCAGCCCTAGTAATGAACAATTAAAAGTTTTCTTTTCATTTTTTAAGAGCAGGCAGTAGTCTCTGGGACAACAGCCTGCTCTGAATAAACATTTAGCTACAATTCCCAAAGGGGGAGGGGTCCCTTGGGAAACCCCTTCCCATTGGTTACCACCTACTTGAAGTAGGTGGTAAAATGCGATTGTTTTGCAACTGCATTTCAGTCACAAAACATTCTTACATATCGCTGCGATTCGGTATTGGGAAGGAACGCCCTAAGTACGCCCCTTCCTAATACCGAATTGGAATGTATTTGCAATTCCAAATTGTGATTCGGTCATGTTACCGAATCGTAAATTGAAATTCATACATACCAAAATGCATTTTACCAGTTGCAAATGGCCGATTCCGCGAATCGGTCCGTTTGCGATCAGTAAAATGCATGATACATATGGCACTCAGTCTCTTGCGTAGGTGGACTGTTGTCCGTTATCAAGAGCACAATTGAGTAAAGCGCAGTATGAGCATTAGGAGCATCCCATCAAACGTCCCTACATTTGGATTCCAGCCTATACCTTTCATTTACTTATTTATTTTCTTTATGTATAAATATAAATATATGACATTTGGTCTGACCCTGGCAACAGCCATTTTGCAAAACGAATACTTGTTGTTTCGAAGGGAATGGACAGGATTGTTGACTTACAGCATGGCTTACTGATTCATGGGAACAATCGGGAGAAGTGGATGGGAGGCTCGGAAACAGGTGGGACCCATAGAGCCTAGCACAATGGAATGCAAGCTGTAAAAAGGACAAGAGGGCAGAGGTAGCAACTGCATGCGCTGAGACCCCTTTAGCGAAAATGCAAAGTCATTAGCGAATTGCAACATCACTTTGTGATTAGCTATTGACATGCATAAACAAAAAAAACTTAGTGACAAGTGATTCTAACTTTGCACTAAGTAAACTCAGGTTCAAAAAGTGCAAACTATAAAAGGAGGTAATTTTGTAGTGTACACATGTATACAGAGGCGGGTTACTGTACATAATTTTACACTGCAGAGCGAGGGATGCTGTAATGTCTTACACCACAAAGGGATTGTGAAGAAGATCACATCCCACCCATCTCATTAATACTAATCTTGCCGGAATCGGCTTGCGGCTCATTGCGAATAGCGACTCTGCAGTGCAAGGGCATTGTGAATCCATCGCACTACACTGAGAGATGGTGGTCACAGCACAATGCACAAATGCTCTGCCAGCTGCCCAGTGCTTAATTTGTGACAGTGGTTTCCAGTGCTTGGCACTGCACTTAGGGGCTGATTTCAATATCGGGCAGAACCGACTTAGTCCTGGGACCGACCGAAACTGGGTTGGCGGTCCCGCCCGCCTAATTAGGTTGCGAACGAACATTGTTTGGTCGCATTCGTACATTTCATTATGGGAGCATGCATTACAACCATAAACCGGTCATAATGCATGCTCCTGTAGGAAAATGGTAGGTGTGGTTCATCCCTGCTGCCTGTGGCAGGCACCTAAACAGGTGCAGGGATCAACAGGGGGTAACATAGGTGCCCCCCTCTGCCCCCAACTGGAGGCTGTACAGCCAAGGGGGCCCTGCGTGGGCCCACAAACACACATTCTGACATGGTTTCCACATCGGACAGGCCGGCATGGAAACCATGCTGGAAACCGGTGCATCGTAATCTCAAGGGCGGAAAGGTCTGCCCTTGCGATTACTGTCCGGTTTTCGACTGGCCGACGGGCTTCTGGAGCCCGACAGAAGCCAGCTGGAATGACCGGCCGGTTTACTTTCCGATTGCCTAGATCATAATTAGGCGGTCGGAATGTAAACCGAGCAACCCATTACGATGCGGCTCTGAAGGCTACGACCATCAGTCGGAGTCTTTATGGTCAGCATCATATTTGGTCCCTTACTTGTCAACACCAATGCTGGCTAATTTAAAGAAGACCACAAAAACAGTTAATTATTAATTCAATATACATTAAAAATTACTATTACCTGCCATCCAAGCCATTCTTACAGCTTTGGGGGCCTGGAATATTCCGAATTGTCACACTTGTAGGACTGTGACGGTTAGTAGTTGTGTTGTTTAATACTGGCTGCATGTCAGGAGCAATTTGTGGTGCAAGCTGCAGGGGCCTCCTGATGAGAGCCCTGGCACTTCTTTTTTTTTTTACAAATTAAGCACTAGAGATGCCTATTTTCTGCTTGAGGTCTCAGGCTGGTTGTCCGTCCCACATCCAGCGGGGAAGACCTCAAAGTGTAAATGCTCTTGTTTCATGCCCCCGCCGCACGCCAGAGCCTACCCAACCCGTTTCAGTGTCCTCCTCATTTTCAAGTTGTCGTAGACATGTCTTTAACAAGAAATAATGATCCATGTTTTGTGAGCAGCTCTCTGTGAGAGTTACCAACCAGGTTTTTTAGCTGGAGAAATACCAAAGACGGACTTACCTGGAGTTTAGATTTAATCTCTTTAGTTTCCTCAGAATTGTGGGTGTGTGCAAAATTACGCCCACACCCTTAATGTTAAGGGACTGGCAGTAATACTGTCTAGATTGATGATCAGGGACCTTTTTTGAGGCAGGCCTGTGCCCTGATAATGACAAACAACTATTCAAAATGGAACTTGCACTGAGTTATGTAGGTGCACACTTTTTGAAAATATCATATGAAACATCAGAGGATAAATCCATTAAGTGGTGCACACAAGCGCAGCCGGTACAGGTAAGAGCAATGGGGCGAGGCAAGGGGGGGGGGGGGGGGGGGGGGGTTTACAGATGACGGGATAGATTAAATTAAATAAAAAAATGAATAAAACCACTTACCTTGCGCTCGCCGCATCGCAGAGACACCCAAGTTCTTCACTGCCTGTCCCGTAGAACTAGGGAGGGGGTATTCTGGTAGCCATAGCGCTTCCCTAAACTGTGGGGGAAAGGATCCGTACAAGAGGATTTCGGACTTGTCCTCGTTGCACTTTAACTGAGCAGCTGCCAGCCACTTAAATACGGCTATTAGACAGTTTTTTGCTCTCGTTGGAGAGGTATCTGAGTCCTTCCATGTGAAGAGGAGCTGGGTATCATCAGCATAAGCGATGATCTTGGCTCCCAGCTCCTCAGCCAAATATACCAAAGGGGTGACATATAAGTTGAAAAGGAGGGGACTCAGGGTAGAATCCTGAGGTAGTCCGGTGGTCACCATTTGAGTGGTCGATAAAAAAGGAGGTAACCGCACTTGTTGTGATCGGTTTTCCAAAAATGATTTGATCCAGTCCCATGCTAGGCCGACGACACCAATGTTCGCCAGGTGCGCTAATAGCAGAGAATGTGGCAACGTATCGAAGGCGACGGAGAGTTCCAATAAAATCAGAGCCGCTCTCCCGCCCCAGTCTCAGCACTCTCTGGTGGCTTCAGATATTTCCACAAGCGCCGTCTCAGTGCTATAGGTAGCTCTAAACCCTTACTGAGCAGGACGTAGAGCTCCAGAAGTTTCTACAAAATTGGCCAACTGCTTGAAGACCGCCTTTTCACATAACTTAGCTACAGCTGGAAGGAGGGAAATGGGGCGGTAGTTGGCAGGATTGGCTGGATCAAGGGAAGGCTTTTTTAGCAAGGGGAGAAGTTTAGCTTGCTTCCATTTGGGCGGAACTGTGGCAGATTGGATGGACAGATTGATAAGGGCTTTCACTTCTGGATTAACAACATCTGCCACAGCTGCCAGTAACTGGGCCTGACAAGGGTCAGTTGGAGAGCCTGATTTCAATGATTTCAAATAGTCAGTGTATCTTGGTAAGCAACAGCAGAGAATTCAGACAGGGAAAAGGAGGAACTAGCAACAACGTGACTAAGGCTGATCACATTCTGCACGATAGGCAGTTCATGGTCAGAGTTCAAAACATAAAAACTGGCTTGTATCAACTGAATTTTAGCGATAAAAAAACTTGAGTTTCCTCACACCAAATGGCCGTCAGAGGAAATGAAATATCCTCTGCCCTTGGGGTCACAAAACTTTGAACAATGGAGAAAATCTCCTTAGCGTTGTTTCAGGACTGGGCTATGCGCTCTGCATAATGCTGACTTTTAGCTAGGTTTATGGCAGCGTAATAACCTTTCTGGGCCTTTCTAAGTGCTACTATTAGGCCATTAGGAGCGGTTTGGGACGGGAGAGTGAGAGTGTACCGTGCCTAGCGCTCGTTTTCCTAAAAGCAAACCTGTTTTTTAACGTCTTTTAACATTGTGTGTGGTACATTGTTTGAGCGCATTTTAATCTTGTGAAACGAAGCTTGTTACTTTTTCTTTTTAAAATTGATCACTTCATCTTTTTAAAATTGATTACTGATCCTGTACTCGACAAAAAATATAAAACGAATTCCGACCTGATATAGCAGACATTCCATTCTTTTCTCTGTGCACATGTCACTTTAGTGCAGCAGTCTTCTGCTACTCTTCCGGGTGGGCTTGGGGCTGACAATAGAGGCACCATCTTAGGTAGGCAGTGCTCTATTTGTCACCAGGGAATGCACATTAATAGGCGGACGGAAAGTAAACCGAGAAGCCCATTACAATGCGGCCCTGAAGGCTCCAACAATCGGTCGGGAAGTAAAGACTCCGACCGGGCAGATCACGGAAGTTTCGACATCTCTGCGTTCTCCGCGGAACACGGAAATGCCAAAACTTCGCAACTTCCGCGAGCGGAACGGAAATTTTCGCCCAGGCCTATTTCTGATTGGTTAAGGGAAGTTGCATAATTGAAGTAGGCTGTGCAGCAGTGTTGGACTTCAGTGCAAAACCCCAACACTTATTTACCTTGTTTTGCCCAAAAATCAATAGTACAAACCTATCCCTGTTTAAAAGAAAAAAAAGAATCTCACCTGCTTCCAGCCTCTTCTTCAGACACATGAAGGAAACTGGACAACCTGCGTTCCCTGATCAAATTGTTTGCTGTGGTCAAGGCATTTGGTCACTCTTCGGGTGATAGACAGGTTAGTTTGTCTTCATTCCTATTCCATGCATAGTGTGTTTGCTGTGCCTGACAGGCTGTGTTTCACTGTTATAATTATAACTATGGCCCTACAACTCCCAGCATGAATAGTGGTGTTGCCTAGAAAGCCAGAAGGTTGAAGGTGGCACGGGTGCCATGTGGCCTCTTGACAAATGCAAAAAGAACAATTGATGGACAGAATGCTTAACAATGTCAAACATTCACCCCAGCTCAGAGATCTAGACCTAAATCCATTGTTTTTTTGCTCACCATGCCATTCCAGTTTGGACCCAGCCGTATGCCAATCAGTCTTGACCCTGCGCTCAATTGGAACAGTCCAGCCCGAACTGCCAGGCCAGGTCCTCTCTGCACTGGAAACAAGCATCCTAGGACCGGTTTCGGACTTTCAGCCCTCATCAGCCAGGAAAGCTTGACTCCAGTGGCATGGAGAGCACGGGACCCACGCCTGGGTATACCCGTCCCACTCGGGGTGACAAATGCAAAAAGAACAATTGATGGACAGAATGCAGAACACTGTCATACGTTCACCCCAGTACAGAGATCTGGGCCTAAATACATTGTTTTTTTGCTCCCCATGCCATTCAAGTTTAGACCCGGCCATATGCAAATCAGTCCTGACCCTGCTCCCCATGGGAACAGTCCAGCTGAACTGCCAAGCCAGGTCACTCCTGGACTGGAAACAAGCCTTCTGGGACCGGTTACGGGGTTTCACCCCTCATCAGCCAGGATAGCTTGACTCCAGTGGCATGGAGAGCACAGGACCGACGTCTGGGCATACTCGTCCCACTCGGGGTGACAAATGCAAAAAAAAACTATTGAACGATGGATGGAATGCTGACCAATGTCAAACCCTCACTCCCAGTCAGAGATCTGGACCTAAATGCATTGTTTTGTTGCTCACCATGCGACCCCAGTTTTTACCCAGCCATATGCAAATCAGTCTTGACCCTGCTCCCCATGGGAACATTTCAGTCCGAACCACCAGGCTAAGCCCTCTCTGGACCGGAAACAAGCATACTGGGACCGGTTTCGGGGTTTCACCCCTGATCAGCCAGGCAAGCTTGACTCCAGTGGCATGGAGAGCACAGGATCCACGTCTGGGCATACCCGTCCCATTCGGGGTGACAGATGCAAACATATTGGCTGGAAAGAAAAAGGTTCCATAGAGAGGCCTAAGTGAAAGCCCACATAATAAAGCATACTTCATGGTCTACCACAGTATCTTAGAACATTTTTCCTCCACAACTGTAAACATGTTTATGTGCCCATGCACTGATGTCTGCAGTGGTTGTCTAAAGTCACAGAGATATCTTTAAGTTGCAATAAAATTCCCGTATTTAAATGTGACAGTGAATGCAGGTATCTTGGTGATATATCTGTGTTAACAACTTTATGAATTTTGACAACCAACTTGTTATTCCTGAAACTAAACGAACAAGAGCTGAGTATCTGAAATATATGTTCACCAACACTTCTCTAGGAGTAGCATATCTTCTTCAAGCTTAGTCATTATACACTCTCTGTGAAAGATGAATTATACGGCCAGATTTAGAATTTGGCGGACAAGGTTACTCCATCACAAACGTGATGGATATCCCGTCCACCTTATTACTAGTGCATTATATCCTACAGCACTTGTAATAAGAAGGAAGGAATTTACATCACATTGTGATAGAGCAACTTCTCTGCCAGACTCTAAATCAGACCCATAGTTTCTACTTTACTCTTGTGTTACTACAAGGTAACTGCCAAACGTTAATATTCTGTAACTCTTATTTTAGCAGCTCCAAAAGCTTACGCATAATTGTACATGCATAGCATGAGTAACATAACCTAAGAATCTTTCCTATCTGTCACAGAATAAACCTCAAATGTAATGTGACGATTGAGCAGTCTTTGGAAAAGTTACATTAATTTGATTCTGATGCGGGTTGGAAAGCTTCCCGACCGAATTGGTTTGGAAATGGTTTCCGACCCACTCGGATCGGGAGAGTCCGACCAACGGAGTACGATGCATCCGGATGCTTCCTGATATGATTTGGTTGGACTCCCATTGACTTCAATGGGAGCATATGTTCCTAACCGCATCATAATTGGGCCCTCAGTCGGGAAGACACGTTCCCGATCCTATTTGGAAGGAGCAAATGCCGTTAGGAGGCCTTCCTAACTGCATCAGAATCAGGCCCTAGGTGGGAATGCTTTCCTAACCGCATCAGAATCAGGCCCTTAGTGGTTAAAATTATTCAAAATGTATTTTCACCACACATATCGACTTTCAGAATACTTCTCTGTATTCCCAATGTCCTTCAAACAACTCTAAAGTAAACTACTGTTTTTACAAAGAAAATTCTAGATAGCCGTAGCAAGGTCCTGGCTTCAGAAATACTGCCTAGCTAAGATGCCATGGCAAGCAGTGAAGTTACAGCCAGATAACCAAGATGGCTTCCGCATCTCCAATTTGAGAGCTCATGGCCTGCTGGGAAATGTAGATTATAGATGCCCCCTAGCATTGTGCTCCTTACAAGTGAACATATCATATAATCCTGGAGGTGTTTTTTTCTTTTTTAAGGAAAGTAAGGGACAACCTGTACAGTATTTTGATCTCTCTGAGTTGAAAAACCTCCCACAGCATGACAAGAAGCATCTGTCTGAACAATTAAGGGAAACAAAAGGCCAAATCTGCCTATTTTGACCTAACAAAAGCTGCTTCTTTCATTGTCAAGGAATATATTTTTTCTGCTCACCACAGCCTCTCCATTGATAATGTGTCAATGCTTAACTTTTAAAGGTCCTAGGTTTACCTCTACAGTTTTATACAATTCAAGAATACACTATGTACACGTTATTATGTCATTTTAAAAAAGGAGGATTTGAAAATTATGAAATGGGTAAGGCTACAGGTTTATATGTGGGTAAGGGTACAGGTAGTAAATGTTTTTTTGGGTTCATGTATTGGTAACAATGGGCCTCATTACGATGGCAGTTAGACGAGTGTCCGACCGCCATTGTTGAGGGATGGTAACCGCCCGATTAGTAGTCGACAATTTCACCCGACATATTACGATGCAACCGCCATGTAGGTGGTTGTAAACATGCCCTTTTCTATTGCGGTTTGTGCTGCGGTCTGGAAAAGGGACGCAGCACAAGCTTCAATAGAAAAGGGCATGTTTGCAAACATCCATTCACCGTGTGCCAGGCACCATAAGGTGGCTGGCTCACAATGCAGGGATGTTTGGGGGCACCACATGTGCCCCCCTGACACCATAGCGGAGGCTCACCATGGGACCACCATGAACAGGCAGTCGGAAAGGGACATCCCAATCCCTATGGCAGTGCCTGCGCAGGCACCACCTCCATTGTAGGGACAAAGAACCCGACCGCTGTTCCAACGGGCTCCTTGAGCCTGTTGGAGGTAGCAGTCTTTCCTCCCATTGGATTGATGGCATGCATGTTGGTGGGACCTCCATCGACGGCCTGTCAGTGGCGGTCCCACTGACATCGTAATGGTGCTCAAAATGAGATAGTTGGGATTTTAAGTGGGTGTTTAGGGTTTAGGGATTGGTAAGGGTATGGGATAGTAGGAGATTTTTAGGGTTCAGTTGTGGGTAAGGGCATGGGGTAGTAAGGGTTTGATAGGGGTTTATAGGTTTCTGGGTTGGGTGAGGGTATGGGGTTAAAGGGTAAAAGATAAATGGAAAATGGTAGCGGTGAGAGAAAAACAGTATATATATATTTAAAATGTCATTTCCTTTAATAAAAGTGGGGCTTGAGAAATTCACATAAAAAAGATACAATATAATTTGATATATTATAATGTAATATAATAAAATATGTAACATAATATGTAACACACATTATATATATATATATATATATATATATATATATATATTACAGAAGGTGTGGATTTGCAGGGCTTTAGTGGACCCCCACATATATATATGTTACACAGTTGCAGCCACCATTATGCAGTTGTACTTGGTACAGTTTCCTTAGGAAGAGCTTTTTTTTTTGCTAATAACTTTGGCATTGTTTGACGAATCTGCACGGCCTTTCTTCTTAATAAAAAGGTTAACCCACTGCGGCTACTGCATGGAAATCTTTTCTCTGATACGTCAAGAGGGGACAAGAAAAAGTGGAGGAGGAGTCCCAAAGAGATTACCCATGTTAATTCCCAAAGAAACATTTCTCTTCCGTACAGAAAAGGCTGAATGGAATTACACCAAATTTGACAAAAAGTTATAATTTTACTCAGAAAGGGTGTCATTTTGTGATTTGCTATTATTCTGTTCAGCTATTTTTGAGAAATTATTATTGAAAAAGGGGTCAGGTGGGGCATGAAGCAGTTAAAATGTTATATACATCTGAACTGTTGGGGTCCTGATACGTGCTGATTAGCCACTTTAAAGTGAAGTACTCAACCCTGATTGGGTTACCATGACATGAACAATATGTTGTGGCAGCCATTACAGGACTCACAGACATGGTCCCTGCATCCTGAAAATTAATTTAAAAAAATATAACGCGGCAGGTTGAACACAACCTGACCCAGATGGGCATATGAGGGTTTTCCACGGGAACACTTCACACCTTGATTGGCAGGCCACAACAAGGACAACATGTTGAGGCATCTATTACAGGCCTCAGAGAAATGGTCCCCCTTCAAATCAATTACACTGAAAGCCTGTTTTAGAGGGTTACAAAAAGTAAAATTTACGAAGTAGCTTGTGAAAAATGCTGACCCTTGGTCTGGATTTAAGGAACCATGTTTGAGAGCAAACTATATTGTTGGAAAGGCGTCTGCCGGAAGGGGGTTCGATACACGTCTTGCCCACCCCTTTGACCCACCTCTCCCAAGTAAGCCGAACCAGGCGCGCACACCCTGATCTGCACTGTAAACAGAGGGACACCACACGTATTCTTTGTAGGACGATAAGTTCTTTTATCGATGATTTCAGGGATCTTTATGACCCAAAGGCAAATAGTACAGCAGTGGCACAACGTACCACAAATCAGTCGTGGGGAATGGGGGTAGCGGGACAGTCTTTCAAGATAGTGTCTCTGCGAAATACCCTGCGGAAGCTCACAATCCTCGAGCTGGAGGGTGTCGTGTCTCTGGGCGATTTCTTATCGAGTCGTCCTCAAGGGGAGCGCCGCGAGTCTCTCAGCAGGCACAGGTGGTCGGAGTTCAGGAGCCGCGATTCCGTCCGCAGGGCTCAGATGGTTCAATAGCTGGGGGGCCGCGAGTCACTCAGCAGGCCTAGGTGGATCAGTGTTCGGGAGCCGCGACCTCGTCCGCAGGGCTCAGATGGTTCAATAGCAAGAGGCCGCGAGTCACTCAGCAGGCCCAGGTGACTTCAGCGCTCAGGAGCCGCGACAGCGTCAGCCGGCTCAGATGGTTCCAGGTCTTCTCTGTCCTTGTTCCTCTGGCACCCCTTGTTATACTCCGCTGGTTCTTTGAAGTCCGGAGTGCTCGCAGAGGGGGGACTGGGGTGACGGAGGGGGTTCGGCGGGATTTCCTGCCGCTCACTTCTTTGGTCTTTTCAGGTGGGTCTGGGAGGGACCCCAGACGCTCGGTAGGGGAGGCGCCTGCTCCCCAGGGGCCGGGTGGCCGATTGAGTCCTCCCGGGGAAGGCGACCCGAGGTGTGACTGGGCTGGCGCCTCTGGGTCTGGCTCGAGGGTTCCCGCTCCCTCGGTTGGGCATGCGTGGTAGGGTGTTGAGTCTGTCAGGTCTCTGGCCGGCCCGTGGATCGGGGGTGGCTGGGGCGGCCGGAGTCGGGGATGTCGTGTCTTGAGGGTGGTTGCCGGTTGGCGGGACGATGGAGAGGGCAACGCCGTGAGGCCGGTCTCACACGCGTCCCCCCCAGCTGAAAGGCGTGGAGAACTACCCATCCACTGGGGGGTTCTCTTCGCCGAAGCGGAAGAACCGGGACAGGCCGTCGGCGTTGGCATGATCCGTCCCGGGGCGATGTTCGACAGTGAAATCTATCCCTTGGAGAGAGATGGACCATCGTAGTAGCTTGGGGTTCTCCCCCCTCATCCGCATTAGCCACTGCAAGGGCTGGTGGTCCGTCTGTACTCGAAAATGGGTTCCGAACAAGTAGGGTCGCAGTTTCTTGAGGGCCCAGACTACGGCAAAGGCCTCTCGCTCTATAGTGCTCCAACGCTGCTCTCTCGGCAGCAGCCTTCGGCTGATGAAGGCTATGGGCTGATCAATGCCCTTGTCGTCAAACTGCGAGAGCACGGCCCCGATGCCATGTTCGGATGCGTCGGTCTGGACCACGAACTCTCGGGAGTAGTCGGGGGCCTTGAGTACGGGAGCGGTGCACATGGCGGTTTTCAAGGCGTCGAACGCCTGCTGGCACTGGGGGGTCCACTGCACCTTCTGCGGAAGCTTTTTGGAGGTCAACTCTGTGAGGGGCCCTGCGATACTACCATAATTTTTAAGGAACCTCCGGTAGTACCCCGTAAGGCCCAGGAAGGCCCGAACCTCTGTCTGCGTGGTGGGGGGCTCCCAGGACTTGATGGCATCGATCTTCGGCTGGAGAGGGGCGACCTGGCCGCTGCCCACCTGATGCCCCAGGTAGACCACGGAGCCTTGTCCGAGCTGGCATTTGCTGGCTTTCACTGTCAGGCCCGCTTGGCGCAGGGCCATTAGTACTTGTCGGAGGTGCTGGAGATGCTCGTGCCATTGAGAGCTGAATACGGCGATGTCGTCAAGGTACGCTGCGCTGAACTCCTCGAGTCCGGCCAGGACCTTGTTCACCAACCGCTGGAACGTGGCTGGGGCGTTTTTCATCCCGAACGGCATGACCCTGAAGCGGTAGTGGCCATCTGGCGTGGAGAAGGCAGAGCGCTCTTTCGCCCCTTCCGTGAGAGCGATCTGCCAGTACCCGCAGGTCAGGTCGAAAGTGCTGAGGAACTGGGCGGCCCCCAGGCGGTCGATGAGCTCGTCGGCTCGGGGAATAGGGTGAGCGTCTGCGCGGGTGACCGCATTGAGCCCCCGATAGTCTACACAGAATCTTAGTTTGGGGGCGACCCCTGGGGAGGCAGCCTTCGGGACCAGAACCACCGGGCTGGCCCAGGGGCTGTCGGAGGGCTCGATGACCCCTAGGTTGAGCATTTTCTGTACCTCGGTCTTGATGCAGGTGCGGACCCGGTCAGGCACCCGGTAGGCTCGGTGTCTCACAGGTGGGCAGTCGCCGGTGTCCACGTCGTGGACACACCAGTCGGTCACCCTTGGAATGAGGGAGAAAAGGTCTGCGAATTGTCCGAGCAGCTGGCGGCAGTCGTCGGCCTGCTGGGGAGTGAGGGTGTCCGACAGTTTCACACCCTCCACGGAACCGTCCAGTTCTTTTGTGCACAGGAGATCGGGCAGGGGTTCAGTGTCCTCTTCTGCCCCCTCATCGGTGGCCAGTAGCAAACTCAGTTCTGTCCTTACGAAGTGGGGCTTGAGACGGTTTACGTGGAGGACCCGGAGGGGGTTCCGTGGGGATTGTACGTCGACCAGATACGTGACCTGGCTCTTCCGTTCGACCACCTTGAATGGACCAGTCCATTTGTCTTGTAGGGCGCAGGGTCTCACCGGAGCCATGACCCAAACCTGCTGGCCCGGCTGGAACTCGACCAAGGTTGCGTTCTGGTCATACCAGCGCTTCATTTCTTCTTGGCTGGCCTCGAGGTTAGCCTCTGCAAGTTCCCTAAACTTCCTCGTCTGGTTGCGGAGCGCCAGGATGTAGCGGAACACATCTGGGGGTGTCCCCCGGGGGCTTGTCTCCCAGCCCTCTTTGACCAGGCTTAGGGGCCCTCGAACGGGATGTCCGTACAGCAGTTCGAAGGGGCTGAACCCCAGAGACTTTTGGGGAACCTCCCGGTACGCGAACAGGAGGCAAGGGAGGAGGACGTCCCACTTCCGGCGCAGGGGCTCTTCGAGGCCCAGGATCATTCCCTTCAGAGTTCGGTTGAAGCGCTCCACCAGGCCGTTGCCCTGGGGGTGGTAGGGGGTCGTGAATTTATACGTAACTCCGCACTGCTGCCACAGGGACTTCATGTAGCGGGATATAAAGTTCGTGCCGCGATCACTCACAACCTCGCGGGGAAATCCGACCCGGGAGAAGATCCCCATGAGAGCCCGGCCCACCACGGGAGCCGTCACGGTGCGGAGGGGGATGGCCTCGGGGTAGCGGGTGGCATGGTCCACCAGGACGAGGATGAATCTGTGGCCCTGGGCGGTCTTCGGATCCAGGGGTCCCACGATGTCGATGCCGACCCGCTCGAACGGGGTACTCACAACGGGGAACGGTTGTAAGGGAGCTTTGCGTTTTCCGCCACTCTTCCCACTGCCCTGGCACGTGAGGCAGGACTTGCAGTGTGTTTCTACATTCGCTCGCATCTTGGGCCAATAGAAGTGGGTCACCAATCACTGGTATGTCTTGTCTTGGCCTAAGTGTCCTGCCAAGGGTACATCGTGGGCCAGGCCCAGGAGGAGGCTCCGGAACCGCAGGGGTACCACCAGTACTCGTGCTGCGCCTAGCTCGGCTGACTTTTGCTCGCTGTAGAGGAGGCCATTGTCCCAATAAACCCAATGGGTCTGATCACCAGCGACCTGGGCTTCGGCTTGTTGTCTAAGTCCCTCGAGGGAGGGGCAAGTGGTCTGTTCCTGGCAGAACTCTTCGCGGGAGGGCCCCCCTTCGCAGTGCCACTGCGCCAACTCGGGCAGTTCTTCGGGTTCCATCGGGGCCTCTGGGGTGGAAAGTTCCGGTCCTTCCCCTCGGTTAGTGTCTCCTTCTTCCTCGGAAGGAGGGTTGTCTGCTTCTGGTAGGGGGTCCCTGTTCTCGGGGAAAGCGTTCGGTAAGAGGGCTTCACCGCCCTTGGAGGGGGCCACTCGTGCGGTCATGGAGCGCGTGGTGGCGCAGACCCATTCCGGTAGGCCCATCATCTCTAGGTGGGCCCTTTGTTCTACCTGCCCCCACGGGGAATTTTCCAGGTCGTTGCCCAGGAGGCAGTCTACGGGCTGCGAGTTCCGGACCGCTACCTTCAGTTCTCCGGAGACCCCTCCCCACTCGAAGGGCACCAGGGCCATCTGGCAGAGGCTCTCAGAATTGTCGGAGGATACGACCGGACAGAGGGCCCCGGCTAGGATCTGGTCTTCGGAAATTAGGCTGCGGTGGACCGCGGTGACACTCGCCCCGGTGTCGCGAAGGCCCTCGACTCGGTGGCCGTTGATAGTCACCTGCTGTCGGTATTTCTCTGTGTTGGCGGGCAAGGGTGTCCCGGGGACCATCTCTCGACCCCCAAGGGAGACCAGGGCCATGGCCGCCGGTTCCCATTCCTCGGAGTCTTCCATTTCTTCCCCCAGAGCCACGGAGGCCATCTGCCGGGTCGTGGGGTTGGTCGTTGTGGGTCGCTGATACTGGGGACACTGGGGGTCATTGGCGTAGTGTCCGGGCTGCTGGCAGCGGAAGCAGGTGATCCTAGCTCGTGGACCTGGCCGTCCTGGGGCTCCGGTGCTGGCTGGAGACTGGGCCGAACCCGCCGCTGATGGGCTGCTGGGGGGGCTGGTGGAGGACCCCCCGGCAAAGTCTCTTGGTCGGCCGTGGTTCCCTCCGCCCCTCTGGCGGGGGGGACCCTGACTGTGGCGGCCGTAGTCCCCCACGGGGCCCCGGGTGGCCCGGGTGTTCACCCAACGATCAGCCTCAGCAGCCAGCTTCCTAGGGTCGGTGAGTTTACTGTCTAGGAGATGCTGGCGCAGTTCTATAAAGCAATTGGCCGCTAAATGTTCCCAGGCGATCAGATCGAACAGTTCTTCGAAGGTGGAGACCTTGCTGCCCTTGATCCAACCGTCCAGAGCTCAGCTGTAAAAGTTCACGTATTCGACCCACGTGGTGCCCGGTATCTTTTTGCAATCTCGGAACCGTTGTCGGTACATTTCGGGGGTGAGTCCGTACCGGCCCACGAGGGCTTCCTTCATGTGGCTGTCGGAGTTCATGACCGCGGAGGGCAGATCGAGCAGAGTGTCCCTTCCTTCGCTTAAGAACCGGCCCCATAGGCCAGCCCCCCAATCCTTCTGCGGGACTCGGTGAGAGGTCATGGCGACTTCGTAGGCTTTAAACCACTGCTGGATATCATCGTTCTTATAATACTCCTTGACCACATCCTTGGGGATGTGAACTTTGGTTTCCCCGGCGGGAGCGGGCTGGGGATTCCCGGGCGGCTGTGACTTTTCGTGTCTAGCCCGCCACTCAATTTCCTTCAGGCCACGTTCATGTTCTAGCTGGAGTTTCTTTTCGTCGTGCTCCCTTTGGAGTCTCTTCTCTTCGAGTTCCCCTTGTAGCCGTAACTGCTCGACGGCTAACTTCTTCTCTGCCAGTTTTATCTCTCCCTCGATTTTTAGTTTTGCCAGTTCCAGTTCGTGGTTGCGGCTTCTCTCTCGGTCCGCTAGTTCCTCGGAGGACAGGTTCCCCTCTGGCCCGTTGTTTCTCGCCGGGGTGCTTGTTTGTTCATGGGTAGAGTCTCTTTCCGTTTGGGTCGGGGGCGCCCCCGTCTCGACCGAGGCTTTCAGTACCTTCTGGTAGTCTTCCTTTGTGCTCAGTCCGGTGGTAGCGATGCCAAGGTCTTTGCAAAACTGTTTTAGTTCTCTATGCGTGTAATAGTCCAATTGATCTTCTCGGAACGGTGAGCTTATTTCGGTACCTGTGGCACCCAGGGAGGTTTCTCCTTCCATTTCTGTTTGGTAGTGCGTCAGTCGTTTACTGCACGCTCTCCTTCGGTGTCGGCTCGGATCCCGTCGTCTGCCACCAAATGTTGGAAAGGCGTCTGCCGGAAGGGGGTTCGATACACGTCTTGCCCACCCCTTTGACCCACCTCTCCCAAGTATGCCGAACCAGGCGTGCACGTGGTGCCCGGTATCTTTTTGCAATCTCGGAACCGTTGTCGGTACATTTCGGGGGTGAGTCCGTACCGGCCCACGAGGGCTTCCTTCATGTGGCTGTCGGAGTTCATGACCGCGGAGGGCAGATCGAGCAGAGTGTCCCTTCCTTCGCTTAAGAACCGGCCCCATAGGCCAGCCCCCCAATCCTTCTGCGGGACTCGGTGAGAGGTCATGGCGACTTCGTAGGCTTTAAACCACTGCTGGATATCATCGTTCTTATAATACTCCTTGACCACATCCTTGGGGATGTGAACTTTGGTTTCCCCGGCGGGAGCGGGCTGGGGATTCCCGGGCGGCTGTGACTTTTCGTGTCTAGCCCGCCACTCAATTTCCTTCAGGCCACGTTCATGTTCTAGCTGGAGTTTCTTTTCGTCGTGCTCCCTTTGGAGTCTCTTCTCTTCGAGTTCCCCTTGTAGCCGTAACTGCTCGACGGCTAACTTCTTCTCTGCCAGTTTTATCTCTCCCTCGATTTTTAGTTTTGCCAGTTCCAGTTCGTGGTTGCGGCTTCTCTCTCGGTCCGCTAGTTCCTCGGAGGACAGGTTCCCCTCTGGCCCGTTGTTTCTCGCCGGGGTGCTTGTTTGTTCATGGGTAGAGTCTCTTTCCGTTTGGGTCGGGGGCGCCCCCGTCTCGACCCAGGCTTTCAGTACCTTCTGGTAGTCTTCCTTTGTGCTCAGTCCGGTGGTAGCGATGCCAAGTTCTTTGCAAAACTGTTTTAGTTCTCTATGCGTGTAATAGTCCAATTGATCTTCTCGGAACGGTGAGCTTATTTCGGTACCTGTGGCACCCAGGGAGGTTTCTCCTTCCATTTCTGTTTGGTAGTGCGTCAGTCGTTTACTGCACGCTCTCCTTCGGTGTCGGCTCGGATCCCGTCGTCTGCCACCAAATGTTGGAAAGGCGTCTGCCGGAAGGGGGTTCGATACACGTCTTGCCCACCCCTTTGACCCACCTCTCCCAAGTATGCCGAACCAGGCGCGCACACCCTGATCTGCACTGTAAACAGAGGGACACCACACGTATTCTTTGGAGGACGATAAGTTCTTTTATCGATGATTTCAGGGATCTTTATGACCCAAAGGCAAATAGTACAGCAGTGGCACAACGTACCACAAATCAGTCGTGGGGAATGGGGGTAGCGGGACAGTCTTTCAAGATAGTGTCTCTGCGAAATACCCTGCGGAAGCTCACAATCCTCGAGCTGGAGGGTGTCGTGTCTCTGGGCGATCTCTTATCGAGTCGTCCTCAAGGGGAGCGCCGCGAGTCTCTCAGCAGGCACCGGTGGTCGGAGTTCAGGAGCCGCGATTCCGTCCGCAGGGCTCAGATGGTTCAATAGCTGGGGGGCCGCGAGTCACTCAGCAGGCCTAGGTGGATCAGTGTTCGGGAGCCGCGACCTCGTCCGCAGGGCTCAGATGGTTCAATAGCAAGAGGCCGCGAGTCACTCAGCAGGCCCAGGTGACTTCAGCGCTCAGGAGCCGCGACAGCGTCAGCCGGCTCAGATGGTTCCAGGTCTTCTCTGTCCTTGTTCCTCCGGCACCCCTTGTTATACTCCGCTGGTTCTTTGAAGTCCGGAGTGCTCGCAGAGGGGGGACTGGGGTGACGGAGGGGGTTCGGCGGGATTTCCTGCCGCTCACTTCTTTGGTCTTTTCAGGTGGGTCTGGGAGGGACCCCAGACGCTCGGTAGGGGAGGCGCCTGCTCCCCAGGGGCCGGGTGGCCGATTGAGTCCTCCCGGGGAAGGCGACCCGAGGTGTGACTGGGCTGGCGCCTCTGGGTCTGGCTCGAGGGTTCCCGCTCCCTCGGTTGGGCATGCGTGGTAGGGTGTTGAGTCTGTCAGGTCTCTGGCCGGCCCGTGGATCGGGGGTGGCTGGGGCGGCCGGAGTCGGGGATGTCGTGTCTTGAGGGTGGTTGCCGGTTGGCGGGACGATGGAGAGGGCAACGCCGTGAGGCCGGTCTCACATATATAAACTATATTCCTTCATGATTTTCTCCGAGAACTTGTGGAAGGTGATCCAGAAGCCGAAATGAAAACACATTTTCTATAAGTGCACACTATCTTCCTCAGCCATGTGGGATCCAAAGGTGATATTCTGAGTCAAACATTTAGTTCCAACAGCAAAAGAAGCCTGTCAGTTTTTTGCTGAGTTTTATATACTGCGAACTTGACCCGAATCCAATCAGGTATCAGAGCGCTTTACATAGCACCAGTTACGTTACATTAGGACACACATTAATTCTTTGTCAGGCACGGGGAGATTAAGTGATTTGCCCGGAATCACAGGATGTTCAGTGTCATTACCGAGACTCAAACCAAGTTCCCCCGGTCCGAGGTTGAGCACCCTAGCCGTTAGGCCACTCCTCTCCCCCGGTTCCCTGATGTTCTACTGTAGCTTCCCATAGTGTTCTAATAAACAACTAGCACCCTAACATTCTGTATTTATAACAAATGTGTGACACACCAGAACACAATCTTGATGAGGTCATAGCTGTAAACCTTAAAGCATTGCCCTTTAGAATTGAATGAAATGTTCGGGTTGATTTTGGCAGAGAAATTATGGTTAGTGCTCTAGAAAGCTAAAATGAGTAAGTATTATCTATGAGTTCTCAAATATCTTCTTCATATATGTCAGTAAAACATATGTAGAAAGAAGCATGTGCTTCCTACATCAGCAGCAGTGTGTTCTTTTACTCCTTAATGATCAACCGCAGCTTCACCAGAGAGTTCGAATGAACAACCAGAGCACTAATATTTCGATTCTTTGACAAAAGTGTGGCACACCCGCAGGGCCGGAGTGGGAACCAAAACCGGCCCTGGCAAAGTGCTTGGCCGCCCCACCCCACCCCCCCCCAGGGGTTGGGGGTGCCGCCGAGCTCTTTGCCAGAGCCGGTTTTCAGCCGATGTTGTTACAGGGCTGATTTTGCAGCGATGCTGCAAAAATGGCCCTGTAACAAAAATGGCCCCCAGGGGCCCAAAGCCGGCCCCCACCCGTGCGGCCCACTGGGGGATTGCCCAGTGTCCGCTATGGCCAGTCCAGCCCTGCACACCCGAATGCCATCTTGATGGGATCAAAGCTGTAAGACTGAAAGAAATTTGCTACAGAGGTTACTGCAGTAAATGAGTAATATGAGGTCTTTCTTTTTGTTGCAGATTTGATGGTTAGTTCTCTAGAAAGCTAAGAAGAGAACACATATCCGAGTTCTCAAATATCTTCCTCATCCATTCAGCAAAACATTCTGCCCTGCCTATGACTTCACATGTTACATCACTCATACCATGTTAAATCACAAGGGATAAGAGAGAAAATAGAGACACAGAACTCACCAATCTGACTTGTCACTTCAGAGGCTGGCAAGGTATAATGAGCTGTATAAAGGACATAAAAGATATCTTTATTAACTGATCCCACCCGTTTGGCACTATATTGTAAAAGGAATAGATCTTCCTTAGTGATATCTCTGTTTAACCAACTCTTTGCACTTTGATGCAGAACATGTTATTCCTAAAACGAAACCTACAAGAGATGAGTATCTGGATAACTGCCTCAAGTTTCATTACTATGCACTCTCTTATGGAAGACGAATTATAGTTTCTACTTGACCTGTGTCCCTCTGTAAAGTAATTCACAAACATTATTACCCTGCAATTCCTAACTTGCCACCTCACGTAAACATTATTGGAACTCTGAGTACCTGATGCATAATCATGAATCAATCAATCAATCAATCACAGCATTTGTAAAGCGCACTACTTACCCGTAAGGGTCTCAAGGCGCTAAGGGATGGGGAAGCTGCTACTGTTCGAAAAGCCAGGTCTTGAGGAGTTTTCTGAAGGTCAGTAGGTCTTGGCTCTGCTGTAGGCGGATGGGGAGGGTGTTCCATGTCTTGGCAGCGAGGTGGGAGAATGATCTGCCACCGCTGCTAAACGTTTGCAACACAGGTCTGACTCAAGAAGCCTTCTTGTTCATCACAGGTTATTCTGAAGTGATAGCAATAATCCTACAAATTTAGAAAAGTTCATGTATTTCCAATCTCCATGAAACAACACTCTCAGCAGTGGCAGCTGGAGACAATTAAAAGTGATGGGACGAGCAAAACTTACTGGCAGACTGGCACTCAGAGAAACCAGCACTGCCTTTAGGCTCCGTGCCAAAGCTTTTAAAACTGTTTCATTATAAACAGTGTTTATAACGAGCCATGACTGAGAGCTCTGGAGCTGAGGGTGAAGGCAGTGCGAGTTTCTCACAATGCCTATTAGTGGGTGCCAACGGCCTAGTCAAGGAAAATTAAGCAAAACGCAGGCATGCAGTTAACAGTAACTAATTTGCTGTCATGCATCGCAATAATGTTTTGAAGTTAAAATGTTTAACATATTTAAATATAAATATAAAAGTTAAATATTTAAAAGAAAAACTAAATCTTCACTTACCCACTGGTTGCCCGTTCTCCTGTCCTGGTGTTCTTCTCCTGTCATCCGAGACCGGGGCCCCATTCAACTTCCCTAACTTATCCACATGCTGCTTTCATGCTATTAACCAGCATGAGAGAAGCAGCAGGATTGGTTGGAGTGGGCTGGCTCTGCGCTCATTTAGGCACTGGGGTCCTGTGCCTCCTCTCTACCCAGCTGTCTAAGAGAGCTCGGGTAAGAGAGGTTTAAAGTGTGCATGTGAGGCTGGCTGTCGCAAGACAGCTGGTCAAGGTGACATGCACACTTTAAACTGCTGTAGCCAGCCCCACCACTCCTCACTGCGGCCATGGCCCTGACAACCCAGCCCGCCCTCACTCTCAGCTCCGGCTGGCAGAGGAAAAAATAAAACGGTAGTAAAGTCATTTTATTTTTCACGTTTTTTGCGCCGGCGGCCGCCGGCAGTCGCCGGCAGCCGGGGGACGATGCTCCTCTGCCCTAATGGAGAAACCACGCTGACCATCAGAAAGCAACACTTGCGTATAATGTAATATGCTATATCCCCACAGCTAGGTCCTGGCTGCAGCAACACAGTCCCATGATTGCCAGCAAAGATTCCTTGAAAATATATTTTATGTAGTGTGTTATCCAAACATGCAACCCATATCCAGACAGCGCAGACACTCTGCAAGTATCACCAATCATGCTCATAGTTTCACACACAAACAATATCAAAATATATTTGCTGTGATGCGAGGGAATGAGGAGTTTTATATGGAGCTTCAGCTTTTTGTTTTGGTAAATTGGAGAGGATAGAACAGAAAAACACAGCTGTTATTACAATATTCAAATGGACTCATTTTATCAACAAAAGAGGGTAACAATCTGAGGAAATTCAGCAGGGATTAAATACTGTGATCTGCAGAGTACACACAGATTGCTGAAGCAAGGTGTGCTGCTGAGAAATCTTACAGGGCTTGGAAGTTGGAGATATCTTGGTTATTAAGCAGATGTACTATTTTGCAAGATGTGAACCTGCCACCGCTGTATTAGACAACAGATGCACACACTCACATATCTCTGTAGTAGGAGCATTCGCAAGACAATTATCCTAGTGAAACAGGAACAACTGGAACTTTTGACCTGAAGTTTCACACGGATCACCACAGCAGGGCTTAACCTACTAAGCTGTACTAGTTTGAACGGAATCTCTTATGGGATGTTTCCACAAATTATGTCACTAGCACTCAATTAAGAATATTTGAAGATTTTAAATTGCTCACAGAGACGTACATATTTGTATAGGTTTGAAGAGCTTCATTTCACCCCATTAGATGCAGTTGCTTATATAATTGCTTCAGGTGTTGTGGGAGTCCGAACCCCAATAATTTACTGAACCCCAATATTTCGATCACACCAAAAGTTTCCTCTGGTAATTTGGCTCTAGAACCCTTGATATAGCGATAAGAGGTTCCACCCTCCACGACATCAGGCTAACAAATTAGCGGAATAAAACAAAAGTCCACGACATCAGGCCCAACAAATTAGCAGAATAAAACTAAATAGTGACTGGGACCACTCAAGAACTGAGTTCTACATCAACAAAAAGTTAAAAAGTTTTATTACAGAAATGTAACAATAGATATCACAGAACAATCCAGTACATGACATGAAGGCTCAGATACAGAGGGCAAAGTCAGAAATCATTCAATGGGTCTCTAAATGTCAGGTCCACAAAAAACTCTAACAGCATTTCTCGCATGGAATGAAAATCTGTCAATAATTGGACAGAGGTTCGTGAGGAAATATAAAAGTCCCCTTGCTCAACATAAACCAGGGGTTTCTCGATACATTTTATGCACACACACATGGCCGGCTTTAGAGATTGTGGCGCCCTGTGCGACAATCTTTGTTAGCGCCCCCCTCACCCCCCAAGCAAACATTATTTTTTGTGTTGAGTTGCATGGTTTCTCAACCGCATATTAAATATATACAGAATACATTTTATAGTATATAAAATGTATGCTCAAATACCATGTAAATTAAATAGGGTTTAGATGGGGAACAGATATTACGACAGGCTCTCAGGCTCCATGGCTGGATTTACAGGTCTTCTTGGGTTCCCAGCAGTAAGGTATGGCTGGCCTGCCCAGGCACTTCAAGGGTTGTCCGTCTGAGGAATTCATAGGTTTGCGTAAGGACAGACCAGGACAGTGAGGAGGGGACAATGAAGAGGAGAGACTGTATGGTCTCTTGTGTGCATACAGTGCGGGTTGCTGGGTCAGGTGTGCCTTCTCCTCTACCGCTGCTCGCTTGACCCAAGGGCAGGGCCACAGGAATTATGCGACAGGGGAAAGTCACATTAAGCGTCAGGGTTGACTAAATTATGCGGAAAGAAAAGGCAAATTGTGCAGCGTAACGCAGTGTATATTTTGTGATCATATAACTTCATTACTTTCTAGTTTTACACTTAACACTGTCTTGGCATAGGTTGCAGCTCATTAGTACTAGTTTATTGTATGTGGAAAGAAGGGTTCCCCTAGTTTCTTTTTGGTTCAAGAGGAGGGGAGAGAGCACATGTGAAAAAGAACAACCTCTTGTCTAACCTATTTTAATTGTCAATGAAAGTTATTCATACATTTGGTAATCCCCAGAGCCACAATACATTTCCAGGACAACTGACTCTTGAATCTATTTATTAGTTTTTATTTTTATGACAAAACATTCATATAATTTCATTTGACACATAGTTTATATACAAAAATAGATATTTCCATACAAATATTTTTCCAATTATATTGGGTGACAACAATTTATAAGAATAAGAAAAACACATAAAGACAAAATTTTTTTTTTAGTTCAGATAATTGAATTTGGAAAAACAATTAGAAAGAACTTTAAGAGAGAAACCCCATGTAAAGCATACCATCACACTGTCATTCTCACCTGTCACTCTACCCTTACATACTATCAAACATACCACAAAAAGGTTTCTTTTTGTAAAATAAAAGACCACATCTGGTATGAGATCCTATTTGAGTTATAATCCAAGGAATGGTAAGATTCTTGTGAACAACACAAAAGGATTTTGGTCAAAGCATTAACACATAGTTCTACTCTGGGTCTCCCAGATATGTGGTCGCTGGTCGATCTACGCACGTTTCGGAGACTATATGCTAATTTCACATCTCCTTCTTCAGGACCAATATATTTTTAAGAATTTCTTTGTAGTCTGTGCGGCGATAAGGAGGGGGTCTCTCTATATGTATTATACAGTGTAGAGTACTTTCTGGTTCAAAAGGAGCTGATCCGTTTTTCAACTTGCAGCATGATACCAAATGCTCATTAGTTTAGGCTCCTATCATAGACTTGTTTGTACAAATACTGATATCTTTTAATCTGTTAGATGTTTGGTTCTTCTTCTTTTGTTATTTTTCTTTATATATTATGCAGGTAGATAAAAGCCACGCTTTCTAGGGGGCTATCTAGATACCACCTAGATGGTTAAAGTACATAGTTCCACAGAGAGAAACAGAGATATAATTCTTCTTATCTTCTATAAGCTTTCTCAGTTAAGGCACTTCCGATGCTCGAAAATACATTCTCGTAATTTTCAAAATGCTGGTGCCATTGTCGTTCTTCACAGACCGGAAAAGGCCTTTTTCACATTAGTACTAGTTTAACCTCCAAATATAGCAACAACCAACAGAAAGGTGAACTGCTAACCTTTGTCAAGGCCCTTTCACTGCGCAGTAACAGGTGTCACTGTGTTTTTAGTAACTTTTGAACTGTTTGAGAAAGAAACACATTTTTTGTTGTTGAAATCCGCAGATGATGCAGCAGATGAAGGATTATGTGGCAAATGCAGCAAACCCATAATTATGCGGAAAATGCCTCGGTCCCACAATTGCATAATTCCAGTGGCCCTCCCCAAAGGTATGCTGGGATGTGACATGGCCGATCTGGGCTAAGCCATGTTGAGAAGTCAGAACCCATTCTGTTGTATACCCCAAAATGTTCGAGGTTACACCCACGAGGTTTCCTGAACCCTAAAAATGAATTGTGACCTTTTCAGAAGAGAGAGATACAGATAGGTGTCCCTCACCCCTCCTACCGTGTTATGCACATGTGAAGGAAGTAGATTAGGAGTTAAAGGTACATGTAACTGAGATTGCAGAGCCCCACCCTGAACCCTCGAATCGGTAATCACACAAATAGTGGTATTTTAGAATACATATGAGTGTATTATATGCATTGTGTGTATAAATCATATAAACAAGAATTATCATCAGAATTATACACATATCAGCACTCAAAAATAAAACATAGGTAAAAACTCGGTACACCCCAAACTTTGTTCATGTCATGATTCATCCCTAGTTTATTAGTGTATTTCCGTATTTTGTATTTAGCAGGGGTACAGCATATTGTACTATGTACTGCATAATGCTTACTGAATCATGTAATATGTAATCATCCCAAATTCCTTCATGCCAGCAGGCTCGAATTGCTATCCCGATTGTCAGCATCTCCCTAAGCAGCCAGTTACTCTGCTAGCCCCACCTCACTTGCTAGCGCCTTTAACATCCTTTTTCTGTGTTAAGGCTCATAGAGCAAGAACGGCGTCCTTGCCACTTAGATATTTTATTTGTTGCACAGGACAGAAGCCAAAGTCTCTTACTTTTTAGGAAGCAAACAAAAGTCGCTGTATTGTAGAAGTTACTCCCTCCAGCCTTGAACTCGCACAGCCCCTGCTCAAAGATAATTACCCTCTGTAAAATGATGCAGAGAACGGAAACATCATTATTAAACTTGGCAATGTAAAGCAGCAGTGAGGAAGTGAACAACCAGTGTTGACTGCTGTGCATCAGACATGATTTCATGAAATACGGACACTTTCATGGTGTCGATTAATATCAATCGTTACAGCTGAGAAATGACAGTAACTGGACGATTGCAACTCACAAATGTGTTTATTCCTACCTTTATTCGACCACACCGTGCTGACCTACCTTTATGCTGCAAAGAGCGGAGCTGGGCCTGGGCTCTCTGTGACAAAAATCCCGTGGAGAGCGCGCGCCAGTAATGTTAGCCGCCGGAAGTACATCTGTTGACTTTTCCAGGGCCCGCCCTGCGATGTAGTACAGGTCAACTAATCATAACACTTACAGCAACGCATGGGTGGGCAAAAGCGTGCCTTCTGATTTGTTAAACACGGTTTTCTCTCTTCCATTTCTACGAAGATTAACATCGTAGAAAAGAAAGAGGGACAACTGTTTAACAGTGCAGGCTTTTGGACGATGTGACTGCCACTGCTGACGCCGATTTAAGACACAGGTATAGCGCACCCTTGACCTTGGCACCCGGTGCGGTGGCACCGCTCGCACCGCCCAAAAGCCGGCCCTGCACACACAATTAGCAAAACTGCAGATTCAAAATAGCATGACTAGTGGTAGAACATACTGGATAAATCAGAAACAAGATTGTCATTTCAAAGCTTTATGGCACTAAGCCATTTCTAAGAATGATCAAGAATCTTCCACAGCAACTGCAATCTAGAGATGCAAAACACAACATGAAACATTCTCAAACTAAGACTGCATTGAAACTTCCAGTGGAAGTGTCTTCAAGAGGTTCAATAAGTTACATCAGGAACATGATGGAAAGTTTCATTCACAATATATCCTCTCTAAAGGAAATCATCAGTTATGTCACATTGTACTGTCCTCCGGGGTAACTGGGGAGAGAATATTCTCAGGGTGACATTGATTGGGAGGTGGAGAGAGTAGGAGCAGGGTGAACAAAAGACTAGAAACTGCATCCATTTGAATAAAATGGGGTCTTCACGAAAATGTGGTGTAACTAACCTACATTATTAATCATACTTCTAAAGATTAACATTACTAAGTGTGACATCATTAATTCATGAGTTACCTCTATATTCATCATAAAAATCATCAATACCCACATATTATTTACTATTCAAGATTGCACATGTGAAAAAAAAACTTGGAGCAACAGTTTCAGGATAATGTGGGAGCTCTGTGGATGCCAAAGCAGTGGGAACAGATGTGAGTGGTATAGGTCACAATTGACGAGCACCCTAGGACCCCTGTGAATTTTCCAGTATGGAGATATCCGTACATAATGCTAGGATGTATGGGGTACATTGTAAGTGTATTGTACATATCTCAGTACAGTGGCTTCTGTGCTTGTCTTTGGTCAGTATTGAAGTGAACTGCATGAGCCCTGGGATATCAGCACACGGCAAGGGTATTTTTGAACTCTCACATCCCATCCCCGAATGACTTGGGAAAGGCCCATTAAAGGGTGCACTTTTGATCAAACCCAATATATTTTGATTCTACAGGGATCAGAATTTTTTGGGTGTGATGAAGAGAGCCTAAATAGAATTGATGTCCTCAAAAATGGGTATGACATGCTGACTTTGGTGGGTATCACGCCAAAATCTGCATGTTTCATTGTTACTGGGCATTTTCCCCTGTAAAGTTTGGTAGATTTGATCTACAAAAGTTTATCTTGAGGAAAAATGTGGGGGTTCTGTGCTTTTCGCACAACACGTCATTTGGATATGTGTGGAATAAGGTGGAATACAATGTTACTGCACATACACCAATTTATCTGAGAATCGTAATCAAGGATTGAAGTAGTCTGCCTAGTATTGTGGATCCTTATCAGAGCTATGTGAAAATCGCATTTCTATGACATTATAAAGTTTGTCAAAATTGCATACTGAATTTATTTAAAGAAATAGCTGCATAGATGATTGTAGATCTATTGTAGCATTTCAAATTCACATTATACTTCAGTTAAAATCAAATCAAAAATAATGGTGCTAGCATAGGCGATACTGCACTTCCCAAAAGATAATAGGAACTATAACATAGTCCTACATTTATTTTTTTGGTGGGTTATGTTTCTAGATATTAATGCCACCCAAAATGTTGCCTTCTTTTCAGACTCACCCATTTTCACCGCCACCCTTGCGCTTCTACAGCCCCCTGGCAGAATTCATCAAGCTGTAACAGTCGATTCTCTATTCGAGAAAATCACATTGAGAAGAGATATAAGAGAACAAGCACTGACAAAGCCAATAGGTCTCGTCTTTGGAAAAGCATAGCCAAAAGAAAAGAAAGGCACAATGATGCGGCTGCATCATTTTGTCCAGCACTACAAATGGCCAACCACTGGGACTGCAACACTCTCCAACAGAAAATAATGGAAGCAGGGACTAAAAGTAAAACTTCTTAGGAAATAATGTTAAAATAAATAAATACATGTTTTTTGACTTCTTAAGTACATATATATTTACAACAGCAGCAGCACGAGTTTTATTTTATTCAGTTGTACCATATTGCGTGGTCTTATTATGTGAAGGGCAACATTTTTAAGAGAAATTGTCATCGCCTCTTAGTAATGAGGTCAAAGATCTTCCCCCTTTAGGTTTGTGACAAAACTAATCTGCGCTCATGTTCGGATACGTAATATGGCCCATTGGTGTGACGAACACATACTGTTGATGCACTATGCAATAATTAGTTTTAACATGTATTTGCAATCAGCGTTTAAATACTCACAGTGCTATTACGTGTCATCACTGGCTTTAGACCTTTTCCGACGTTTGGTTTTGACTTCCATGAACATGTTTATTTAAAACAAACCGCTACAGTATTTTTGCAATGTCTATTAAGGCGTTATAGGGGGTTGGGCTACATATACTCCCAGAGGTATGGCGACAATTTGATTGACAAAGGCTTCTGTGAAGCCGAAACGCGTCTCTTTTTTACCGCGAGGTTGAGTGGGACCCAGAGAATAAAGAAAGCAATATGCAAAACTTCCTCAAGTACGTGCCTTCTTCCTTGCAGGAGCGGGATGGTGTTTATATATATATATATATATATATATATATATATATATATATATATATATATTACCTACTGGCGGTCGCCAGTAGGTAGTTATAGTTAGGACCACGTTTCCATAGGAAATCCGCAACATTCTATTTTGAATAACTTTGGTGCCGGTCGACGAATCCTCGCGAATTTTTCAAAATGGGTGGGGCGCTACGCTCCGCTCCTACCCTGAAAGTCTCGGGGGGATTCGTCAAGCGGGGGCTGAGATAAAAGGGGGGTCCCAAAACGCGTTTTTCCCATGCATTTTTCCATAGGACCTTTAGACAGGGCTACAGCCCGAACGGCTGAACAGAATTTAATGAAATTTGGCAGAGAGGTAGTCCCCAGGTCAAGGAAGTGCCTTTTGTAGGTTTGGTGTAAATCTGTTCAGTAGATTCTGAGAAAATAGCCTTTAAATCAATATATATATCTGTGGCAGCTTACGGTGCGCTTACCGTGCGCTTACCGTACGCGTACGGTGGCGTATGCGAGCGCGATTCTGATTGGCTCTAAGTTCTTAGTAAACATTCGAATCGGTCGAAACCAGGAAGCGGCGGCCGCCATTTTCTCTCTCGCTTCCTGAGTTGGGCAGCAAAAACGAACCCCAAAAATGTGTAAAGAGGCAGTTTAATGAGATCCTAACCACCCAGCATTGATACAGGGGTCCCCAAACCACCCCCAAGCCCAAAAAAAAAAAAAATTTTTTTTTCGGAAAATCGCCGATTACGCTTACCGTACGCGCACGGTAAAAAATACTAAAAAAAAAAACAATTATCCACATTCTCCCCACCCCGTGTGCAAATGGTGCCCGAAGGGCACCATTTGTGCATGGCTTATTAGCGGTAGGAAGTTAACAAAGAATACATTTCACAAAGATGCGTAAAATATGTCCCCCATGTGCGCACGGTGCGCGAAGCGCATCGTGCGTACATGGCCCATCCCGCTTAACGTGGGCACGCGGTGCGCGCAGCGCACCGCGTGACCACTGTGCGTGCACGGCACTAACTGCGGAAAGTGGGCGCGCGGTGCGCGAAGCGCACCGCGTGCTCACTGTGCGCGCACGGTGCGCGAAGCGCGACCACTGTGCGTGCACGGCACTAACTGCGTAAAGTGGGCGCGCGGTGCGCGAAGCGCACCGTGCGCGCACGGAACGAACTGCGTTAACTGGGCGCGCACGCCACGAATGGCGTAAAGTAACTTAGCATTTAAAAAACCTTGCAAATTCACTGAAAAAACCACGCACGGAACGAACTGCGTTAACTGGGCGCGCACGCCACGAATGGCGTAAAGTAACTTAGCATTTAAAAAACCTTGCAAATTCACTGAAAAAACCATAGGTTTCACACATGTTATAGTTAGCTGGACATTTTACTGATAAAAAACCAATGAAATTCCCCCGTTATAGTTACTGTTATAGTTACTGAAGGCAACTCACGCGACCGCAATCTTCTGCTGATGACATATGTGTCTTTATGAAAAAAAAATATTTGTAATATATGTAAAGCTAAAATTTAATGGAAGAAGACATGGGCAAATAAGTGTCTAAATACAGTATTAGCATCAGCAGAGGATTGCGGTCGCGTGAGTTATAGTTGCCTTCAGTAACTATAACGGGGGAATTTCATTGGTTTTTTATCAGTAAAATGTCCAGCTAACTATAACATGTGTGAAACCTATGGTTTTTTCAGTGAATATATATATATATATATATATATATACATGTAATTAAATTCTGAAAACAAATATCTATTTAAATTAAAACTTACTATTTGTTTGTAAAATATTTTAACAACCAGTTAATTTTGTTTGTTAAATAATGTAAATTAATTCTATACATAACTTTCAGTAATTTTTGCTAATTAATAGATATAAACATTTTACTTTTATTTAGATGTAATTTTTTTAAATAAGTAAAATATTTAATTCAAAATTAAGTTAATAGTGTTGTAAATAGTTTTTTTTTGCTCTAAAGTTCAAATAAACATGTACAATTAATTTATAATAATATTTAACATAAAACATTTTTAGTTATTTTTTAACTTTAATAAACATTTTTACAATTTCCCTACAGTTTACCATAGGTTGAGCTCCACTCTGGTTGCGGAAATCTCTGCCCACATGTAAAATGTTACAACTTTACATTTGCATCCTATGCTCCACCCTAAAATCAGGGGTTGGAGACATTTAGGTCTCTACTTAGGCAGAGAACACCCAATGCACCTGCAGGAAACCACAGGGGCTAGTGCAGTGGGCCCCTCTCACACTGAACCCTGGCACCAATGCAGCTGCTGTACCATTGATAGCTACCTCACTGCCTGCCATCTACTTGGAAGAAATTAAGGATTTATGCAGTGGTGTTGCAGCGGAAGTACATCTGGGTCCAATAGCCAGAAGATCATTCTACCTCTCTCAGCAATCCCACGAACAATCATAGATACATTGTGGTTTCTTAACTATATATATCAAGGTGAGGGTGGCATGAGTCTTAGAGGTGAATTCTGCAAACACTTAATGGGCTTCTCTGGACACTGTATGCCCACGGCATTTCAGGGTGTTTTGTGATCATATGACTGCTACTTGCCTCAGTAATTATAGTTTGGTTTTGTCTGATTAAGTCTGATGAAGGGTGTTACCCAAAAACCGGTCCCAGGATGCTTGTTTCCGGTCAAGGAAGACCTGGCTTGGCAGTTCCGGCTGGACTGTTCCCATGGGGCACATGGTCAAGACTGATTTGCACATAGCTGGGTCTGAACTGAGGTGGCGAAGTGAGCTTAAGAACGAGGATGGATTCAACCCAGATCTGTGACTAGGGGTGAATGTCTGAATAGTTTCAGCGCTCCGTCCATGATCTCCTTGTGTTTGCTTTGTTCGCCCTAAGTTGGCAGGGTATGCCCAGACGTGGGTCCCTTGCTCACTTTGCCACTGGATTCAAGCTAGCCTGGCTGATGAAGGGTGCTACCAAGAAACCTGTCCCAGAATGCTTGTTTCCGGTTCAAGGAACACCAGGCTTGGCAGTTCGGGCTGGACTGTTCCCATGGGGCACAGGGTCAAGACTGATTTGCATATAGCTGGGTCTGAACCGAGGTGGCAAAGTGAGCTAAAGAACAATGAGAGATTCAAGCCAGATCTGTGACTGGGGGGTGAGTGTCTGAAAGGTTTCAGCGTTCCGTCCATCGTCTCCTTGTGTTTGCTTTGATTAGGTCTGATGTCATCACAATTAGGAGTTGTGTTGAGGGCCATGTTGTGCAGCATGGGGCGACCTTCAAGTGGCCATCTACCTTTAGTGTGAGCAGTTAGCTTCTGTCGACTCTTTGATGAAAAGACAGTAAAGGCACATTTAAGGTCTACAATCTTTCTATTATTAACCCCTTCGGTGCTCATGACGGAACGGTTCCGTCATGAGCGTCGGTTGAGCTGTGCTCATGACGGAACCGTTCCGTCATGACCACGCCCGCGCAAGAAACCGTCAGCACAGCGGCGGAATTCGCGCAGCATGGAAGGGGTTAATGTGCTGTATTCCCTGTGGGGCAGGCATGATGGTAGTGTGTTTGAGCCATGTGACTCCTTGTACAGTACTGTCTGAATGTCCTGCATCTTCAGATAGAAGGATGCAATATCTTCATGTCTTTCATCGTAAATACCTGGCTGTAGGACTGTTATCAAGGATGACTTAATCATGACATTACCCAGGATGGCACGTCAAAAAGGAAGAAATATGTACAAAGGCACAGAAAGTGTTCTTACCCTCCAAACTTTGGACCCCTAGGGGCCGTGACACTAATTCAGGGAGTGTGGAACTGAAGGAGAAAGTCAAAGAAATATATATAAAGGCATGGGGAAATGTAATAACTGCATTCACTGCAGCAATGTCATAATGGGCAAGCACATATCACATCGGTCCACAGGCAAACAGATTATGTTGAAGCACTCAGCCAATTGTAACACACAACGGGTGATATATGCCATCAGATGTCCATGTGGATTATGCTACATGGGCAAACCAGAGATGAAGGTAAAGATCGGAATGATGTAAGACAAGAGTTTGATAAGACTCAAGTACCCCAATTCATCTTTGTTTGTACATTGGAACACCAGGAAGCATACCATAGTACAGCTGTGCTTTACAATTCTAGAAAGAGTCACTGACAAACCAGGAACCAACACAACAAAACTATTATCTCAATGTGAGACACTCTGGATTAAATATCTGGACACCCTAGTACCGAAGGGTTTAAATGATAACCCGGGAATTATTCTGCTTTCTCTGGAGAACTCTGCAAAATTCACTTTACTGTAATTAGTTAACACGCTGATCATCAGTCCACAGTAAGAAACACATCTAGATAGTAATAACTCACAGACACAGTTACAACTAGTCCTTTTGATCAATTTATATGATTCATTCAACTACAGTCATCACCATAAAACATGATCAGGAGATCCATTATCTCTTTCAGGCTCATGACCAAATTCTTTTATCACCAAAAAGGATGAGAAAATATCTTCTAGAAAATCCATTTTTTGACATCTGATCATGCTTCAGTCTCAGCCCGTGCAGGCCATCTAGATATCAGAATAAATTGTCACACAGTTCAACGTAACTCATAGAGACTCATACATTATGATACAGTATGGACAGGCTTCGTGGACAGGCTGTAATCATTATGTGAACCTGTTCTGTATTATCATCATGTCCACCATTGTTTTTCCTTGCTTTGCTTTCTCTTGTGATCATATAATACTGTATTTTTCAAAAAATGTTTATAGACTTGTGATGATCAAAAATGTATACAGACAGGGCACCACTTGTACAGGCTTAAGAAGTGTCATGCTAATGTGAATTTCTGAGATGTAACAATCGTGTACACCTAAATATATGCTTTATATGCACACACAATCTATTTGGCATATTCAGAAGTTATGGATGGTTCATTTGTGTAAGATATTTAAATATGGACAATAATTAGGGAGAACACCACCTTGGGAATAACTACACGAGTAGTTCACAACCAATTGAAATTCTCAATTAGAGTTTTAACTGCACTCAGTCTTAATGATTTTCACTCAATGGGGGATATTGTCAAGAACGGGCGATAATTATCGTCAACCTAGGTTAACGCAATTTTACATAACGCCATCTATCGTGGGAAATTCACGCTGTGTTAACAGCGTATGCCCAACACACCGGCAACAGGCAATAGTTTCCCGATAATGCATCAAATGTCTGCATTAGAATTACCGGGACTCAGATAAAAAAGGAAACCTGAACGTGAAAAAAGTGGCGATGGGCCCAACAGCGATAAAAATATCAGCGCTAAGCAGCACTAGGCTTGCTATTCCCACATCAGGCGGGAAAAATCACCATAAAAGCTGCAAAAAAAACAACAACAAAGAAACAAAACCCAAACAACTGAGAAGCACCATGGAAGTTGGAGCAACTACAGAGGCCAACCAGGTGGGCATGTTGGTTGGCATATTGTATGTGATTTTGTTAAGTGTGCATTTCCACAGTTGTGAGTTGTATGGTTGTGGAGTTGAGGTGTGTGGTGTGTTGTGTGTTCCATTGGTACTTACCAATGAGCAGTGCATTTCCATAGGTGCCATCCTGAAAGTGCTGATTGATGATGGACTGTCGGAAGCTGTAGGAATCATGCACACTGCCTGGGAAGTTGGCAACGACATTGGTGAACAGTCCCTGGTGGTCCACTATTGCCTGCAAAATGATGGAATGTGTGTGCTTTCTGTTGTGGTAATTGTGTGCAGGTTCGGCAGGGGGCACAAGTAGGACATGTGTGCAGTCAATTGCCCCAACACGTGCGGGATGTCAGCTATGGCATAGAAGCCTTGCTTGGTCTCCATCTGTTCCTGCGCAGTGTAGGGGAAGCTAAAGTGCCGGGGTATCAAGCTGATGATGGCATCCAAGACAGGTGTGAGGAACTTTGATAGGGCTGGCTGTGAGACTCCTCAGACTCTGGCAGTTGTTGGTTGGAACGTGTCATAGGCCAACAAGTGCAGCACAGCCAGCAGCTTTGACTGCGGAGGGATGTTGGTTGTCCACTGTGTTGGTACCGTCAGCCTGTGGGCAATGTGGGTCAGGATGCGGAGGATGGTTGTCCTTTTGAGCCTGTAGTGGGCAATGACATCCTCTGGTGTTAAGTCTCTGAGGCTGGTGCGTTTTTGGAAGGTCCGCGGCCTCAGTGGTAGTCCGGGAGAGGTGGTCCTGGGGGTGGTGGCGGTGGGTGTTGTGGCCTCTTGGGTCTCCATGCTGCATGATTAGTAGCTCCATGGCATCTGTTGGTGTTCACATCAAGCTCTGGGCTGGGCTCCCTTTATATTGCATGTTTTTGTCCTACTTAAGACCAGAAAAAAGCAGATCTTAAGTCCCTGCTGCTAACGTGCCTTATCGCCTGTTTTTGGACCGCATCGCCGATCTGATTGGTCGTTGAGAATATTGAGAAGTAGTGTTATCCTGAGTTTTTCCATGGGCACGCCTACTCTGCATATGATTAGCGTTAGTTGTCGCTGTCAGCCTTGGCGATGTTTTTAGCAGCAGCTATCGCAGGTAAACTGACAATGTCGGCTGTTAGTACAGGCTTGTGAATAGGGCAATAAATCTATTGCCACTTTCTTGGCGGAAAAGTGCCGCTAAATCGGCGATGAGTCCTTGAGAATATGCCCTAATTAGCGGTTTTACATCCACCCCCCAAGTCTGTCAAGTTTCTAGTTTTGTTTCCCATAAGTCCCCTTTCACTTTCCACTGCTCGGGGCATGCACTCAAGCATGTTGCGCTACAAGGCACTGACGAATAAGTACAAGCCCATTCGGCGTCACATGGACTTTCTTTACGAATGCCCGACAAGATTTGTTCCGGTTTGGTGGCGATATTACATTAACGTGTGCATGCTAACAGGTGAGCTAAAATAAGACCGGAGTAAGCGTTACATTTTTAATCATTCTCTTGTATATCTTTAGTTAATTTTCGCTTTTTGTTGTAATTAGTTTGCTCTTAACACAGTTTGCGCCATCGTAATTCTTAAGATGGCGACTCTACACATGCCTCTGAATTACTGACGCCAACTTTTGGGCTTCCTGGTCGAATTTTGGGCTCTAGCACCCCTTCTAGATCTTAAATACTGACGGAGTAGAAGCAAGCACGAAGCCCTGTAAACTGACATTTTTTCATCTCGCTTATTTTAACACACTTCACTGACACCACCTTCATTGGGGAATGGTTCTTTTACCGGTGGTACACGTTGCATGCTGGGGCAGGTAGTCCATTAATATCACCTTCTCATGTACTGATTCCTCTACCAGAAACCTACCAAGCATGATGGGTTAGGCAATGTTTATGGAGCCTTTGTATCTATTTTCTCATTGATGAATAACTGCACACATAGCACATTCTTTTTCAAAGGATCCAGTTCCTACAGTGGCCTAGACCGACACTCTAATGTTTTACCATTTCACTCAGTTTGATACATGGGTGACTAGTACAATGCGCTAAATGATATACTTTCAACGAGTAAACATGTACCACTTTTTGATTGTAGTGACCCCTGACGAAGGGTGTGATACCCAAAATACATTGAGCCTGTTTGAACTGACACTGAGAAGCAAGAATTGTAACCCTCTCGCCGGTCTACACGACTGTGAAGTTAACATTTGGGAAAAGAATTTGATATCCATAAGAAACTGGATTAAAGAACTGATTGAGTGTAAGTTGAATTATTACATGTGGGCTGTTATGAAATTTTGATTCATTGAATTACCAGTAGTGCATGCAGTATCTAGAACAACAGATCTAGGTTTTTTTACTTTTAATTGGCATTGGGCTTAGATGGAGCCCTTTCCATGGCATGCTCATGAATATTGTTTACCTTTTTTTTTATGGTTACTTACAACTGAGTTACATATTATTTGATCTGAACGCAGATAAAATGGAGTGCATTACAACCACGTCTACAGGTAGTGTGTTTGACCCATGTGACTCCTTGTACAGTACCATCTGAATGTCCTGCCACTTCGATAGATGGATGCAATATCTTCATGCGTTTCATTGCAAATACCCGGATGCAGGACTGTTATCAAGAATGACTTAAGCATTAAATTTCCCAGGACGGCACGTCAAAAATGAAGTAATATGTACAACGGCAAAGAAAAGTGTTCTTAACCTGAGAACCTTGGACCCCTGGAGATCTATGACACTAATTCAGGGAGTGTGCTACTGTTTTGAAAATTAAATAATATTAGCAGATTAATAAAGCTTATATGTTAGATGTGTCAGCCTTAGGATGGATTTCCTTCAAGCTTTTTGCCTTTGTTCTCCATTTTTTTCCAGATCTTTTGTTGTTGGCTTTAGGACTTTGTGTACTTTACCAATGCTAACCAGTGCTAAAGTGTGTGTGATATCTCCTTTAAGCCTCACTCCCAATTAGGACATTTAATTCACTTGTAAGTCTCTAGTAAAGTGGACCTACATGTACATAGGACCTGGAAATTAAATGCTACTAGTGGGCCTACACACCACTCCTTGTGCCACCCTGTTAAGTAGCCTTTTAAAAGTGTCTCAGATCTGCCATTGCAGCCTGTATGTGCAGCTTTAACTACCATTTTGACCTGGCAAAATAAACCTTTTGCCAGGCCCAAAACTTCCTTTTTAATACAGGTAAGTCACCCCTAGGGTAGGCATTAAACATTCCTTAGGGCAGTGTGAAGTGTATTTAAAAAGTTGGACATGTACTTTTAACTTTTACATGTCCTGGTAGTGAAAAACTCTTACATTTATTTTTCACTACTGTAAGGCCTAACTCTCTAAGAGTATAACATTGAGTTAACATATTTCATTTATTAAGTGATACATTTTAATTGGGAGCAGGTGGGCGTCTCAAGTTTGGTGTCCACAGAATTGTAATTTTAAACCTGTTTAATGGTAAAGTCAAATTTTAAGTCACAACTGTGAAAATGACACTTTTTGAAAGGTGACATTTTTCTTGCCCCAACCATTTGGTGCCTGCAGACTTATACTGGGTGACAAGGCTAAGTGTAGCTGGCAGTTGGTCTTTGTGCATTCCTCTCAGACAGTGAGATGAAGGTAGAGTACATGTTGGCAGGATGGAATATCTCTGACTTGATAGGGGGGAGGAGTTGATACTTACCACACTTGTACATCACAACGAGTTTCACACTAGTCTTTTTTGCCCCAGACAAGTTGGGGCTAGGGCAGGGATGATGAAAATTCCAAACACTTCTGATGGTGGAACACACTTGAAACCTCTCCTACTATTTTTCAAAGCTGGCACCAAGTATAAATATTGGACCCTCATACCTAACTCTTGAGTACACCTCTGGAGCTGTGGAAGACTTAGTAGGACTTGCTTTGATCAAGGACTGTTATTCCACTGCCATGCTGCTTGAATGAGAAGGGCAGACCTGCATCTTGAACCCACGATCAATATGGTGACTCCAAGGGCTAGGTAGTTGGCCTCCTGATCAGAGCCTCATGGACAGAAAGGGCTCCAACCACCTTCAACCCTGCACCTGGACTCTGCCTCC
The DNA here is from genome assembly GCF_964204655.1 of Triturus cristatus. Taxonomy (NCBI): domain Eukaryota; kingdom Metazoa; phylum Chordata; class Amphibia; order Caudata; family Salamandridae; genus Triturus; species Triturus cristatus. The sequence continues at coordinate 1,043,954,814 of NC_140593.1, read as the reverse complement.
TGTGAGTCCTTCCCCCCAGGCGGTGCCATCCCAGTCCTGGACCCTTTGAAGTGGGCCTCAAGGTGCTCTGCAGGCCAGCTGTGGTTTCTATTGGACTGACACGAAGCGATGCAAAGTCCCACAGGGCCTCGCCCCACAGCTGCAGGCCTCATCACAATTGACACCAAGCAATGCAAACCCTCGTCGCACAGCTGCCAGCTTCATCAGAACCGACGCAGTGTGATGCAAAGCCCCGCCAAGCTTCAGTGTACAGCTCACCGGAGCAGGGGCAAAGCAACACAAAGCCCCAGAAAGCCTCCCCGCATAGCTTTACTGGAACCGACTCCTGACACGGCAAATTCTCACAAATTATCGGGCACAGACCGCACAGCAAAGACATAAGGTACCTTGTTCAGCTGGCTTAACTTGGTCCCTGTTTCTGGCCCGTGCTCCATAGTGGTCGGCCTGAATGTGGGACTTCGTCCCAGTCCTGTGGGATCAGATAACCACAGTTTGCGCTTTTTAAGCACTGCTTTTACTTAAATCTTTAAAAGTGCATATCTCTGGTTTTACTAGTTGGATTTTTATTGATTAGATCTCAAATAATTTATTACATTTTACTCTGTTTTTCTAAATTGGTGTGGGATTTTTGTTGTGTTGTTTCACTTTATTATTTCATGAAGTACTGCATAAATACTTTACACATTGCCTCTAAGTTAAGTCTGATTGTTTTTGCGCCAAACTACCAGATGGTTAAGCACAGGTAAATTTGTGGTTTGCTTTTAGGTCACCCGTACAAGAATTGCGGTTGCTACTTGAGTAGGGTGCCACCCTCTCAACCAGTAACCCAATTTCTCACAATATATATATGTATAAAATTAAGCAATGGTTTGCGCCGACAATAAGAGAGCATGCACTAAGAGCAAAAAGGACTCAGTGATATGCTAAAAACTAGCATATTGTTTCCTCTTTAATAAATAAAACAACATTTTGATCATTCCTTTATTAAAATTGAAATTTCGATTTTTGCATTTTTTTGTTTTTGAATTAAATAAAATATTTTAGCATTTGTGTACTTGTTTAATGTATAACTTTTTCGGTATGTTTCTGTGATGTTTTGCGGTTCTAGTCGTAGAAACTGCTTAGGCGGCTTTTCTCGGCTTTCAGCAGTGATTCAGTGTAGGTCCACCAAAGTCAGAAGGTTAAGAAGCACTGTCATAGAGTATTCTCAGCCTTATGTATCTTTAGTTATTACTTTAAACATTAGATTGGACAGTTTTCTGAATGCCAAGTTATGTATTGTAAATCACCACAAAGGTGAGTGGGTAGACCCTAATGCCAAAAACCCTCTCTTGACAGCTTTGATTTTCTATGGGGAACAGTGATAAAGCTAGGTTCAAGTGCAATATTGACTTGCCATTCTGACTTGCAGACTGAAGGACACGAACTACCTCTAATCTCGCGTGAGTAAAGCAGTGACTTAGTATTGGATTTGTCACAATAGCTACAGGTAAAGAAACATATCACAATCATATAATTCTTGAATGTTTATAGCAGATCCTGGTGATGTATTTGCTCGCGTACAATCCAAGTAGACACATCGAGCTGTTAATCATGCGGTATTAGCCTGTTGCAAAAATCAGTTGCCTGTGTGCTGCCTCATTTAATGAAGTAGCTGCAACTGCCTGCATGTATCCTCCTGCATTTGTGTATGCATACCCTGGTCTCCATTTCCAGGAATTGGGTTTTCAAGGGCGTCAACTGCCTTGGTGGCTGGGTGTGGTGACATATCTAATTGTTAAACTGTGCTTCTTGCACGTACAATGTCCTACAGGTGTTTCATGTGGTTGGGGTACTTTATTTTAAGGCTGAGTTTCTTTGCTAGCTTCAAGGCTTTTGCGGTGTCATGTATAGCCTCATTTGTTATTTGGTTTTTGATTTTCTGTGTCTCAAGCTTAGTAGAATTTTTGTAGGATTGTGTTTTGTTTTGAATCCATAACATTAAATATGTATGTGTTTGTTGTATTTGCTGCATGTGCTCTTGTTAATCGCATGTGGGTTGTTACTGTTGTGATGGGTTGGTAGTTGATTTACATGTTGTGTTTTCCCCTAGTGAATTAACTTTATGCTACTTCTGCTGTACCTGGGAGGTCTGGGAAGGGGCCAAAAGGTCAGAAGCGACCGCCATCTCCAGCACGGTCATCGGGCAGCAGTACGGACAAGCAGCAGTGAGGACATTGACGAGGGCCAGAGGACGGTGCCTGTAGCCAGGACAGCAGTGGGGAATGGGTCTGAATCTGGCAAGGAGAAAGGAAACAATGCAGACAATGGTGATACGTAAGGGAAAAGTGGCGCGGCAGCATGGGCTCAATGGGGTGATGTGGCACTGCCAGGGGGTGGGACATCCATAAGGGGAATAGTGAACTTTGGCATGCAAGTATGGGTGATAAACTCCGCATCACAGGGGCAGCTATGCCACACGGGCACCGTGGGGCGGGATACAGTATGGCGTGCCATGCCACACGGGGCAGGGTTTTGGCCAGGAGGTTCAAGGGCATGGGGTTAGACCATGCCTCCTTTTCCAGCAGTACCATGGTGGCAGTGGCCCAGGATATGGGGCACCATGATCCAGGCTACCTCCCATTCGGCTGTCAGGGCATGGGCCCCTGGCAGGGGCAGACCTAGACTGGGGAACCCTCGAAGCAGGCTCAAAGAAAGGATAGCAAAGGTAAAGAGGGGGATACCCCGGCGGGCGAGAGAGAGGTAATCAGCAACGCGGGGTACAAACAGCTGGGAAGGCCAACAATGAGGAGACCTCTACAAGGATCAGAGAGCCAGCTCTGCCCAGGGATACTGACCCAGAATAGGTCTGGATTGGAGAGGGCCATTGGGGTGCAGAAGGATAACCCGCCAGTGAATACATCTGACCTTCCCTGGGGGACCCTCCCATTCTGGCATGGGAAACAGGCCTGGCCAGGCTCATCCTGCTGGCGGTGAAAAAAGGAATTTGGTGCAAAGGATTTATAGACCTATTCTTTTTATTGGAAGTGCATGAGAGGGGGTTGGATCTGACAGTGCAGGACAGAAAGAACGAGGACAGGAGGGATAGGTGCAAGCCAAGAGTAGAGGAGACTATTGAGAACTGGTTTTGGGCCTTCAGGACCCTGGCATGTATCTTTGTGGAAGAATTCCCTAAAAGTGCAGTAGTGCTCTTCTTGCATGAGCAGAAGGTACATAAGGCCCAACAGAAGTATCATGGGGATGCTTGGCTCTGGTATGACAAGGGATTTAGGGAAAAAATGCAGACCTGGCCTGTGATAGACTGGGACTGCCAGGACGTGGAAGGATTTACGAGTCACATTGTCGTGGCCAGGGAATGAGTGGGCACATGAGAGTTAACATTCCATTCATTAGGGCAAAAAGAGAGACAGGAGGGGATTCGTCAAGGCAGCAAATTGAAGCCATTCTTCTGGGGGAAGCCAGGAAGAGGGTGCAACATGTTCTGCTGGAAGGATGATAAGGACAAATGCAAGTGGGGACAGGCCTGAAAAGTCAAACATGCGGCAGACCACACCGCGCAATTGATTGCAGGAAGGTCAAAGAGACAGCGGATAGCAAAGGCACCACAAGCAGGAAGTAGTGGCAGGACGCCGATAGCAAACAGAGTCCGATCACCCCTCTTCCCACACCCATAAAGTTGCAGGATTGATACGGCTATCAAGCAATTGCCCAAAGCACACAGAGAGGCAGCCGCTTGCACATGGTTTCACTAGGAACTTCACCATTCCATATCAGGGCCCTAGCGTACAGCACCTTAGTCAGAACCTGAGGTCTGTCCAAATGAACCTGGTGGTCACTAGGTAGAAGACAGACCAGGAAGTCAGTTTAGGCAGGGTCACAGGACTCTTCCCCAAACCACTGCTCGATAACTTCATAGTCTCCCCACTTGGCTTGGTGCCACAGAAGGAGGAAGGACAGTATAGGCTGATTCGCCACTTGTCACCCCCTCCCCCACTCCCGGATGAATCTGTAAAGGATTGGCCAGACCAAGAGAGCTGCTCGGTGTCATATGCGACCCTGGATGAAGCCATTGATATGATAAAAGCCAGAGGTAAAGGGGCGCTTTTAATGAAGTCAGACATCAAGTCAGCCTTCCACCTTCTACCAGTGCATTCAGACAGCTACCACCTGCTGGGAATTTACCTCGAGGGCACTTATTATTATGACAAGTTCCTCCCCATGGGTTTTGTGATCTTGTGTGCTTACTTTGAAATTTTCCACAGTTTCTTCCAATGTCAGTTGGGGGTTTGTCAGCCGGCAGGGGCGTGGGTACAGTACCTGGATGATTTCCCCTTCATTGGCACCCCAGGCACCACCTAGTGCAAAGACCTCCTGGGACACTTCGTGGCACTAGCCAGGGAATTGGGGGTTCCACTGGCACATGAAAAAACAGAGGGCCTTGTCACTCAGCTATCCTTTCTGAGGATCGAGTTAGACACAGAGGAAGGCATAAGTAGGTTGCCTAAAGCCAAGGTAGAAGAACTCAAGAGGCTGATCCATCGACTGCTCTCGCGGCACAAGGCCACGCCAGGTGAAATACAACAACTGCTAGGCACACTGAATTTCGCAAGCTGTGTGATCCAATGTTGTTCATACATTGGGCCCTCTCAAGGGGAATGTTTAAGGCATGGGCACAAACACACATTAATTTGGTGTCCTATTACGTGTAGCTCGCAACAGGGAATCGTCCGGCAGGTACTTTCTACTGCACAGCAGCCTTGAAAGGGAGGATGGGGGGGGCTGCAATCAAAACGTAAGAACAGGAGTCGCCCCATTGATTTTGACATACTGCAAGGGCTGCTCAAAGGATTGCATCGTGTATGCAGGCGGGAACAGGAAGTCACACTCTTTAAGACAGCATTTATGCTTGAGTTCTTCAGAACCTACAGCGTTAGCGAGTTAGTTGCCCCCTTGAAGTACAATCCATGAGCAGCGTGCTTAAGAGTGTAGGATGTATGTATGGGCAAGGGACACATGACAATATGCCTGTGCCATTCCAAGATGGATCAGGAAGCCAAGGGCAAGTACACATGCTTAGATTGCCTGGAGGACAGCAAGTGCTGCCCGGTATGCCTCATGAGGGGATACCTGAAGGGAGAAGAGCCAGATAGGTGACCAATCTTTAGGCAGACTTTCTTAGCTGCTTTCAGTTTAACGTGATCCTCAGGCTGGCACTGAGCAGGTCAGGCCTCCACCATAAGGAATTAGGGTCACACTCTTTCCCCATAGGTGCAGCAAGGACAGGATTAGCAGGGAACACATAATAGGGGCAGGACTTGGGCCTCGGGCACTTTCAGGGGATACATTCTGCCCACAACAAGCTAAGCCGTATTTTTCTTACAACAGGCCCTCTGGGACATGGGCGTAGAGTGTGGATTCTGGGACATTCTTGCATTGTGAGGACCCAGCGGTGGGCATCAGCACAGAAGAGCTACAAGGGGCTCTGTGTTAAATGTGAGTCTAGCCACTCACCTGAAAACCAGGTCCGTCTGCGGGAACAATGCTTGTTCCACAACCCTCCCTGAACACCTCTCAGTGCTGCTGACCAAAACAGAAGCCCTGGCAGGTGCCCAAAGAGGCAAGGGGGTTTGGGAGGAGATACAAAGAAGAAAAGAGACTGCTACGTTTTTGCGCTTCTCCAAGAAGTGGGTGTACCGTCTGGACCAGCCAGGTTCTGTAAAGTTGACACGGCAAACCACCTATGTGTATCCTAAAACATACAAAGAATATATATACATGAGCATAGAAAACCCTCACTACCCAGAGTTAAAAGCAACACTACACCATAATATTTTTACATTCAAATTACCTTTTCTTGGTGTTAGGTTACTTTGCATAAGTTGTCTCTCATAAACATTAAAGGCATGGAACTTTAGTTTTTCTATAAACATAAACACGGATTGTATTAGACCTTGTATTCTGTTTTATGCAAATTCACTTAGAATATTTGTTATCTCAAAACATTATTATCTCACCTTATTGTGCATTACAATGTCTCTTCAAAAACAACCACATGACACCTTGCTCAACTGTGCTTAAGGTCCCCAAACTCTGGGAAAATCAAAATTCAAATAAAGTCTGATGTGCTTTTAAATGCTCTCAATAGGGCCCAATAGCACCCAACATGAGATGCGTCAAAATATAAAACAATTCTCATTACACAATATTGCGTTGGCCACACGCTGCCAAATACGCGTGCACACAACTTGTTGGTGTTTTAAAAGTTCCAGGAATACTGATTACTTTTTAACAGCTCAAAGCGCGAACAACAAGTACCTGCTAAAAAATTCAGCATCATAATAATTTTTGCAATTTCGAACAAACAAATCAACTAGGGACAAATTACCCAAAGATCTATGAGTTAAAACACATAAGCTTTTCAAGTTCTTTCCGACATGACAAATAAAGCAAATGAATTTGCGTGACAAGATCACTTAGCTCTTTCACGCGATGTCAGATTTGCCCTGCACACGTGATCTGGTTTTCTGGAAGGTCCTACACTCCGTCTGAGCCGGCTCGAAGACGGAGAGCTTTTCCTGAAGACGTGGTCACGTGATGTTGACACGGCGAGGCTCTAATCCTTGATGATGCTCTCCTTGATGATGCGCAGAGAGGAATCCTTCTTTGATGGGAAAACAGAAAGCCAAGCAATGAGTGACAGAAACCCTGGCCTATTTATAGTCAGGATCTTGGGCGTCGCCGGGTGTGTCCTCTGTTCTCAACTGCCAAGAGCAGCCCTCATTTTAATACAGGTGTCCGTGTGTGTGCTCATGTTCACAACTGCCAAGAGAAGCCCTCATTTTAATACAGGTGTCACTGCTTAATAAACACAACAAGCATTGATACATACACTTCAACAAACATTGGCAAAGGATTCCTATAGACAATAAGCATTGGCCAAAACAAATAGAAAACTAAAACATAACAAAAGACACAGGTTTCAATTAAGGCAATTTTTGTTGGAGTATTGCAATATGATTAAGTTTTCCACCATACGGGTGTTTGCAAATAACGCAGGATAAACAATGATTTGTGTGACGGGAATTCCTGACAGTCCTCCCTCTCAAAAGTCCTGATAGAGGTCGTGGTTTAGAGGGATTTTGTTGATGGAATTGTCGTACTAACCGAGGAGCATGGACAGAAGAGGAGGGTTCCCATGAATTGTCCTCCGCACTGTAACCCTTCCATGCTAGTAGATAATGCAACACTCCCCTGATTATTTTAGCATCCAAAACCCTAGCCACCTCAAACTCCCATTCTCCATGAACTTTTACTGGTGGCGGTGGTGGCCCTGTTCTAGTTGTAGGAGAGTATGGTTGAAGTAGAGAAACATGAAACACCGGATAAATCTGGTAATCTGATGGGAGATCTAATCTTACAGTCACAGGATTGATCGTTTTGGTGATGGTAAATGGTCCTAGAAACCTTGGGTTTAATTTACGGGAACCGTCGATGTTCAGATTTTTGGTTGACAACCATACTTGATCCCCAACTGAGTATTGCGGAGATGGTAGTCTATGTTTATCTGCTTGTGTTTTAACTTGTTTTTGGTATGACTCTAAGTGTTTCTTAACCTGAGTTTGGATTTGTGCTAAGTGACGATGATGTTCATGTACTGCCGGGACTTGAGCAGCGCTAGATGACTGCAAAGTGGGGAGCATTCTAGGATGGTAACCAAAAACACAGTAAAAGGGCGAAACCCCGGTGGCAGAATGGGCTGAATTATTGTATACAAATTCCGCCAAGGGTAAAGCCTTATCCCATTCAGTGGTCATGGTAGCAAGAACACATCGCAATGTTTGTTCAAGGGTCTGATTAAGGCGTTCAGTTTGACCATCCTTCTGAGGATGCTAGGCAGAGGATAGACAAACTTCAATTTTCATTGAGGAGCAAAAATTTGGTCAAAACCTAGACACAAACTGTGGGTCTCTATCGGACACAATGGGTGTTGGTAAACCATGTAATTTTACCACATGTTGTATAAACAGGTCTGTTAACTCCTTTGCTGACGGCATGTGTGTTAAGGGAACAAAGTGTGCCATTTTGGTTAAATAATCTATTATCACCCATATGATGGAGAAACCATTGGATGTAGGCAAACCGGTAATGAAATCCATACTTATCGTATGCCAGGCTGCAGGTGGGATAGGCATAGGTTGTAATAGCCCAGCAGGAGCAACATGAAGGGATTTGGATTGTAGACAGGTTGGACAGGTTTTGACGTAATTTTCCACATCAGATGACAATGTGGGCCACCAGAAATCTCTTTGACACAATTCCACTGTTTTCTTAACTCCTGGATGACCAGCCAGTGTGGTGTCATGATACCAATGCAAAACAGTATCACGCAACTCTTGTGTGGGAACATATAACCGATTATCATGATACCAAAATTCGCCTTCTTTTACTGCATTGGGGGGTATGGACTCTTTTCTCTGTGCTACCAGGACCTTTTCTAAGAAATCTTTGGGAGCACATAAGGCGACGATTCTATGCTCTGGGATAATAGAAGTAGGTGTGTCACTGCCCTTGTCTGGTGCTGGGAAATGCAACCGAGACAGTGTGTCAGCTTTCTGCTGTTCTTTCCCAGGTCTCTATGTGATTACGAAATCGAATTCGTTAAAAAACAAAAGCCAACGCAGTTGTCGTGGGGTTAGTGCCTTGACATTCTGGTAAAATTGCAAATTACGGTGGTCAGAGTAAATGGTAATTGTGTGACGGGCGCCTAACAAATGGTGTCGCCACTCCTGAAAGGCGAGTTTAATGGCTAGGAGTTCTCGCTCAGCCACCGTATAATTTTGCTCAGCAGGTAGAAGCTTCTTTGAAAAATAAGCTACTGGATGTAACTGCCCAGATGTAGGATCTCTCTGGGACAAAATACCACCCACAGCAACCTGAGAAGCATCGGCTTCTAAGTAAAAGGCTTGTGAAGAATCTGGGTGGTGTAATAGTGGGGCTTCGGTAAAGGCTCGCTTGAGTTTCTGGAAAGCTTCTTCTGCTGCTGGGGTCCAATGAAATGTGACTCCCTTATTGAGAAGCTGAGTAATGGGTGCGACAACAGAAGAGAACTGAGGAATAAATCACCGATAAAAATTGGCGAAATCCAGAAACCTCTGAATATCTTTTACGAATCCTGACGTTTCCCATTTCAAGATAGCCTGAACCTTGGAATCATCCATAGCTATTCCTTTAGGAGAAATTACGTAACCCAAAAACTCAATGCGGGTAGCATGAAAAACGCATTTCTCCAACTTAACAAAAAGCTGATGCTCTCTAAGCCATTGTAAAACAGCGCGAACATGCCCTACATGCTCTTCGGTTGTGGAAGAAAAAAATCAGGATATCGTCTATATAGACTATTACAAAGACGTCCAGGAACTCCTGCAGCACATCATTGATGAAATATTGAAATGCTGCAAGAGCATTACACAAACCGAAGGGCATCACTGTATATTCAAACAGACCGAATTTTGTCCTAAATGCGGTCTTCCACTCGTCCCCATCTTTTACTCTAATCAGGTGGTAAGCACCTCTCAGGTCTAACTTGGTAAAGATGGTGGAGTGTCGTACCTGATCTAATAATACCGGTATCAATGGGAGTGGATAGCGGTTCTTTACCGTCACCTTATTTAAGGCGCGGTAGTCTATGCAGGCGCGAAGTTCTTTATTTTTTTTTTGGAATGAAAAATAGTGGCGAACTAACAGGGAATGTAGAATGTCTAATAAAACCTTTCAACAATAGGTCATCCAAGTATTCGCGCAAATACTGAGTCTCAGGTTCAGACAAGGCGTACTGCACGGGAGAGTGGCTCCAGGGAGCAAGTCAATACGGCAGTCATACAACCGGTGGGGTGGTAACTGGGTTGCTTGTTGCTCGGAGAACACATCATGAAAGTCAGTGTATTGTTTTGGCAGAATGGTGGCGGACTCTTCTCCGTGTACCAATTCTGATTTCTCAAGCACAGAAGCGCAGTGCAAAGGCGTTACAGGATGTTGATTATTTGAATAGCATTTCTGCCAACAATGCGCAGAATCCAACGTTACAGTGTGTTTGCACCAGTCTATTTTAGGATTGTGTAATTGGAGCCATGGTATGCCCAAAATGGCCCCAAACATCGGGGTGTCAATAAGATCAAAGTGAATCTGTTCTGTGTGTCCATCAGCACAAATCATGGTTACAGGAGAGGTCTGGGAGTCTATTAACCCTGAAGATAGCTCCGAGCCATCTACAGCGCGCACAGGTTCAGGGACCTCTTTCTCAATGGTTGGAACATTCAAAGTTTTAGCTAAGCCTATGTCCATAAAATTTCCGGTGGCTCCCGAATCCATCGTTCAGGCAGACAATATTTTTTGTGGCTTGGCTTTATGTTAAATGTGAGTCCAGCCACTCACCTGAAAACCAGGTCCGTCTGCAGGAACGATGCTTGTTCCACAACCCTCCCTGAACACCTCTCAGTGCTGCTGACCAAAACAGAAGCCCTGGCAGGTGCCCAAAGAGGGAAGAGGGTTTGGGAGGAGAGACAAAGAAGAAAAGAGACTGCTACGTTTTTGCGCTTCACCAAGAAGTGGGTGTACCATCTAAACCAGCCAGGTTCTGTAAAGTTGACACGGCAAACCACCTATGTGTATCCTAAAACATACAAAGAATATATATACATAAGCATAGAAAACCCTCACTACCCAGAGTTAAAAGCAATACTACACCATAATATTTTTACATTCAAATGACCTTTTCTTGGTGTTAGGTTACTTTGCATAAGTTGTCTCTCATAAACATTAAAGGCATGGAACTTTAGTTTTTCTATAAACATAAACAGGGATTGTATTAGACCTTGTATTCTGTTTTATGCAAATTCACTTAGAATATTTGTTATCTCAAAACATTATTATCTCACCTTATTGTGCGTTACAATGTCTCTTCAAAAACAACCACATAACACCTTGCTCAACTGTGCATAAGGTCCCCAAACTCTGGGAAAATCAAAATTCAAATAAAGTCTGATGTGCTTTTAAATGCTCTCAATAGGGCCCAATAGCACCCAACATGATATGCGTCAAAATATAAAACAATTCTCATTACACAAGATCGCGTTGGCCACACGCTGCCAAATACGTGTGCACACACCTTGTTGGTGTTTTAAAAGTTCCAGGAATACTGATTACTTTTTAACAGCTCAAAGCGCGAACAACAAGTACCTGCTAAAAAAATCAGCATCATAATAATTTTTGCTATTTCGAACAAACAAATCAACTAGTGACAAATTACCCGAAGATCTATGAGTTAAAACACATAAGCTTTTCAAGTTCTTTCAGACATGACAAATAAACCAAATGAATTTGCGTGACAAGAACACTTAGCTCTTTCACGCGATGTCCGATTTGCCCTGCACACGTGATCTGGTTTTCTGGAAGGTCCTACACTCCGTCTGAGCCGGCTCGAAGACGGAGAGCTTTTCCTGAAGACGTGGTCACGTGATGTTGACACGGCGAGGCTCTAATCCTTGATGATGCTCTCCTTGATGATGCGCAGAGAGGAATCCTTCTTTGATGGGAAAACAGAAAGCCAAGCAATGAGTGACAGAAACCCTGGGCTATTTATAGTCAGGATCTTGGGCGTCGCCGGGTGTGTCCTCTGTTCTCAACTGCCTAGAGCAGCAGATCATTTTAATACAGGTGTCCGTGTGTGTGCTCATGTTCACAACTGCCAAGAGCAGCCCTCATTTTAATACAGGTGTCACTGCTTAATAAACACAACAAGCATTGATACACACACTTCAACAAACATTGGCAAAGGATTCCTATAGACAATAAGCATTGGCCAAAACAAATAGAAAACTAAAACATAACAAAAGACACAGGTTTCAATTAAGGCAATTTTTGTTGGAGTATTGCAATATGATTAAGTTTTCCACCATACAGGTGTTTGCAAATAACGCAGGATAAACAATGATTTATGTGACGGGAATTCCTGACACTCTGGTTGCTAAACACAGCCGTGACTTAGTTGGGCAGGTCAGGTATGAAATGAGAGCAGTTGTGACCAGCCATCCAAAACGCGCTGCACTGGTTCGGTAAACCAGATGCAGTAGTAATCCACCTTGGGGGGAATTACTTGACAAACTTGGGAAAGAGGTACGTGCTAGGGGCCAAGATATCCAGCCTCATGGCAACTGCCAGGCTAATTCACCCGGCTGATCTGATCTGGTCAGAAATCATAGCTCACTGGGAATGGAGGGTAGCTTTGAATCTGGCGGCAGTGGAAAGGTCCAGGTGAAAGCTGAAAATCTCTATGACAAAGGCATTCAAAAAAGGGTGAGGTTATGGCTCATTAATCCAAAAACCCAGGGGTACTATGAGGTTGACGGGTCTGCCTGACCGGGGTGGGGATGGATCTGTTTCTACTCAGCATATAGGGGGCGCTGGAACAGCTGGGTTTTAGCTAAAAAATAAAAGCAAGAAGGAAAGGGAGAGATGCCTGAGGCAAAGATAGTCCAGAAGAACAGCAAGCACTAGCGCAAAAGTCCAAAAAGAGGAGCCCCTCAAGTAGGTGTCCTTGGGATGCCTTATGGCAGGATCACAGGGGGAGCAGGCGAATGGTCAGTAAAAGGGGTCAGCACATGGCGGTCACGGCACTTGCAGCCTGGGCCAGGCTGAGAGCCACCAACATAGATCTCTGCAGCAAAGTGAAACCTAGGGGCAGCTTAGGGGCTAGTTACCCACGAGAAAGAGAGGCTGTCACTCAAGGCACTATCAGAGGGTGCTGTCAAGTCAACGGATTAAACAAACTCAGTTGTAACAATATCAGGCGTAAAAAAAGTGTGATTTGTTTGATGTGTTCTGTTGATACTTGACTTGTGAATAAACTGTCAGCATTTTGCACCAACAAGAGACTACTGTGTGTAATTTAAGGAGGGTAAGGTGCACGGGGCAATGGCCTGGAAGCCCACAGAGGGACACTCGCCCATCTGGGAGGGGTTTAGCCTGTTGCAAAAATCCAGTTGCCTGTGCGCTGCCTCATTTAATGAAGTAGCTGCAACAGCCTGCATGTGTCCCTCCTTCTTTCGTGTATGCATACCCTGGTCTCATTTTGCAGGAATTAGGTTTTTGAGGGTATCCACTGTCTTGGTGGGTGGGTGTGGTAACATCTTTAATTTTTAAACTGCGCCTCTTGCACGGAGGATGTCCTACAGGTGTATCATCTGGTTGGGGGACTTTTTTCAGGGCTGAATTTTTTAGCTAGCTTCAAGGGTTTTGCTTTGTCACTTACACTATTCTTTGTTATTGGATTTTCTTAAGCTTTGTTGAATTTTTGTAAGATTGTTGTTTCTTTTGAAGCCATAAAACATTGAGGGCCTTATTTATGAAGCCCTGTGTCACATTTACGTCGCAGTTGCATCACTTTCTGTGACACTGCGGCGGCGTAAATAATGCGCCCCGTTGCTAGATATTTACAAAGTGACACATCTAGGCAGATGCTTCAATTCCTAAACCCCTGCGCTGCATTATACCTGGCCCAGGTAAAATGAATGCAGGGTAGGAGTTCCCCCGCATCAAAGCCTGATAGAAGTGGCACATTGAAATCTATAAGATTTCAGTGCACCACTTCTAGGACGCCATTGCCTCATGGCAGGCGTAAGGGTGACATAGGCCCTTTCACATGGGGCTTGCCCCATGTGAAAGGACCCACTGCTAATGTTGCATCTGTTTTCAGACATACCCCAGCAATGTGTCACTTTTGCGCCTACAGATACGCTAGTAATACTGATATATCTGTAACTCCTTGCGACATGATGCACCATACTGTAAATACGGCACATCCATGGTGTCGCGCAAGGAGTGCGCACTGAGAAGTGTTGCATCGCTGCTTTCTCGTAGCGATGCAACATTTCTCATAAATAAGGCCCTAAATATGTATGTGTCTTTTGTATTTGCTCTGTGTGTTCTTGTTAATCGCATGAGGGTTGCTGCTGTTGTGATGGGTTGGTAGTTGAATTACATGTTGTGTTTTCCCCTAGTAAATTAATTTTATATTACTTGTGCGTGGGTTTTTCTTCTTGTGCTCAAGTGCAATAGTAATCAGCATTGAAAACTGCATTCATGTAAATGTAAATGAACAACAATCATCACCTAGGTCCCACATCCTTTTGTGTTGGTTATTACTTTGTAATTGTCTGCTCCCTGTGGGCTTGTTTGACTTGCTAATGCCCTTATTTAGGTGATTGTACTGGCTATTTGTTATAAATTCCACTTGGGGGTGGAGGGGTTAAAATCAACATTTTACCATCTAGTGTTTCCCACAATGTATATATCTGCATCTAAATGAAAAGAAATTCACATTTTAATATTCTGAAATGCTTTGTACAGAAATCTACTGCGCATTACAGTCTTTTTAGATAACTGTGCTGGAATTATCTTGTATTTGGGAAGGGAGTCAAAGTGAAGCCGAGGCCTTTGTAAGCTCACTAAATGAAAACACATTTAACGTGGCTTTTACGAGTCACTTTGGTAAAGAAACCATTGAATTTTTAGATGTGCAGTTACAAGTCAAGAATGAGAACTTGGAAACTATGCTGTATAGAAAGAAAACAGCAGGTAATAGTTTATTACACGCTCAAAGATGTCATCCGTCCAATCTCATTAAGAGCATTCCACTTGGAGAATTATTAAGAGCTAAAAAAAACTGCAGTACTATTGACAGCTACAATAAGGAGAAGGATGTCATGATTAAACGCTTCATTGAAAGAGGATACAGCCATGAATGTATTGCTACAGCATGTAGAAAAGTAGAGGCAAGAAATAGGGCCGATCTACTAAAAAATCAAAGAATGTAATGTCGACACTGATGAGTCTGAGAAAATAAGATTCATCACTACATACAATAATCAGTCTAAGGAGGTACAGAAATGTCTTGGCAAATTCTGGAATATCCTTAAAAGGGATCCAGATTTGGAAAACTGCATAGGAGATTATCCCCAGGTTACATATAGGAAAGCTCAGTCTTTCAATGATATGGTGTGCCCTGCCGTATTACCCTGATTGACTACAATACAAAGGAGTGCTGTACAAGGGTTCTATGTATGTGACAGATGCAAGGCCTGTCGGTACAGCACCAATTGTAAGGAAGTCAGTTTATCTGCTGACTCCAAAATATTTAAGATCCTTAAACATGTGTCATGCAATACGGAGTATGCTGTCTATGCCCTCAGATGCCCGTGTAATACATTTTACATTGGGAGTACCATCCATAAAGCTAAAAAACGTGTTCTAGAGCATCTGAGGGCGATAACACATAATGATAGACAGTATCCCATTTGCGCGTCATTTTTATTCTACCCACAACCAAAACACCAGTTTGTTGTCCTTTATTGTCCTGGATTGTGTCCCGAAAAGAGAAAGGGGGAGACAGAACTAAAGAACTTAGACGTCTTGAATCCAGGATGATTATTAAATGCCATACTATACAACCCGTGGCCATAACAGTGATGAAGCATTGGCAGTGCACTTGGGCTGAAATATTTACAGCGTTAGGTTTCTCTTTTAATATGCTGAACTTGAATTTTAATGGTTGTTTTTATTCTCACTATCTCTGAGTCAATGTTATTGTTGTGTGTATATGTAATGACACAATTTAATACGTATATTAGAGCATTCACTATTTTTCTCTCTTATTTCAGATTGTCCAAATGTCTCTGAAGCAAGTGGAAGGCGAAAGAAACATAAATATCTGCATGATTGTACTTGGTCATTCTTGTTTGCATTGAGTGATACTCAACTGTTTTGTTTAAGATGGTGACTCAGTAGTACGACTACCAGTGGTACGATTGGCTACCAGTGGTCAGATATGAATACCCACATGGGTTTTATTTTGAGGAGGATAAGTCATTGTTGCCCTCTTGGGCTCGATTGTTTTTGTTAATTATGATTTCTAATGTCAGCCCGGTGTATGCTGCCCACTTGGACTTGATAAATCTCTTTTACATTGCCATCTATTGGCCCACTGGGGCTGTATGGTTTTATGTTTGATGTTATTCGTAATTGACTAACATTGTGTCGTGCTGGGGAAACAACACCGACTGTTTAAGCCTTTGATTCAGTTCGGGGTGATGTTGTTCCAGCCCGTACAACTTGATATTACGCAAGAAACCCGTGCGCGGCATTGTGGGTTTGAAGTCCTCCGCTATGAGTTGCGATATTTGTTTAAGATACAAACACACTTGCCAGTTTCATTATTTTTTAACAATTGTTTATTCAGCAAATAACTAAGATGTTTAAACAGAGCAGATTGAAGCGAAAAGCCTAATTTACATATGTATTTTGAGACATTGGGTGCGCAATCTGTCTTCACTTTCTATGAATTTGAATGTCACATGGTTTTGTATATAACTTTAGTGTGTTTCATTTGCCCACTACTCGTGAACAAGAAGCGGACGCTTCGAAACGCGTTGGGTGACTTTCTCCATAAATAAATTTCACGTTTGAAGCAAGTATGGGCTTAGGCTTGTTGTCTTGAGATCTATAAGACGACTTTGACTGTGTGGATTTACTGGGGTTGGCGACCCTGCCACGGCCCGCCGTTGTAAGCGACACGGATCCTTTGCCATCTCTCGTGTTGGATATATATATATATATATGTATATACGTACATATATGTGTGTGTGTGTGTATATATATATATATATATATTCACTGAAAAAACCATAGGTTTCAGAGACGTTATAGTTAGTTGGACATTTGACTCATATAAAACCATAGAAATTCGCCTGTTATAGTTAGTTGAGCTAACTATAACTCGCGCGCTCGCAATGCACTGCTGATGATGTCACATATTACATCACTCATGACATGGTCAGTGACATCACTGATGACATCACTCATGACATCTCAAATGACATCACTGATGACATGACTGATTACATCATCCATGTGATAAATTGATGCATCTTCTCACACCCTAATATAACCTTTGATACACCCACTCAAAATTACAGACGGCCATTCTCAAAACCATTGACACTCCAACACCATTAACTACATACCCACTCACTGATTCTTGGGTCTACACACACACATCCACTCACTCATCCGTACAGTCACTCATACTTATGGTCACTTAGTACAGGACTATCATATGCACTCATACACCTATATAGACACTCACACATCGCCACTCATCCATAGAGGTACTCACACATCTAGTCAGTCATGCAAATAAATAATCACACACCCATTTACTTACCTATACAGTTATACACACACCAGCTCACTTACACATACAAATACTAGCACATTCTTACGCTCTTATACAATCACTGCTACAAGCACACACTCATCCATACAGCCACACTCACAATCACACACTCTCACTTATAGCCATTTAAATACTCTAACACACATATATACTGCCTTTTACATATGTCGTTACTCGCACATGTACCACTGAGATATACATTCACTCACTAACACACCCATACACACACTCACCCACCCATGCAGTCCATCACAGATGCACTCTTGAAACCATGCACCCAGAGAGTCACACGCACCCCACCCACACAAACACTCAGGCACCCATACAGATACTCAGACAACCAATCAATAACTCATATAGACACTAATGTAGCTAATCACAATCCCATGCAGCCGCTTACACACCAACAGACAGATGGATACAGACATTTACACAGTTTACTCACCAACCCATGCATTCAGTAAGATACGTTTAATCACTCATTTATGGACTCAGTCATGCACCTACTAAATCATCCATTCAGACACTTATACACCCACTCATTCTTCAATACGCATTTCCCTATATATATTAAACATATTTAAACTTTAAAGAAACACACAGTCACTGGATGATGTCATCAGTGATGTAATTTGAGATGTCATCAGTGATGTCATGAGTGATGTCACTGATCATGTCATGAGTGATGTAATATGCAACGTCAGCATCAGTGCATTGCCAGGGGCATGAGTTATAGTTAGCTGAACTAACTATAACGGGGGAATTTCTATGGTTTTGTACGAGTGAAATGTCCAACTAACTATAACTTTCCCTAAAACCTATGGTTTTTTCAGGGAATTTCTAAGGTTTTTTAAATGCTAATTTCTAACTATAGTGTGCCTGAAACCTATGGTTTTTTAAGGGAATTTCTAAGGTTTTTTAAATGCTAGTTTCTAACTATGCCTACAGAGGTTGGACATCTGAAGAAAGAAGAAAAAACACACAGAAAGAAGCAAAAGAAATGCAGAAAGAGGCAACAGAAGTCCACAAACACGAAGAAAAGTGCAGGAGAAGCTAAACATGACCGGAAAGAACCAACAGAGGAGCAGAAAGAGGCCTTGTTGCAAAATCATCCTGTACCCACAACTTTTTCAGACGGGTACTGGTGGTAACTGACTCTGATTAAGGAGGCCTAGAGCCAGTGCTATGCTAAAAGACACTTAGAATACAGTGAAAACACCTACATACACTAGGGAACACTATGCGTTGGGGTACCCCTGTGATTAGCATGACCTCCTCTGTAAGTCCCTAGTACATAATAGGGCAGGGGCATTAAAACTACCTCTTAAAACATGCCACGGGGCGCTTTTGCACAGTGGTGAAGGGAGGGGGGTCCTGAGATAACATGTGTGCAAACACGCCCGGTGGCCGTTTTAAGTGGGAAATTAAGTCCCCTTGCATCCTGCGGGTCTCTGGGGTCCAACTAGCCCACTAGGTACCTCCAGTAAGCGCCACAGAGCTGCGTTGCACAGAGGTGAAAAAAGGGGCATGGCCTGGACCACCTCACTGCAACGCAGGCCTGTGGTGCTTACTGAAGGTACCTGGTGGTCTAGTTGCTCCCAAGGGGCCCACAGGATTGAAGGGGACTTAATTCCCCAACTTAAAACGCGCCACAGGGCGTGTTTGCACGCGTCACCTCTGGCCCCGCCCCCTCCCTTTACCACTGTGCAGAGGCGCCCTATGGCACATTTTACGTTGGGGGATTAAGTCCCCTTGAATCCTGAGTCCCTGGGTCCAACTAGCCCACCATATACCTTCAGTAAGCACCACAGAGCTGCGTTGCAGAGAGGTAGTCCAAGCCCATGCCCCATTTTACACCTCTCTGCAATGCAACTCTGTGGCACTTACTGGACGTACCTGGTGGGTTAGTTGGCCCCAGGGACCCTCAGGATTCAAGGGTACTTAATTCCCCAACTTAAAACGCGCCACAGGGCACGTTTGCACACTTGTGACATCAGGCCATGCCCCCTCCCTGCACCACTGTGCAAACGCACCCCCTGGTGCGTTGCAAATTGGGGGATTAAGTCCCCTTGGGTCCTGAGAGTCCCTGGGGGCCAACTAGCCCACCACTTATCTCCAGTAAGCATCACAGAGCTGCGTTGAAGAGTGGTGTAAAAAGGGGCATGGCCTGGGACACCTCTCTGCAACGCAGCGCTGTGGCACTTACTGGAGCTAAGTGGTGGGCTAGTTGGCCCCCAGGAACCCTCAGAATTGAAGAGGAATTAATTCCCCAACTTAAAACGCGCCACAGGGCGTGTTTGCACACATGTCACCTCAGGCCCCGCCCTCTCCCTTCACCACTGTGCAAACGCACCCCGTGGTGCGATTTAAGTGGGGGATAAAGTCCCCTTGAATCCTGAGGGTCCCTGGGGTCCAACTAGCTCACCAGGTACCTCCAGTAAGCGCCACAGAGCTGCAGTGCAGAGAGGTGTAAAAAGGAGCGTGGCCACTGAACACCTCTCTGCAATGCGTCTCCCTGGCGCGTACTGGAGGTACCTGGTGGGCTAGATGGCCCCCAGGGACCCTCAGTATTCAAGGGGAATTAATTCCCCAACTTACAACTCACCAGGGGGTGCGTTTGCACAGTGGTGAAGGAAGGGGGCGGGGCCTGAGGTGACATGTGTGCAAACACGCCTTGTGGCGCGTTTTAAGTTGTGGAATTAATTCCTCTTCAATCCTGAGGGTCCCTGGGTGCCAACTAGCCCACCAGGTACCTCCAGTATGCACCAGGGAGCTGCTTTGCAGAGAGGTGTTCAGAGGCCATGCCCCTTTTTACACCTCCCTGCAACGCAGCTCTGTGGCGCTTACTGGAGGTACCTGGTGGGTTAGTTGGCCCCCAGGGATCCTCAGGATTGAAGAGGAATTAATTCCCCAACTTGAAATGCGCCACAGGGCGTGTTTGCACACATGTCACCTCAGGCCCCGCCCCCTACCTTCACCACTGTGCAAACGCGCCCGTGGCGTGTTTTAAATCGGGGACTTAAGTCCCCTTGAATCCGGAGGGTCGCTGGGGTCCAACTAGCCCACGAGGTACCTCCAGTAAGCGCCATAGGGCTGCGTTGCAGAGAGGTGTAAAAAGGGGCATGGCCTGGACAACCTCTCTGCAACGCAGCCCTGTGGCGCTTACTGGAGGTACCTGGTGGGCTAGTTGGCCCCCAGGCACCCCCAGTATTGAAGGGGAATTAATTCCCCATTTTAAAACGCACAACATGGCGCGTTTTCAGAGTGTTTTTGTGAGGGGGTGGGGCCTAGGCACGATCGCGTGTCTTTTTTAAAAAAAAAGAATTTGGAAGGGGGGCTGTGTGGCCCCCCTTCCTTTTACTTTTTGGGGCTCTGGGGACCCCATTCCCCAGGGCATGACCCCCAAATTAAAAAAATTATAATTTATTAACGGGAAGAGGGCCGTGTGGGCCCCCCTCCTGTGGCCATTTCCGGGCCCCAGGGACCCCATCCCCGGGGCATGGCCAATTTTTTAAATATTATGATGGAGGGGGGTTGCATGGCTCCCCTCCTCAGGCCATTTATGGCCCCAGGGACCCCATCCCCCGGGGCAGGGCTTTACGCGTTTTTATTTATTAATTATTATTGCGGCCCCCCTCCTTGGCCACTTCTGGCCCCGGGGACCCCATCCCCTGGGGACTGGCCACCTCGTTGGGGCCAATGGGGGGCCCCAATGTCTCCATGGTCCCTGCTAACATGCAGCTCCCCGTGTGGAAAAGCAATCTGCTTTGCTTCATTGAAGCGAGAGTAGGTTTCCCTGCTCTCACTTCAATTAAGCAAAGCAGTTTGCTATGACAGGGCAGGAGCCGCGAGGCTCCCGCCCTGTCATTGCAAACAGCAGTGTCCCGTGGTGGGCACCCCGGGACACTGCAGGAGCCGGCCCAGGGGGGGGTGGCGGTCCCCAGGGTAATCACTGGCTCCAGGAGGGGGGTTGTGCGGTCCCCCTCCCACTTAATGCAAAGCCCCGGGGGGTGGTGGTCCCCGGGGCTCGGGGGTCTGTAACGGACCCCCTAATTTGACTAATTAGTGCCCCAGGGAGGCGGTGGTCCCCAGGGCTTGTGGGGGGGGCTCGAGCCTCCCCATACAGGTTTTTTAAAAAGCCCTGGGGGTGGCGATCCCCGGGGTTGTGGGAGGCCGTATGCCCCCCGCAATCAATTAATGAAAGCCCCCGATGACGAATCTTCCCGAGCCGGGCTTTGCGTGTTTTTTCCCCCCCAAAATTATTATTGGGGTGGGGGGGCCGCACGGCCCCCCTCCCTGGCCACTTCTAGCCCCAGGGACACCATCCCCCGGGGCCTGGCCACCTCGTTAGGGACCGAGGGGGAAGCCCAAATGTCCCCATGGTCCCTGCTAACATGCAGCTCCCCGTGTGGAAAAGCAATCTGCTTTGCTTCATTGAAGCGAGAGCAGGTTTCCCTGCTCTCACTTCAATGAAGCAAAGCAGTTTGCAATGACAGGGCAGGAGCCGTGAGGCTCCCTCCCTGTCATTGCAAACAGCAGTGTCCCGGGAATGGGCACCCCGGGACACTGCAGGAGCCGGCCCTGGAGGGTGGCGGTCCCCAGGGCCATCACTGGCTCCAGGAGGGGGGCCATGCGGTCCCCCTCCCACTTAATGCAAAGCCCAGGGAGGTGTTGGTCCCCGTGGCTTGGGGGTCTGTAACGGACCCCCTAATTTGACTAATTAGTGCCCCAGGGAGGCGGTGGTCCCCAGGGCTTGTGGGGGGGCTCGAGCCTCCCCACACAGGTGTTTTATTTTTTTTAAAAAGCCCTGGGGGTGGCGATCCCCGGGGTTGTGGGAGGCCGTGTGCCCCCCGCAATCAATTAATGAAAGCCCCCGATGACGAATCTTCCCGAGCCGGGCTTTGCGCGTTTTTTCCCCCCCAAAATTATTATTGGGGAGGGGGGGCCGCACGGCCCCCCTCCCTGGCAACTTCTAGCCCCAGGGACCCCATCCCCCGGGGCCTGGCCACCTCGTTAGGGACCGAGGGGGGAGCCCAAATGTCCCCATGGTCCCTGCTAACATGCAGCTTCCCGTGTGGAAAAGCAATCTGCTTTGCTTCATTGAAGCGAGAGCAGGTTTCCCTGCTCTCACTTCAGTTAAGCAAAGCAGTTTGCAATGACAGGGCAGGAGCCGTGAGGCTCCCTCCCTGTCATTGTAAACAGCAGTGTCCCGGGAATGGGCACCCCGGGACACTGCAGGAGCCGGCCCTGGAGGGTGGTGGTCCCCAGGGCCATCACTGGCTCCAGGAGGGGGGCCATGCGGTCCCCCTCCCACTTAATGCAAAGCCCAGGGAGGTGGTGGTCCCCGGGGCTTGGGGGTCTGTAACAGACCCCCTAATTTGAATAATTAGTGCCCCGGGGAGGTGGCGGTCCCTGGGGTTGTTGGGGGCCGTGTGCCCCCCATAAGCAATTAATGAAAGCCCTGGGGGTGGCGGTCCCCGGGGCTTGGTGGGCCTTAGAGGCCCCCCACACATTTAAAAACTTGCTGCGGGGGTGGCGGTCTCTGGGGCTGCGGGGAGGGCTGCGTGCCCCCCGCAAATCATTATCCAAGCCCCGGAGAGGTGGTGTGGGGGAATTGGGCCCCACCACACTTTTTTTTGCTGCCCTCGGGACCTGGCCCACCCGGGGGCTAAATATTAACAAAGCGCGGGAGCCCGCGCTTCATTTTTGTTAAAATGGCTGCCAACACTTCCTGGTTTGGAGTGTTGACAGCCATTTAGCATGAAGCTCGTGATCGGGAGGGTGCGCGGGTCCTCCGCGGCCATAGATATCACTATCTTTATTTCTTAATTTCTCAAAAACTACTGAACAGATTTACACAAACTTTTAATAGGTCGCCTTCTGAGCCAAGCAGTACCTTTTTGCCAAATTTGCTGTAATTTCGTTCAGCTGTTTTTGCTATAACCGTGTCATAAGTTTCCTATGGGAAATTGATTTTTTGACCTCTATTTTTTTAATTTCTCAGGAACTACTGAACGGATTTACACCATTTTAAAAAAAGGTCTCTTTCTGACCCAAGGGCTACCTTTTTGCTAAATTTGGTGTAATTCCGTTCAGCAGTTCGGGCTGTAGCCTGTTCCAAAATTTCCTATGGGAAATAACATGGAGAAAATGCGTTTTGGGACCCCCCTTTTTTCTCGGCCCCTGCTTGACATATCACCCCGAAACTTTCAGGATAAGAGCTGACCGGAGCTCCCCACCAGTTTTGAAAATTTCACGAAGAATCATCATCCGGCGCCAAAGTTTTTGGGGAAAGAATGTTACGATTCTCCTATGGTAACTAGGTCCTAACTATAACTACCTACTGGCGACCACCAGTAGGTAATATATGTATATGTTTCGAATCACAAGGATTCGAAACGCGTAAGGCAAGGGACGATACGCAGGAATGAGAAGCTGCAGGTCTCTTGAACAAAAAAAAGTGGAAACTTATCTGTCGTGGAGCGCGACCCCAAATCTTGCGAAGTT
Source organism: Triturus cristatus (assembly GCF_964204655.1). Lineage (NCBI taxonomy): Eukaryota > Metazoa > Chordata > Amphibia > Caudata > Salamandridae > Triturus > Triturus cristatus. The sequence goes on along the minus strand of NC_140593.1, from coordinate 1,043,931,020 downwards.
TTTTGTGGATATATATATATATATATATTATCTACTGGCGGTCGCCAGTAGATAGTTATAGTTAGAACCGTGTTTCCATAGGAAATCTCAAAATTCTATTTTGAATAACTTTGGCGCCGGTTGACGAATCCTCGCGAAATTTTCGAAACTAATGGGGCGCTCCGCTCAGCTCCTACCCTGAAAGTCTTGGGGGGATTCGTCAAGCGGGGGCCAAGAAAAAAGGGGGTTCCCAAAACGCGTTTTCCCCATGCATTTTCCCATAGGACCTTTAGTCGAAGGTACAGCCCGAACGGCTGAACAGAATGACTTGAAATTTGGCAAAGAGGTAGTCCTCAGGTCAGGGATGTGCCTTTTGCATATATGGAGTCAATCTGTTCAGTAGTTCCTGAGAAAATTGCAGTTAAAGTACATAAATATCTATAGCCGCGCATCGTGCGCGCACCGTAACGTTCGCAAGCGTAATTCTGATTGGTGGTTACATGTCAGTCAACGTTCGAATCGGTTGAAATCAGGAAGTGTCGCCCGCCATTTTGTTTGTTTTGAGTGCGAGAGTGAAAAAGGAAGGTGGCGAACGTGAAAAGGGGGCAGGGTAGAGAGTTGCTGACCCCTAGCCTTTGTCAGGGGGTCACTGAAGGACCCCGAAGGCAGAAAAAAACATTGTAATTTTTTTTTAAAAAAATCGCGGGGTGCGTGCACGGTGCGCGCACGGTGAAAAACTATAGAAAAAAAATATTTAATACGTAGTTTATTGTAAAATAAATATATAAAAAATATAGTAATAAATACATAACTTAGCATTTAAAAAACCTTGCAAATTCACTTAAAAAAACCATAGGTTTCACACATGTTATAGTTAGGTGGACATTTCACTCGTAAAAAACCAATGAAATTCCCCCGTTATAGTTAGTTGAGATAACTATAACTCGCGCGACCGCCACTCTATCACAAGGATGATGTCATCAGTGATGTCATGAGTGATGCCACTGACCATGTCATGAGTGATGTAATATGTGACGTCATGAGCAGAGGATTGCGGGCGCGTGAGTTATAGTTATCTCAACTAACTATAACGGGGGAATTTCATTGTTTTTTTACGAGTGAAATGTCCACCTAACTATAACATGTGTGAAACCTATGGTTTTTTAAGTGAATATATATATAGTTTATGCCTGAGTTGCTGGTTTCCAAAACAGGTATGTCTTTAGAATAATAAATAAATGTCCAAGAAATAGGGGTTACTTCTTAATGCCAGTTTATATAATTTGTTGAGATTCAATTCTGCCCGATACAGCAGTCGTTGGGTCAGAGTCGTGGGATATTATTACATTGCCCTGCTAACAGATTATTTCTGACTGTTTCTGTTTTGAGGCAATTAGGAGGGAGGCAATGACTCGTGTTTTCTAGACGAAGCTGGTTGGTACCCCTGAGTTAAACAGGACCGATTACGAACTATCACATCCGAGTGAAGTCTTTCCTTAGAAGTTAGCACATACTCAATGAAGAAACCTGATTGTCTTGTAGCACCTCGACTGACAGCGAAGAAGGACTACCAATAAAGGAAAGTGATACAGCTGACATTTCTGAGTGACCTGCAATAAAAGCCACGTCCCTCGTCGGTCAGTGCTGCTGGACAGGTAATAAAGCAAGAGGCCGCCCTGGGACATGAGCAGGACAAGCTTCACTATTACTGTCTGCACTATAGACGCTTCAAGGGTGGAGGCAAGCTTCCCCCAATTAAATCTACATGTCTTGCCTCTTATTGACCATCCCTGCATGAGTGAAAAGAACTGCTGGCCCTTACCAAATCAATACTTTAACAACTAGCTGATTAGATAGTCGGATACTGAGCTGTCATCTAGGTTTCCTTGCAGCAAATACAATTGCATAAAGTGTAGACAATCTGCCACACTTCTTTCATCTCCTCTGTGTGTACCTCATCAAATCCCAAAGCGAACTATAGCTGGGGGAAGAAGGCGAGGGCTTCAGTTTTATAGACAATAAAGGACCCTTCCAGAAGAGGCAGACTCGTGTTCAGTCGTGTCTTATTCAGTGCTTCACATTGTCAGGTGATATAAGGTATGGATTAGCTGCACCTCTTTAATTAGACTGGGAAGTAATCAGTGCTTAATTTGTCAAATTTTAAGAGCCAGGGCCCAAGGTATGACTCACTGGTTCACTGCAGCTTGCATGCCCAACTCATTTTTTTAACTGCAGGTTTAAATTCACGTTTTATCGTTGTTTTATAGCTATATTACATAGTTTAATGCTGCACTAATGGATGCTGCTTAAAAATACACAGACACAGTGCCATCAAGACGTGGTTTCTCATAAATATGTAATGGTGTTTACAAATAAGTGTCGGTGCCGAGTACTGGAAAACACCGGCACAAATAAAGCACTGGAAGTAATCAGCACTTCTAGGCAGGGATGCAACACTTTTTATGGAAAAGTGCCAGCGCTTCCATAAAGCACACTGGTACTCATATTAGTGAGCATCAGCACTTTTATATTTCAATTTTAAGCATCTGGTCTTGTTACGTCCACATTGAGAACCAGAAATTACATCGTAGTGTATGACCCCAACACCCAGTGAGCCCACATTTTCAAATGGTGGTATAATTACATTTAATTTCATTTTATTACATTTATATAGTGCTACATGTCGCTGAAGAGCTTCAGAGCACTTGTAACACGATGACATCAATGAGGCAGGAAAGGGAACACAATGGAAAGCAGTAGGTCAAGCTACAATAATCTTGGAAAGCCTCATGGGGATCTGAAGGGCTCATTTAATTTCTTTCCCTTTCTCTCTGGCAACATACCTATTTTCTTACTTGTTGCCTTTCTGACGGGTCCTCAATTCTTTCATAAGTGATATTGATCTTAAAACATTGTATGGTCTAAGTGGGCCTCGTGTACAACGGTGTTTCGCGGTCACAAACTCTGCGGTTCACATAAACAAAGGGTTTGCAAGGCAAACACCCTTCCTCGATGCATCAAAGCACATTTACAAGTCGGAAAAGTCCTTCCCACTCGTAAAAAGTCTTTTGCGATCCATATAAATCGGAGTGGGCATGAGGGAGATATCCCCCTCCTCCATGGCATTTGAAATGAAATGTTTGACTGGCACATGCATCAACAAAGACTTTTGCTATTCCTTAATTGCGATTTTTAAGGAATCGTAATTAAGGAATTGCAAAAGCCTATGCATGTAGGAATCGCTATAAAAATAGCGATTCCTACAAATTCCTTAATTGCGACTCGCAAATTGCGAGTCGCAATTAAGGAATGCCGTCCCAATCATTCCTATGGGCCTCCAGGCCCATAGGAATGATTTGGAGATTGCATGAGCAAATTGCGCGTACCAGTAGGTACTCGCAAATTGCTCATGCAATTTCAAGGGTGCAAGGGTATCAAAATGACACCCTATTGCACCCCTGAATTTGATCTGTGCACATATGTTGCACACACACATGCTCTAAGGGCATGTGTGTGCGCAACATGAAACTTTGAAAAATGCACAAAAGTGCATTTTTCAAAGTTTTTGCAAATTACCATGAAGTTCAACTTCATGGTAATGTGCTCCCCCTATTAGCGAAATCGCTAATATTTTAACTTTAATGCATTGCATTTAAGGAATCTCAATTTGGGTTTCACGCTATTTAGAGATTCCTTAAATTGCGATTTTTGCATTTGGGATGATGCATCCCAAATGCAAAAATACCGGTCGCAAAGGGGCAGATTCTGCTAATCTGCCCGTTTGCGACCAGTTTTCTCGTTGATGCATGTGGCCCTTAATGGTTTATGACTGCAATCACAGTTGCAAGCAGGCAACATCCAGGGGACCACTGCATGACAGGGTGCTGTAACCAGGGCATCTCCAGACCAGGAGGTTGTTCTGAAAGATAATGGAAAATAACATGTCCTTTTCAATCGGTTTTCTTATCACTGCAGCATTAGCTGTTTGTTCAGATGTAGTGAGTGGTCAATGATAATACAAATGGCCAACTGAGAGCAAAATATTTAATTTACACAAGAGGGTAGTAGTGTTCCCTAACAGGGAAAAACCTGCACATCAACATAAACAATTAACATCCAAACAGAGTCAGTGGCGTGAAAAAATGAAATGAAAATATGCTGTAAGTACAGCGGGGTGCTTGGCTAGCTAAAAGCCCCCACCACCCAAGAGTGCTTATTCAGCAAGTTGAGAACACAACCTGCCAATTTAAATAACAAAGAACATAAGCTAATACAGCACACCCTTAGTCTGTGTGAATAGGTCCTACACGAAAAACAGTACTGAGGACCGGTATTATTTCAAATTAATTAAGACAATCCCACAAATCATGGAGTCATATATGGCAGTCCAATATCAAACAAAACATGATGAACAGTCCACGTGGCTTCAGTAGAAAACATTCTTTTTATTTATTTTCAGACCAATTTCCAACGTAAAAAACAGCAAAAACACATGTTTTCTCTGTACTAGTCAGTACTCAGACTTTCTCAAGGCTATCAGATGATTCTATAAAATCCAGAATCAAATCAGAAGTAATGCAGGGTTGATAAGCACTAACTACGGAATCCACATAACGTAATGGACTGAAGTGAGGGTAGTCTCCTATATCGGTGAAATACAGAGTAGACTACGAGTTAAAATTGCCAAAAGAGCATCCCGACCATGATACGTCGAGTCCTCGTTGGCTCCCAAGTCGCCGTAGGAGTCCCCGCGAGTGATAACGCTCAAAAGTCAGCCAACAAAATATACAAATGGCTAACAGAGAGCAAAGTATACAAATGGCCAACTGACAACAAAATATACAAATGGCTAACAGAGAGCAAAGTATACAAATGGCCAACTGACAACAAAATATACAAATGGCTAACAGAGAGCAAAGTATACAAATGGCCAACTGGCAACAAAATATACAAACGGCTAACAAAGAGCAAAGTATGCAAATGGCCAACTGGCAACAAAATATACAAACGACTAACAGAGAGCAAAGTATACAAATGGCCAACTGACAACAACATATACAAATGGCTTACAGAGAGCAAAGTATACAAATGTCCAACTGACAACAAAGGGGCAGATTTACTAGCCCCTTGCGTCATCTTTACGACACCGTTGTGTCACTTCTGTGACACAGCGGCGTCGTAAACCATGCTCCGCTATGCAGCAGATTTACAATGTGAAGCATCTAGTGAGATGCGTCAAGTTGTAAAGCCCTGCGCTACATTATACCTGCATCAGGTATAATGTATGCAGGGTGGGCGTTCCGTCGTAAGGAAGCCCAATAAAAGTGACGAAGTGAAATCTACAAGATTTCACTGAGTCACTTTTACGTCCATGCTGCGTCAAAACCTTACGCCTGCTTATAGCAGGCATAAGGAGTGACACAGCATTGCAAGTATAGGATGCCCCTGAGCAGTGCTGGAGTTGTGTTGCGCTTGCAACACGACCCCAGCACTGTGTCACGTATACGCTGACAGATGCGACACACATCTGTCTCTCCTTGCGCCACGGTGCACCGCATTGTAAATGCGGCGCATTCATGGTGGCGCAAGGGGTTCCTAACGTCACGCAAAATAACTGGAGCATCCCTGCTGATCTGCAGGGATACGCCAGTTATTGTAAATCTGCCCCAAAGTATACAAATGTCCAACTGACAACAAAGTATACAAATGTCCAACTGAAAACAAAGTATATAAATGTCCAACTGAAAACAAAGTATACAAATGGCCAACTAAAAACAAAGTATACAAATGAGCAACAGTAAACAAAGTATACAAATGGGCAACAGAAAGCAAAGTATACAGATAGCCAGAGCTGTTTGTTCAAATGTAGTAAATGGCCAATGGTAATGCAAATGGCCAACTGACAACAAAGTATACAAACGTCCAACAGAAAGCAAAGTATACAAATGACCAAATGAAAACAAAGTATACAAATCGCCAACTGAAAACAAAGTATGCAAACGGGCAACAGAAAAATAAGTATATAAATGGCCAACTAAAAATAAATAAAGTATACAACTGGCCAACTGAAAACAAAATTTACAAATGGGCAACAGAAAGTGAAGTATACAAATGGCCAACTGAAAACAAAGTATACAAATGGCTAACAGAAAACAAAGTATACAAATGGCTAACTGAAAACAAAGTATACAAGTGGTCAGCAGAAAGCAAAGTATATACATGGCCAACTGAAAACAAAGTATGCAAAAGGCCAACTGAAAACAAATTATACAAATCTTTAATTCTAACACGTTGACATTAGGGAGATGAAATGAACAATTTGCATGATTTCAAGCGGTAGAACAAAATCTCAGTGGGTAGTTTAGATACTATTCTAGTAGGCAAAAGCAACACAAATTAAATTCAATATATCCAAAAAGCTGACTCTCTACTTTCAGAGAAGAGGTGGGTAACCCCTTTGAAACTAGACTAATAATTGGTTTAAACGCAGATGAGAGTCACCCAGATAAAGGCATTAATCTGAATCCTGCAACAAAAACAAAACCAAATATAAGTAATCCCTCATACTTCCCAACAGAATACGACACAGCACCTACAGCATTGAGATCATTGAGAGATTAAAATACACGTTGAAGACTTTAAAGTTCCAACAAAGTGAAATAATAGAGGCAATAGGATTGAGAAGTTCAGCTGGAATCCTGCTATCAATGTGCTCAGCAATCACATCGAGGAAGTATTGTCTCCTCTGATGCCCCAAATGGAATAGAATTCCACCATCTGGACACAGTGAGCTCAACTGACTAGAGCTTGGCCATAAAAGTCAACAGGAACCCACCTTGGTTGGGTTCAAAATCCATACTCCTGCCTTGGAAGGCAACCAGCATACCACAAAAAATGAGTGATATTAATTTAATGAATTATCTGAATGAACACAAAATGCTGGCTCTGCAAGATATGTGAACTGCAACCCCATTGTTGATCCCTGGTTACACAAACCATACCGAATGTGGTAGCATGAAGACCGACTCAAGAAATAATAGCTGGCTTCAGATAGGAAATAGAATACAAAAGTGCCTAAATACTAAAGCTTGGGAAAATATTCCAGAAAATATCTTGGCAAGCGACATCACCCTTTTGGACAATTCTCTTTAGAGGATGATAAATGTCTATCTTCAACAAAAGACGCTAGAAGGCTCTCTCACCCTCCTTAGTTTCATTGAAACAGATGTGAACAAATGCACAGAACTAAAACCATATGCAGAGATTTCAACTGTAAAATGGGTGAATGGGGCAAAGACTCGGAGAAAACTATTGAATTGAAAACTGTATTGGGTAGTTCCTCTGTGCAACATCAGTTCCTAAAAAAAGACCCATGGGGCTTGCAATTGCAACACTTCTGCTTCAAAGAAGGACTGATTTCAGGCTAAATTTAATATGAAAAGGAGATAGACTTAACACAAACTTTCAATTCCTGGGGAATCCAAATACTAATCAATTATATCTTTCTCGGACAAGGAACTGGTTCAGAACTGAAAAACTGGGGGTACATTGCAGACTGGAAAGCGACCACAATGCACTCCTATTGGATATCATAGGAAATATATCCAGTGAACAAAGTTTGGACTCCTCCCCCAGACCCCAGCAAACTAATCACTTGAAAGCAACAACAACTGTTGCTGGGTCTGGTGGAAGAGGCAAAGACCACTGCCACACCCCCACAAACTCTAAGCTTTCCAGACAGCCCCGCCCCCAGCCATTGGAATGAATGGAGGGTCTCCAACTTCTCCCTGGGCCAAGGGGATAACGCCCAAAATCGAAATGCTATTCTGCAAATGAGACACAGGCTGCACCCACCAGTATGTCGTCACTTCCCTGCTTTCTGGCTCCAGGTCGAAGAAATCTTCACCCAGCCAAAAGCATGTGCAGAGCAAAGGCCATCCCCCCCACCCCCTCTAAAGAAAACCCCAAATGTTCACGTTTGTTCACTGAGCACTAGCAGCCAGCACAGTTTATTGCTAGCTGCTCAGTGTTTTTCATCATGCATTTTTTTTGTCCCCCAGGGTGGGAGGGCGACGCCCATCTCGCCCCTATGCACCAGCCTCCCCTGAAAGAGGCATACAAGAAGTCAACAACTCTTGAGAATATGGTGGCCAAGTGAGGGTCAGGTAGAACCAAGAACTAGAAACCAAACTAAATGAGTGACTAATTGACACAGAGACTGTAAAACTTGCCACAAACCTAAAAGACAATCTCGATGAAGAATCAATTTGTCTGGTCCCTAAAGTAAAACATTTGGCATCCCTACTTCAGCGTGTGCGAAGATCTTCCTGCAAACGCAAAAATTCAAACTCAAGAACTACCAAAACATAGGTTGGTTTGACGAAGATTGCAAATCTGTCAAAGAAGGATTGATATTCTCAGTACGATCAGAGGCCGCTGCTGAAGAAATCAGTAAAGCAAGAATCAGTTATAAACCATTAATGAGAAATAAACAGGCATATGCCTTGCAATACAATGGCTCACATTAGATAAAGGGACTTTAGAGAAAGATCCTCAGTCTTTCTGTTGGATAATTGGCGAAGGGGGCGAATATTTCCGAAGAAGGTTGAATAAACCACTTCTCCACTGTAATTCACTCAGTAAACCAACTGCCCAAGCATGATTCTATGGCATTCTCCAAGCCACCGCTAGATACATTTGAGACAGAGGAGGAGTTAACCACTAGAAGAGGACTGCCGGAAGAATGTGTTATAGAAGATACGATGCTGACAACTATAAAGGAACGTGCAAAGGGGAAAGGTTTTAACATGATATCAGCATAGTTGTTAAACACTACTCAGAATGGTGGCAAAATGTTTTATCACCTATCTTTATAGAGATTACATTGACATTGCCCTCCCTCTTAGCAGAACTGTGTAATCACCACACTGCACAAAAATGGTGCTAAATGAGATTCAAGCTCATACAGACCCATCAACTTCATAGACATTCACTGCTAAATGTTCAGAGCTTTAGGAGAGTGGATCCAAAAAGAAAACCTCTTAAACCAAATCCAAGGAGGTTTCAGAGGAAGCCTCTCCACCATTGATCAGATATCCTACTCCCTGCACATAACTCATCGGTGCAGCACCACAACAATAAGGATGCTCTGTGTAGCCTTTCTGGATCTCATGGCTTCTTTTGACCTCCTACCACGGTGGAGACTCTGGAAAAATCTGCTAGAAGTAAGCCAGTATTATTATCCCCAATAAGCATGCTAAATCTGAATACTAGGTCAGGCTCATCCAGAAGTGTCTTCTCACTAAACAATTTAGCGCAGTCAGTGGAGTAAAACAAGACTGGATACTTGCTCCTCTACTATTCTCCCTATATACAATTAACCTTATAGGGAGGTCTTCAACTCAGGATTTACCAGCAACAGATAGCGTTCCAATATCTGCTCTCTTTTATGCAGATGACTCCATCTTGACTGCCCAGACCCCAACTAAAATTATGGTTTTCAGAACAAATCAGAAAGACAATAATGGTGATCTTCACAAAGAAGTGGCGGAGAGAGGCGTTAGCCTTTTTGGCTTAACGCCTCTCTCCGCCACTTCGGAAGAGCAAGGCTGCACCATATTCACAAGGACGTGGTGCAGCCTTGCTTTTCCCCCTGCGATGGCGCTAAGTTTCACAACTTAGCGCCAACGCAGGCACCCTTGCACCAGAGTGCAAGGGTGTCTGCAAGCAGGGATGTTTGTTTATGTACAGGAAGGTGTCCCTTCCTGTACATAAACAAACCATGGCATTTTGCCTTTTCTATGTGGGCTTCACAAGGCAGCACACATGGAAAATGCAAAAATGAGGAGAAATAAAGCATTTCTCCTTGTATCGCCAACTTAAGACCAGGGCTTTCCTGGTCTTAAATTTAGCATTAGCTCCTATTTACGCTGCCCTTGTGAATAGGGGCAGTGAAAAAATATCAATGGGTGTTGCGGTGGAAAGCCCGCCACAACACCCACTGCATGCCCCTTGCACGCTAAACACAGCTTGAAAGGGGGCCTATTCACAAGGCAGCGTTAAGCCACGTTAAGTGGCTTAACGTTGCCTTATGAATAAGGCGAGGCCCCTATCGCCACCACAACATCACTGAAAGTGACCTTGTGGTGGCGATAGGGGCTTGTGAATATGCCCCTAAGTCTTCTACATTACTGACACAAACTGGAAGAAGTAAACTTCATCTATTTGGTTTTAAATATCTCCAAGAACCCCGAATGGAATCTGCATTTTAACAAGGGGATAGCGAGACCAGAACCCTCCCTAAATGCAGTCCTAAGGATTGCTCACATCAATGCACCTAATATTTTTGTCTATGTTGATAAAGTAGTCCAGGTAAAGATAAGAAGTCAAATCACCTATGGAGTTGAATTATGGGTCCTGGACAAAAAATATTCAAATAGGATGCCATGAGAGAACATTTTTCGAAAAGCTTACTGACACTACTAATAGAATTACTTATTGATGCCCTAGAGGCAGACATTATCTATACTTCCATATTAAGCATCTTAATAACATCTTAAACTAGGCCAAAAACCTGCCTTTGTTTCTTGCTGGGAGAAAGAAGTAAACGGGCTTGGTCTAGTTTTACTCTGAAGCTAATGTCAGTGCAAATAATAACCCTGAATGTTCATCAACAGTGTATTACTCGGGAAATGGACACAAAATGCACACCTCTTTCACCCAACAGGGCAAGCAAGACTGTTTGATGTTTTGCTACAAGCTCAACCTTACTTGGCAAAACATATCATTCATATGGAGAAAACTCTTTGCACTAGGCGTTCTCTCTCTGAACTCTACGTTAAAAAATAAATCAATCTATCGCAGCAAAGTGCCTTTGTAGTGAAACTCAAGACATCCTGCCTTTTCTGTGAAGATGTGCCCTCTTTGATAATATCAGAGGAAGTACTATCAAATACATCTTAGAAAAAGAACCTCGTGAAAGCGACCATGAATGTATTTTCTTTTTCTTAAGCAATTTCTTTGAGGACGTACTAGACTGACCGGAAAACACTTAGTTAAAAGCTGGGACCGTTAGGTCTGCTGTTTTAATATTGTGTGTTGCATATATTTATTGTGCACTGCTAAAATAAACACAAACATAGACTCAATGGTAAGCAAGAAGAGCCCAGAGAACAACGTTTAACAAACCACTTCACTATGCTTGTCATGTATAATAAATTATGGCATTTGCTACAAAACTTTCATCATTATTCTGCACGGGTGCTATGGCGGATGAAAAAATGAGGCAGGTGAAAGGCACCAATGTAAAAATAAATATGGGGCCAGATGTAGAACCCTTTTTTACGGCCGCAAACGGGCGGTCGGCCCGTTTGCGACCGCAAAAAAGGTTCCAAGCATGTACAAATGCTATTTTGCAAGTCACGGACTCACAAAATAGCATTTGCAACTCTCGCTTTTAGGAAGGGGCTTCCCTTCCTTATAGCGAGTCACCATGCCATGTACTGTTGATTTGCCACCGCATTTGCGGCCGTAAAACACTTGCAGTTTACCACCTGCTTCAAGTAGGCAGTAAACCACTCGCAAACGGGAATGTGTCCAAAGGGGACCCCTTACCCTATGTGAATGAATGGGTGCGTAAATATTTTTAAGAGCAGGCCATTGACCCGGGGACTACTGCCTTCCCTTAAAAAATGAAACTAAAAAGGAACATGGACTGCATTGAAAAAAAAAAACTGCTTTATTTAAAATTTGTGCCAGACATGGTGGTCTGCTGACCACATCAGGCCACCATCCCTGGAAGTGCTAGCCATTCCCAATGGGGTCGCAAATTGCGACAGCCTCATTAATATGCATGTGGCATGCAATTTGCGATCCCATTGGGAATCGCAAACAATGTCTGAGACACTGTTGTACACTAAGTTTAGCGAGTCGCCACACTATGTCCTATAAGGAGAACTATTTTACAAAGGCCCGCTTGGCATAGCAAAAGGATCTAAATAGGGAAACAGACGAAGCTATGTGGACGTATTGTTGCATTAATACGAAACGAGTTTCCCTTAATGGTAAACACCGGCTGATACACTTCAAATATCTCAGTAGAGTTCACTTCACCGGAAAGGCTTTGCATGTATGGTCTGAGGGAGGAATCGAGGTGCGAACGTAGCAGCGAGCGAGTGGCTGACTTCATACATTTGGCATGGTTTGGCCCGGGGGTCGTGAAGTTTTGGGAACGTGTATTTTCGGAAATGGCCGTGATGACAGGGCAAGCACTTGAGCTCTGGCGCTGTTGAGTTACTCTAAACCTTTGCCTACAGGGATGCGTAGGTTAGTTGACATGGGGCTGTTGATGGCCAAGTGCAGAGTTGCGAGTTGTTGGTCAAAAGGACCGCTCCCTACGACTGCTCAATGGGCGTCTGACATGCTGTACTGTTGCACCCAAACGGAGTACTATAGTGACCTCCTCCCTCCCCGTAATAGGCCTAAGAACCTTTGGGCACTGTATAGTGCATAGAGCCGCTAAAGAAGGGGGCAACGGGGCGGTTGAGGGAGAGTCCCAAGACATGAGTGTACCCAACCCCGTAGCATTGTAACTCTGTAGCGCACCTGGGCGGGGACTGTCGCTCCATAGTGAGACCATTTGTAGTGTGGGGATATATGGGATACTGTAAGTCTTAGTGATAAATCCAGGTTGGGCGTATAATGCTTTCTAAACTCATGGCTTGTCGGAGGGCGCAGAATGATAACAACATGATATGGAGTACTGCTTGCCTACTGTGCTGTATCGCCTTGGAATGTACAACTACAAGAAATTATTGTTAATGTACTGTCATGAAAGTGGGGAAGGGTCCTTGGTTTATTGTATTGTTTAGAACCGAAGGTTTTGAGATGCAAAATAAATAAATAAATAAATAAAATTAGCGAGTTGCAATTTTGTTGCAATTTGCGACTCACTAAACTTAATGGTCATACATCTGGCCCTATATCCTTTATAAAGTTTACCAATATTAAAAATGAGGCTCATTTTGTTATAGCCAGGAAGTTGCTGATGTCCCAGTGATACCTACCCCTCCCCACAAAACCATTAATGCCAGTGACAAAACCTGAGACCAGCTCATTTTCGGTTAAGGGTCGTAAGATCCCCGGCCACATTTATTTCATACACAATCAATACATTTTAGATATCAACATTTAGCACAGTAACCACATTATTTACACGTTGTTTACAAGTGAGTTCTAGCCTTAACAGAGACTCTAGTACATGGAAGTTATCTAACCATAACTTGTTTATTTCTGGGCAACCCACAAAACATAACAATTCTGAGTGAGATCATGACTGGTTCTGTGTCTCTTCCTCTTAAACCCCCATCCAGATGATGGGTCCCTCCTTATAGGAGGACCCACCTTCCCTCTCCTTTACCGTACCAGGAGCTCTCCCACCTCGGGAGCTCTTGTGCATGGGGCCTGGCTGAACTTAGGATACCTACCTTCGGGACCCCCTACATCCAAATTCCTTGTCCCCCAAGGGCCTTTGCTAGCTCACGCCAACTGCTCCTGGGTGTACGTTTGACAGGTAAGGACTGTGTGTCGGTGACCGCCCCCCACCCCCGCTCCACTGCAACCTCTTTTCAATTTGCTCCCAGCACCGCTTGGAAGGTCCAATGACATCGATGTTATTTTGGTATAAAAGGATACCGTAAAGGGACACTAAGTGTCCCCACCAATCACAAACTCACCTGCCAACCTGCATTAATACGACAAATCTAATCACAACTTACATTGGATGCTTTAGAGAGAAAAAAGTGTTTATCATGACATTAAAGAACCATAATAACTTCTGCCAATCCTGATTCAGTTCCTGGAAAGAAAAACAAGCATTTACAATGCAATGGTCTCGGCATTGTTAAAGTTAGAGCTATTGGCATTGCTCATGTCATTATTTTTGTTTTTGTTTTTAAAACATTTAAAGAAACGGCATTGTTATTTACAATGTCAATAGCTTAATCACACTCAAATGCAAGACATATTGCATTTGCACCCACACACAGAGCCACACACACAAAGCCACCCACACACACAGAGCCACTCACATAGCCACCTACACACACACACAGAGTTACCCACACACAGAAAAAGCCACCACGCATAGAGCAACCTTCAAAAAAAGCCACCCACACAGAGCCACACACACAGAGCCTCCCACACGCACACAGAGCCACCCACACACACACAGCCACCCACACACACACACACAGCCATCTGCACCCCCTCAGCCGGCTTGTGAGTGTAACGTCCCATGTGCTTGTGCTGGCGTCACTAGGATAAGCTAGTCCCCATTGTTTAGGTTGCTGCGCACGTTAATGACAGCTTTGCGGTAATTGTTCTTTGTATGTAAGACATCAGGCCAATCTGAGCTGTTAGCCGAGACCTAAAAAACAGCTAAACGTAATATATATCACATGTGATTTGTTTACAGCGCGTCTGTTCCAGGTAAAGAAATTGGATTTATATGTAATCGGTGCAATCAGGAAACTCTGTGCGCTAATTGCCAACAGATCATCAATTATAGCGTATTTACGTCATGCCATCAAAATATCACAGCACGCTTAAAAATCAAAGCAGAACCCATGTGCAGGCCATTACATTACTCCTGCGCTAGAATGAACAAGTCCTAAACTCCTTTAGCTGCACAGACATCTGGCCAGCGCTCCAAATGTTTTCTTTTTTGTTTAATTGTACTTTTCAAGTTATGAAACGGTAAGCTCTGGTAATAAAAGCCATTTGAGCGGGTTGCCCGGCAAGCATCGCCCCAGGGCCGGTGTCTGATACAGTGAGCAGAACCACTCACTCTGCAAATATCATTCTCTCACTTTTATAACCCCCCCTGCAACACAGTGCAACCATATATGCACAATAATTTAGCCCCCACCCCATTCCGCTTGACTCTGCACTCTGACTCCTTGGAGTCTCTAAACAGTATCACCCCCCTCTTTTCACTCACCTTAATCCGGTTCCTTTGATAAAGACGGCCAGAGGCCGTTACCTCTGCTGCCCACGAGCGTGGTGACACCGTTCCCCAACTTGCCAATGAGCCACTGGTAATCAGACCTATGGATGCAGAACCTGCACAAGACCGCCTGAAGCAGTAGACATTCAAAAGACTTAAAGTGAAAGGAAGGGATGCAAGGAGCCACCCACACTGCACGTACCCCGCTGACTGTGCGCAGCCACTAGCATGTATGTAAGTACACCCAGGCTAGTCATTCATAGCCGTGAGCTAACCACTCTACAGGTTTAATGGGTGGAGGCTGCATTTTCATAGGGCAGGCATTATGCATATTCCTCTCTGGGCGTGGCTTCATGTGGAGGCGGAGCCAAGTTGTCGTTACCGCCGGTCACTTACATGCCACTGGTTTGCAGACACTCCAGCGGGGCAAGCCCTTGACTCTCCTAGCGGATTCTCAGCCTCCGTGCATTGTGAAGGTATAGGCTCCGCTTGGGGGACCTTATTCTGTATAGTGGCCCCTGGCTCCTCCTCATCGATGTCGTCATCGCTCTCTCTCAAGCCAGCGGGCAGCAGACCACTCCACATCCTTCGACTACGCACGCGTAAAACAAAGTAACATGTGCACAGCGCAGGCGCACGAGAACAACAAACAGCCTGATTCGCTATAGTCATCCCGTTAAATTGTTACTGCTTTAGAGATAACGCTGGAAGGGTAATCGCCATATTGTGGTTGGCAAGAGAAGAGATGCGCCGCCAGAAAGTTCTCGAAAAAGGGAGCGAGCGAAGCATGAATGAAGAATAAGGGTAGAATATAGACTCAATACCATACAGTGAAGAACACTGGTTTGCTGAGAAGACTGGCGACATTTCCTTGTTAATGCACAACACAACAACTGCGCCACAACCTACGTGAGGAGAATGGAAGCAGCGGCACCAGCCCGGCAACAACAAACGGCCCGTGGATGCGACGCTCGCGGACGTAAGCGGGAGACAGTGCAGCAGCCGAACACGGGAACTGAGAGCAGGGGGAGAGGACGCCATTAACACCGCCGCCTTTCTCCGAGGTCAAGCAGAAATGCCTCGGAGAAACGCAGCGGCGTTTTCGGATTTAGGGGCTTGTTTTTCTTTCTCTCCTCTTGCCATTGGCTGGAATGTTTGCATTCCAGAGGAGAGAAAGAATCGCAAAAAACACGCCCCCGAATCCGAAAAAGACAGGGCTTGTTTGGAGAGACAATGCTCTTCTCCAATGGCTGACCAGTATTTCAGAGGCCAGCCAATGGAGAAGAGGTTAAAAAAAAAGGGGCAGGTTAAAGCGCCACTCCGAAACATTAAATCTCGGAGCGAGACTGCGCAAGCGCAGCCCTCGAGCCGAGACCTAAAAACGTGCCCCACCCTCCCGTAATCAAATAATGAACCCCACACAAAATACATGTAATAGCACTTTCGTCAAGAAACACCTGTATTATGATCAAACAAACAACATGAGACGCAACAAATAATAAGAAAAAACATCAAAAACAATAACAGCATCGATAAATAACAAATATTTATCAACAAGCCAAATACATAGACATATTATGCACACATTAAAATTAATGTCAAAACGAAAATAAAACGTATACATAAATTGCACTTACCTGTTTGGTGCTGCGTTCTGCCTACCGTGACATCCGGAAACCAATGACACACTCCGACAACAGCAGATTCAATAATAAAACGTGCCCCACCCTCCCGTAATCAAATAATGAATCCCACACAAAATACATGTAACAGCACTTTCGTCAAGAAACACCTGTATTACAATCAAACAAAGAACATGAGACGCAACACAGAATAAGAAAAAACATCGACTTTACTAACAGCATCGATAAATAAGAAACATTTATCAACAAGCTAAATATATTAAAATATTATGTTCACATTACAATTAATTCCAAAAACAACATAAAACGTATACAAAGATTGCACTTACCTGTTTGTAGCTGCGTACCGCCTACCGTGACATCCGGAAACCAATGGAACAGTCCGACAACAGCAGATTCAATAAAAAAACGTGCCCCACCCTCCCGTAATCAAATAATGAACCCCACACAAAATACATGTAATAGCACTTTCGTCAAGAAACACCTGTATTACGATCAAACAAACAACATGAGACGCAACACATAATAAGAAAAAACATCAAAAACAATAACAGCATCAATAAGTAACAAACATTTATCAACAAGCCAAATACATAGACATATTATGCACACATTAAAATTAATCCCAAAATGAAAATAAACAGTATACATAAATTGCACTTACCTGTTTGTAGCTGCGTGCCGCCTACCGTGACATCCGGAAACCAATGACACACTCCGACAACAGCAGATTCAATAATAAAACGTGCCCCACCCTCCCGTAATCAAATAATGAATCCCACACAAAATACATGTAACAGCACTTTCATCAAGAAACACCTGTATTACAATCAAACAAAGAACATGAGACGCAACACATAATAAGAAAAAACATCGAATATACTAACAGCATCAATAAATAAGAAACATTTATCAACAAGCTAAATATATTAACATAATATGTTCACATTACAATTAATTCCAAAAACAACATAAAACGTATACAAAGATTGCACTTACCTGTTTGTAGCTGCGTACCGCCTACCGAGACATCCGGAAACCAATGGAACAGTCCGACAACAGCAGATTCAATAAAAAAACGTGTCCCACCCTCCCGTAATCAAATAATGAACCCAACACAAAATACATGTAATAGCACTTTCGTCAAGAAACACCTGTATTACGATCAAACAAACAACATTAGACGCAACACATAATAAGAAAAAACATCAAAAACAATAACAGCATCGATAAATAACAAACATTTATCAACAATCCAAATACATAGACATATTATGTACACATTAAAATTAATCCCAAAATGAAAATAAAAAGTATACATAAATTGCCCTTACCTGTTTGGTGCTGCGTTCCGCCTACCGTGACATCTGGAAACCAATGACACACTCCGACAACAGCAGATTCAATAATAAAACGTGCCCCACCCTCCCGTAATCAAATAATGAATCCCACACAAAATACATGTAACAGTACTTTCGTCAAGAAACACCTGTATTACAATCAAACAAAGAACATGAAAGATATAATTAAACAAAGGTTCATAATAAAACACTACACAAATTAATTTGTATATGAAATAAATAACAATAGCTTACTCTTACCTGAAAGCAGAAGGTACGACGCTGAAGGGGAACGACACGGACCGGGGAAGCCCTGTAAAAAAAACAGGAAACAAAAGAGTTAGATAAGACAAAGACAAGATGACTTACCTAAAACCCACACACAGCATCATACATACCGGGGAAAGCACTCCATGCACAACGCTGCATGGGAACGGCGCAGACCGCGGAAGCCCTGTAAAAAAACAGAAAAAAGAAAGAGTTAGAGAAGAAACAGACTAGATGACTTACCTAACACCCGCAAACAGCATCATACATACCGGGGAAAGCACTCCATAAACGACGCTGCACAGGAACGGCAGGGACCGAGGAAGCCCTGTAAAAAAATAGAAAAAAAAGAGTTAGTTAAGAAACATAGAAGATGCCTTACCTATGACCTGCAAACAGCACCATACATACCGGGGAAAGCACTCAATGCACGACGCTGCACGGGAACGGCAGGGACCGGGGAAGCCCTGTAAAAAACACAATAAAAACAAAAAGAGTTAGATAAAAAACATAGAAGATGCCTTACCTATGACCCGCAAACAGCACCATACATACCGGGGAAAGAACTCCATGCACGACGCTGCACGGGAACGGCAGGAACCGGGGAAGCCCTGTAAAAAAACAGACAAAAAAAGAGTTAGATAAGAAATAGACCAGATGCCTTACCTAAGACCCGCAAACAGCACCATACATACCGGGGAAAGTGCTCCATGCACGACGCTGCACGGGAACGGCACGGACCGGGGAAGCCCTGTAAAAAAACAGGAAAAAAACGAGTTAGATAAGAAACAGAGAAGATGCCTTACCTAAGACCCGCAAACAGCATCATACATACCGGGGAAAGCGCTCCATGCACAACGCTGCACGGAAATGGCAGGGACCGGGGAAGGCCTGTAAAAAAACAGGAAAAAAACAGAGTTAGATAAGAAACAGAGAAGATGCCTTACCTAAGACCCGCAAACAGCATCATACATACCGGGGAAAGCACTCCATGCATGACGCTGCACGGGAACGGCACGGACGGGGGAAGCCCTGTAAAAAAACAGGAAAAAAAAGAGTTAGATAAGAAACAGAGAAGATGCCTTACCTAAGACCCGCAAACAGCATCATACATACCGGGGAAAGCACTCCATGCACAACGCTGCACGGAAACGTCAGGGACCGGGGAAGGCCTGTAAAAAAACTTTAAAATATGTAGTTAGGTAAGAAACATAGACAAGATAACTTACCTAAAACCCGAAGGCAACAGCATACATCCTGGGCAAAGTATTGCATATTCAACGCTACACAACAACGCTAAGGGCCAGGGTAGACCTGTAACTTACCTTGAGACGACGCTAACCACAATAAGAAAAAAGATAAAAAACACTAAGAGCATCGATAAATACCAGACATTTAGCAACAAGGCAAATACATAGACATATTATATTCACATTATAATTAATCCCCCAAAGAACATAAAACGTATACAAACATTTCACTTACCTGTTTGTAGCTGTGTTCCTCCTACCGTGACATTCGGAAACCAATGGAACAGTCCGACAACAGCAGATTCAATAAAATACGTGCCCCCCCTCCCGTAATCAAATAATGAATTGCACACACAAAAAAAGTAAACACCACTTTCATCAAGAAACACCTGTATTACTATACCCCAAAAAAACATGAAAGATATCTTTAAACAAAGGTTCATAATGAAACACTACATAAATTAATTTGTAAATGAAATAAATAACAATAGCTTACTCTTACCTTAAAGCAGAAGGTACGACGCTGGAGGAGAACGGCACGGACCGGGGAAGCCCTGTAAAAAAAACAGAAAACAAAAGAGTTAGATAAGACAAAGACAAGATGACTTACCTAAAACCCGCACACAGCATCAGACATACCGGGGAAAGCACTCCATGCACGACGCTGCACGGGAACGGCACAGACCGCGGAAGCCCTGTAAAATAACAGAAAAAAAAGAGTTAGAGAAGAAACAGACTAGATGACTTACCTAACACCCGCAAACAGCATCATACATACCGGGGAAAGCACTCCATGCACGACGCTGCATGGGAACGGCAGGGACCGGGGAAGTCCTGTAAAAAAATAGAAAAAAAAAGAGTTAGTTAAGAAACATAGAAGATGCCTTACCTAAGACCCGCAAACAGCACCATACATACCAGGGAAAGCACTCCATGCACGACGCTGCATGGGAACGGCACAGACCGGGGAAGCCCTGTAAAAAAACAGAAAAAAAAGAGTTAGATAAGAATCAGAGAAGATGGCTTACCTAAGACCCGTAAACAGCATCATACATACTGGGGAAAGCGCTCCATGCACGACGCTGCACGGGAATGGCATGGACCGGGGAAGCCCTGTAAAAAAAACAGAAAACAAAAGAGTTAGATAAGACAAAGACAAGATGACTTACCTAAAACCCGCACACAGCATCAGACATACCGGGGAAAGCACTCCATGCACGACGCTGCACGGGAACGGCACAGACCGCGGAAGCCCTGTAAAATAACAGAAAAAAAAAGAGTTAGAGAAGAAACAGACTAGATGACTTACCTAACACCCGCAAACAGCATCATACATACCGGGGAAAGCACTCCATGCACGACGCTGCACAGGAACGGCACAGACCGGGGAAGCCCTGTAAAAAAAGAGAAAAAAAAAGAGTTAGATAAGAAACAGAGAAGATGCCTTACCTAAGACCCGCAAACAGCATCATACATACTGGGGAAAGCGCTCCATGCGCGACGCTGCAAGGGAACGGCACAGACCGGGGAAGCCCTGTAAAAAAACAGAAAAAAAAGAGTTAGATAAGAAACAGACCAGATGCCTTACCTAAGACCCGCAAACAGCATGATACATACCGGGGAAAGCGCTCCATGCACGACGCTGCACGGGAATGGCACGGACCGGGGAAGCCCTGTAAAAAAACTTAAAAATATGTAGTTAGGTAAGAAACATTGACAAGATAACTTACCTAAAACCCGAAGGCAACAGCATACATGCTTGGCAAAGTATTCCATATACAACGCTACACAACAACGCTAAGGGCCAGGGTAGACCTGTAACTTACCTTGAGACAACGCTACCCACAATAAGAAAAAAGATAAAAATAACTAAGAGCATCGATATATACCAGACATTTAGCAACAAGGCAAATACATAGACATATTATATTCACATTATAATTAATCCCCCAAAGAACATAAAACGTATACAAACATTTCACTTACCTGTTTGTAGCTGTGTTCCGCCTACTGTGACATCCGGAAACCAATGGAACAGTCCGAGAACAGCAGATTCAATAAAAAACGTGCGCCACCCTCCCGTAATCAAATAATGAATTGCACACACAAAAAAAGTAAACACCACTTTCGTCAAGAAACACCTGTATTACTATACCCCAAAAAAACATGAAAGATATAATTAAACAAAGGTTCATAATGAAACACTACACAAATTAATTTGTAAATTAAATAAATAACAATAGCTTACTCTTACCTTAAAGCAGAAGGTACGACGCTGGAGGGGAACGGCATGGACCGGGGAAGCCCTGTAAAAAAACAGGAAACAAAAGAGTTAGATAAGCCAAAGACAAGATGACTTACCTAAAACCCGCACACAGCATCATACATACCGGGGAAAGCACTCCATGCACGACGCTGCACGGGAACGGCACAGACCGGGGAAGCCCTGTAAAAAAACAGAAAAAAAGAGTTAGTTAAGAAACATAGAAGATGCCTTACCTAAGACCCGCAAACAGCATCATACATACAGGGTAAAGCGCTCCATGCACGATGCTGCACGGGAATGACACGGACCGGGGAAGCCCTGTAAAAAAACAGAAAAAAAAGAGTTAGATAAGAAACAGACCAGATGCCTTACCTAAGACCCGCAAACAGCATCATACATACCGGGGAAAGCGCTCCATGCACGACACTGCACGGGAATGGCACTGACCGGTGAAGACCTGTAAAAAAACAGAAAAAAAAGAGTTAGATAGGAAACATAGAAAATGCCTTACCTAAGACCTGCAAACAGCATCATACATACCGGGGAAAGCACTCCATGCACGACGCTGCACGGGAATGGCACGGACCGGGGAAGCCCTGTAAAAAAACAGAAAAAAAAGAGTTAGATAAGAAACAGACCAGATGCCTTACCTAAGACCCGCAAACAGCTTCATACATACCGGGGAAAGCGCTCCATGCACGACGCTGCACGGGAACGTCACGGACTGGGGAATCCCTGTAAAAAAATTTAAAAATATGTAGTTAGGTAAGAAACATAGACAAGATAACTTACCTAAAACCCGAAGGCAACAGCATACATCCTTGGCAAAGTATTCCATATACAACGCTACACAACAACGCTAAGGGCCAGGGTAGACCTGTAACTTACCTTGAGACGACGCTACCCACAATAAGAAAAAAGATAAAAAACACTAAGAGCATCGATAAATACCAGACATTTAGCAACAAGGCAAATACATAGACATATTATATTCACATTATAATTAATCCCCCAAAGAACATAAAACGTATACAAACATTTCACTTACCTGTTTGTAGCTGTGTTCCGCCTACCGTGATATCCGGAAACCAATGGAACAGTCCGACAACAGCAGATTCAATGAAAAACGTGCCCCACCCTCCCGTAATCAAATAATGAATTGCACACACAAAAAAAGTAAACACCACTTTTGTCAAGAAACACCTGTATTACTATACCCCAAAAAAACATGAAAGATATAATTAAACAAAGGTTCAAAATGAAACACTACACAAATTAATTTGTAAATGAAATAAATAACAATAGCTTACTTGTACCTTAAAGCAGAAGGTACGACGCTGGAGGGGAACGGCACGGACGGGGGAAGCCCTGTAAAAAAAACAGGAAACAAAAGAGTTAGATAAGACGAAGACAAGATGACTTACCTAAAACCCGCAAACCCGCACACAGCATCATACATACTGGGGAAAGCACTCCATGCACGACGCAGCACGGGAACGGCACAGACCGCGGAAGCCCTGTAAAAAAACAGAAAAAAAAAGAGTTAGAGAAGAAACAGACTATAGGACTTACCTAACACCCGCAAACAGCATCATACATACCGGGGAAAGGACTCCATGCACAACGCTGCACGGGAACGGCAGGGACCGGGGAAGCCATGTACAAAAATTAGAAAAAAAAAGAGTTAGTTAAGAAACATACAAGATGCCTTACCTAAGACCCGCAAACAGCACCATACATACCGGGGAAAGCACTCCATGCACGACGCTGCACGGGAACGACACAGACCGGGGAAGCCCTGTAAAAAAACAGAAAAAAAAGAGTTAGATAAGAAAGATAGAAAATGCCTTACCTAAGACCCGCAAACAGCATCATACTTACCGGGGAAAGTGCTCCATGCACGACGCTGCACGGGAATGGCACGGACCGGGGAGGCCCTGTAAAAAAACAGAAAAAAAAGAGTTAGGTAAGAAACAGACCAGATGCCTTACCTAAGACCCGCAAACAGCATCATACATACCGGGGAGAGCGCTCCATGCACGACACTGCACGGGAATGGCACGGACCGGGGAAGCCCTGTAAAAAAACAGAAAAAAAAGAGTTAGATAAGAAACAGACCACATGCCTTACCTAAGACCCGCAAACAGCATCATACATACCGGGGAAAGCGCTCCATGCACGATGCTGCACAGGAACCTCACGGACCGGGGAATCCCTGTAAACAAAAACTTAAAAATATGTAGTTAGGTAAGAAACATAGACAAGATAACTTACCTAAAACCCGAAGGCAAGAGCATACATCCTGGGCAAAGTATTCCATATACAACGCTACACAACAACGCTATGGGCCAGGGTAGACCTGTAACTTACCTTGAGACGACGCTACCCACAATAAGAAAAAAGGTAAAAAACACTAAGAGCATCGATAAATACCAGACATTTAGCAACAAGGCAAATACATAGACATATTATATTCACATTATAAATAATCCCCCAAAGAACATAAAACGTATACAAACATTTCACTTACCTGTTTGTATCTGTGTTGTGCTTACCTTGACATCGGGAAACCAATGGAGCAGTCCGACAACAGCAGATTCAATAAAAAACGTGCCCCACCCTCCCGTAATCAAATAATGAATTGCACACACAAAAAAAGTAAACATCACTTTCGTCAAGAAACACCTGTATTACTGTACCCCAAAAAAACATGAAAGATATAATTAAACAAAGGTTCATAATGAAACACTACACAAAATAATTTGTAAATGAAATAAATAACAATAGCTTTCTCTTACCTTAAAGGAGAAGGTACGACGCTGGAGGGGAACGGCACGGACCGGGGAAGCCCTGTAAAAAAACAGGAAACAAAAGAGTTAGATAAGATAAAGACAAGATGACTTACCTAAAACCCGCAAACAGCATCATACATACCGGGGAAAGCACTCCATGCACGGCGCTGCACGGGAACGGCATGGACCGGGGATGCCCTGTAAAAAAACAGAAAAAAAAGAGTTAGATAAGAAACAGAGAAGATGCCTTACCTAAGACCCGCAAACAGCATCATTCATACTGTGGAAATCGCTCCATGCACGACGCTGCACGGGAATGGCACAGACCGGGGAAGCCCTGTAGAAAAACAGGAAAAAAAAGGAGTTAGATAAGAAACAGACCAGATGCCTTACCTAAGACCCGCAAACAGCATCCTACATACCGGGGAAAGCGCTCCATGCACGACGCTGCACGGGAATGGCACGGACCGGGGAAGCCCTGTAAAAAAACGGAAAAAAAAGAGTTAGATAAGAAACAGACCAGATGCCTTACCTAAGACCCGCAAACAGCATCATACATACCGGGGAGAGCGCTCCATGCACGACACTGCACGGGAACGGCACGGACCGGGGAAGCCCTGTAAAAAAACAGAAAAAACAGAGTTAGATAAGAAACATAGAAACTGCCTTACCTAAGACCCGCAAACAGCATCATACATACCGGGGAAAGCGCTCCATGCACGACACTGCACGGGAACGGCACGGACCGGGGAAGCCCTGTAAAAAAACAGAAAAAACAGAGTTAGATAAG
The DNA here is from genome assembly GCF_964204655.1 of Triturus cristatus. Lineage (NCBI taxonomy): Eukaryota > Metazoa > Chordata > Amphibia > Caudata > Salamandridae > Triturus > Triturus cristatus. Next base: position 1,043,905,689 of record NC_140593.1, on the reverse strand, counting down.
AAACATAGAAAATGCCTTACCTAAGACCCGCAAACAGCATCATACATACCGGGGAGAGCGCTCCATGCACGACACTGCACGGGAATGGCACGGACCGGGGAAGCCCTGTAAAAAAACAGAAAAAAAAAGAGTTAGATAAGAAACAGACCACATGCCTTACCTAAGACCCGCAAACAGCATCATACATACCGGGGAAAGCGCTCCATGCACGACGCTGCACGGGAACGTCACGGACCGCGGAATCCCTGTAAAAAAACTTAAAAATATGTAGTTAGGTAAGAAACATAGACAAGATAACTTACCTAAAACCCGAAGGCAACAGCATACATCCTTGGCAAAGTATTCCATATACAACGCTACACAACAACGCTAAGGGCCAGGGTAGACCTGTAACTTACCTTGAGAAGAAGCTACCCACAATAAGAAAAAAGATTAAAAAAACTAAGAGCATCGATATATACCAGACATTTAGCAACAAGGCAAATACATAGACATATTATATTCACATTATAATTAATCCCGCAAAGAACATAAAGCGTATACAAACATTTCACTTACCTGTTTGTAGCTGTGTTCCGCCTACCGTGACATCCGGAAACCAATGGAACAGTCCGACAACAGCAGATTCAATAAAAAACGTGCCCCACCCTCCCGTAATCAAATAATGAATTGCACACACAAAAAAAGTAAATACCACATTCGTCAAGAAACACCTGTATTACTATACCCCAAAAAAACATGAAAGCTATAATTAAACAAAGGTTCATAATGAAACACTACACAAATTAATTTGTAAATGAAATAAATAACAATAGCTTACTCTTACCTTAAAGCAGAAGGTACGACGCTGGAGGGGAACGGCACGGACCGGGGAAGCCCTGTAAAAAAAACAGGAAACAAAAGAGTTAGATAAGCCAAAGACAAGATGACTTACCTAAAACCCGCACACAGCATCATACATACCGGGGAAAGCACTCCATGCACGACACTGCACGGGAACGACAGGGACCAGGGAAGCCATGTAAAAAAATAGAAAAAAAAAGAGTTAGTTAAGAAAAATACAAGATGCCTTACCTAAGACCCGCAAACAGCACCATACATACCGGGGAAAGCACTCCATGCAAGACGCTGCACGGGAACGACACAGACAGGTGAAGCCCTGTAAAAAAATAGAAAAAAAAGAGTTAGATAAGAAACATAGAAAATGCCTTACCTAAGACCCTCAAACAGCATCATATATACCCGGGAAAGTGCTCCATGCACGACGCTGCACGGGAATGGCACGGACCGGGGAAGCCCTGTAAAAAAACAGAAAAAAAAGAGTTAGATAACAAACAGACCAGATGCCTTACCTAAGACCCGCAAACAGCATCATACATACCGGGGAAAGCGCTCCATGCACGATGCTGCACGGGAACCTCACGGACCGGGGAATCCCTGTAAACAAAAACTTAAAAATATGCAGTTAGGTAAGAAACATAGACAAGATATCTTACCTAAAACCCGAAGGCAACAGCATACATCCTGGGCAAAGTATTCCATATACAACGCTACACACAACGCTATGGGCCAGGGTAGACCTGTAACTTACCTTGAGACGACGCTACCCACAATAAGAAAAAAGATAAAAAACACTAAGAGCATCGATAAATACCAGACATTTAGCAACAAGGCAAATTCATAGACATATTATATTCACATTATAATTAATCCCCCAAAGAACATAAAACGTATACAAACATTTCACTTACCTGTTTGTAGCTGTGTTCCGCCTACCGTGACATCCGGAAACCAATGGAGCAGTCCGACAACAGCAGATTCAATAAAAAACGTGCCCCACCCTCCCGTAATCAAATAATGAATAGCACACACAAAAAAAGTATACATCACTTTCGTCAAGAAACACCTGTATTACTATACCCCAAAAAAACATGAAAGATATAATTAAACAAAGGTTCATAATGAAACACTACACAAATTAATTTGTAAATGAAATAAATAACAATATCTTACTCTTACCTTAAAGCAGAAGGTACGACGCTGGAGGGGAACGGCATGGACCGGGGAAGCCCTGTAAAAAAACAGGAAACAAAAGAGTTAGATAAGACAAAGACAAGATCACTTACCTAAAACCCGCACACAGCATCATACATACCGGGGAAAGCACTCCATGCACGACGCTGCACGGGAACGGCACAGACCGTGGAAGCCCTGTAAAAAAACAGAAAAAAAAAGAGTTAGTTAAGAAACAAAGAAGATGCCTTACCTAAGACCCGCAAACAGCACCATACATACTGGGGAAAGCACTCCATGCATGACGCTGCACGGGAACGGCACAGACCGGGGAAGCCCTGTAAAAAAACAGAAAAAAGAGTTAGATAAGAAACAGAGAAGATGCCTTACCTAAGACCCGCAAACAGCATCATACATACCGGGGAAAGCGCTCCATGCATGACGCTGCACGGGAATGGCACGGACCGAGGAAGCCCTGTAAAAAAACAGGAAAAAAAGAGTTAGATAAGAAACAGAGAAGATGCCTTACCTAAGACCCGCAAACAGCATCATACATACCAGGGAAAGCGCTCCATGCCCAACGCTGCACGGAAACGGCAGGGATCGGAGAAGGGCTGTAAAAAAACTGGAAAAAAAGGGTTAGATAAGAAACAGAGAAGATGCCTTACCTAAGACCCGCAAAAAGCATCATACATACCGGGGAAAGCACTCCATGCACGACACTGCAAGAGAACGTCACGGACCGGGGAATCCCTGTAAAAAAACTTACAAATATGTAGTTAGGTAAGAAACATAGACAAGATAACTTACCTAAAACCCGAAGGCAACAGCATACATCCTGGGCAAAGTATTGCATATACAACGCTACACAACAACGCTAAGGGCCAGGGTAGACCTGTAACTTACCTTGAGACGACGCTAACCACAATAAGAAAAAAGATAAAAAACACTAAGAGCATCGATAAATACCAGACATTTAGCCACAAGGCAAATACATAGACATATTATATTCACATTATAATTAATCCCCCAAAGAACATAAAACGTATACAAACATTTCACTTACCTGTTTGTAGCTGTGTTCCGCCTACCGTGACATTCGGAAACCAATGGAACAGTCCGACAACAGCAGATTCAATAAAATACGTGCCCCCCTTCCGTAATCAAATAATGAATTGCACACACAAAAAAAGTAAACACCACTTTCGTCAAGAAACACCTGTATTACTATACCCCAAAAAAATATGAAAGATATCATTAAACAAAGGTTCATAATGAAACACTACACAAATTTATTTGTAAATGAAATAAATACCAATAGCTTACTCTTACCTTAAAGCAGAAGGTACGACGCTGGAGGGGAACAGCACGGACCGGGGAAGCCCTGTAAATAAAACAGAAAACAAAAGAGTTAGATAAGACAAAGACAAGATGACTTACCTAAAACCCGCACACAGCATCATACATACCGGGGAAAGCACTCCATGCACGACGCTGTACGGGAACGGCACAGACCGCGGAAGCCCTGTAAAATAACAGAAAAAAAAGAGTTAGAGAAGAAACAGACTAGATGACTTACCTAACACCCGCAAACAGCATCATACATACCGGGGAAAGCACTCCATGCACGACGCTGCATGGGAACGGCAGGGACCGGGGAAGCCCTGTAAAAAAATAGAAGAAAAAAAGAGTTAGTTAAGAAACATTGAAGATGCCTTACTTAAGACCCGCAAACAGCACCATACATACCAGGGAAAGCACTCCATGCACGACGCTGCACGGGAACGGCACAGACCGGGGAAGCCCTGTAAAAAAACAGAAAAGAAAAGAGTTAGATAAGAAACAGAGAAGATGCCTTACCTAAGACCCGCAAACAGCATCATACATACCGGGGAAAGCGTTCCATGCACGACGCTGCACGGGAACGGCAGGGACCGGGGAAGCCCTGTAAAAAAACTGAAAAAAAAGAGTTAGATAAGAAACTGACCAGATGCCTTACCTAAGACCCGCAAACAGCATCATACATACCGGGGAAAGCGCTCCATGCACGATGCTGCACGGGAACCTCACGGACCGGGGAATCCCTGTAAACAAAAACTTAAAAATATGTAGTTAGGTAAGAAACATAGACAAGATATCTTACCTAAAACCCGAAGGCACAGCATACATCCTGGGCAAAGTATTCCATATACAACGCTACACACAACGCTATGGGCCAGGGAAGACCTGTAACTTACCTTGAGACGACGCTACCCACAATAAGAAAAAAGATAAAAAACACTAAGAGCATCGATAAATACCAGACATTTAGCAACAAGGCAAATACATAGACATATTATATTCACATTATAATTAATCCCCCAAAGAACATAAAACGTATACAAACATTTCACTTACCTGTTTGTAGCTGTGTTCCGCCTACCGTGACATTCGGAAACCAATGGAACAGTCCGACAACAGCAGATTCAATAAAATACGTGCCCCCCCTCCCGTAATCAAATAATGAATTGCACACACAAAAAAAGTAAACACCACTTTCGTCAAGAAACACCTGTATTACTATACCCCAAAAAAACATGAAAGATATCATTAAACAAAGGTTCATAATGAAACACTACACAAATTAATTTGTAAATGAAATAAATAACAATAGCTTACTCTTACCTTAAAGCAGAAGGTACGACGCTGGAGGGGAACGGCACGGACCGGGGAAGCCCTGTAAAAAAAACAGAAAACAAAAGAGTTAGATAAGACAAAGACAAGATGACTTACCTAAAACCCGCACACAGCATCATACATACCGGAGAAAGCACTCCATGCACGACGCTGCACGGGAACGGCACAGACCGCGGAAGCCCTGTAAAATAACAGAAAAAAAAAGAGTTAGAGAAGAAACAGACTAGATGACTTACCTAACACCCGCAAACAGCATCATACATACCGGGGAAAGCACTCCATGCACGACGCTGCATGGGAACGGCAGGGACCGGGGAAGCCCTGTAAAAAAATAGAAGAAAAAAAGAGTTAGTTAAGAAACATTGAAGATGCCTTACCTAAGACCCGCAAACAGCACCATACATACCGGGGAAAGCACTCCATGCACAACGCTGCACGGGAATGGCACAGACCGGGGAAGCCCTGTAAAAAAACAGAAAAAAAAAGAGTTAGATAAGAAACAGAGAAGATGCCTTACCTAAGACCCGCAAACAGCATCATACATACCGGGGAAAGCGCTCCATGCACGACGCTGCACGGGAATGGCACGGACCGGGGAAGCCCTTTAAAAAAACTGAAAAAAAAGAGTTAGATAATAAACAGACCAGATGCCTTACCTAAGACCCGCAAACAGCATCATACATACCGGGGAAAGCGCTCCATGCACGACGCTGCACGGGAATGGCACGGACCGGGGAAGCCCTGTAAAAAAACAGAAAAAAAAGAGTTAGATAAGAAACAGACCAGATGCCTTACCTAAGACCCGCAAACAGCATCATACATACCGGGGAAAGCGCTCCATGCATGACACTGCACGGGAACGGCACGGACCGGGGAAGCCCTGTAAAAAAACAGAAAAAAAAGAGTTAGATAAGAAACATAAAAAACGCCTTACCTAAGACCTGCAAACAGCATCATACATACCGGGGAAAGCACTCCATGCACGACTCTGCACGGGAATGGCACGGACCGGGGAAGCCCTGTAAAAAAACAGAAAAAAAAGAGTTAGATAAGAAACAGACCAGATGCCTTACCTAAGACCCGCAAACAGCATCATACACACCGGGGAAAGCGCTCCATGCACGATGCTGCACGGGAACGTCACGGACTGGGGAATCCCCGTAAAAAAACTTAAAAATATGTAGTTAGGTAAGAAGCATAGACAAGATAACTTACCTAAAACCCGAAGGCAACAGCATACATCCTTGGCAAAGTATTCCATATACAACGCTACACAACAACGCTAAGGGCCACGGTAGACCTGTAACTTACCTTGAGACGACGCTACCCACAATAAGAAAAAAGATAAAAAACACTAAGAGCATCGATAAATACCAGACATTTAGCAACAAGGCAAATACATAGACATATTATATTCACATTATAATTAATCCCCCAAAGAACATAAAACGTATACAAACATTTCACTTACCTGTTTGTAGCTGTGTTCCGCCTACCGTGATATCCGGAAACCAATGGAACAGTCCGACAACAGCAGATTCAATTTTAAACGTGCCCCACCCTCCCGTAATCAAATAATGAATTGCACTCACAAAAAAAGTAAACACCACTTTCGTCAAGAAACACCTGTATTACTATACCCCAAAAAAACATGAAAGATAAAATTAAACAAAGGTTCATAATGAAACACTACACAAATTAATTTGTAAATGAAATAAATAACAATAGCTTACTCTTACCTTAAAGCAGAAGGTACGACGCTGGTGGGGAACGGCACGGACCAGGGAAGCCCTGTAAAAAAAACAGGAAACAAAAGAGTTAGATAAGACAAAGACAAGATGACTTACCTAAAACCCGCACACAGCATCATACATACCGGGGAAAGCACTCCATGCACGACACTGCACGGGAATGGCACAGACCGCGGAAGCCCTGTAAAAAAACAGAAAAAAAAAGAGTTAGAGAAGAAACAGACTATATGACTTACCTAACACCCGCAAACAGCATCATACATACCGGGGAAAGCACTCCATGCACGACGCTGCACGGGAACGGCAGGGACCGGGGAAGCCATGTAAAAAAATAGAAAAAAAAAGAGTTAGTTAAGAAACATACAAGATGCCTTACCTAAGACCCGCAAACAGCACCATACATACCGGGGAAAGCACTCCGTGCACGACGCTGCACGGGAACGACACAGACCAGGGAAGCCCTGTAAAAAAACAGAAAAAAAAGAGTTAGATAAGAAACATAGAAAATGCCTTACCTAAGACCCGCAAACAGCATCATACATTCCGGGAAAAGCGCTCCATGCACGACGCTGCACGGGAACGGCACGGCCCGGGGAAGCCCTGTAAAAAAAAAAACGAAAAAAGTTAGATAAGGTGCAAGCATACAACATAAGAAAAGAAACATCGCTTACCATACTGCTTCGGGAAGCTTTCGCCTCACAGCAACAGACACGAAAATAAACCTGAAAAGGGTCAACACAAAAAAAAATAATAAACACGCCCACCACCGAAAAAAGGGATGACCTGCATAAAAGAGAAAGAATCGAAAAAACACGCCCCCGAATCCGAAAAGGACGGGGCTTGTTTGGAGAGACAAACCTCTTCTCCAATGGCTGACCAGCATTTAAGAGGCCAGCCAATGGAGAAGAGGAGAGAAGAGAGGCGGGTTCAAGACCCTCTTCTCCAAGTCATTAAATCTCACGAGCGAGACTGCGCAAGCGCAGCCTTCGCTAGCCGAGACCTAAAAAGGGGGGCATACATGCTCACAATTCAAAACAACTACACCCCTGCACGCCCCCCTTGCGTACCTTGCTCTGGGGTTGGTGGGTGGGCAACAAACAACAACTCGCAGCTTGTGTGGCTCCTGGAGGACCAGGCATGATTCACAGCCATTGGCCATGTGGGCTGCGGCCTCAGTGTTGGGGGTGAGGACGTCCATGCTCCGGGGTGTGCGGGACAGTGAAACCAGGAGCGCTGCGTCTTTGGCGGTGAGCAGGAACCTAGAGACCTGTCTGCTGCATCGCAGCTCCTTTTAAGGGGGGTGACCATGACCCTCGTGACCCCGGAGGCGCACTAGTGCTTCCGGGGCAGCGCCCAGGTGGTTAACACTCGCCCTGGCCAACCCCAAGCCTGGGGCGAGTGCCGCGAACTCCGGCTGTCTCCCAGCTTCGCGCCTTATTTCCGGCTTTCCAGAGTTGGGGAAGCATTGGTAATATGTCCAGGGAATTGCCAATGTCCCAGGGGTACCTACCCCTCCTCAGAAAACCATCAATGACAAAGCCTGAGACTAGCTATTTTTCGATTAGGGGTCATAAGACCCCCGGACGTATTTATTTCATACACACACAAAACATTTTAGACATCAACATTTTGCACAGAAACCACATTATTTACATGTTGCTTATACATGAGACCTAGCCTTAACAGAGACTCTAGCACAAGGGAGTCACCTAACCATATCTAGTTTGTTTCTGTGCCACCCACAAACCATAACCGTTCCGAGTGAGATCATGACTGGTTCTGTGTTCCTTCCTCTTAAACCCCCCATCCAGAAGATGGGTCCCTCCTTATGGGAGGACCCCACCTTCCCTCTCCCATACCGTACCGTAGCAGGAGCTCTCCCACCTCAGGAGCTCTTGTGCAGGGGGCCAGGCCTTAGCATTCTTACCTTGAGCACCGAACACACACCCAAATTCCTTGGCCCTTGGGGGACAAGGAATTGCGTGGATGGTTGACAGGTAAGGGCTGCATGTCAGCAACCACCTCCAATCCCCGTGCCACTGCAACCTCTTTTAGTCTTGTGCCAGCACCCCTTGGAAGATCCAATGACGCCAATATTATTTTGGTGTAAAATGGTGCCTTAAAGGGAACCTAAGTCTCCCCACCAATCATGGCATCACCCTACACAGGCCAGCATAGTTCCCCTCCTACCTGCCCCCTCCCCAACATAACGTGCGCGTTGGCCTAGTCAGGCCTACAAGTTCTCCAGAAACCTCACATTACTTTCTTCCTGCAAGTGTACTTCATCTTTTAAGAAAAAACAGCTCACCCTTGTGGATTCTGTGAGGTATAGATGCTAAACTAGCTGTATTCAACAACGTATCAACCGTTTCACAGACTCATTGAGGAACCTGACCAACTTACCACCTTTCAAATTCAATGTTGGAGCAAGCTATTGTGGCCTCTGGGACTACTTTGCAAGCCAACACGTTTAAGCCGGTTCACCCTAGCTCAGCCTAATCATGGCCTCCCAAATACACGATTACTATCTCTAGATGGGGAAACCTCCAGGGCAACATTCGGTCCAATGTCGTTTTCAAGTTGGCTACAAGCAGCCCCCCTTGACCTCAGAATGTTAGCTGCTGTTCAGTCTCCCTTGGCCGTGATGCGTAATCAACGCCAGAAAAAAAAACATTCCACGCCTCACGTAAAAGTGGCCCAACACCAGCACCTCTGTTACACCTCTTGCTCCCACATTGACAGAAGGCAATGAAGTACCCAGCTGCTGCATCACCTTATCATGTTCTCCATCTGCATTGTAAGGATGGGAAAATTAATGGCAGAACATGATCAGTCTCACATAGCGCTTTTAACAGTTGGACATCCACTTGCCTATCCTTTGACTGCTTGTCCCGCCAACGCTATGCCCGCCACCGTGGTGGCTGCGTCAATCAAAACTATATTCCGCAGGATCTAACCCTGTTGCCACCATGGCTTTACTAAGCACTCTGGAAAATTTTGACCTATTTAGTGGCGACCCGTCCTCATGAACCCACAAGGGGGCTTCAACAGCCCCTTGTACCTGGTGTGCCATAAAGGCTGCAAGATTCCCCAGCGGGCAGCACTTATTTCCTGGGCCCTGTGAAGCAGTATGAAACCCACCCTACCCCTCTGGTCGGTGTTAGACTGGGTAATGGTGACTGCCAAAAAGCCAAGTGTACATTGAATATCTGCCAGCTGTCAATCACCACTTCTGTCTATCTTGTTCTTTTGCCACAAGCTCCCCTACCCTTGGTGCCTCACCCATAGAGTGTCAGGGACAAAGCTGCCCTAAACAGGTGAACCTCAGCTGGTGGCCTGCACACCTCATCACGGCTGGACATGATCCTCGCCAGTTTGAATGTGTTCATGGGATGCCTGGAATCCTGCCTACATCCAAGCCCTTCAGTACCGTTTGCACCAGGAAAACCTTGGCCGATCTGAGTAGCCTAGCATCTTAGTAAAAGCTAAAATTGCTGTAGTATGGTGCATAACACAGGTCGCCCCTTGCCTCTCAAAGGCCTTCAAAAACTGTGATTTTAGCAGCAGCGGCTGGCACTGATTGAAGGTCGGGGGCAGGTGGGGGAAGACATGGGATTTAGGGGGCGAGAGCAGGGGGAGGACGCGGGGAGAAGCAGTAATAAAAAAATCTAAATAAAACTTACCTTCTCGCTGCTTCCTCGCCTCTGTAGTCCTCCCTCGCTAGGCCTTACTGGAAGCACACCCAGGCCACCAGTCAGCCAATCACAACGCTGCCTTAGCATTGTTGTGATTGGTCTGAGCGCCGTGGTTTGGAGCTCAGACGCTGACTGGGGGCCTGTGCATGTTCTCCATGTAGGCTGTATGCAGCCTGCATGTAGAACATGCGAAGTGCGCAAGACTGTTTTGGGTGGCCCAAGAGGGCCAGCCAAGCAGTCATTGCGCACTTTAGGAGGGTGCTACCACTCCTCCCCTGCCTCTCCCCCTAACGCAGAGCGGGCGAAAGTAGGAGAAAATGAAATTATAATAACCCAAGTTATTATCATTTTATTTCCCCTTTGTGTCACTGCAAAAAAGCAGTGCGGCGGCGCTCCTCCGCCTTACCGGAGTAGCCGCCACTGGATTACAGACTTGGTTGAAAACCCCTTCATCAACCCCGCGCTTTCCTGAATCCTGCGAAACTTGTAGTTCCAAGAAACATGGCTGTTCTGTGCAGAGATACATAAATCCATCCTCTCACACTGATGAGAAGAATATGCTCTATTACCATAATGGAATGAACTCAAGACACTCTATATTATGCATCTTTAATGCGACTCCGCTGCACTCAGGGTAGAGGATGTGGTCTGACGGCTAGATTGCCGACTTTGGAGCTGGGAAACCAAGGTTTTGAACATCAGGGTCACGTCCACATCCTGTGATTCTGGGCAAATCACTCAATCTCCCCGTGCCTACCAAAAAGGAAAAAAAAAGAATGTGTCCTTGTGTAACATAACCAGTGCGCATGTAAAACTCTCCAATACATTTGAGTCGAGTTTGCGCTATATAAATCTGCAACAAAAAATGCCTATGTTGCTGCACCTAATGAAAAACAACTTATTTGAAAAAACGTAGCAAGGAGTGGAACATTCCAAGGACATCACCCTGCAAAGAAACACTTCACTCATTGCACCCCCTAGAGGTGTATCAGCCCTCACAGGAAGAATACATTCTAAGATATGGTGTTAACACCACCAAATCGCTTGAATTTAATAGATTTTTCAGTACTGAAAGACACAATGGAATATGCTGCAGCAATAGGAAGAGCATTTGACATTGGGACTAGCCCACTCGCGGATCATTCACTTCAAACTAAATTACAAGCAAAAGTAGCGTTTTTGATGGATTGACAACATACTGGGTGAAAAAAGGCATCCACCATTTGCAACTCATTATATCAACAGTGGTTGGTCACTTCCCAAATTGTAATCTCTTATTCTCAGTGGTGGATTTATTTGCGCGTGCAAGGCTCGACATCCTGCCAAGGGGGTTGGTCCCATTGGTGCAGCAGTTGCTAAGGTCTACCGAAACCAGCCTTCACTGCCCCCAACAGGGTGTGGGGCTTTCTTTTACCAACACCCAAACTCATGGCATCCTTGCTACGCTACTGAGCACTACGCCCCTGCAGCGCCAGGTGATGCAGAATTCTACTACAACGCGCCATCCCCGCGTGCTGCTGCCCTCAATGCAATCTTGCAAAGATCGAATGGAGGTGAGCGGGAGAGCCGTGCACCTGCCTGCTATACCCTTATCTCAAGGTGGAGCTGAAGAGTCTGAGCAGTTGTTACCAGGCAGCCTTGTTGAATATTTTGCAAGACTCTCTAGCACATTTGCTATTTCTAAACACAGTTTAGATGTATCATCATCTGAATCTTTTGCACCTCGGAAACGTGTTGCAACTGTGTTGGACTAGTTTTGTTTGTGGAGTCTGCAACACCAAACTGGATCTTAATTTTACATGTATTCTGCCTTGGCACCAGCTCCTGGGAAAGACCACAAGCTGATGCAAGCCACTGGGCACAGTATCAAGCAATAAAGACAAGCCCGAGAAAGTCTAGGGCACCATGAGCAGGGGCAACAGACTTCCTCTACAAACGCCAATCCCTGTCCTAGTATGTCCTAGTACAGGAGCCGCTGCAAAATATGTCAGATGACCCTTTGATGCACCAACATAGCTTGGTATTGTCCTTCCTTCGCCATGACGCACGGTGGCGAGATAGCCAGTAAGAGCTCCCAACGGGCTGAGCACGCCTTCAAAAAATGTAGGGGCAGATTTACAAGAACTGATGCATCTCTACATATCAGCAGAGATGCGTCAGTTAATTTGCATCACGCAAAAAAACCCTTGCGTCACCATGGATTCGTCGCATTTACAATGCGGCGCACCGTGGCGCATGGATTGACAGATGCGTGATGCATCTGTTAGCATAAAGGCAACGCATTGCCGGAGTCGTGTTGAAAGCACGACGCAACTCTAGCAATGCTCAGGAATGCCTATTCCTATTATGCTGCATCACTCTTTACTCCTGCTTCAAGGTTTTGACGCAGTGGCGTCGTAGAACTGACGCAGTGAAATCTTGTAGATTTCACTGCATCACTTTTATGAGGCTTTCTTACCTCGGAACGTCCACCCTGCATACATTATACCTGATGCAGGTATAATGTAGCACAGGGCTTTGCAATGTGATGCATCTCCCCAAATGCGTCACGTTGTAAATGTGTTACAACATGGCGCATAGTTTACGATGCCGCTACGTCACAAAAGTGACACAACGGCGGCGTAAAAGTGTCGCAGAGGGCTTGTAAATCTGCCCCTTAGTCTTTAAGGCAGTGACAACACAGGCTTTCGTCACATGGCACATATAAAATAGCCAATCACATGTGTATGAAAACACAAAGGGATGGAGTATTAACACAAAGAAACCTGCAATACTACTTTGCCAACCACATTAGAAAGAAAAAAGGTACAAACAATCTATGGCTGCCAAATAAAACAGCCCCCCCACATAAAATAAATAAAACATTCAAAGTTTGTTAACCTGCCAGTGCCTGCACTGATGTATGGCCAGAGGTTCCGCCATTATTACATGAAGTCATTGAATGGTCTAGCCCTGCTCTGCTTTCACTCCAACTGGGTAAAGCCTTCAGACATGGCTTCTTAATGGAAATGCTGCTCCTTTTCTCAACAGCACAAGCCTCACTAAGCAAATTTATAGTGAGAATGAATGTACATTTCAATAGAGGCCAATACATACTTGAACTGTACAAACAATGTAAGGCGGCCTGGGCTGTATTCCAGATACACCCAGGTGACCGGTCAGTATGGGAAACAACTTTTACAACGCAGTGTTAAGACATACCTAAACACCCTAACTAGTCTAAGAACCATAGAAGCAATTATATTCTTCGCTTCAGGATGAGAAGCCACCCCCCCAACCCACCAGGATATGAGATCAATTAGAAGCTGCCACCCGATCTCCAAAAAGTAATGTGCATCAACAAAATCATTAGTAAACTGTACTGGTTCGCAGTGGTGGCTGGCAACTGATGCAAGTAGGGATGGGTGGGGAAATTACATTAAATGAATAAATACAATAAAAAGTTACTAACCGTGTAGCAGCGATCCTTCTCGGTCAGGCCCTTTTCTTCTCTGTGATGTCAGGGTCCCAGCCAACTCCCTTAGCCAATCCTGGCGCTTCTCTCATGCTGTTAACCAGCATGAGAGAAGTGTCAGAATTGATTGGAGGGAGGGGCCTCTCTCAGCGCTCCCGAGGGCACTGGAGGCCTGCACTTGCTCTTAACTCAGCTGTCTTAAGACAGCTGGGTTGGGAGGTTTGAAGTGTTCGGCCGAAGGGACTTGCACACTTTAAACAGTGCACAGGTAGCCCTTTGCCTACCACTCCTCCCTACTGCCACTCAGCAAGCCCCACCCCATCCTGACATTCGGTTAGGGATATGCTGATGAAAAATAAAAAGGTAATTGTTAGACTCGTCATCCTTGGCGTGGTTCCCCTGTCTTTTTTGCCTCTACCCCCTGTATTTTTGGACTATGTGCTGGATTTCGTTTTCGCTGGTTTAGGTACTCTGGGCACTTTGCAACTGCTGATCAGTGCCAAAGTCCAAATGCTCCCTGGGTAAATTGTGATTCTTGATGGGTATCCATGATTTGCATATTTGGTTTACTGGTAAGCCCCTAGTTAAGTGAACTGTGTGTGTCCAGGACCTGTAAATCAACTAATTGTGCCACCTACACCAGTAGTGTTTCAAATATGTCTCAGACCTGACACTGCAGCATCTGCGCATGTAGTTTTTGACTGTCATGTCGACCTGGCGAATGCACCCACTGCCCTAACCTTTCCTTTTCTTAAATGTAAGGCACCCCTCTGGTAGGCCCAAGGTACCCCCATGGGCAGGGTGCAGTGTATGTGAAAGGACATGTGCTGGTGTGGTTTGCATGTCCTGATAGTGACATCATTTGCATTTCTTTTTTCACTATTTAAAAGCCGTCTGTCCCATAGGTTAACATGGGAGGTGCCTTGTAACATCTTACAAGTGTAACTTTCCATTGGGACAAGATGGAGATTTGGGATTTAGGCTCTCTGAACTCAGTATTTAATAGCACACCTCTTAGTAAAAGTGGTTATTAAATTGTGTGTTTGAAAATGCCACATTTAGGAAGTGGCCATTTTCTTGTTTAACCATCCTGCGCGCCTCTGCTTGTTTGTGTATTCACTGTCTGGTTTTAGACTGACAGGAACTGGGCTGTGCATTCACTCTAGACAGTCAAGGAATTGCTAACAGTCCACGGGTTAGGCGGGCGCAATACTTGCCTTGCCCTGGGTGCTGGCAACCCATGCTACGCCGCTGGGTTGTCCTGCCTTCTCTGGTTGCAGTTAGAAGTGGTGGGCCCTGCACAATGCTGTCTCCACCTCCTGTAGTGAAGCTGGATCAGGGAGGACAGACCTGGTTTTTACTGAGCTCAGAGACTCTTGCAACAAAGACTACAAAGAGAAAATGGGGTATACATATTAGAACTTTTGATTAGTTCTGGAATCAAGAGGAAACTCTGCCAAGGAAGAAGAGCTGAAGAGCAATGAGGAGGAGACTGCCCCTTTGCTGTGTATTGCTTTGCTTGGTTGGCCTCCAGTTGCTGCTTCTGCAAAGGAGAGGACAACCACTGGAACTTTGCTGTGAACCTGCTTTTGATGAATCTCCAAGGGCTTGTGTGTACTTGCGTCCTATTCTGAAGTCTCAGTGACACAAAGACTTTACCACCAGCTTCCTTGAACTCCACTGCTGGGAGTTCTGACCTGCTAGGAGGTGTCTGTTCCAGTTCTGGGCCTCTGGAGGTTGGTCTTGTTGCTGGGAACTGAATAGCTTGAAGAAACTAAGAAAATTGACGCATCACCTGATTTTCCGACGCAGCACCACCGAGCGGGTGAAATTTCCATGCTCTGCCACCGTGCGGCTGAAGAATCGAAGCAGCTCCTGCCAGCGGCTAAAAAATCTGCTGCACACTGCGCCCAGTGCACCTACGTCTGGGATCACTGCACCGACTCCGACGCAGGCCCTGCAGTGTGACTGAAAGAATCAACGCATTGTGGGACCACGGCTGAAGAAATCGACGCAGTGCCTGTTTCCCATACCTCATCGACCTCCAGCGTATCCAGATTCCTACGCATCGCACCTGTGCGGGCAGGTCTCTGACGCATGACACGCAGACCAGAACCGTCTTAGAATTGATGCATCACTTACCCCTACAGTCCGTATTCGACACATCACTTCTCCTGCATGCAGCAAAATTGTCGCATTGACTCCCCAAGGACTCCTAAACTGACGCATCACTGTTTTTTCCGACACTGCTCTTCTCTGCGGCTGTTTTGCCTTGAGGATTTTGATGCATTTGAGGTACTTTGTGTACAAGTCACGCGTACATAGTTTTCTATGGACAGAATTATTTGAAATCTTTCTAAGTCATATTTTGAATTGTGTATCGTTTTAGTCTTGTTTGGTTAAGCTAAATATACTTTGTTTTTCTAAACTGGTCTGGTGTCGATTTGTAGTGTTTTCACGGTCTACTGTGTGTCTGTGTGCAAATACTTTACACATTGCCTTTGGGATAAACCTGTCTACTAGTGTGAGGCTACAAAGTGGGTGAGCAGGGGTTATCTAAAGTATGTAACTCTCTTATCCTGACTAGAATGAAGGCTCATACTTGGACAAAGGTGCATACCTCTGCCAACTAGAGACCCCCATTTCTACCAGTAATGAATTAACTTCATTACCATTTTATTTGTTGTCTCTTGGTGCATTTTACCGCTTTAATGGAGGAGGCACCCCCGCTGGATCGATCGCAGACAACTGATACAGATATTGTAGTATGCATATCAATTTGCATATGCTCTGTTAAGCTCATGCGAATACCACAGTGTCCGGAGAAAAATCATAAAGCAGCTGTATATTTATAAAATGCCAGTCACAAGACCTTGTCAGCTTCTATCCCCTACAATTACGTTGCACAGCGTTAACCTATAGCCTCACCATTTGACGGTGGCGGCCTTAAAGCTGCATCTTGATAAAATGAAACATTTCTTGTAACCAACGATGCATATGACTGATGAAAACCTTTCATGGTGCCACAAAATAACTTCGTAGTTCGAGCTGGACTGTTCCGATGAGGAACAGGGTCAAGACTTATTTGCATATGGCTAGATCTGAACTGGGGTGGTGAAGTGAGCTAAAGAACAATGATGGATTCAACCCAGATCTGTGACTGGGCTGAGTGTCTGAAAAGTTTCAGTGCTCTGTCCATCATCTCCTTGTGTTTGCTTTGTTCGCCCGAAATTGGCAGGGTATGCCCAGACGTGGGTCCCTTGCTCACTTTGCCACTGGATTCAAGCTATCCTGGCTGATGAGGGGTGTTACCCTGAAACCGGTCCCAGGATGCTTGTTTCCAGTCCAGAGAAGGCCTGGCTTGGCAGTTCGGGTTGGACTGCTTCCATCAGGAACAAGTGAGCTAAAGAACAAAGATGAATTCAACCCAGATCTGTGTCTGGGGTGAGTGTCTGAGAAGTTTCAGCGCGCCGTCTATCATCTCCTTGTGTTTACAAAATAACTCATGACACAAATTACTGACTTGGAAACCAACAGATTGACATGTTTTACAAAATAGCACTTGTAACTCGGGGCCCTTGCACAGGACATCAATTCGCTGTGCTACCTCACGTTATCCTTCCGCTCCAATTTACAGAACTCACGAAGCCCTGCAGCCCGCCTGAGAGCACTTCGTTGTTTTTTAGGTCTCGTGATGTAAGCAGCGCATGCGCTGCTCTCGTCTTACGAGGCTTCTTGGAATCGATACAATTCCAGAAGCCTCGTCCCAGCTCCGCCTTCACTTTTGATTTGTGCGCGTCGTTTGGTGTCACAAATTATGCCGAAGGCAGTGCAATGATTGCATGCAAGGCATGTCAATCGCTGCTTGTTGTCGCCCTGTCTCCTTTTAGGTACGCCCACCGGGATTGGATCGTTTACGGGCGGATTTACACTCTTTCCTTTAAAGGACTCGAAGCACTATTTATTTCTCATTTGCAGCACTGTCCAAATGCATGTAATGACCGCTGACAGCCTCTCCTGCTTCAGCCCCCCACCCTCGCAAAATGTGGAATTCTGCTGCATCATCAACGCACCGTATCTCTCTGGTGTTTAGCTTTTTGAAGCAATCTATTCATGCATTCATTTGCACATTATGATGAGCTGACGAGTATATTTCGTGTGAGGTGGGGTTTAGAGCCAGAGAACCAGGTCAGCAGAGCTGCTCTAAAGCCTAAGAACCAGGTCAGCAGAGCAGCTCTAGAGCCTAAGAACCAGGTCAGCAGAGCTGTTCTAGAGCCAGAGAACCAGGTCAGCAGAGCTGCTGTAGAGCCAGAGAAACCAGGTCAGTAGAGCTGCTTTAGAGGGAGAGAACCAGGTCAGCAGAGCTGCTCTAGAGCCTAAGAACCAGGTCAGCACAGCTGCTCTAGAGCCAGAGAACCAGGGCAGCAGAGCTGCTTTAGAGCCAGAGAACCAAGTCATCAGAGCTGCTTTAGAGCCAGAGAACCAGGTCAGCAGAGCTGCTTTAGAGCCAGAGAACCAGGTCAGCAGAGCTGCTGTAGAGTCAGAGAAACCAGGTCAGCAGAGCTGCTTTAGAGGGAGATAACCAGGTCAGCAGAGCTGCTCTAGAGCCAGAGGACCAGGTCAGCCGAGCTGCTGTAGAGCCAGAGAGCTAGGTCAGCAGAGCTGATCTAGAGCCTAAGAACCAGGTCAGCAGAGCTGCTCTAGAGCCTAAGGCCAGGTCAGCAGAGCTGCTCTAGAGCCAGAGAACCAGGTCAACAGAGCTGCTGTAGAGCCAGAGAAACCAGGTCAGCAGAGCTGCTTTAGAGGGAGAGAACCAGGTCAGCAGAGCTGCTTTAGAGCCAGAGAACCAGGTCAGCAGAGCTGCTCAAGAGCCTAAGAAATAGGTCAGCAGGGCTGCTCTAGAGGTAGAAAACCAGGTCAGCAGAGCTGCTGTAGAGTCAGAGAAACCAGGTCAGCAGAGCTGCTTTAGAGGGAGAGAACCAGGTCAGCAGAGCTGCTCTAGAGCCAGATGAACCAGGTCAGCCGAGCTGCTGTAGAGCCAGAGAACCAGAGAACCAGGTCGGCAGAGCTGCTCTAGAGCCTGAGAACCAGGTCAGCCGAGCTGCTGTAGAGCCAGAGAAACCAGGTCAGCAGAGCTTCTTTAGAGGGAGAGAACCAGGTCAGCAGAGCTGCTTTAGAGGGAGAGAACCAGGTCAGCAGAGCTGCTCTAGAGCCTAAGAACGAGGTCAGCACAGCTCCTCTAGAGCCAGAGAACCAGGTCAGCAGAGTTGTTGTAGAGCCAGAGAAACCAGGTCAGCAGAGCTGCTTTAGAGGGAGAGAACCAGTTCAGCAGAGCTGCTTTAGAGCCAGAGAACCAGGTCAGCAGACCTGCTTTAGAGCCAGAGAACCAGGTCAGCAGAGCTGCTCTATAGCCAGAGAACCAGGTCAGCAGAACTGCTTTAGAGCCATAGAACTGGGTAAGCAGAGCTGCTTTAGAGCCAGAGAACCAGGTCAGCAGAGCCGCTGTAGAGCCAGAGAACCAGGTCAGCAGAGCTGCTGTAGAGCCAGAGAAACCAAGTCAGCAGAGCTGCTTAGGAGGGAGAGAACCAGGTCAGCAGAGCTGCTTTAGAGCCAGAGAACCAGGTCAGCAGAGCTGCTCTAGCTGACACTGACTGACTGACACTGACTGACTGACACTGCCTGACTGACACTGACTGACTGACACTGACTGATTGACTGACTGACTGACTAACACTGAGTGACTGACACTGCCTGACTGACACTGACAGACTCACTGACACTGACTGACTGACTAACATTGACTGACTGACACTGACTGACTGACACTGACCGACTGACACTGACTGACTGACACTGACTGACATTCACTGACTGACACTGACTGACACTGACTGACTGACACTGACTGACTGACACTGACTGACTGACACTGACTGACTGAATGACACTGACTGACTGACACTGACTGACACTGACTGACTGAAACTGACTGACACTGACACTGACTGACTGACACTGACTAACATTGACTGACTGACACTGACAAACATTGACTGACTGACAATGACTGATTGACACTCACTGACTGACACTGACTGACTGACACTGACTGACTGACACTGACTGACACTGACTGACTAACTGACACTGACTGACACCGACTGACTGACACTGACTGACTGACACTGACTGAAACTGACTGACACTAAATGACACTGACTGACACTGACTGACACTGACTGACTGATACTGACTGACACTGACTGACTGACACTGACTGACTGACATTCACTGACTGACACTGACTGACTGAAACTGACTGACTGACACTGACTGAAACTGGCTGACTGACACTGACTGAAACTGACTGACACTGACTGACTGACACTGACTGACTGACACTGACTGAAACTGACTGACACTGACTGACTGACACTGACTGGCTGCCTGACTGACACTGACTGACTGACACTGACTGACTGACACTGCCTGACTGACACTGGCTGGCACTGAGTGACACTGGCTGACACTAGCTGACACTGACTTACACTGACTGACTGACACTGACTGACTGACACTGACTGACTGACTGACTGACACTGACTGACACTGACTGAAACTGACTGACACTGACTGACAATGACTGACTGACACTGCCGGACAATGACTGACTGACTGACACTGACTGACACTGACTTACTGACACTGACTGGCTGACACTGACTGACACTGACTGACTGACACTGACTGGGACTGATTGACACTGACTGACACTGACTGACTGACACTGACTGACACTGACTCTGACACTGACTGACACTGACTAACTGACACTGACTGAACTGACTGACAGACTGACTGACACTGACTGACAGACACTGACTGACTGACACTGACTGACTGACACTGACTGACACTGACTGACACTGACTGACTGACACTGACTGGGACTGACTGACACTGACTGACTGACACTGACTGACTGACACTGACACTGACTGACACTGACACTGACTGTGACTGACACTGACACTGACTGACACTGACACTGACTGACACTGACTGACTGACTGACACTGATACTGACTGACTGACTGACTGAATGACAGACTGACTGACTGTGAGACTGACTGACACTGACTCACTGACACTGACTGACTGACAGACTGACTGAAACTGACTGACACTGACTGAATGACACTGACTGACAGTGACTGACTGACACTGACTGACAGACTGACTGACACTGACTGACTGACACTGACTGACTGACACACTGACTGACACTGACTGACACTTACTGACACTGACTGACTGACACTGACTGACATTGACTGACATTGACTGACTGACACTGACTGGCTGACCCTGACTGACAGACTGACTGACACTGACTGACACTGACTGACTGACACTGACTGACACTTACTGACACTGACTGACACTGACTGACTGACACTGACTGACTGACACTGACTGACATTGACTTGCCGACATTGACTGACTGACACTGACTGGCTGACACTGACTGACACTGACTGACAGACTGACTGACTGACTGACACTGACTGACTGACAATGACTGACTGACACTGACTGACTGACACTGACTAAAACTGACTGACACTGACTGAATGACACTGACTGACACTGACAAACTGACACTGACTGACTGACACTGACTGACTGACAATGACTGACTGACACTGACTGACTGACTGACTGACACTGACTGACTGGCACTGACTGAATCTGACTGACTGAAACTGACTGACACTGACTGACATGAATGACACTGACTGACACTGACTGACTGACACTGACTGACACTGACTAACATTAGGTCTCGTCTTTCATTAAGTTAAAGCCATTTGCTTTGCTATACAATACCATTAGCAATGCAAATGGCTTTAACTTAATCAAAGGAGAGACCTATTGCATTTTCAATGCTTGTTTACCCACCCTCCAGGTCAGGAAATACAGAGGCCTCCTTCCGTCTGCACAATTCACATGCGATTTGCCTGCCTCAGCGCGCTTTTCATGTCGGCGTCTGCCTGAAAAACAGAAAAAGGAATGTGAATTTCACCCCTGCCCATCCCAGTCCTTTAGACCGCCATCAGCAAAGGGACGAGGCCAGGGTGCTCACATCTCTGATCTGAGAAGTCAAATTAAAGTGAACGTTCGTCTGCTTGCTGGGGCGAGCGGTGACCACCTCTGTCCCCCAGCAGCCTCAAGCACTTGTCCAGTAACCAAGTAAACACTTCACTCAGCCGTCAGAGCACCAGGGTGACCGGATCACAGCAAAGTGTCTTTGTAGTGAAACTGAAGGCATCCTTCATTTTCTGTGAAGATGTGCCCTCTTTGATAATATCAGAGGAAGTACTATCAAATGCATCATAGAAAAAGAACATCGTGAATCTGACCATGAATGTATTTACTTATTAGTAAGTGATTTCTTTGAGAATGTAATAGACTGACTGGAAAATTCTTGGTTAAAAGCTGAGACCTAAGAGAAAATAATTTGAGAAAAAAGTATAAACTCACAAGATTCCTCCAGTGTCACACGCTGGAAAGCCAGTTCAATTTTCAAGCAGTTTTTATACTGGGTGTTGCATGTTTAGCTAGTATGTCTTATTATATTAGGTGATTATGGGCAGTATTTACAGCTGCTGGTTTAATATTGCGTGTTGCAGGTATGTATTTAGTATTGACTGACACTAACTGACTGACACTGACTGACTGACACTGACACAGACTGACTGACTGACTGACACTGACTGACTGACTGACTGACTGACACTGACACTGACTGACTGACAGACTGACTGACACTGACTGACTGACACTGACTGACTGACTGACACTGACTGACAGACGCTGACTGACTGACACTGACTGACTGACACTGACTGGGACTGACTGACACTGACTGACTGACTGACACTGACTGACACTGATTGACACTGACTGATTGAAACTGACTGACACTGACTGACTGACACACTGACACTGACTGACTGACAGACTAACTGACACTGACTGACTGACTGACTGACTGACACTGACTGACTGACAGACTGACTGACAGACTGACTGACACTGACTGACAGACACTGACTGACTGACACTGACTGACTGCGACTGACTGCGACTGACTGCGACTGACTGACTGACACTGACTGACACTGACACTGACACTGACTGACACTGACTGACTGACACTGACTGACTGACTGACACTGACACTGACTGACTGACTGACAGACTGACTGACACTGACTGACTGACACTGACTGACTGACTGACAGACTGACTGAAACTGACTGACACTGACTGAATGACACTGACTGACAATGACTGACTGACAGACTGACTGAGACTGACTGACACTGACTGACTGACACTGACTGACTGACAGACTGTGACACTGACTGACACTGACTGACACTTACTGACACTGACTGACTGACACTGACGGACATTGACTGACTGACATTGACTGACTGACACTGACTGGCTGACCCTGACTGACAGACTGACTGACACTGACTGACACTGACTGACTGACACTGACTGACACTTACTGACACTGACTGACACTGACTGACTGACACTGACTGACATTGACTGACTGACATTGCCTTGCTGACATCGACTGACTGACACTGACTGGCTGACACTGACTGACACTGACTGACTGACTGACACTGACTGACTGACAATGACTGACTGACACTGACTGACTGACACTGACTAAAACTGACTGACACTGACTGAATGACACTGACTGACACTGACAGACTGACATTGACTGACTGACACTGACTGACTGACAATGACTGACTGACACTGACTGACTGACTGACACTGACTGACTGGCACTGACTGAAACTGACTGACTGAAACTGACTGACACTGACTGACATGACTGACACTGACTGACATTAACTGACACTGACTGACACTGACTAACATTAGGTCTCGTCTTTCATTAAGTTAAAGCCATTTGCTTTGCTATACAATACCATTAGCAAAGCAAATGCCTGTAACTTAATCAAAGGCGAGACCTATTGCATTTTCAATGCTTGTTTACCCACCCTCCAGATCAGGAGATACAGAGGCCTCCTCCTTCCGTCTGCACAATTCCCAGGCGATTCACCAGCCTCAGCGCGCTTTTCATGTCGGCGTCTGCCTGAAAAACAGAAAAAAGAATGTGAATTTCACCACTGCCCATCCCAGTCCTTTAGACCGCCATCAGCAAAGGGACGAGGTCAGGGTGCTCACATCTCTGATCTGAGAAGTCAAATTAAAGTGAACATTCGTCCGCTTGCTGGGGCGAGCGGTGACCACCTCTGTCCCCCAGCGGCCTCAAGCACTTGTCCAGTAACCCAGTAAACACTTCACTCAGCCGTCAGAGCACCAGGGTGACCGGATCACAGCAAAGTGTCTTTGTAGTGAAACTGAAGGCATCCTTCATTTTCTGTGAAGATGTGCCCTCTTTGATAATATCAGAGGAAGTACTATCAAATGCATCATAGAAAAAGAACATCGTGAATCTGACCATGAATGTATTTACTTATTAGTAAGTGATTTCTTTGAGAATGTAATAGACTGACTGGAAAATTCTTGGTTAAAAGCTGAGACCTAAGAGAAAATATTTTGAAAAAAAGTATAAACTCACAAGATTCCCCCAGTGTCACACCCTGGAAAGCCAGTTCAATTTTCAAGCAGTTTTTATACTGGGTGTTGCATGTTTAGCTAGTATGTCTTATTATATTAGGTGATTATGTGGAGAAGTGTGGCTCACTGGTTAGAGTTGGCAGACCTGGAAGCAGAGGTCAGCCTGGGACCAGGGTTCAATTCCTGGCTCAGCTGGGTCTTGAGTCCATAAATTGTCCATGGACTCGATAATTCTCGCTCCAGTGCATACTCGATTCAGGGTTCACACTCTGCGACTCTGGGCAATAGCTTGCTTAATCTCCACAATGGCCCCTCACAGCGGGATGCCTGGCTTTCACCTTGTGGATTCCCTGCTGGGTTATCTCACAGTGGAATACCAGGACGGGTTCCCTAAGCAAGCGCTTAGAGACCGGTTGGTGATTTGCACTATATAAATATCTTTACATTTACATTTTATGGGCAGTATTTACAGCTGCTGTTTTAATATTGTGTGTTGCAGGTATGTATTTAGTTTTGACTGACACTGACTGACTGACACTGACACTGACTGACACTGACACGTCATAATGCACCATTAAGTTACATTTTTGCAAAAAATGGCTTTGCACAACCATTTTGTTCCCCACATGCTTTTCTGCCACAAACAAAAGCTCCCCACTTAAAATTTTTTTTTAGGTCTCGCCTGACCCAGCGCATGCGCAGGTCTGGCGAGACTTTTTGTGAGGGCTCAAAAAATGCTACCATGGCCAGCCTAGAGCTACAGTGCATGTGCGCAGGCGCGCGCTTAGGAGCAGAGGCTGGAAAAACCTCGTCATGCTCATTAAGCGCCCGCGATCACTTTCACTTTCACCAGCGATCACTTTCGCGGCGCCCCTTTGATGTTCTCGTTCAAAGAACATCAAACATCAAAGAACATGTTGTGTTAATGCTTTGCTGCGCCGTTTGACTTACAATGTGCTTTCTCTTTCCACAAACTCGATGTTTGTGTTCCTTTATTTTGAGATGCTTTTAGAATTACTGTCACACACACAACCACAACCTCACACACAACCACACACACAACCACACACATAACCACAACCACACGCACAACCACACACACAACCACACACACACACACACACACACACACACACACAACCACAGCCACACACACACAACCATAACCACACACACAACCGTACATACAACCACACACACACACAACCACACACACAACCACAACCACACACATACAACCACAACCACACACACAACCACACATACAACCACACACACACACAACCACACACATTCACACAACCACACACATACACACAACCACACACAAACACACAGAACCACACCCACAACCACACACACACAACAACCACACAACCACACACACAACCACACACACACAACCCCACACACAAGCACACACACAACCACACACAACCACACACACAACCACACACACACACAACCACAACCACACACACACATACAACCACACAACCACAACCACACACACAACCACACACACAACCAAACACACACACACAACCACACACAACCAAACAACCACAACCACACACAACCACACACACACAACCACACACACACAACCACACACATAACCACCCACACACACAAGCACACACACAAGCACACACACACAACCACACACACACACAACCACACACACAACCACACACACACAACCACACACACACACAGCCACACACAACCACACACACAACCACACCAAGCATTGGCATAGCCAATAGGTCTCACCTTTGGGACCTTATAGGTGTTTAGCCACGCAACAGTTGATGTGGTTGCACCAAGGATATTGTGCTGCATAACTAAATACTTAGAAGGTCCCAAAAGCGAGACCTCTTGGCTATGCCAATGCTTGTCTAATTTGCTGCACTGGCTCATTCAGTAACACCAGGATGTTTTAGAAGCCCTATAATGTTTGTTAGCTTTTGCCTCTGGTACAGTCAGAACATGTTTCCAGTACCACTGACTGCATATTCCCTCTGACGTGCTACTCAAGTTTATACGTTTGTGTTTTTTTAAAGCAGCACTCCTCAGTTGAATGGACATGATCTGCTTTTTAAATATAAAATGTTTCCCCTTTAGGAATTCAAGTGCACGGTCAGAAGTCTGCTGCAAGCCTTGATACCTACATTCACAGCCAATCATAGGGAGGTCGTAAACTGTGGCCTGTTGAATCAATATTCATTACACAGGTTGGTTTATGACCTTCTATGAATTGACAATTAGCGATACGACCTATTAAAACATATGGTGTCGCAAATTACCTTCCCATTCCCACACCAGTCGGTATGCAATCTGCACATTCCTGGTTTGTGAATGGCAATAGTACTTCAGGCCCTCAGCTCTGTACACGTAGGGGCTTAGGTCTTTCAGGGGCTAGGAGCCATGCTTTTACCAGCATTATTTGAAGTTTACTGAGCAAATCTTATAGACATCCAGTCAAGGGAGTAGCCAGACATTATAAAATACTCCCCACTTTGAACTAAAGCTCTGATGGCACCAAGCAAGTGATGCAAGTGAGCCCAAGCCACCCTAGAAGAGCTCTCTTGTGTCGCCAACCATGCGTCTATCCATGCATCCTTTCACCCTCTCATCTCTCCACTGATAGCCACTATTTCACCTTTTCATTCTGTCATGCATTCATTTTTTCAGGCTTCATTCTTTCCTATTCCATCCAGCCATCAAATTATCCATCCATCCATCCATCCATCCATCCACTCTGCCATCCATCCTTTCACTTTGCCATCCATCAACTCTGCCAACCATACATCCATCCATTCACTCACACTGTCATCCATTCATCATCCATCTCTCCATTCTGCCACCCATACACTCTGCTATCCATCCATCCATCATCCACTCTGCCATCAGCCCATTCTGCCATCGATCTATCCATTCACTCTTCCATCTATCCTCTCTGACAACCATCCATCCATACATACATACATCCAAACATACATATATCCACCCACTCAACCATCAATCATCGTCCATTCATCCACTCTGCCATTCATTCATCCATCCATCCTTCCACTCTGTCATCCATTCACTCATCCACCCACTCTACAATTCATTCACTCATCATTTCATCCACTCATCCAGCCATCCATCCCTTTACACTGTCATTATTTCACCCGTCCATCCACCTATCCATTCACTCACTCATCCATCCACCAATACCTTTATTCTGCCATCCTTCACCTATCCATCCACATATCTATCAATTGCTTTCCTTTGCCACCCATCCATCCATTCATCAGTCCGTTCGTCCATCCATCCATCTATCCATCCATCCATCCATCCATCCATCCATCCATCCATCCATCCATCCAACCCTTAACTCAGCCATCCTTTCACCTATCCATCCACCTATCCATTCATTTTATGTATCCTTTCACCCACTCATCTTTCTACTCACTCATTCATCCATCCATCCACTCATACATACATCCTTCCTTCCTTTCACCCTCTGATAAATATTATTTGTGTATTTCCCTTTTCTATTTACTCATCTTTCATTCTTCCTTTCTCCTGTTCGCTCTTCTATTGAGGCTGTATTACTTTATTGTGTTAAGTACGAGCTTTGGTCAGCTGAGTTGCAGACAGAATAGGAACATAACGAAGCACAGCCCCAGATGTAGCTGCTGAAGCGGGGGTCCACGACACTCCTGCATCCAGTGGATATTTCTGCACCGACCACCAGAGCGGAGAGCCTTTCCCCACTCTTTGCGATTAACTATTATTAGTTTGTGGTTGACTTGCACCCCATCATTTTGATAGTCATTTTAACTTAGGCAGCTTACTAGAACCGTTAGCGGGAGATTCTGACTTCACCATACCAGGGGATTTTAATTTTCACTTGGAGAGCTTTGATGATAATGACACCTCATCCCTCATTGTAGAACTAGAGGCTGTGGACCTTCTCCAATTGGTGACCAGCCCCACACACTCAGCCGGTCACACGCTGGATGGGCTCTTCAGCAGTAATAAGCAAATCTCTTTTAAGAACACCATGCCTCTAGTTTGGACTGACCATTGGGCAGTCCTGTTTGATATTCAGACAAAAAGACCCAACCTCACGCACATTAGCCCAATCCCACCCTCACAGTTTAAAGCCTGGCATTGCATTGATCAGCATCTCCTTAAAACACACTTTTCATCTACTAACAATGATTCCACATTAGACCCTGTACTTGCGTCATCTAAGTAGTCTGAATGGCTTCACAATGCCTTCAACACTCTAGTACCACTTAAAAATGCCTCTAAATATAGAGCTGCTCCTTTGGCCCCTTGGTTCTCTGAGTCACTTAGACTCGAAAAACAACGATGCAGTAACCTCGAGAGACGCCGGTGTTGAGACTACAATATCACTCAAAAAACCCTCTACAAGGAAGCTCTATCCAAGTACAAACAGCTTATTATCTTGGAGAAAAGCAAATACTACCATAGTCAGATAGAATCCGCCCAAGATTCCACCAAGCAGCTGTTTCAGGTAGTTACAAAACTATCAGGATCTGTGACGAATTCCCCAATAGCTCCCACCCAAGATCTTTGCAACGCACTGGCCAGATTCTTCCAAGAGAAGGTCAGCAACATATATAACAAATTTGCCGCACAACCTAAAGCCGATCCCTAGACGGCTGCCCCCGGCAATGAAGAAAGTACCCCTTCTTTCCCGAATTTCAGTCAAGCCTCACCAAAACAGATTACGGACCTAATCTCCACCATCAAATCGGGCTTCCCCACTGCCCCCTGCCCCTCTTCAGTCTTAAAATTGATTCTGGATCTAATAGCTCCCAACCTAACAGATATCTGCAATGCCATGTTTCAAACAGGCATTTATCCTCCTATATGGAAAAAGGCTATCATCAAGCCGCTGCTGAAGAAGCAGAACCTTGATCCAGCAGAAACAAAAAACTACCGACCTATCGCAAGCCTTCCATTCCCAACAAAAATCTTTGAGAAAATAATGAACTTGCAGTTGGCTCAATACATTGAGGATAACAACCTACTGGACGATACGCAATTGGGCTTTAGAAAAGGCCATGGTACAGAAACTGCCCTTATTAAAGCATCAGATGAAATCAGGACAGTACTAGACCAAGGTGGTGCTGCTGTTCTAGTGTTGCTA
This sequence comes from Triturus cristatus, assembly GCF_964204655.1. Classification (NCBI taxonomy): domain Eukaryota; kingdom Metazoa; phylum Chordata; class Amphibia; order Caudata; family Salamandridae; genus Triturus; species Triturus cristatus. The sequence goes on along the minus strand of NC_140593.1, from coordinate 1,043,876,244 downwards.
GATCTATCAGCAGCCTTTGACACGGTCGACCATGCTACACTGATCGACCGTGTCTCAACTATCGGCATCAAACATAGGGCTAAAGGTCTACTGGCCTCTTTTCTCTCTAACCGCACACAACTAGTGAATCTCGGCAACTTTAAGTCCACTCCATTTGCCTTCCCGTGTGGTGTTCCACAAGTATCATCTTTGAGTCCGACCTTATTTAATATCTATGTGTCGGACTTGGCTAGGGTCATCAAAACCCACGTCATGTGTGTGACATCTTACGCCGATGACACCCAACCGGTGCTCGCAATCCATAACAACAGAGGAGTAATTGCAGCCAGCTTCCAAGACGGAATGTCGGCCATCAGTACTTGGATAGCCAACAACTGCCTAAAGTTAAACTCTGATAAAACGGTATTGATTTTTGGTAATCTTTTTCCTGCATGGTCCCCTACTTGGTGGCCAGCCAATTTGGGACCACCACCGCCCCCTGTCTCGAAAGTCAGAAATGTAGGTGTCTTGTTTGATGACAAGCTATCCTTTTCATTTCATGCCAATGCAGTTGTCTACTCATCTTTCTAAACCCTTAGGATGATAAAAAAAAATCCTACCATTCGTTCCATCCAGTGCCGGAAAAACCCTTATCAGCACCCTAGTAATGTCAAAAATTGACTTCTGTAATGGTCTCTTCCTCAATGCTCAGAAGAAGGTCATAAATAGAGAACAGATGGTGCAGAACTCGGCTGCTAGAATGCTAACAAGCACCCCTAAGTATCAACCAATTTCAAAGGTAGTCCGAAAACTCCACTGGTTACCTATAAGAAGCCAAATTAAATTCAAAGCACTTTGCATCGCATTAAAAGCCATCCACAATATTGGACCTGAGTTCTTGAAGAAGGCTTTGAGTGTCCACACGCCCAACAGACCCTTGCGCTCATCAGAAGCCAACGTCCTGAAGGTCCCTCAAACTAAAAAAGTGTCCTGGGGTGACAGAAGATTCACCGTTGCCACTGCCAAATTGTGGAACACCCTTCCCCTTCATATTAAAACCTGCCCTACCCTGTTTGCCTTTAGGAAACTAGTAAAGACATGGCTTTTTAACCAATAACCACCTGCTCCAGGTTTGATCTTCTACACAGTCCTCAGCTCCGAGACACCCAAGGGTATTTGTGCGCTCTACAAATTGCTTAAATAAACTAAGCCATCAGCTAACAAAAGGGTCAGATTGCATCATTAGGTGTAAAACTATCTTTGAACTCATCAATCAGGGTTGGGTGGTATTGGAAAATCCTGGAGGATGTGCTAAATCTGCAGTAGAATCCACCAGTGGAAATCCCTTTAATAGAAAGATAGCATAGCTAATTGAAATCTGGAAATGTTGACCTTCATGAAGTTGGCCAAAGCATCCCTACTATGGCAGATCCTCCACAGGGGTAGAGGAAAATTTGACTTGCCTCCTGCACAATGCTTTCCTGCTCCGTGAAATCCAAAGAGTGGGACATCCTAGAGTAGATCACCACAGCATGCTGCTCTCTCCGCGTCACCATATTATAGGTGCTGGGTGAGCCAAAGGGGACACTGCTGGTGTGGCCAAGGGGGCTGAGCATCTGGACAGGGAAGCATGGTGCACCTCAGTGCCGGATCAGCTAGTGGTCCACAGCCTGAGATACCTTGCTAGGGTGAGGGAGAGGCAGGGGCTCAAAATCATTTCAGTAGGTGCATGAGGGTGAAAGGGGGCTTTAAATCTGAACAGGGCATGGAGGACCTCAAGAACAGGCCTTCCTGTGAGGTTTGGCCAGTGATGACTTATAACCATAGGATATGATGGTTTGAGCTAAGGGTCTGAGCCATTGTGGTGGCAAGGTCTGTGTGCAGATGATAAAGAAGGGTAGTAAGTGGCACAGCTGACCTCTTCTCTATTCTCCTCTTTTCCTGAGTGGCTCAACGTTGTAAGGTGAAGATTTCGTACCGCTTCAAAAGACTACTACAGTTCCCTCTTTTTATATGTTTTCTTTTAAAAATGGTGACCTTTGTTCTTTTGCCAAGCTAGCCAAAGTCATGTGATATTGCAACTTCGTACATCCCTAAATCTCTACAGGATTTACCACTTTCTCTAAAAATAGGATTTTCCATTACCGTTACAGCTTCTGTATGAAATCAGAGAATGTCATTTAAACCCAACATTAAATGAGGCAGTACTCCAGTAGAGAAGGCAACTAATGCCCTTCACATTGCTAAAGGCATGAGCTAAGCTTGCATGCTGGCCCTGGCATTAATTAAACTCTTCTACAGCAAAGTGTCTAGAAATTTCCCCAGTAGTGCTCTATTTGTGGTAGTGTGGTCGAGCAATATAACCCTAACACAGAGGTGTGTAAGACATTTGTCATACACACAGTGACTAATGAATGACACACGACTCAAAAAGAAGATCCACACCAATATTATGAAAAATAAACTTCTTTCAAGATTTATTTTAAGCTCAAGAAAAACGTAAAAAGGTAAGTACATTTTTCATAAGAAATACTTTTCACTTTTAAAAGTGGACACTACAATATTAACCTATGGGAGGAAAACAAGAATGTGGTTTTGGAGGCAAGTATACAACTTACAGTCTTAGTTTTCAGGATGAAGAATCAACACCAGGCAAGGTTCAGGTAAGTAGCAAATCTGCACCTCCAGCAGCAGAGGGGTGGCTAGGTGCAGGGTTCAAATTTGGAATCTGGCGCCAATGTTATCCAATGGAGAAAGGGTGTAATCGAAGAGATGCTGCTCACAGGTGAGTAACACAGTTTGGTAACCCGGTCTCTGGGGGTTAAGGTAAGCACAGGGGGGACAAGGCAGCACCAAACTTACACCTTCAGCGGCACAGGGACGGCCTGGTGCAGAGTGTCAACACAGCGTTGGGCACCCAATGCAAACCATTGGGGGGGATCGGTTTTGAAGAAAGGCTTCAGACTCAGGCCAGGAGGCCGAACTAAGAAAACCCACAGCTGCCCAGGTAAGTAGAGATGCTAGAGAAAGTAGGGACACCATTGGACACGCTCCCCAAGGCCCAGGGGCTTCAGGTGCAGGGGTGTCCATAGGCATCGGAAAAGTCTTATTGGGAAGATCACAGTCGGGGTGGGGGCAGTCTTTGAGTTGAAGTTGCAGGCGTCGAGGTTGAGTCCAGCAGGGGTCGGCCCATGGTGGACTCTTGCTTAGACACACTGGGGAACCTTCGCAAGACTGCTGGGCCACTTGGACTCGGGCCGTGGGTCCGGCGGTTGCTTCACGGTTCCTTAGGGCAGAGATCTTTATTCTTTGAAGTAGGTTTCTTCTGTGCAGGTCCTCTGACCATGGGAGATCTTGATCTTTGTCGAAGGCAGGCTGTCCTCCCAAGGCTTAAGAGGTTGCTGTGCTGCAGGACTGATAATCTTTTGGAGCAAGATCGTCAAGGGCTGCAGACAGGCTGGTAGGGCTGGGGCCAAGTCAGTTGGTGTCTGCAGTCTTCTCTGCTGGTGTGATGCTGTAGTGTACAGCTCTTCTTAGGTTGTCAGGAATCTGATCTCAGGGTCTGGGAGTACCACCTAAATACTAGATGTAGGTGTGTTACAGGAGAGTGACAGGTAGGGACCAATGGCTCTCTCATCTGAGTGTCTACTCTGAACCCACTAATATTCCATCCTCTTGTGGGAGGGGGCACAGCCCTAGCCCTGATTGGATAAGTCCCACCATCTTCAAGATGGTGGGAACTGAAAAATGTACTTCAATTTGCCTTCAGCACCTGAGGGGTGGAGTTGGCGAAGGGGGGGCACACCTCCTTTTCTCACTAAGTTTTCCTGCTGGTTCTCCCAATAAAAGTGGGGGTTAGAACCGGGAGCTGTTATCTGCTGCTAGCAGCAGAGGCTGGGGTCACATTACAAAGGCAGCAAGGCCTTTGAAGCTTCCCTCTCGAGCACTGTGCTCATTCTGAGGGGAAGAGGTGTGACACATTTGCCCAGGATGGGTTTTGTTTCTGGCCTCAGAGAGCAGGGGCTCTCGACACAGAGGTCCAAAAACAAATCTGGCAGTGGCAGGCTGCCTAAACCCAGTCAGAGACCACACCAGGAAGTTAAACATTTTCTGGGGGGACCTCTGGGGTGCCCTCTGGGTACATGTTTCAATAAATCCACACAGTGTGGGTTTATTGAGGAGAGATGTTTGGTACCAAACACTTCTGGGTTCAGTGAAGCCATCATGGCGCTGGAGAGCTTGAGTTCTCGAGTTTCAAGCCCATGAACTCTCTATCGCTTCACTGGCACTTACAATATTATTAATAGACTTAAATGTTGTAGGGGCATATCTACTCATGCAGTTATGCCCACACCTGAGATATAGTGCCCCCTGCCTTAAGGCCTGCTAGAAAGGTGACTTGCCTATACCTTAGGCAGTGCTGCTTGGGATGGCACATAGCAGAGTGCCATTCCATTGTAATTTTTCTCTGCACCATGGCATGCAGTCTGCAGTGGCAGTTAGCAAGTCCTTGATGAGGGGTCCCTAGGGGACTCTATTCAGTCCCAATGCCCTAGGTACCAGAAATACCATTTACTAGGGACTTACAGGGGGGTCCAAAGTGGAGCCAATCGTAGAATAGTTTTTAAGGAAAGAGCATTGGTACTTGTAACCTGGACAGCAGGGATCCAGTACTCTACAATCAAAGTTGCATCAAAAGCCAGGCAAAAAGTGGGGGCTACAGCAACAGAAACCCACTTCCCGCAAGAGGGATGTGCTAGAGCGGTTATACCTTTCAGATCAATTCTCAATTGGAAGCTTCTTGAGGTGCTCTTTCTCATACATGATATGATTATGCTTGTAAAAGTCGTGAGATAGCTACAGATGTTATTGTCTTATTTAAAAGCTATGGCTTTGAGTAAGATCTTGTAATAAGGGCCTCCAAAATGAACGTCATAAAACATATTTGCAATTGGGGCCGCATTAAACAGGTATGATTAACTTAGCAAAAGAGAGACAGACTAAGCGTTGCAGAACAGTTGTCTCTGTAAGGCTAAATTATCCTTGATGAACAAGAAATCTGATGGACCTTGAGTCTAGGTAACCAATGAAGCCTATAGTTCAAAGGCTGAAATGTTCTACGGGGCAGAAAGGTTGGCGTACTCATAGGGGCCGATTCACAAAGGGCCTTAGCACTTGTGGAGGAGGCCCCGCAATTGTGGCGGTGGGGGGTGCAGTCCTGGCGGAGGCCTCACAGTGGAAAACTGCAGTCCGAAGGTCTTGCCATGACGGCGGGGCAACGGCCACGAGTGCGGAAGCCCTTTGTGAATTCGCATCCCAAGGTCAAGGGAGAATTGTTACTTGAATTCCACAGTGGTGATGCGTACCATCATTCCCATTGTCCTGTTGCAATTTGGCATGTGGTGAACTGAGGCGCCGACGTTGCTCACCTCTTATAAAACCATGCACTGTTATGTGACAAGAGCAAAGGCTGATTGCTTTTGGTTGCTCCTGTAGAAATGGTCAGTTGAACTGCCTAAGTTTAGCAATTCGTACCTTGTGTTGTTGAGTTGTGCCCATTTTTCCAAATCCACAGTCTTACTAAAAGCACATGATTACAAAACTAATATTAATGTTGATTTATTTATTTATGTATTTAGAAAGTTTTATATAGCGCGAACATGACCACCGAGGGTATCAGAGCACTTTACAGATTATGCATCACGAAGGGTATAAGCAAACAAAACTGAATAAACAAGGCGACACATTCAACATCTAAAACTGTCCAACATTCTCGTTAGGGAAAATCAAACACAACAGAATCAACAAAGCGACAAAATCCCAGTCTAGAATTGTCCGACATATTCGTGAACCAGGTGGCTGGGCCAAAGTCAACGGCTATGGACCCGGAATCAGATGAAGGGGCCAGGCTAAGGTAGAAATGTCTTCATCAGTTCTTTGAATTCTTGTTTGAAGAAGACAGTGGAACGGTTCAAACTGACTTCAGGGGTAAGGGAGTTCCAGATCCTCTGAACCATCCCTGAGAAGGCTCGGTTATAGGTCTTTTGTTTCTTGAATTTTTGTGGTTTAAGCAAAAGGGTACTGGCGCTTCTGGAGGCTCTAGAACCACAGGAGAGCTCCAGTTTCTGCACGAGGTACAGCGGGGTCTTGAAGTGGATTGCTTTGTGAGCCATGCATGCAATTTTTAACTGTATCCGAGCTTCATATGGAAGCCAGTAGAGGTCCCGCAAGACCGGAGAGATGTGGTGGTATTTTTTTGTGCCAGTTAATGTTTGATGTTAAAATACATTGATTGGTTGCCCAGTATCTTTTTTACTCTTTTTACCTATATTGCCACTGCAACGTCGTTAAAAGTGACGTTCCTGTGGCGATAGGAAGTCCCTATCGCCACAGGAACGTCACTTTTAACGACGTTGCTGTGGCAATAGAGGCTTCACCTTATTTACAAGGCGGCGTTAAGCCACTTAGCGTGGCTTAATGCCACCTTGTATTTAAGTCATTCTTTCACGCTATACTTAGCGTGAAATGGGTAGCAATGGGTGCTGCAGTGGGTGTTCCGTCGCAACACTCATTGATTTTGACGCAGACCCCTAATTACAAGGGTGGCATAAATAGGAGGCAGCGCCAAAATTAAGACCAGGGAAAGCCTAGTCTTAACATGGCGAAACAAGGGGCAATGCTTTATCTCTCCTCTTTTTTGCTGTTTCTATCGGGCACATGCATCATGCTAGGATTTTGCGAGTCCTTAATTGCGAATATTAAGGATTCGCAATTAAGGACTTGCAAAATCCTATGCATGTAGGAATCGCTATAATAATAGCGATTCCTACTCATTCCTTATTTGCGACTCGTAAATAGTGAGTCGCAAATAAGGAATAGCTTCCCATTCATTCCTATGGGCCTTTAGGCCCATAGGAATGAATGGGATATTGGTACTCGCAAATTGCTCATGCAATTTCAAGGGTGCAAGGGTGTGAAAAGGACACCCTGTTGCACCCTTGACATTGATCTGTGCACAAATGTTGCGCACACATGTCCCAAGGACATGTGTGTGTGTAACCTACAACTTTGAAAAATGCACTTTAGTGCATTTTTCAAAGTTTTTGCAAATTACCATGAAGTTCAACTTCATGGTAATTTGCGCCCCCTAGTAGCGAAATCGCTACTTCAAAGTGGTTCTTGCATTAAATTGAGCCACTATTTTATACTACTTTCGACCAGCTTGCTCTGTGTTTGTTTCTTATTCCTGAAAATTAATTCCTTTTTTATTGAACAGCTCATTTATCTTCGTGCTGATCAACAAACACTCCCTCCTTTTGACACATTTAAGGGAGATTTTAATTTAGATTGGATTAACCCCACAACTATGCAGCTGAAGACACTTAAAGGCTTTACCAACATCGAAGAGATTTTTAATCCTGTTTGGACCCTATTCATAATAAAGGCAGATTGATTGACTGATTGTTTTCCACCATTCTTTAAGTTACTTGTCCTCCCTCTAAAACCCTGTGGTTCAATCACATCGTTCTGTTTATTTATCCCTCCACCGAGACTTTTTAGGGCAGGTTCAGTGTTGAAATGGTAAATTTTTTTAACCTACTTAAATTCTATTAATTTTAGTCTTTTCAATCCCAATGAAGCACTGAGTACTTTGAATGAATTACATTTTGGAAGTTGCCAAAGAGATGCACTTCCAGGCCTCGTTTACCAAACCGGTAACTACCACCCACTTGTTTCTAGTGTGACGTCGCAAAGTCTTCGGAATGAAGACTTTACGTCTTTCTCTAAATTTATAGAGAAATTTCAACAAAGAAGGGAACTGAGTTACTGACAAATACCCTTCTTGTTGTCTCAGAGTCTCCAAACACACTAGTGTCAACAAACTCAGGAATTATTTTGTCTAAATCTGCGGTACTCTGAACACCTAGAGCATGAAGCAGCCTGTTTTGCTTTCCATAATGCCAAAAGTAAGGATGTATAGACTATCTCAAAGCTCTTTTCAAGGTTTGTGGGTATGGATCGGAGGCAACCCCATTGACATCTACCTAAAGGTACATCTAATCTTCGCATCAGCAATGGCACATGTGCAAAGAAGTGCAAAGAAGTGCAAACAAGTTTACACTCAATCAAGCAAAATAGGTGGTTGCCCTATGTCACACAAAGAATTTGCATGGGAAGAAAGATGGACATGTTGGGGACAATAGCAGAGATGCATAGAGGGAAACAGATCAAATGTAAGACATGAGTGACGTACAGCAAGTGAGATGGGCAGCACCTTAATACAGTTGAATACATGGTCAGTGATGGATGTTTTAAGCATAATAGTGTGTCCTATATAGGAATATGAACAGAGTAATCATCACTGCTGGATGAAGAAAAGGGCCGCAGCACAATCTGCAATAGAAAAATGGATTCTTTCAAACATTCCTGCACCGTGTGGCAGACATTATGCGGTGCCTGCCACATGGTGCAGGGATGTTTAGGGGGGCACCACAGGTGACCCCCAGGCTCCTTAGTGGAGGGCCAGGGGCAAAGGGGGCCCTGCTAGGGACCCCAAAGTCACTTACCACCTGCCGTTTCATGGCAGGTGGACCACCATGAAAGGGCAGGCAGAAAGCGACATAGCAATCCCGGCGGCAGAGCCGAGGCTGGCTTCGCTGACATTTTGGGATTTCAATTTCCACCTGCTGCCAAGATGGGCTCCTTCGCCCCGCGGGTTTCCCTCCGACCACCATTATCATAATACGGCAGTAGGACGGAAACCTATGATGGTGGGTGGAAAGCCTCCGATGAGCTGTCGGATGGCTTTCAATCTGATATAATGAGAGCCTTTGTATTTACTAAAATTATAGATATATATATTGGGGACAGGATGTAGCCTAATGGCCAGGGCAGTCGATTTCAAATCTGGGGAACCGGGTTCGAGTCTCTGCAATGACGCTCAATATCCTGTGATTCTGGGCAAATCACATAGGGGCATATCAACAAGGGCGTTATCTCTGCTTTTTTGGCTTTAAAAGCCAAAAAAGCAGAGATAAAACTAGCACCCTATCAACAACAGGGTGCTAACATGCAAATTTGCATGTTAGCACCCTTTTACTCTACGCTTCCCCTTGCATCTCTAATGAGATGCAAAGGGGGCGTTCCAGAGTAAAATAATAGGAGAAATGTCGCTAAGCGACATTTCTCCTATTATCAAGAATATCGCTAACCCTGTTAGAGACAAAAAAAGCAGCGCTAACCGCGGTTAACGCTGCTTTTTTACGTCTGGTATTTTTCTGACTTAGCCATGATATCCTATGGAAGGAGGATATCATGGCTAAGTTTGTCTGTCCCTATCAACAAGCTAACGTGAGATTATCGCTGGGTTTACAGCGATAATCTCACGTTAGCCACTTAGCGTGAGGATTTTTATCGCTATTGAGATAAGCGTTGCTAATAGCACGCTATCTCAGCGATAAAAATCAACACTAGCCGGCGATAATTATCCTAGCGCTAAGTGCGCTTAGCGAAAATTATCGCCGGTTGTTGTTGATATGCCCCTTAATCTCCCCGTGCCCAACAAAAATGTATTTGTCCTTGTGTATCACAACTGGTGCTCATGTAAAGTGCTCTGATACCTTCGGGTCAAGTTTGCGCTATATAATACTATAAAAAAAAAAATATATATAGAATATACTTACTCATAGGCAGTTCTTAATATGTAAAAGAATGAGTGCATGTGCTTAAAATTCTGCTCAGAAGCTTGCGGCATGTGCTATTAAATATCAGCACACTGAATACCAAGGTTTCATAGCCTTGAACCCACCTCATGCTACTTAAATCCACACCCTGACCCCTTATCTCACTCTTTCAGGTTCCTGCTTTCTCCCTTTGTGATGTTTTTTCAGTCTTTCTCTTCCTCCGTCTTTCCCCTTTGTATGTTTTTCCATCTCTTCCTCTAGGTAAATGTCGGATGAGGAAATAAAGTGCCAGTCGCTAAAAATGAGTACAGGTGGACCCCACCAGCAACCACTGGCTCAAATTAAGCACCGCTTACAGGGACTTTCACACTGCCCACTTCTTCAATTGGTCTGTTGTTTTGTCATTCACATTGTTTTTCCCACAACAACACACAGAATGGGGCAAAGGGACCGCGCACTTCAAGCACTGGATTACTAAACTGTGAGTGATACTATTCTGCTCTTTCACAAGGAGCCCATCCACAGAAAATGGAGTTCAGTATCAGGGACGACTATGGCACTGCATGCTTTTTTTAGACAAAAATATGTTTGCTTTTAGCCAATGTTTCAATTTTTTCTATAACAATGCGAGCCAGTAGCTCCCCAACATTAAACCTTTCCAAAAAAACATGGCAAAACAAAACAAGCACCGACAAAGTCCAAAGGCTGGCATCCAAAGCCAGATCTATTGGCTTTGCCAATGCTTGTTAAAAGTTTCCTGTTTGACTACATACATCTTTGTAGATTAGTTTGGTCTAGCTTGACAGAGCAGCTGTCCACAATAAAAAATGTTGTTATCATTTCTTGAAAATATTCACAGAGTGGACTTTAGCTGAGCCCAGATGAGTATTTCTCTCTCTCCTCCTGCTGCCTTGTATATCAGTCCGACTTCACTGGAGTGCTTGGAACATGAGGGACTGGTTTACATCTCAAAAATAATCTCAACCATCACACAATACATTATTTATCTCATTGCAACCAGAAAGCTATTTTATTTTTTAAGAGCGAGCAATTTACATCAGAAAATTACTCTGAATCATTACTCAAAAATCTTTTACTTCACATATGCATTGTATACAGAAAGCAATCGATTTTGTTTGTTCTTGTTTTCAGTGTAGCGGTCTTTTTAACTCTTTTAGTCGGTTTTGTTTGTTCTTTTTTTCAGTGTAGCGGTCTTTTTAAATCTTTTAGTCAGAAATCAAAATACAAGCCAGGGCTATTGGTTTTGCCAATGCTTGTCTTTAATGCACCTCAAGAAGTGCATCGCTGCGACCCAGTAGTTGCTTGGGTGGAGGGCTGCAGAAGCAGACCGGGCACCCCTGAATTTTAAGAGCAAAATGAAAACAAATAACACAAGCGAGCGCTTGCAAAAGGGCCCGGGTGTTTTGTTGGAAGTGCGCAATTTTATCTTTTTGACTGATGCTTCAGAAGGAACAGGTGAAACTGGGCAATTATTAATTCAAGAGAAGATTTTCTCTGAACAACGAAATCAGAGATAGACTCGAAGTCCTTCGACGAGGGAAAGATGCGGTCTAACTCCACTTGGTTTAAAGAAAGGGGTTGGATGTCAGGAATGTATTCACTGGCATACAAATCTATCACCTTCTCCCAGAGATGGATTTTTCCCTGGAGTAAAAGAAGATTTATAATTAAGTTTCTATCATAAATATAATAGATGTAATTTCTAAGCTGAAATATATTTATAGGCGAAATGGAACAAAATACTGCCCGTTTCAAATGATTGTGTTTTCAATGGGGGAGGGGCGAAGAGGGGCAATCAGTCCTGGTAAAATAAGATTAAAGGATGGCCTTTCCCTCTTATGTTGAATTGGGCTTTTTAAAAAAAAAAAATTTGCAGATTTATATAGCGCGAACTCGACCCGAAGGTATTGGAGCGCTTTACATGAGCACCGATTACGTTACACAAGGACACATTCATTTTTGTTATTTGTAAGGCACTTAGAGATTTGGGGCCATATGTATCATTCCAAATTGCGATCGCAATCGTTTGCGATCGCAATTGGGCTTAGTGGCATGTATCAATGAAAAACTGCCTCGCACAATAAGGAATCGAAAATTTCCCTATTTTGCGATTGCATTTAAGGAATCGCAAATTGCAATTCCTTAAATGCATTGTGAGAAGCACTGAAAAAGTGCAATTTGGCCTTAAGGAATCGCAAATTACCATCAACTTCAAGTTGCTGGTAATTTGCAGTTTCTTTGAAAAATTCACTTTTTTGCATTTTTCAAAGTGCAATGTGGCCCTCAGGGCATGTATGTGTGCCACATGTGCCCCCATGCTTATTTCAGTTGTGCAACAGGGTGTCCTTTTGACACCCTGGCACCCTTGAAATTGCATTCTCAATTTGCGATTCTCTAATTGCAAATCGCAAATTGTGAATGTCTTCCCATTCATTCCTATGGGCCTCTAGGCCCATAGGAATAAATGGAAAGGGTTTCCTTAATTGCGAATCACACTTTGCGATTCGCAATTAAGGAATATGTAGGATTCGTAAATTATTTTGCAAATCCTACATACATCTTTTTTTGCGATTCTCAAATAGCGATTCTCTAAAATTCGCTATTTGAGAATCGCAAAACCAAACTTTCATACATATGGCCCTAAGTGATTTGCCCAGAATCACAGGATGTGGATACGACCCCGCGGCTCGAACCTGCTCTGCCCGCCAGACCGCCAGACCACACCCACACCCACTCCCCTTCAGAAATGTAATCGTCAAACGGGAGGGTGTGGGCGGGGATGAAATCAAAACGAGTACACACGGATGAACTGGGAATAAACAGAAAGGGTGAGCCGGAAAGTCGATACACCTGTTCCTTCATATGAAACAAAATGTCATGAGATCTACATGAGGGGCTTGAAACTAAAAGAGAGCACACATAAAAGATAGAGACATTTCAGAAGGTCGGTGGTGCACTCCCCACACATGACATCTGTTAGAATACAGTCAAACAAACTCTAGACCAAGCTTCTCCAACGAGTAGCTCGCGAGCTACTGGTAGCTCTCCACCTATGTGTGAGTAGCTCTCCTGTGTGCAGATTAGCCTACTAAATTATGTTACTTGATTGCATTAATATATATGTGTGCCAAAATTGAGGGTGGGCATTTTAGATGGAAATGGGTGTATTTTCAGAACTCATTAGCTGATGTTTCGGAAAAATGGATCAGTTTTCAAAATATATTTAAAGCTGATATTTGAGTGATAAACTATGTGTCTTTGGGAAGACTTATTACTAATATCACAAACTTTAGTGCCCGGACATTTCAGCTATTACTGCTGTGTAATACCCATACTGAGACATTCAAAACTGATAAACATCTTTTTTACGTTACTGTTGACAATCCTGCCTGATGGGCTGAGGTGATCACTGCTAGCAATCTTGTGTATGGTGGCCACTAATGTAATTGTGTCTGGTTTGGTCTCTATTACGACACTAATAATAGTAGTAGCTCGGGTATAGGTAGCTCTTGTTACAGAAAGCTTGGAGACCCCTGCTCTAGAGCTTCTTTTCATTCAAGTTTGGCTGAACTAAGGGATTGGTGAATCGTCTTTTGATGGTTCCTTATAAATTGACTTGGGACCGTTGACTGTAATGAAGGCACTATCCTTTACCTTGGATAGTGAAATCTTGGTCGTCATTTTGACATTGGTGACTATGACTCGCCAATTAGAACTACTTAGGTGACAAGCAACTTTGAGTACCCCAATCTGTGCCTGAGGAGTCATAGTTTGCTTTACATGTGACTGGGACCAAGGTAAACGGAGAATTAGGAACTGCTCACTACATACATGATATGATGCAGATGGGTAAGAGGCTTCTAATGCAGTGGGTCAGTGTTTAGGGTATTTGTTCCACAACTGCTTTGCAAAACTTGCACTCCTTAGAGGAAACAATTTAATTTTGTACACCTATTCGCACCCATCCCTGAGGTCCCTACACGGCTCATTGTCAGCCTGATCTTCCACTAGGGCACAAGTCAAGACTGTGTGTCCCCTGCAGAACTTAGTGCAGGCTATACACACTTGAAACTAACAGCTTGAAATGCTAGGTCCTAGGTGACCTCTAAGGGGCACCACCTATGAGGTTTCTCTAGGCTCAACAGAGTCCAGTGATACCAGTTCAGTCTTCCAGTATAGGAAGCCTGATTGTCTCATGCAGGGCTCAATGCACCCTCTCCTTGCTTCTGACCCATAGCTACATTCTCTTCATCCAAAGTGCCTCCTAACAATACCCTTCTCCAGGTCTCTGTGGCCCTTACAGGGCACAGTATTTTGCCTGGCCTCACCCTTTGGTTCAGGGCAAACTTTGATGTCCCATCCAGCAACTTGGTGAACCAGTCCGCATCTTAATTAGCAGCTTCAGTTGGTTGTTATGGAAAACCTGAAGATGCCTGCCACCTTTCTGGATCTGGGTACATGCGTTGTAATGCTCCTTCAACCCCCAACAGTCTGTCTCTCAACTTACATCACAAAACACAATCTTATAGTTGGTTACTGCTCCAATTGCAGGTCAAGATGTAGCACCTACTTTTCCAGTAATGCATTGTGCTCTTCTCAATCTTGACAAAGTCAATGTGTACGTGCCTGTTCACTGGAGTTTGATGCAGCTGGCCAGGGAGCAAAACTTACAATCACACTTTACACATATCTGTTCTTATCTTGGATCATGGATCCACTGGGCCATGGTTCATAGAGATAGAGGGGCTTATTTATGAGCCCTTGCGTCACTTTTGCGCCGCCAGTGCGTCACTTTTTGTGACGCACCAGCAGCGTAAAAAATGCGCCATATTGCGTCATATTTACAAAGTGACGCATCTAAGTAGATGCGTCACTTTGTAAACCCCTGCGCCACATTATACCTGCGCCAGGTATAATGTATGCAGGATGGGCATTCTGACGTAAGTAAGCCTCGTAGAAGTGACGCAGTGAAATCTATGAGATTTCACTACGCCACTTATAGGATGCAAATGCATCAGTATCTTACGCCTGCCTCAGAGCAGATGTAAGACTGATGCAGGCACATTGAAATGGGACTTGTCCATGTTAAATGACTCATTGCCGAAGTTGCGTCACTTTTGTGACACACTCCAGCACTGCGTCATTTTTGCGCCTACAGATATGTCAGAAATACTGACGTATCTGTAACTCCTTGCGACATGATGCGTCATATTATAAATATGACGCATCCAGCAGGTCGCAAGGAGGGCGCAATGAAAAGTGACGCATGGCTGTTTTTACGCAGCGATGCGTCACTTTTCATAAATGAGGCCCTGAGTACTGCAGATCTGCTGTAGTGTGGGATGCCTCAACAGTCAATTACGTCTCTCATATAGAGCCATTAAACCCATTGTACTGTTCACAATATGACTACTGATCTCACTCACATGCAGATTTTACTGTGCTTTACTTTATTGTGAAGCTTTGGATGACATCAAGAACCAAATTTAAGAGCCCTAGAAATATATCTATATTTATTTTTAAACTCTTTTTATTGAAAAATATGCATGTAAACAGTTAGAACACAGCATTGTTCAGGTAATCAGTAACACTCATCACGGTAAGATATCAAAAGCTCATTGTTACAATACAATATGAATGTCATCAGGAGTTCCATACTATCAAACTTCCGCAGCAGTATCATCTCGGCTCCTCGGTGGTTCACATATATCCCCCCAGAATGTGTTCCAAGGCCCCCATATGTGCGACCACTTCTTCGGACATCCCCTGGAGACATAGATGGGTATCTCTGTCACCATACACCAGACCATATGCTCGGCCCAATCAGCAATCCAAGGTGGGTTCGGAGCCCTCCACAGTTGTGCGAAATTCCGCTTGGCCACGATGAGCCCTAGAAATAGTTAATGACCCTGCTCTCGCAAGTTAAATCGTACATAAACAGGAGTGCTACTCCTCTGCTCTGCTGATTCCTCACAATGAGTTTGGTTCTTGATACAGGAAATCTTTCTCCATCGGTTATATCACACCATAATTCCACACTAAATCACTTCGGATCCTCTTGAAATATATTCAGAAGCTCCAAAGTTTTTTCGAAAATTAAAATCGCTTACCTTGTCTGAAAGCTTGAAGCCAGATATGGGAACAATGGTTTTGCCTCTTACGTATATTGGCAAGGCCTTACTTGCAGGATCTCCAAAATGTTCATTCCTTTGTTCAAATCAGTACTTCATTGTGCTGCAGCCTCCTGTCACATAGGCCAAAAGATCTGATCACATAATACGATGCCTGCATAACTTACACAGTATGTTGAATGAAACATGAAGACCTTCACCTAGTCCAGCCCCATCATCTAGATGACAATCTAACCATTATTGGAGGCTCAGATCCAAAAGGATTGAATCAGGTCTCATGTCTAGTTCTGTAGCAAACATGTATTATATAAGGTATGTTTCTACAGCAAGCCTTCGCTGACTTCACCTCAAAAACCTGGAAACTACTACCTGAAGAGATCTGTCTAGAAATGTTGTGTCCTGGACAGTCAATGTTTAACTCATTGACATATGCTTCATTCAAATTCAGAATCCTTCCAGATAAACATTGCTAAATGTAACAAAGATTCCACCAGTCTTATTAAAATGCTTTTTGATAAATATTGTGAAGATAAATGCAGGTGTTAGAGGCTAAAAGGTTGTAAAGAGAATACATGTTACAAATGCTCTAATATAAATATTGCATGCAAAGATCATATAATACAAGTCAAAGGCTGTCTATCCTAAGGAACTTCATTATAAGATGAGACAAAATTGAAATTTATTATCCTCATTTAGTGCTTTACCATCTCAAAAATCTCAGAAATCAGCAGTTGTTACAGTGTAACAGAGTGATTACTCTAAAAAGGAGAAGCCAGCAAAGAGAGGCCCACATGGTTAAATGCTAGAGATATATAAAGGTAGATTAGGATGTAAAATTACTGTTGTCGTGCCACCGGAAAGAAACACTAGAAGATGAGAAACAGTTCTTTGGTACCCTTGCTCCCACCAAACTACTAAACTGAGAATGATACATCACCCAGTGGGGTACTTGTATTGATTAAGGAGTATGGATAGGTGGGTAGATCACAGTCCTAGAACTTCCCAAGTCTAATGCAGGAGGGAGCCCCGATTCATGATTAGTGTTACAGGTATCCTTAAAATACAAAGACTAATAAAACTAAAATATCACAGGGATGTAACAAAATGAAACTAGTGTTGCAGTACATTGAATCTTTGAAGGAACTTCTGTTTTATTTTTACATTAATAGTTGAGAAACTGAACAGTCTGAAAATTCACAGAAAAGCAAAATGGAGGAACAGAATATTAAAAAGTATACTTGTTAAAAATGAATGCATATCTCTGAAGGCAGTGAAATAGAGCCAATGAAAAATAGGGATTATTAGAAGAATTTGCACATGGTTTCAAAAATCCAAAGTAGCAGTTGTCTAGAATATTGAATAAATGGGTAGAGTTGTCATAGGCTTCTACTCAAATGAACACAAATTGCAACCATTGCATCTATCATTACTATATACTTTGGTTTATTCTTACATTTTGAGAACTCAATGCAGACAGTGGTTTCTTTAAATAGACATTTATTGCCTAATAATAGAGTACAAGAAAATCAAATGTTTGCTGACAACGCTGAGTACAGATAGTTGTTGATAATCTTATTGAAGAAATCCGTTAACATTTTCGAATCAGGTGATGAACATTTCAGAAGTTGGAATAGGTATTTTATTAATACCAGCTAGATTTATCCTCACTATGATGATCAAATTGTCTGCTTTTCTTTTCCTATAACAAGTTTTATCAATAAAATCTGTAGGAAGGTAGGATCTGACTGCATGGTTACTCCCACTTTCTGCCTGGTCTTTTGTTGGTTTTTGACTAGTCTGACTGGTATCCTGCTAATCAGGACCCCAGTCTATCTGCTTTCTCCCTAAAATGTTATGCCATGTACTTAGGTACCCCCTATATGGTACACATGTACCCCAGGTCATAGGTACCCCAGAGGCCTCCCATGGGCTGAAGCATGTATTATGCCACCCATGAGAGGCCATGCAAAATGGAACTACAGGCCTGCCAGCCATTGCAGCCGGTGTAAGATGGGGCATGCTCCACTTATTTTAGATATAGGTTTACTCTATCTATAGGTCACTTCACTTAAAACCTATAAGTCACCCCTATAGCAGGCCTTAACAATCCTGAAGGCAGGGTTCTGGGTTTTACGTGAGAGGGTGCCCTGCATGAGCAGAGCACCCCCGCAGCCTTCGGAGACCATTCTCCTGGGTTGTCGGTGACGAAGCCAGACATATAGGTAGAGGTGCATTATATGCTTGCGTAAAATGCTATCTGGAAAACAGCTGCAACAAACCATGTTGTGTTTGGTATCAAACACCTTGGATTCATACCTCCACACCGGTAACCGGTGTGGGAGGTATGATTCCATTCTTCAGAAGCAAGCTTCGTGGGGTCTCTGGTCTTCCTGGTACCAGCCTTCTCGACCCAGACAGCACAAAATGGTTGCTGCCGACCAGAGACACATTTCTGCCCTCCTGCTGCTGAGCCAAGCTCGAGCAGAGGAAGGCAGCACAATAGGCATTCTGTCACAGGGAGGTGTGACAACCTCTCAGACAGGAATTAGTGTATTGGGGCTGGGTGGGTGTACTTCCAAAGTGCCTGAAAGTCTACATCTGGGGCACACTTGGTGTCCAAGTGCATAGTCCAGTTCAAGCCAGTTTGGGGAGCCGTTGGCTCCTGCTCTGGTGTGAAACTGGACAAAGAAAATGCTAGTATCCTCCCCTCTGTCCTGACCCTCCCCTAGTAGGGTCCCCTGAATCTGTCCAACCCTCTCCCGTGGGTATAAAAGTGCTTACCTGGCTGTAAGACCCTAGATTCAATGTGGACAAGAGTCTGAACAAGAAACCACTGATCTTCGACCATCTGGACACTCTGGACTTCGACTTGGCCCGACTTCATCTCCCTCTCCGTCCAAAGTATCATCTGTGCCCGTGCATCATACAGGCTCCATGCAGGACCTGTGGAGTATCAAGGGCAACTGAAGTATCTCCCTTGGGGTGAAGCAGTCACTCCCCTGCGTTTACTGGTACTATAATGCAACTCACGGGTCTGTTGATCCTGAGCTCCTGCAGACTCTGAAGGCTCTAGCAACACAGAAGTTGGGTTCCTAAGTTCCTTGAGGTTGAGCTGCCCTCTCACCAAGTTTGAGGACAGTATCCCTCGTGGGGACCACATAACCCGAACCCCTGTGTACTGCATACATTTTCAAGTGCATATGCTTGTTGGCGTTTCCCAACTTTGTGCACTGGGCTGTTGATAGCCCCCATCTCTGCGCACATCTTGTGCAAAGGACTTTGGCCTCCTCATTCAGTGCCCTGCAAGCTGTTGGTTTGTGAAACTGCTAAAGGTCCCCTCGCAACTCCTGTGCCTTAGGCCTGTGGGTCAATTTGAGGGACAACACTACTTTTTTTGGGCTCCCCTGGTTGCTCCAGGCCTGCCCTGACTCCCCTTGCTGTGGTGAGTCCTCCGGTCCTTGCTGGGCCAGACCGTAACCTTTCTTGACCTTCTTCATGGTTTGCTGCTGCCAAAGCTTGTTGGTGCTCCCGTCAGACACAGACTCCTCAGCACTCAGCATTCTTTGTCGGACAGCTTGTATCCAGCTTCTGGTTGTCCTTGAGGTCTCCTGGTCCCTGCAGCTGTAGAGTCAAGGTCTCCTTCTTAGCACCTGAAGCACCCGACATCGGTGGGCATTCGACTACCAAGCCCCTGGTCACTCCTGAATGACCCAGACTCTGACCCCTCTCTCTGCTTTCAGGTTCCTTTCATCAAGAATCCACCTGCAGATTCCACCGGACACTTTTCTTCTTTCCAGTATTGACATTTCTTTGAAGGCTCCCATTGAGAACAACGGCGGTTTCCGACAACACTTAGGCCCTATGCACCCGGCTTCCCTGGGATAGGTAACTCTGGTACTTCGGTATCCACTGGTGGGGTTGGCTCCCCAACCTTCCATGTTCCAAAGGGTTTCCTCGTAATCCACTGGGAAGGGTCCTTAAACAGTAAAACTGCAAACGCGACTCTCTCATTGAATTGCACGTAGCACGTGGTTGTGTTTTCACACTGCACCCGTCCTCCGTGGGGTCCCTACTTACTCACCTTGGGTAGTTACTTGGGGTCCCAGCGATTCAACACTCTCTAGACACTGTCTTGACTCGAGTCGTGGTTCATATATATCAATATTTTAGTATGTGGATTGGTCTGCCCCGGAGCCCACTGTGTATTAGTGCTGCTTACTATTGTTTCTGCGCTACAGTGTGCTTTGGGTTTATCTGCGTGTAGCAGATACTGTGAGGTATTTAAGGTGTATTTTACTAATAAATATATATTCTTATAACTACTGTGTGGTTCTCTTTTCATTTAACCAATACAATAAGGTTGCATTCTGGTAAAACAAGCTGCTTAACATTCCTTCAAGATTAAGCCTGAAGGCTGCTCTCCACAGCTACCACTTGGATAGCTTTCTAAGGTTATCTTTGACCTCTTTAATCACCATAAGCATTGTTCGGACTGGTGCAAGGTGCCCACTATAATTAGTGTTTGTAAATGCGACAATATCTCAGCAGGATATACTGAAATTATTTAAAAAGGTATGTACAAGACATTACAAGGAAAAAGAGAGGAAACTCAAAGTTATTTTTTCAAAAGCGCCAATCGGCGTCATATATTTTTTGGATAGATCAACAGAGCACAACAAGGTATAAAATACTCTGGCAACCCTCGTGAAAAAAGTGTACAAAGTGCTCGTGTAAGTGAAACAACGGCGCTAGTGACAACGTGGAAAAAACATCAACAGCCGGCGCATGAAGGCAATATGTACAATACAAGGTTCATATAACAATTTTCTGAATAGTGAGATTGGTAATTTTCTTTTTCAAATGAACCAAGTTCGTGTGCGCCCAGAGCGTTTAGGCTGGTGGGTAATGGTCAACGGCGTTTCGATCCTGCCAATTTAAGGATCATCATCAGGACCTGGGTTGCTTAATTTGGGAGTGCTCTGAAAAGAAAGAATTAACGAATCAGAGCGGCGGTCACGAGACATGAAAAAAAGGGGGGGGGGTGGGGTTGGGGCAAAGAGTGTGGGCAAAACTTTGCCAGGAGGGATGAGGCGTGTAAAGAAAGGAAAGTGGGGGGAAGGAAAGGGGGTGGGGGGGTGGGGGAGAAGGAAAGAGAAGGGGAGAAAGGGAGGCAGGGTAGGAGAAAGGAAAGAGAGGCAGGGAGAGGATGGACAGGTAGGGGCTGGGAGCCTACCTTGTGCAAGGGGAGAGGGCTGAGTGTTCCGCAAGGGGTGAATGGTTCGGCGGAGGGCACGGGGAGGAGGTCTCCCTCGAGGAGCTGTAAAATCGAAGGGTAAGAGAAAAGATTTAGAAAGAGGAAGTGCAATAACTGGGGAAACGGCGGGTCTTGGCGCACACGAACTTGGTTCATTTGAAAAAGAAAATTACCAATCTCACTATTGAACCTTGTATTGTACATATTGCCTTCATGCGCCGGCTGTTGATGTTTTTTCCACGTTGTCACTAGCGCCGTTGTTTCACTTACACGAGCACTTTGTACACTTTTTTCACGAGGGTTGCCAGAGTATTTTATACCTTGTTGTGCTCTGTTGATCTATCCAAAAAATATATGACGCCGATTGGCGCTTTTGAAAAAATAACTTTGAGTTTCCTCTCTTTTTCCTTGTAATGTCTTGTACATACCTTTTTAAATAATTTCAGTATATCCTGCTGAGATATTGTCGCATTTACAAGTATTTACCCAATCTCAGTTGGGTCTATGGGTATAACTCCTGTGATTATTCTACACTATAATTAGTGGACATCATATACCAGGCCAACTTCTCACATTGGTGTGCAGCGGTTGGGATTCAACCCTGCATTGTTTTACCAGATAAATCTTTGTATTGATGAACTGAAAACTACTAAGTACTAGGTACATATAATCCTAGCTTAGAATAAGTAAGTTCTACTGAACTTAGGGTTGGGTAAGTCAAGGGTTTAGCACACCCTTTCTCCAACCTCAGAGTGTTTAGTTCCCAGTAGGTTAGGTAGGTGCAACACCACACTTAGAATGTCTTCTAAAGGAGATGACAGTGGCTCTCTGCCCTCTAGATACAGTGAGCTTTCATTCCAAGAATTGAAAGCCCCATGTGCATCTAGGAAGCTTAAGACAGGGAGAACTGCAAACAACTACCGCCTCATAGATGCTTTAATGCTTGAGGACCTTAGGAAGACCCCTGGGTCAGATGAACAGGAAAAAGTGGGTGGGACAGGGAATGAGGTCAGGTCAGGAGGTGACACCTTCTATGACCTGGAATCAAACCCTGGCCAGGAAGAACAAGATGGTTCCCACCTGGACAACTTAGATCTTCTAGAAGATGATGAGGAAGGCCAAGATGGCCCCCTCTTTTCCCCTCCTGGAAGAGTGCAAAGTTTACCAAGGAGATCTAGATCTCCCTCTGCAGAGTCACATCATTCAGGACAGTCTGTAGGGACCTCTGTATCTAGCAAGAGGGACCACTCTTATGACAGGGTCTACCAATTTCTGGAACTTGAGAAAGCTAAGCTTAGGCTCAGGTAACAGCAAATGGCCCTGGATAAAGAGTCCCTATAAGTCCAGAGGGCTAGAAAAAGATTGGGACTAGAGTCCCATGGTGGCAGCAACAGTGTCCGTCCCTAGAGTTAAGGAACATTCTTTTGACAATAGGAACCTGAGCAAGATTGTCCCTCTCTACTATGTTGGGGATGACATCCATAAATGGATAACTGCTTTAGAGCGGGCCTGTAAAGTTCAGAGGGTCCCTCAATAGCAGTGGGCAGCTATCTTGTGGCTCTCCTTTGCTGACAAAGCTAGAGATAAGCTCCTCACTGTTAGAGAAAAGGATGTTGACAACTATTGAGTCCTGAAGAGTGCTCTGATTGATGGGTTTGGCTTACCCATTGAACAATACAGGATTAAGTTCAGAGACACCCAGAAGGCACAAACTCAAGACTGGGTAGGCTTTGTAGATTGTGCTACAAAGGCACTGGAAGGTTGGATACTTGGCAGTAAGGTGCATGACTATTTAGGATTGTACAATTTGATTATGAGGGAGCAGATCCTTAATAATTGTCAAAACCAGCTTTTGCACCAGTACCTGGTGGACTCAGGTCTGACTTCTCCCCAAGAGTTGTGAAAGAAGGCAGAATGGGTCAGAACCAGGGTGAAAGGTGGGGATAAGTCCCCTGGAGGACCCCAAATGTCCTCTTCTGTGGCTGGATCCCAAACTCCTTCCTCCCTTCTCAAGAAACCTTATTGCATTGTCTGTAAGAAGCCAGGTCACAGGAAAAATGATGCCATTTGCCGCAAGGTCATCAATAAGGAAAATATTCCTCCAAACACTACTTCTACACCTCCTGGTACGACTGGTAGCAATCTCCCAGGTGGTGGTAGTGCACCCAAAAATTTAGTTGGGTTTTCTTGGGGAACTGAGATGGACCCTGGCCTAGCCAGGTCCCCCACACAAGCCACTTTAGTCTATGATGGTGGCATGGGATTTGCCACTTTTACTGTTTAATATCTTAAAGCATAATGAAGAGGCTGAGATCTTCCCAACTCTAAAATCTATTGCTCAGAAGTTTACCAGGTGGAAAAATAACATTACATGAATTCATATCTAGAAATATTAGGAAAATCAATATGATGGTTTACATAAAAAAATACGTTTCTATTATCGATGCAATATTCTGTTCATATCATCAAAGAAACATGTATCAACTGAGGAAGCATTCAATAAAATGCCAAAAGGTTGTTACAGTCCTACCACCAGTTATGCTGAAATGTTTGCTATTATTTTTTCTCTATTCGCGCCTCATGGCCTTCAACTGAAGTGAGTGGTGTGTGGTTTGTCTGGACTATACTGAGTTGTAATGCATTGCAGTGCTCTATTTAATTAATCATGTGAAAGTTGTAAGATTATTCCTTCATTGTGTAGGGTGGTAATAATTACAGCTTTCTGGGAATGTGGATGGAGCTGTGGATTGATCCTAATAAGAGGGGTGCTTCTCAAGCACTTATAGATCATTGAGAAATGTTGGTATTTAAGCATCCTCCAGTGTCTTTCTTAGCATGTGTATTGTGAAAAGCACCTCTCTGATCAAAATGTTTTACTTGATAAACAGTGTGTCTTGTTTTCAGTTCCTATTTGTTGTGAATTCCCATAGGGTTTTGTCAGTGCTTTCCAGTGTTTTCAAAATTTGAAAAATTCAGTGATTATCAGTGTCTACACACTTGTGTGCCATTAAAAAACACACAGGGACTGTCTTTCTTCCAGTGCTTCTTGATAATTTTGCTCTTATACCTGTTTGGTTTACATACCAACCTTGATTGATACACCTTCATAGATTTCCTCATCATTTGTATGGATTGCAGCCATGTTCTGGTTTATGAAAAACACAATCTGGCATTCTGCCAACCATGTGTTTTACAAAGCTAAAACTTGCTCATATGCTTCGGCGTATGTAGTGTTGCTTTTAAGGCTTCAAAGTTTGGCACCGCAACCATGTTTCTCCCTGAACAGACCTTTAGTAAATTCCATATGAGCCTTGGTTGAGCCTGTTCGAACAAAAATAGATTTAAAATTAGAAGAACATTTCATAGCAGGACATGAAGCACCATAAAAGAAGGAAAGCGATTTCAAGGTACACCTATAGATACTGCAATTAAATAAGCAAGTTTTGCATAAACACTGTCTAGAGTATTGTGCACTGGTGCCGTCTCCCAAGAACAAGGGCATTTGTAGGTGATAGTTGTCTTCTTCTCAAACCAGAAAATAACTGCACCTTCTAAGCAGAACGTTTTCAGGCTAAAATGTCTGCTAAAATGCAGAAAAACACACAATAAATGCAACACTTGCTGGAATCACCTGAGGTAAGTATTCACTGCCAGATCCCCTATGAAATGTTTTAAGTTACTTGAGAAATGACCAAAGCATTGCACCTAAGGAAGCGCTCTGCATGGGAATTATCACCAAAAGCGTACTCTGGGGATGTATGCTTAATAATACCTCCTGCACCAACCCTGAATCTATACTGTTGTCTGGAGAGGTGACGTACATATGGTGATGCTTGTAGTTGAAGGCACTCCAGTCTTAAATTAAGAAAACCTTGCTCAGCACCTGATTTTACAAAGGAGTTGAGGCGCCATCTGATCATCAAAACATTTCAAATGAAGGAATCCCTGATCTCCAGCAACTAGAAACAGAGCAGTGTGTGTACAATTGTACATAACCCCTTCAAGGAACAGTTCCTAAACTACACCTTTCATTTATATTTCCACAAAACAAATGATGAGAAAACAAGTCTTCCACTACGTAGATGATTTCACATAATTCTGCCCAATCAAATACTACACTGATGTGCACAGGTTAATTTAATTAACTTTAAAAACACCTTTTACATTCCAAATTATATTTGGACTTTTATATATATTAAAAGGGCTGTAAATACATTATTTTGCATACTTTCATGTTTTTTATAAAATAATTCTTAAACTGCTTTTTTACATAGTTTATTTTTCACATATTTTCTATATATTTTCAAAAAGAAATAAATGTATAAATGTTTTACCTTTGTCCATTGGTGTGTGTGTATATATTTATATATATCCAGCAAACTCCTTCCTGAGAGAGAGCAGAGGCCACACAGGGAAAGAACCTTTGGAAGCACTTTATTGAATTTGTATTTGGCGAATGCATTTCGGCTTTTCATTTAGCCTTCGTCAGCGCCCAAGTGTCCAGGAGGTTTGCAGCAAGATGTTAGTAAGTCCTGCCTCCTTTTTGTTGGTTCGAGCCTGCTCCGCCCCCTAATTATCCGCTCGCCTGTTTTAGTTCAGGATGCTTGATTGAACTCCAAATCCCAGAATCCATTGTTGTAAATCCAAGTAGGTGGTGCTAGGAGGTAAGATTAACACCATGTGGTTGTGCGGGGCTGCAGGGTATGATGCGTGCAGTAGTTTAAAAACCCAATTTCCTGCTTGCAAGTTCAAGAAAAGCACCTCCTCCGGTCCCCTAACCGCTTCAGCCCCAGAGATCAGGATTCCTTACGGCGGGGGCAGCAGTGACAGTGCACACCGCCCATCATGAGGTTAATAACCTCACAACCGCTTAATCTCTTCCCAAAATCTGAACCGGGCCTAGACCATCCAATACCTTGGAACACGAGAGAAACTGCCACAGCAGAGCCAGTGAAGTCCAGGCCATCTTGCGAAGCGGGGGCCTCTGTTTCGCATCTCTGGCTGACGCGACAACACATCCAGCAAACTCCTTCCTGAGAGAGAGAGCAGAGGCCACACAGGGGAAGAACCTTTGGAAGCACTTTATTGAATTTGCATTTGGCGAATGCGTTTCGGCTTTTCATTTACCCTTCGTCAGCGCCCAAGTGTCGAGGAGGTTTGCAGCAAGATGTCGTATATATATATATATATATATATGCCAATCGTAGATACCCGAAGTATGAAGGCGCCACACCCAGCGTAGTTTCAATCTTTATTACTGGAAGACAGCAGCACACACAGCGAGACCCTCGCAGCTTAATCCTTCGTGCCATACGCGTTTCAGGAGCAATCTCCCTTGTTCACTGGCTTTCGTCGAGGAGGAAACAGCTGTGCTAGTTTGAATCGCACTCGCGATCTTTTGAAGTGAATCAGGCCCCAATGGGCGTGTCTTTGCAAGGTGTTCTGGTCATTGTGGTACAGGTAAGTTCTTGTATCCCAAGTGGATATTGCCGTTCACTTCCCTGAAGTATTTAAAATCCGATTAGGTCGCTGGTTAGAGTCTGGCTGGGCTGCTGCTCGTTCATGTCTCACCAGAGAAAACGCCGTTCCATTCGCGCTCTTTGAATTCACAGGCGCGTGGACCTGCTGGGGTACGCAGTGGGGCAACCTTCGTGGCCAGGGCAGACCACATATATGCCAATCGTAGATACCCGAAGTATGAAGGCGCCACACCCAGCGTAGTTTCAATCTTTATTACTGGAAGACAGCAGCACACACAGCAAGACCCTCGCAGCTTAATCCTTCGTGCCATACGCGTTTCAGGAGCAATCTCCCTTGTTCACTGGCTTTCGTCGAGGAGGAAACAGCTGTGCTAGTTTGAATCGCACTCGCGATCTTTTGAAGTGAATCAGGCCCCAATGGGCGTGTCTTTGCAAGGTGTTCTGGTCATTGTGGTACAGGTAAGTTCTTGTATCCCAAGTGGATATTGCCGTTCACTTCCCTGAAGTATTTAAAATCCGATTAGGTCGCTGGTTAGAGTCTGGCTGGGCTGCTGCTCGTTCATGTCTCACCAGAGAAAACGCCGTTCCATTCGCGCTCTTTGAATTCACAGGCGCGTGGACCTGCTGGGGTACGCAGTGGGGCAACCTTCGTGGCCAGGGCAGACCACATATATGCCAATCGTAGATACCCGAAGTATGAAGGCGCCACACCCAGCGTAGTTTCAATCTTTAATACTGGAAGACAGCAGCACACACAGCGAGACCCTCGCAGCTTAATCCTTCGTGCCATACGCGTTTCAGGAGCAATCTCCCTTGTTCACTGGCTTTCGTCGAGGAGGAAACAGCTGTGCTAGTTTGAATCGCACTCGCGATCTTTTGAAGTGAATCAGGCCCCAATGGGCGTGTCTTTGCAAGGTGTTCTGGTCATTGTGGTACAGGTAAGTTCTTGTATCCCAAGTGGATATTGCCGTTCACTTCCCTGAAGTATTTAAAATCCGATTAGGTCGCTGGTTAGAGTCTGGCTGGGCTGCTGCTCGTTCATGTCTCACCAGAGAAAACGCCGTTCCATTCGCGCTCTTTGAATTCACAGGCGCGTGGACCTGCTGGGGTACGCAGTGGGGCAACCTTCGTGGCCAGGGCAGACCACATATATGCCAATCGTAGATACCCGAAGTATGAAGGCGCCACACCCAGCGTAGTTTCAATCTTTATTACTGGAAGACAGCAGCACACACAGCGAGACCCTCGCAGCTTAATCCTTCGTGCCATACGCGTTTCAGGAGCAATCTCCCTTGTTCACTGGCTTTCGTCGAGGAGGAAACAGCTGTGCTAGTTTGAATCGCACTCGCGATCTTTTGAAGTGAATCAGGCCCCAATGGGCGTGTCTTTGCAAGGTGTTCTGGTCATTGTGGTACAGGTAAGTTCTTGTATCCCAAGTGGATATTGCCGTTCACTTCCCTGAAGTATTTAAAATCCGATTAGGTCGCTGGTTAGAGTCTGGCTGGGCTGCTGCTCGTTCATGTCTCACCAGAGAAAACGCCGTTCCATTCGCGCTCTTTGAATTCACAGGCGCGTGGACCTGCTGGGGTACGCAGTGGGGCAACCTTCGTGGCCAGGGCAGACCACATATATGCCAATCGTAGATACCCGAAGTATGAAGGCGCCACACCCAGCGTAGTTTCAATCTTTATTACTGGAAGACAGCAGCACACACAGCGAGACCCTCGCAGCTTAATCCTTCGTGCCATACGCGTTTCAGGAGCAATCTCCCTTGTTCACTGGCTTTCGTCGAGGAGGAAACAGCTGTGCTAGTTTGAATCGCACTCGCGATCTTTTGAAGTGAATCAGGCCCCAATGGGCGTGTCTTTGCAAGGTGTTCTGGTCATTGTGGTACAGGTAAGTTCTTGTATCCCAAGTGGATATTGCCGTTCACTTCCCTGAAGTATTTAAAATCCGATTAGGTCGCTGGTTAGAGTCTGGCTGGGCTGCTGCTCGTTCATGTCTCACCAGAGAAAACGCCGTTCCATTCGCGCTCTTTGAATTCACAGGCGCGTGGACCTGCTGGGGTACGCAGTGGGGCAACCTTCGTGGCCAGGGCAGACCACATATATGCCAATCGTAGATACCCGAAGTATGAAGGCGCCACACCCAGCGTAGTTGCAAAGACACGCCCATTGGGGCCTGATTCACTTCAAAAGATCGCGAGTGCGATTCAAACTAGCACAGCTGTTTCCTCCTCGACGAAAGCCAGTGAACAAGGGAGATTGCTCCTGAAACGCGTATGGCACGAAGGATTAAGCTGCGAGGGTCTCGCTGTGTGTGCTGCTGTCTTCCAGTAATAAAGATTGAAACTACGCTGGGTGTGGCGCCTTCATACTTCGGGTATCTACGATTGGCATATATATATATATATATATATATATATATATATCTATATATATATATATATATATTGCTGAGAGTGGTCTGAGGCCATGCCCCCTTTTTACACCACTCTGCAAACGCGCCACCTGGCGCACTGCTGCTCCGGGGATGAAGACCACTTCAGTCCTGAAGTCCTCAGGACACAAGGGGACCTCATCACCCCACCAGCAGCACGCCAAGAGGCGCGTTTGCAGAGTGGTGTAAAAAGGGACTTGGCCTCATACCACCTCTCAGCAATCCCACTGTGTGGGGCTTACTGGAGGTTCCTGGTGGCCTAGTTGGCCCCCAGGGACCCTCACTAGCAACGGGGACTTAATCCCCCAATGCAGAGCACGCCAACATGTGCGTTTGCAGAGTCATGCAGGGGGGGGCAGTGCCTCCTATGAGTTGCTGATTTATTTTATTTTTTTATTTTATGGGAGGGGGGCCACGTGGACCCCCTTTCCTGGGCCACTTTTGGCCCTGGGAACCCCATTCCCCGGGGCATACCCAGCCTTTTTCTATTTTGTAGGGGGCCTGCATGGCCTCCCTCCTGATGCCAATTTGGGCCCCGGGGACCCCATCCCCCAGGGCCGGCCTTCTTTTTTTTTTTTTATTAAATTAAAAAAGAGAGGGGGCAGCGTGGCCCCACTCCCAGGCCTGGGGACCCCATCCCCCGAGGCCTGGCCTCATCATTGGGGACCGTGATGGGAGCCCCAATGCCCCCACGGTCCCTGCCGGCTCCCCAACTCCTGCGGAAGCCAGCATTGCTTTTGGGCAAGGGGGAGCTGGTGACATACAGCCTCCCTTGCCCAAAAGCAATCTGCTTAGCTTTGTTGAAGCAAGAGCAGGTTTCCTGCTCTCGCTTCAATGAAGCAAAGCAGGAGCTTGCTATGGCAATGTCCCAGGGGTGGGCACCCCGGGACATTGCAGGAGCGGCCCTGGGGGGTGGCGGTCCCTAGGGCAATTGAGGGCTCCAGGAAGGGGGTCACGCATCCCCCCTCCCAACTAATTTAAGACCCGGGAAGATGGTGGTCCACGGGGCCTGGGGGTCCGCAACAGACCCCGCATTTCAATAAAGAGTGCTCTGGGGAGGTGGTGGTCCCCGGGCAGTGTGTGGGGGCTTGAGCCCCCCCACACTTTCATTTTGAAAACAGCCCCGGGAGGTGGTGGTCACCGGGGTTTGGGGGGTCCACAAGGCCCCCCACCCAAAATAATCAAAAGCCCTGGGGAGGTGGCAGTCCCCGGGGCAGCGTGGAGGGGGCAGGAGCCCCCCACACATTTTTTTTAAAAATCCCCACATGCCCCCACATATAATAATATATGCCCCAGGGAGGTGGCGGTCCCCGGGGCCCGCTAATTATTTCGGCATGGCCCCCGGGACCTGGCCCGCTCGGGGGCTTATAGAAAACAAAACGGAAGAGTCCGCGCTTTGTTTCTTTTTATTTTGCCGGATTCACAAACCCAGTGCGAATTCGGCTGATGTTTTGTATTTTTTAAATGCGTTTTTTGGCCATTTGGGGTCCTTGTGGGACCCCTGAGTAGGGCCAGGGAGTCAGGGTGTTTGTACCCTGCCCCCTTTTCTTGTTTTTTAATGTTTTTTCACCCTTTATCTTGTGACTCAGTTACCGAGTCACAAGATGGCTGCCAACACTTCCTGGTTTTGAGTGTTGGCAGCCAATCAGAATGAAGCTCGTGCTCGGGAGAATTCGCGAATCCTCCTCGGTGCTCAGATATCGATATTTTTATTTTTTAAATTTCTCCGCAACCACTGAACGGATTTACACCATTTAAAATAAGGGCGCTTTCTGAACCAAGAGCTACCTTTTTGCCAAATTTGGCGTAATTGCGTTCAGCAGTTCAAGCTGTAGCCATGTCTAAAGTTCCTACGGAAATTAACATGGGGAAAACGCGTTTGGAACCCCCCTTTTTTCTTGGCCCCCGCTTGACGAATCACCCCGAAACTTTAAAGACAGGAGCTGACTGGAGCACCCTATTCGTTTTGAAAATTTCGCGAACATTCGTCAAATGGCGCCAAAGGTATTGGCAAATCAAAAAACGCTTTTCCTCTGGAAACTAGGTCCTAACTAGAACTACCTACTGGCGACCGCCAGTAGGCAATATATAAATATATATATATTCCATACAACCTCCAACATTCAGGACACCCAGCCTGTCAAATCAGGGCTTGTCAGCAAACGTCACTCGCTCAATATTTCCAAAAGAAACATGCGCTCCACTCCCAGTAGCATGCAAACAAGCCCACCAGCCGATCAGTACTGACAGATTCTTTAATGATGGGTTTTATTATTTCCATTTTCCTGCCATATAATTTTTACCACTTGATTTATTTTGTACTCTGTTTTCGTTGTATTTGGATGCAGGCAGTTTGCAGGTTAATGGTTCCGTGTTGTTGTTCTCCATTAAAGTAAGCATGCTTTTAATCTATTTTCTATATTTATAATGTCTGGGGACAGGTTTTATCTTTGTAGTTAGATTAGTGTTTTTAAAAAAAAAAAAAAAGTTAAAGTTAGTGTGTTTCTTTCCGGTAGTTGTTTGAGGCGTATGCACCAGGCCGTAATCTGGTTTATTGTATATGCATGTTCAATACTGGATCGTATGTTATCTTCAAAGAGTATTTAGGTATTTTGATTTGTTTGTAAGTATTTTCATTGGGTTTATATGTTTTGGGGGGGTTGTGCCTTTGTTTTACAGGTTTTTAATAGAAGTTGAAATTCATTTTTTGGGATGGTGGATGAGTATGCTCACTTTTTCACAAAGTAATTTTTTTTTATTCAGATGTTTATTTTGTTGTTTTTATCTGGTATAGCAGGAGTAGATTTTGTCTTTTTAATGTTTTACTGGTTTTGCATGGCTTCCCTGGAATGTATTTGGTTTTATTGGCTAGATTATAGTTTTAAATTGTATGTCTGCAATATTTGGGCTAGATCTTTGACAAATGTTTGATGGATTATATTTTGCTATAGACTTCAGCTGCAAAACTGTGAGTAATTCTACTTTTAAAATTATTTATTGATTGGGTGGGAATTTTTTATTTTATTGTCTTTTCTCATGTTCTGCAATTATATAATACTGAATAATGTTAAAAATGGGTAGACAGTTTTATTTGCACAGATCAATCAGCAAATATTAGGAGGGTGCTTTTTATTTTTTTAAAACAAGCTAAGGCTCAAATCATTGAGTATAGGGAAGATAGGAGTGGTAGGTGGCTCATTGTAAGGGTAATGTTGGATGGTTTTCTCCTCACATTGGCCGGGTATTACGGCCCCAATCAGGATGATTCCTCCCATCTAAATACTATTCGAGACAATCTATTGGCCTTCCAGGACCCAGTTATTTGGATGGGTGACTTTAACATTGTCTTAGACCCAAAGCTAGATAAGTCTCCCAAATCCAGAGCCTGTGTTTTATCAAGATCTAGACAAGACCTCCTAATAGCAATGTCACAATTGGGGCTCGCAGATGTTTGGAGGGAAAAGGCTGGGGACACACTGGGGGTCTCCTTTCGGAATCTTAAATACAATCACGTGTCTAGGATAGACTATGCTTTTTTTAGTTTTAGCTTGAAAGATCTATTGATAGACATTTCCTACCTTCCCTCACATCTTTCCGACCACTCGGCCATCTCTTTTGTATTGAAGCTTGAGCACAAACAGTGCTATACTTCCTGGTCATTTGACCGTACTATTCTTTTAGAAAATGAGGAATTCAACTTTTTACGATCAGAGACACTTCATTTTATGGAGGCAAACATAGGCTCAACAGATCTGCATATTATGTGGGATGCCTTAAAAGCTTTTTGGAGGGGGAGTATCACGCATAGAGCCTCCTATAGAAGGAAGAAATATAGGGAAGGTATTGATAACCTGGAGAGGGAAATGAAGAGCATTGAAAACACCCTGGACCCCCAAATTAGATCAGGGGCACTATACGAAAGACATAGAGAGTTAAAGTTGGACCTAGAAAATGTATTACAAACTAGGGTCTCTAGAAGGTGGGAGGCGAGTAAAATCTCTCATTTTGAGTTTGGTGAGGCTGCTGGAAAAATTCTAGCTTGGAAAACCAAATCCGACCAAGCTCGAAACTATATCAGAGAGATTAAGGTGGAGGGGGAAGTTGTCCCCCGTATTACCAAGGATGAAATAGGCGGGGCTTTCCGGGACTTCTTTCAGAAAATCTATAAGGAAGATATCCGGGAAGATAAGGCAGAGAGGGAAGGCTGGTTAGATCAAATTTCCCTGCCAAAGTTATCCCCAGAGCATAGCAAGATGTTGGAGAATGAGATCTCCGTTGAAGAAAATAGGAAGGCTTTGGGGCAGGTAAAGCGGGGGAAGGCAGCAGGCCCTGATGGGTTACCAGGGGAATTTTATAGGGCCCTCATAGACGAGATCACCCCGGTTTTGGCCTCTGTCTTTAATAACATCCTTTTGAAGGGCCGGGACCTTCCAAAATCCTGGAATGATGCCACGGTGGTCTTAATACCTAAACCAGGGAAAGATTTGAAGGATTGTGGGTCATATCGCCCGATTTCGCTTCTCAACAACGACTATAAAATCTTTGCTGCTATAATGACAACTAGGTTGGGGAAGGCGATAAGCTCTTTAGTTCATGAAGACCAAAAGGGCTTTATAAAGGGCAGACACTTAGCTGACCTCACACACGATCTGGTAGGGGCGATTGATATCGCCACCACTTTTTCTCTGCCTCTGGCCGCCTTTACGTTGGATGCGACTAAGGCCTTTGATAGAGTAAACTGGTCCTATCTGGCTGCAGTTTTGAAGAAATTCAATTTGCCCGAAAATTTCTGCCGCATGATCTCACTTATATATAAGGCCCCGACGGCAAGACTCAATGTAAACAATTCTCTAACAGAGTCTTTTGGAATTTCGAGAGGTACAAGGCAGGGCTGCCCACTTTCCCCTCTCCTTTTTAACCTCTATATTGAACCTTTTGCACAGATTCTTAGAGAGGAGGCTACTATTCCATCATTTAGCTTTGGAGGGTGGGAAAGGCGGGTTGCCCTATATGCCGATGACATACTCATTATGACATCAAACCTCGACTCGGCTCTCCCCTCTGTGATTAGAAAAGCTGAGGAGTTTGGTAAAATCTCTGGGTACCACATAAATTCTGAGAAAACAGAAATTATGGCCTGGAATTCCCCCAACACACAGGTGGAGGTAGTGCCCTCTATGCGGTATCTTGGAATTAGAATTACCCAAGATATAATCAAAATCACCACCTTTAATCTTGACCGAGTATATAAGGAATGTCAGAAACAACTAAAGGCATGGAATCACCTCCCTTTATCCATCTTTGGGAGGACAAACCTTATAAAAATGTCTATCCTACCCAAATATACCTTTTTGTTTAACTCTATCCCAATGGCTTTTGACATTAAACAAATATCTAAATGTCAACAAGGAATTAACTCTTTTATTTGGAAGAATCGAGCTTCGAGATTGGCCTGGAAAAAGCTGAGGAGAAGGAGAGAGAAAGGAGGCCTTACGTCACCAGACATCCAATACTATGCTTGGGCGTTCCAACTATCCTACTCGAGAATGCTCCTAAAAACATCAGAGGACAACCCTAGAGGGAGGATGTTCCGAGCTATGTTGGAGGGGTCTGATCTTCCATCTGACTGCTTTCTTTTTAAGTTTGGAGACCAGAAATTCTTTAAAAAAATACAATCTTTGGCTAGGAGTTGGTCCACAATCAGAAATAGAACAGGGTTGTGTTATTTTTCCAACTTAGCACCTATATGGGATTCACCAGGTACTCCCTTATGTCTTAAAGACAGACTGGCAGGTCCAATAAAGGAAGCCGGATTTTTGAACTGGGGAGAGCTGATAGCTGGTGGTTCAATGCTACCTTGGGAGGCTTTGCGGGAGAAAGTCGGGCCAGGTCTATCTTACTTCAAGTATGTACAGCTGACTAGCTGGGCTCAGGCCTTGATAAGAAAGAGAGTCCCCTTGGGAAAGTACAGCAACTTAGAAAATCTATTGCTGACAAGGCCAGGGGGGGGAAAGGAGGTTGCATGTTGGTATTGGGCGATCTTGGAGGAGATAGATGACGACACAACCCTCCCTGAGGTGTTATGGGGCAGTAACATCAGCGAACAGTGCCAGCAGCTGTGGTCGAACTCATTTAGTTTACTATATAAAATCGTGAAGCCAGCCTGGCTGAGGCGAAACCATCTTTTCACTTTACATCGTGCTTATCTGTCCCCCAAAAAGTTAGCCAAATTTCAACATGGAAAAAAATGCAACAAATGTGACCTAGTTGAGGCCTCGGATGTTCATATGTTTAAAGAGTGCCCAGCCATTAGTCGCTTTTGGGAAGAGGTGATAGAAGCACTATCTTCTATGCTAAATATCACTCTTAGTAATACTCTCCCTTTGATTTTCTTTGAGCTTGACGAAAATATCCTAGGGCCTGCTAGATCCTTCCTGTTTTTTGCAATCCTGTTGGCCAGGAGACAGATTTGCAGATTTTGGGTAGACACAGCTCCTCCAACATATATGGGATGGATATCGTCCCTATATGAAGTTTCTAAAGTAGACCTGGCTAGACCCTGTTGTATGAAAAAAAAGAAAATTGCCTTTTGGGACTATTTGATACAGTGGAAGTAGGTCTCCCGGGGTTTTTTTTTTTTCTTTTCCCCGGGTCCTATGATTATGCCAGCTTCCCTGCTCCATGGATCTATAACAAGGGTCTTCGTTCGTTTTTCTGCTCCAAACAGGTTGAAATATGCCTAGATGGAGTTTCTGAAGGTCGTCCTTTTTTGTGTGTTGTTTGCTCCTTCTCCCGCCAATCTGTTTCTTTTGTTTTTTGTGCAATTGTCCATAGCACACTAAAGGGTTTGGTGGGCAGAACAAGATAGCACAAAATGGTGGTTGGCGGATTTCCTTCTTCACACATAAGGGTTTGGCAAATGAGGACAAAAAATCTATTTTAAAAAAAAATAAAAAATAAATAAATACTGAATAATGTTATAGTATTATATTAGGTCGTTTTTCACCTATGTTTGTTTTGTTTTATAGTATCTTAGTTGTTTTATTCGGAGAAAGTGTTTTTATAAGTTTTAATTATACAACACAAATTTATCGATTTAATAAATAATTAATGAAAATATTTTCAGAATTATAAAAATGGTCAATAATTATTTATTAGGTTGTGTATTGCTTTGATGTTTCATTTATTTAAGTCGGGTTTTAGTTTGATTTTGTTTCTTTTTTGTATGGTAGTGTTCTGGCTATTGTTTCAAGGTAGTTTAGGCCTCCGTTGTTTGTAAATTATCACACATTTCTTGCTAGCTTTTGTTGCGTTTATTTAGCTTGTTTGGACACTTTTGGTTTCAGTTCTGTTAGGGATTATTCCAGCCTTAGTTCCTGGTAGTTTTTTCTTGTTTGAGCATTTTTAGAAATTGGTTGAGTGTTGGGTGTTTTCTCCCAAGTGTTCCTTGGAAGGAATTGTGTCATCCTTCCACTGCATTGTTAAATTTTGCTTCTTGAGAGATGGTGCTGTCAAAGACATTCAATCATAGGATGTGGCATTTGGTTTGATACCTGTGTCCTGATCACTGCGGAAGGCCAACCCAAGAGTCTTCGAAATAGTCCATTATTGGTGAAAGTTTGTGTTCATTGTTTTGGTAGTAAGGGGATTTTATTAGCATGTTGTAGTGTTTGGTTTCTTCTGCAACAAAGATGAAGGCTAATGCTATTCATTTTTTGACTTCAAAGAATAATTCTGCAATTGTATCTAAGCGTTGATTTTTGTAGGTGCCTCCATGTACTATGATTTAAATGGTACTAGCACCCTTGTATTTCTGTGTGTGGGTCAATGTTTATGATAGTAGAAATCAAAACTTGTTTAAAATCAATATTTTGGGGGATTGTATTTATTTGAATTTGTTTGAATAATATTAAAAGCTCATTATGGGTTGCACTTTGCCTCTTTGGCAGCAGTACTCATGTTATGGTATTTTCCATGCATAATGTATATTTGTGTAAATGGGGCTGGACATGTTTTAAATATGCCATCCATCTTCCATGTGTTGCACTGTGTTAGGATTAAACCATTAATATTAGATGGATAGACAATTATTCTTTAGTCATTGCTACAATTGTAATGCAGTAATATATCTTGGTTAGTATGTGTTATCTTTAAATGCTGAGCAATTTGTTTTTCATCAAAAGTTCTGTGTGCCCTTGGTATTTCTCTAGGGATTCTCCTTTTTGTACTTATTAGCCTTTTTAGGTTTTCTATAGTCGGGAGTTGCCCAGTCGCTTTTTCAGGCACTCAGAGAATTCTATTGTTTTAATAAAGATCTTGTGAACTATTTTGAGCGCATGCTTGCGTCCCTCAATTGCTGTAGGATGTTCCTATCTTGAATTTCAGTCACGTTTTGGAGAGTGACTATGTTCCTTTACATTTTTACTACATCTTCTTTGGTGGTGGCTCTGAAATAGTAGGCCTTGGGATACTGGGGATTTTGGGGAATGGACTGGAGATGTGTGCTGGATCTAGTCAGCAGTAAGTGGCTGTGATGGAATATGAGTTGAGTAAGCACATCTTTCATGGGAATCTCGCACATTGGTGACTTAATTCATCTTCAGATCTTCAGAGTGTCAGCTGTTATGCTGTAGTGGTGCAGCTAGACTTAACTTGAAAGTTTGTTGACAGAAGGACTCTGCATTGAAGGCCGGTGGTGGTCATAATCTGAATGCCAGATTGATTGATACTTCACAGTATTTCAGTCTGTCTGAGTGTAGGAGTAAGTTTCTTCTAGGATATGGTCCAGACTGCATTGATTTAGGCTGGTATTATGCTGTCTGTTTTCATTCCCTGAGGACAATAATAGGAAGACTGGGTGTGGAGGAGACAGCACTGCTGATGAATCAATAGATATGATAAGCATGAATTCAGTGTTAATGTTTCTAGCCATAGTGGATGCTTTTAGGACCTTCAGAGCATCAAATATTGTGATGAAGCTATGAAAGGTTGATATCCAAGACTAGTAACTTGACCTTTGTATTTTCCTACAGGGTGATGTGTAACTCACATTGCTCTTTAAAGAACCAGAAATAGTACATTTTTGCCCACAAAACAATGTATACTTTGAGACTAAATGAAAACGTGAAACTCCTTAGAAAATGCAATATTTAGTTCACAACCAACGAGCTTTCTATGCTATTGAAGTTTTCCCTATAACTTAATAGTAGTTTCCCTTTTGTGATTTGATGTATGTTGTAGTTTCGGACATTATTTCTGTAGATTACAGAATGATTAAAATCAATGTTACTTTTATGTATATTTTAAGTTATTTAAACATTATTGCTTTATTTTTAGAACATGTTTTACATTATGGGCATGATTACGATGCCGGTCGGATAGCAAAAGCAGGACCGCTCGACTAGGAGTCGACGGTCCCGCTGCCCGCATTACGATGCTACCGCCTTTCAGACAGTCACAATGTTTATATCTTGCATTATGGCATGTAATACGGGCTGCAGCACACACCGAAATACAAAATATACCTATTTAAAATATCCCTGCAATATGTGGCAGGCACTATGCGGTGCCTGCCACATGGTGAAGGGATGTTTAGAGGGCACCATATTGGAGGGCAAGTGGGGAAGAGGGGCCCTCTAGGGGCTCCCAAAGTCACTTTCCGCCTGCCTTTTCATGACAGGCTAACTGCTATGAAAAGCGCAGGCGTAAAGGGACATTGTAATCCCTGAGCAGGCACCGCCACCATTGTAGGGATTACTGTCCCTCCGACGAGCTCCTTGAGCACGTCAGAATCTCAGCTGACGGTCCCTCCGTCAGATGCCTCCGCCCGCAGCATCGTAATGCGGCGGGAGGACCTGCAGGGGCCAATGGGGTGGGACCGCCAATAATCATCAGGCCCTAAGTTCTTACAATTTTAGTGTTTGTCCTTTTTTTGAGTATGTTGGTTCTGTGGTATTAGGAGGATTGTTCTTTTCCTTCTTTTCATTCTGTTGAGAAAGACAGTTATTTTTGTTTATTTCATTTTTTTGTAACTATTCTAATGTTTAAGTATACTTTTATATTTTTTAGTCAAAATAATTTTTGTCTTTCCTGTATTATAATATTGCACAGGTTACCTGGATTGGTTATCTTTGTACGCTGTTTCATAGCACCGGTACCTGTGTTTTGGAAATGTAATTTTGAAGTAATTGTCATTTATTTTATTGTACTAAATATTTAATTTATATTTGTACTTAAGCTTCAGTTATGTTATACTTTGGTACTTTCTAAATGTAGTGGCTTTTTTTCTGGAGTGTTGCAACCTTATAGTTTAGTATCTTCAGTTGGACAGAGTGACTCTTTGCAACAATTGTGGCTTCTTCAGCAGTAGTTGGCTGCATGTTTTTGCTTCCTTTTTGTACTATTTTTATTTGTAAAAGTATTTCCATTTATTAAATGATTTTACATTTATTTTAATTTGTTGTTGGTTTAATAGTTTGAAGCCTCTTTCCTACTTTAGGTGGTAAACGCTCAATCTGTGTTTTTTCGGGTATTTCTGCATCTTTCATTCATTTATGTTTATTTATGTCTATTAAAAGAAATAATTATAAGTATATATATTTTTGAATGATTTTAGAGATATTTTTGTTATTTGTGGTTTTTGTCATGTGCCCTATGTTTTATTGTAATCTTGATATTTCGTATTTCTGTACCTTTATTTTCAATATTTAGATTTTTTAGACTTTTTTATGGCGATATTTTGCACTCAGTATTTTAGTTTTGGGGCTTCATGTGGAGGATGGAGATTTTTGTATCGTCAATATTTTGACAATATTTGTATATGTTGATATTATTTATGCAAACTTTATTATTTATGCCAACTTTATTTCATAGTAGGGTACTCTGTGATCTATGTCTTGGGGTATTTGCAGTGCGTTAGAGTTAATTTTCATGAAAGAATATCCCAAAACATTGTGGTTAGTATGGTTGTTCGACTCTTCAAGAGTAGATGTGTTGAGTGAGGTGTAATGGTGTCTGTTAGGAGACCAGTCTTAAGAGAAAAGTGCTTGTAGAAAAGACAGTGATGGAAAGTGTGTTTTATAGAACCTGTCATCGTACGCAGAGGACCCAGCTTCAGTTTGATGTCAAGCAGTTCATTTTGGGGAATGGACTGGAGAAGTGTGCTCGATCTAGTCAGCAGTAAGCGGCTGTGCTGGAATATGAGTTGAGTAAGCACATCTTTCATGGGAATCTTGCACATTGGTGACTTAGTTCATCTTCAGATCTTCAGAGTGTCAGCTGTTATGCGGTAGTGGTGCAGCTAGACTGAACTGGAAAGTTTGTTGACAGAAGAACTCTGCATTGAAGGCCGGTGGTGGTCATAATCTGAATGCCAGATTGATTGATACTTCACAGTATTTCAGTCTGTCTGAGTGTGGGAGTAAGTTTCTTCTAGGATATGGTCCAGACTGCATTGATTCAGGCTGGTATTATGCTGTCTGTTTTCATACCCCGAGGGATGTTAATAATAGGAAGACTTGGTGGATAGGAAATGACACTGCTGATGAATCAATAGATATGATAAACATGAATTCAGTGTTAATGTTTCTAGCAATAGTAGATGCTTTTAGGACCTCCAGAGCAATAAATACTGTGGTGAAGCTACAGAGGTTGATATCCATGACTAGTAACTTGACCTTTTCATTTTCATACAGGGTGATGTGTAACTCACATTGCTCTTTAAAGAACCTAAAATAGTAAATGTTTACCCACACAACAATGTATTTTTTGAGACTAAATGAAAACGTGAAGCTCCTTAGAAAATGCAACTAGGCCCATTTCAATTGAGCTCACTCTGAGACTATGATATGACATTTGTAACTGAGTTGGGTTTCCAGTTTGGCTGGCAGGGCTCAGAGCTGTGAGTTTTTGGATAGGCCTAGGAGGAAAGAGGTTTCTGAGCTATTGTTACTTGCATCTTATAGTCTGATTTGATATGAAGAACTCTTTGTTCTAGGTTTGGTCACATTAAAAATGTGTGAGCTATTCTTGAGGGAAAGTTTCAGCATGGTATAACTGCAATTTGAGCTGGGGTATCATTCAGTGGAGAGAAAAATAAGGCAGTAGTATGTGTGAAATCAATCAATCAATCAATCCATTTGTAAAGCGTGCTACTCAACCGTGAGGGTCTCAAGGCGCTGGTGGGGGGGGGGTGCTGCTACTGCTCGATTAGCCAGGTCTTGAGAAGCCTCCTGAAGGTTAGTAGGTCCTGGGTCTGCCGTAGGAGGATGGGGAGGGTGTTCCAGGTCTTGGCGGCGAGGTGGGGGAACGATCTGCTACCGGTGGTCACTCTACAGATGTGGGGGACGGTGGCGAGGTCGGCGGAGCAGAGTT
This sequence comes from Triturus cristatus, assembly GCF_964204655.1. Lineage (NCBI taxonomy): Eukaryota > Metazoa > Chordata > Amphibia > Caudata > Salamandridae > Triturus > Triturus cristatus. The sequence continues at coordinate 1,043,834,885 of NC_140593.1, read as the reverse complement.
TTCGGTTCGGGGTGTTGAACGTGAGTCGTCTGTTGAGGTATGCCGGTCCGGTGTTGTGGAGTGCCTTGTGTGAGTGGATGAGGAGCTTGAAGGTGATCCTCTTGTTGACGGGAAGCCAGTGCAGGTCTCTCAGGTGTGGTGTGATGTGGCTGTGACGCGGGATGTCGAGGATCAGGTGAGCAGAGGCGTTCTGCATGCGTTGTAGTCATTTCAGGAGTTTGGCCGAGGCTCCTGCGTAGAGGGCGTTTCGGTAGTCCAGCCTGCTGCTGATAAGGGTCTGGGTGACTGTTCTTGTTTCGGTGGGGATCCACCTGTAGATCTTGCGGAGCATGCAGAGGGTGTTGAAGCAGGAGGACGAGACAGCATTGACTTGCTTGGTCATGGAGAGTGTTGAGTCAAGGATAAACCCCAGGTTGCGTGCGTGGTCGGTGGGTGTAGGTGCTGCTCCCAGTGCGGATGGCCACAAGGACTCGTCCCAGGCTGAGGGGGTGGAGCCGAGGATGAGGACCTCTGCCTTGTCTGAGTTCAGCTTCAGGCGGCTGCTCTTCATCCACTCGGCGACGGCTTTCATTCCTTCCTGGAGGTTGGTTTTGGTGGTGAGGGGGTCCTTGGTGAGGGAGAGGATCAGCTAGGTGTCGTCGGCGTAGGAGATGATGTTGAGGCCGTGCAGTCGGGCGACGTGGGTGAGCGGAGCCATGTAGACATTGAACAGTGTTGGGCTGAGGGAGGATCCTTGGGGTATGCCGCAGATGATCTCAGAGGCCTCGGAGTGGAAAGGGGGGAGGCGGACGCTCTGGGTTCTGCCGGAGAGACAAGGAGGTGGTCCATTCCAGGGACTTGTCTCGGATCCCTGCATTGTGGAGGCGTGTGCGTAGGGTGCGGTGGCAGACAGTGTCGAAGGCGGCTGAAATGTCCAGGAGGATGAGGGCCGCGGTTTCGCTGTTGTTCAGCAGGGCCCTGATGTCATCGGTGGCGGCGATGAGGGCAGTCTCGGTACTGTGGTTGCTGCGGAACCCTGACTGGGACGGGTCCAAGTGTTGTTCTCCTCGAGGTAGCGAGTCAGCTGTCTGTTGACAATCTTCTCGATGACCTTCGCTAGGGACAGAAGCAGGGAGGTGGGCCGGAAGTTCTTGAGGTCCCTTGGATCCGCCTTGGGTTTCTTCAGTAAGGCATTGATCTCGGCATGCTTCCATCTCTCCGGGAAGGTCGCGGTCTCGAAGGAGATGTTGATGGGCTTGCGGAGGTGGGGTGCGATGGTAGCGCTAGCCTTGTTGAAGATGTGGTGAGGGCATGGGTCTGACGGAGAGCCAGAGTGGATGGTGTTCATGATTTTGATGGTGTCATCGTCGGTTATGTTGGTCCAGGTTAGCAGGGGATCGATGTGGGCGGTGGCCGCGGGGTCTGAGGTGTTGGTGGTTGTTGGGGTGGTCAGGTTGTTGAAGCTGTCATGGATGTCTGCGATCTTGCGATGGAAGAAGGTTGCGAGGGAGTCGCACAGGTCCTGTGATGGTGGGATGTCGTTGGTGCTGGAGCTGGGGCTGGAGTGTTCCTTCACGATGTTGAAGAGCTCTTTGCTGTTGTGTGCATTGTTGTCGAGTCGGTCCTTAACCCTTTCGCTGCAGCGGGAATTCCGCCGCAGCGCTGGGGGGTGCGGGGGGGCAGCGCGGTGGCGCTGTGCTCATGACGGAGCCACTCCGTCATGAGCCACGGTTGAGCTGTGCTCATGACGGAGCGGTTCCGTCATGACTCTGCCCAGTTGCGTTATCCCCCCACACAGGCGGGGAAACAGCGCCGCGTGGGCGGAGCGGCCGCCAACGTTCGTGGCATGACGGAACCGCTCCGTCATGAGCACACGGCAACCGTGGCTCATGACGGAGCGGTTCCGTCATGAGTGGGGAAGGGGTTAAAGGAGGCCCTTTTGGCGGATCTGATAAGGTGATGGTGTCTGCGGATAGCGTTCTTGTGGGCTGCGTAGCTGTCTGGTGTCTGTTCGTGGGGCCATTTTTTTTCTAGTGTGCGCCAGGTTTGCTTGGAGGTCTGCGGTGAACCAGCTGGCTTTCTTGTTAGTGTGTCTGTTGGAGGGTTTCTTGATTGGAGCGAGAGTGTTGGCGCAGTTGTCGATCCAACGTCTGAGGTTGCGGGCAGCGGTGTCGGTGTTGGTGGGGAGGGCGGGTGGGCTTCGGGCGAGGGTGGTGTTTAGCTGGTCTTCAGTGATTTTGCTCCAGCTGCGGAGAGGGATCTGTTGAGTGTGGTGGTGCATGGTGGGGTTCTGGAAGGTGAAGTGGATGCAGCGATGGTCGGTCCAGTGGAGTTCGGTGGTGTGGCTGAAGGTGGTGTGGGGGCTTGCGGAGAAGATGGGATCAAGCGCGTGGCCGGCGGAGTGGGTGGGTGTTGTTACGAGCTGTTTGAGTCCGAGGTTGACGAGGTTGTCAATCAGGGAGGTGGAGTTGGTGTCGTTGTTGTTCTCAAGGTGGAAGTTCAGGTTTCTGAGGAGGATGTAGTCCGTGGAGGCGAGGGCGTGCGGGCTGGCAAAGTCGGTGATGTAGTCGATGAAACTGAGGCCGGGGTCCGGGGGGTCTGTAGACGAGAGTTCCTCTGAGGGTGGTGTTGGGATCGGTGTGGATCTGGAAGTGCAGGTGTTCGGCGGTGCTGAGGGTGTCGTCGGTGCTGGTCGAGACCCTGAGGGTGGTCTTGTGGATGATGGCGATTCCACCTCCTACTCCATTGGGGCGGTCCCTGCGGGTGATCTTGTAGCCGTCCGGGATGGCAACGGCGATGTCGGGATCCGAGGAGGCGTTCATCCAGGTCTCTGCCAGGAAGGCGACGTCCGGGGAGGATGTGTCGAGCAGGTCCCAGAGTTCGAAGGCGTGTTTGCATGCGGAGCGGGTGTTCAATAGTATACATCTGAGGTGGTTGCGTCCTGTCACGTTGGGCGGTTTGGCAGCTCGGAGGCTGTTGAAGCTGCAGCTCCGGCAGGAGAAGGGTCCTTCGGTGCGCGTCGGGGCGGCCAGGAAGCAGGTGTGTGATTGTCCAGTGTTGAGTGCGTGGAGGGTGCTGGCAGTGTAGTGGCGGCGTTCTGTGTGGTGTTCGCGGGGACCTGGGGTTCTGGCGCTGGGCGCGGTCCAGGCACAGATAGGCGCAGACGGGCTTGCCTGAGGCGCGCCTTTGGTGCACCAATGGCGCGGCCGCCATATAAGGGGAGGTGGGAGGAAGGAGCAGCTGGGAGGCGGGAGCGGGGCGGCGAATGGGCGAGCAGGGGGCAGGGCCACAGGGGACGCAGCGGCGGGAAAAAAAAGCGGGTGGGGGTACAGAAGGCAAAAAAGGGAGAGACAGTAAAACGGAACGAAATAAGGCAAGAACAAGTCAATTAAGGAAATAAGGCAAAAACAGAATAAGGAAAAACAACTAAACACAATGCAGTGCAGGAGCAGAGACACAATACACAGTACTGGAAACCAGGGACGGAGAACTTACAGCAGAAAGCTGGGAGTCACAGACACACAGGTGGTGCTGTGCGGCGTGGGGAGCGGCCTACCTGAAAACAGGGTCAAGGGTCGCTCTCCTCACCACTCAGCGGCCGACATATAAGGGGAGGTGGGAGGGAGGAGCAGCTGGAAGGCGGGAGCGGGGCGGCGAATGGACGAGCAGGGGGGCGGGGCCACAGGGGACGCAGCAGCGGGAAAAACGAGCGGTGGGGGTACAGAAGGCAAAAAAGGGGAGACAGTAAAACAGAACGAAATAAGGCAAGAACAAGGCAATTAAGGAAATAAGGCAAAAAACAGAATAAGGAAAAACAACTAAACACAATGCAGTGCAGGAGCAGAGACACAATATACAGTACTGGAAACCAGGGGCGGCGAACTTACAGCAGTGGGCTGGGAGGCACAGACACACAGGTGGTGCTGTGCGGCGTGGGAAAAGGCCTACCTCAAAACAGGGTCAAGGGTCGCTCTCCTCAGCGGCGTCACTATGGGGGTGCGGGGGGTGCGGACCGCACCGGGTGACACCCTCACGTGGGGTGACACCAACCGGGCCGGTGTGCGTCTAGCAACCTAACCTTTCAGGAGGAGGAGGTGCCTGTGCGCAATGTCTCCTCTCCTTTCTTTTATTTGCTTCCCTGTGAAATGGATCCAAAAAACGAAAATCACTTTTGCCGGAAATCAATGTTGTATTTTTCTGACATTTAATTCCAAAGTGCAGCATCTGGAATAAAAGTTTAAAAATATGAAAAATAAATAACTAAATAAAGTAAGACAGAGTGGTAGCAAACTGGCCAGATTGATTTTATTCACACCCAAACACATTAGCGCCACTTTTACAGAGTTTGCCAGTGAAGCGCTATTTTTGTTGTCTTGTCTTTGTTTTCCCTGGGCTTGGAACTAGTGCACCAATCCTGGAGGTACTGCAATGTGAGGATTGAAAAACAATATTTGTACTGCTGCTCTGTATCTAGGGATGTTGTCTTTTTTTTTACCATACTGCTTACGTTTTGTAAGGATATAAGCAATGGCCATTGAAATGGATCCATTCAGGGCCCTGTTGTCATGTCCTTAACTTTGCAGGCAAAAGCACTCACTGATTTCTGAACAGTGAGTGTAAAAGCGTTAAGGTAACTGTTGGACCTGTCAGCCCTAGGGTGGTCTCCCCATCTATTTTTGATCGTGCCTCATTTTTTTCCACCCTCATTTTTGATGTTGGACTTAGGTCTCCGGGCGCCTTTTCATTGCCAACCAGTGTTAAGGTGCAGGTGCTCCCTTCTCCCAAGATGGATGCCACAGACCCCTGCTACTGCAGAGTGGTCTTTCATAGTATCACCCTAGCTGCCAGGAACTGGCTGGAACCCCACAACAATGTTGCGACACCAGCCCGCCTTTTTTGTCCCATAGGTAGAATGGGGAAGCTCCTGGAATGTGCTGGAACCTTCTAGAAGGGAGGTGTGGTTTTTACTTTTGCCGCCTTGGCTAGAGGTCACCTGACCTAGGGCTACTTAAGCGAGGGAGGGTACTTTTTCCAGTTGGTTGGCCAGTTGGGGCAAAGCAGAGCTGGAGAATCCATGCAGGAGTTTTAGGCAGTAGGGCCTAGCCAGGGACTTATGCCTCTGAGAGTGACAGGGCTTAGGTGCTGCCTCTTAAGTGAGTGAGGGATCCTGTGAAACCCACTGATCTTGCCCCGCAGTAGGAGGACCCAGGGAACCTCTGCCCAGCCTGACTAGGAAGAACCTAGTCGCCAACTCATTCCCTACCCCCCAGGAACAGAACCCTAAGGGCGCTAGCATCACCTGCGCCGCAAGAACTGAAAACCGGAATTTCATGACAAGAACTGAATCCTGAAAACTTCATGACACCAAGCTGAATACCGAAACTTCCTGCGAAGATTGATTGCCTGACTGCTGGGGATCAACCAGGTACTAGCGCTATGTTTCCCGCGCTTCCAAACCTGGCCTGGGATCCCCTGCGTTGATCTACCGTCGAGCGCGGAGCTGGCTGAGCTCCCGCTTAATTTGTGACCCCCCCTGGTGCTAGGACCAGCAGCGCGATCACCGCCGCGGCCCGTAGGCCTCAGGGACGTGTCAGTGCAGAGTCGGGGCCCGCGGAGAAGCCCGGGGCCCCGTCGCTGACGTCGCAGCGTGAGGAGGAAGAGCGAGTGTCCGTGACGTGTCCCGCGCCGTTGCGCGCATCTAACAAAGGGCCCGGAGCGGAGCCGAGCGACGAGACAGAGGTAACCCCCGGGGGCTGGGAGGTAGCGCGGCCGTGTGGCGGCCTGGGACTCGCCCCCCCTGCTCCCCGGGAGTCTTGGGAAGGCCCGGTGCGCCCCCTGCCGAGTGGGAGCGACACCGCATGCAGAGACTGTGACTTTCCCCCCTCCGTGGGATTTCCCTCCGTACTTTTGAGTTCCCCCTCCGTGGGATTACTCTTGCCTGGGGACTGCCGTCCGATTGTGTTCACAAGTGCTCAATGCTCCGATGGTGTTCGCCTGTGCTCAATGCGTTCTATGTCTAAGTAGCCCTTATTCTCAGGTTGTGCCCACGAGTGCTCAAGGCTCCGATTGTGTTCACAAGTGCTCAATGCTCCGATGGTGTTCGCCTGTGCTCAATGCGTTCTATGTCTAAGTAGCGCTGATTCTCAGGTTGTGTTCACGAGTGCTCAAGGCTCCGATGGTGTTCACCTGTGCTCAATGCGTTCTATGTCTAAGTAGCGCTTATTCTCAGGTTGTGCCCACGAGTGCTCAAGGCTCCGATTGTGTTCACAAGTGCTCACTGCGTGCTATGTCCAAGTAGCGCCTACCCTCAGTTTGTGTTCACCAGTGCTCAATGCATGTTATGTCCAAGTAGCGCTGATCCTCAGTTTGTGTTCGCGAGTGCGCCAGGCGCCCTATGTACGAGTAGCGCCCCCTGCCCAAGTTGAGTTCTTAAGTGCAAGGCGCTCTGTGTATGAGCGGCGCTTTATCTCCCAAGGGTGTTCATAAGTGCAGTACGCTCTGTGTACCAGTAACACTTTATCCTCAGGGTAGGCTTGGAAGTGCTCAATGTATTAGGCAGACGGGTAGCGCGTTCTCCTTACGTTATGCCCAGGAGTGCCTAGTCCTTGATGTTACCGAGCAGCGCTTCAGCCTCAAGTTATGCCCAGGGGTGCCTAAGGTTCCAGGTATACGAGAAAAGCTGTATTGCCATGTTATGCTCATGTGCCTTTGCTTCTTTGTAGACACCAGTAGCGCCGTGTATGCAGGCCCTGGCCCGCAGCACTAGGGAAGTTCATACTGCAGGGATTGCTGAGGTAACCGTAATGAGATACTGTAAAGCACAGGTTAAAGTGTACAGGTAATGAGAAACTGTAATGCAAATGTTAATGTGTACAAGTTAAGATACATTGCCCTCCAAGATTACCGTGTGTGATCCTTTGATTAGATAAAACCTGATTAATTTGCATTCACCTTATTGTGTGGCGTCCATTATTGACGGGGGTTTAGTGCCTCAGAGGATGCGTGTGTTGTATGGTCGCTTAACACACAGGCCTTTGGGTGCCCAGCCGCTCGTGTCACGTTACCCCCTTAGGGCCTGGAGACCCCAGGTCTTACATTGTTGGCGAGCGGTGGGATTTTAGGACCTGTGACCATACAGCACCCTTCCGTGAAGCGGAGGGCGCCACAATTAAACGCCTATTGTTTTTTTTTCAAAAAGCTCTGAAACCATTGATTGCTGTGTTTATTGATTCCACTGTCCAGGCTGAGTGTGTAAAAGAATCCTGGATAGCTGGTTACTGTCAACCATATCCTAGGAATTTCTTCCTTAGTATCTAGGTCCCCACCTGTCACGATGGAATTCCGGTTAGCTGACCTCGAGGGGTACACTGTAAAGCAACTGAGAGAGTTCGGGCAGGGGATGGGGGTGCCTGGGGTGCGGAAGGCCAAAGGACCGGAACTCCGTACCGCCATAAGGGCATGGGTAGAGGCCCAACCAGAAGGGAGAGAGGATGAGGGACAGGAGGTGCCAGATGCACCTCAGGAGGAGAGCGCCCAGGAAGTACTAGACATACTTAACGTAGATATGTCTGAAAATGTGCCCCCAGGGAGACGTTCTGGGGCCAGTAGTAGGACAGGGTCTAGGAGGAGCGCGTCTCCAGAGGAGTACGAGGACAGAAGGGAAGAGAGGCAATTAAAGTGGGAGCTAGCGAAATTAGAACACGAAAGAGAAAGAGAGAACAAGAGATGGGCAATTGAGGAAAAGAAGCTGGCGCACGAGCTTCAGCTGAAAGAGTTGGAGCTGCGCGCCCTCCAATTGAAAGCGTCCAATAAGGACAATGGTGGCAGCATACCTAAAGAGTCTCACGAGTCAAAATTCTACCTACCTAAGGAAGTCATTGCCAATTACACAGTGGGGGACAACATTGCTAAATGGTTGGAGGCATACGAGGTAGCCTTGACTGCCCATGGGGTACCCGAGAGTAATTGGGCCGAGCGATGAGACAGAGGTAACTCCCGGGGGCTGGGAGGTAGCGCGGCCGTGTGGCGGCCTGGGACTCGCCCCCCCCTGCTCCCCGGGAGTCTTGGGAAGGCCCGGTGCGCCCCCTGCCGAGTGGGAGCGACACCGCATGCAGAGACTGTGACTTTCCCCCCTCCGTGGGATTTCCCTCCGTACTTTTGAGTTCCCCCTCCGTGGGATTACCCTTGCCTGGGGACTGCCGTCCGATTGTGTTCACAAGTGCTCAATGCTCCGATGGTGTTCGCCTGTGCTCAATGCGTTCTATGTCTAAGTAGCGCTTATTCTCAGGTTGTGCCCACGAGTGCTGAAGGCTCCGATTGTGTTCACAAGTGCTCAATGCTCCGATGGTGTTCGCCTGTGCTCAATGCGTTCTATGTCTAAGTAGCGCTGATTCTCAGGTTGTGTTCACGAGTGCTCAAGGCTCCGATGGTGTTCACCTGTGCTCAATGCGTTCTATGTCTAAGTAGCGCTTATTCTCAGGTTGTGCCCACGAGTGCTCAAGGCTCCGATTGTGTTCACAAGTGCTCACTGCGTGCTATGTCCAAGTAGCGCCTACCCTCAGTTTGTGTTCACCAGTGCTCAATGCATGTTATGTCCAAGTAGCGCTGATCCTCAGTTTGTGTTCGCGAGTGCGCCAGGCGCCCTATGTACGAGTAGCGCCCCCTGCCCAAGTTGAGTTCTTAAGTGCAAGGCGCTCTGTGTATGAGCGGCGCTTTATCTCCCAAGGGTGTTCATAAGTGCAGTACGCTCTGTGTACCAGTAACACTTTATCCTCAGGGTAGGCTTGGAAGTGCTCAATGTGTTAGGCAGACGGGTAGCGCGTTCTCCTTACGTTATGCCCAGGAGTGCCTAGTCCTTGATGTTACCGAGCAGCGCTTCAGCCTCAAGTTATGCCCAGGGGTGCCTAAGGTTCCAGGTATACGAGAAAAGCTGTATTGCCATGTTATGCTCATGTGCCTTTGCTTCTTTGTAGACACCAGTAGCGCCGTGTATGCAGGCCCCGGCCCGCAGCACTAGGGAAGTTCATACTGCAGGGATTGCTGAGGTAATTGTAATGAGATGCTGTAAAGCACATGTTAAAGTGTACAGGTAATGAGAAACTGTAATGCAAATGTTAATGTGTACAAGTTAAGATACATTGCCCTCCAAGATTACCGTGTGTGATCCTTTGATTAGATAAAACCTGATTAATTTGCATTCACCTTATTGTGTGGCGTAGGCCTGGGCGAAGCACTACGCTACGCTCGCGTTGTTTGCGAAGTTCGCGCTACTTCGCGCTACGCGAACTGCACGTAGCACAGTGCGAACACGCGTAGCGTAGTGTTGCGTAGTGCTGCGGTCATTTTTTGCTTGCTCGCGGTCCTCAACGTCAAGTTGGCGACCGCGAGCAAGCAAAATGACATCCTGGCGAGACTTTTTCCTTGTTCGCGATCGCGAGCATGGAAAATAAACCTCCCGGCGAGATTCCCAACGCGAGAAGGTCAGGTTTCTCATTGCGAGGGGTCGCGTATGCTCGCGACCGCTCGCGATGAGAAACTACCAGTTCGCGTTGAGAAAGCTGCAGCTCGAGTAAAAATCTACTCGAGCAGCAGAAAACTACAGCTCGCACTGTGCAAGATGCCATTTTCAATGATTGCACAGTGCCGGTTGCTTGTCCGCACTGTGCAATCATTGAAAACAACATCTTGCACAGTGCGAACATGTTACTTCGCAGTTCGCGAAGTGCTACGCGTAGCTCGCGTAGTGCGAACTTCACTTTGCGTAGCTTCGCGAAGTGCTACTTCGCGAACTACGCCCACCCTTAGTGTGGCGTCCATTATTGTGTGCGTTTACTGCCTCAGAGGATGCGTGTGTTGTATGGTCGCTTAACACACAGGCCTTTGGGTGCCCAGCCGCTCGTGTCACGTTACCCCCTTAGGGCCTGGAGACCCCAGGTCTTACATTGTTGGCGAGCGGTGGGATTTTAGGACCTGTGACCATACAGCACCCTTCCGTGAAGCGGAGGGCGCCACAATTAAACGCCTATTGTTTTTTTTTCAAAAAGCTCTGAAACCATTGATTGCTTTGTTTATTGATTCCACTGTCCAGGCTGAGTGTGTAAAAGAATCCTGGTTAGCTGGTTGCTGTCAACCATATCCTAGGAATTTCTTCCTTAGTATCTAGGTCCCCACCTGTCACGATGGAATTCCGGTTAGCTGACCTCGAGGGGTACACTGTAAAGCAACTGAGAGAGTTCGGGCAGGGGATGGGGGTGACACCAACCCTAGTGACGCCACTGGCTCTCCTCACCACACAGCGGCCGCCATATAAGGGGAGGTGGTAGGAAGGAGCAGCTGGGAGGTGGGAGCGGGGCGGCGAATGGGCGAGCAGGGGGGCGGGGCCGCAGGGGACGCAGCGGTGGGAAAAACGAGCGGGTGGGGGTACAGAAGACAAAAAAGGGGGAGACAGTAAAATGGAACTAAATAAGGCAGGAACAAGGCAACCTTAAGTTTGAACCCAGCCATATGCAAATCAGTCTTGACCCTGTGCCTCATGGGTACAGTCCAGCCCGAACTGCCAAGTCAGGTCCTCCCTGGACTAGAAACAAGCATCCTAGGACCGGTTTCAGGGTTTCACCCCTCTTCAGCCAGGATAGCTTGATTCCAGTGGCATGGAGAGCACGGGACCCATGTCTGGGCATACCCGTCCCACTTGGGGTGACAAATGCAAAAAAACAGTTGATGGACAGAATGCAGAACAATGTCATACATGCACCCCAGTACATAGATCTGGGCCTGAATCCATAGTTTTCTTGCTCACCATGCCATTCCAGTTTGATTCCAGCCATATGCAAATCAGTCTTGACCCTGTGCCTCATGGGTACAGTCCAGTGGCAGTTCGGGCTGGACTGCTCCCATGAGGCACAGGGTCAAGACTGGTTTGCATATGGCCAGGTCTAAACTGGGGTGGCATGGTGAGCAAAAGAATGATGGATTTAACCCAGATCTCTTGACTGGGGTGAATGTTTTGATTTGTTCTGCATTTCGTCCATCAATTGTGTGTCTTTTACTTTCTCGCCCTATGTGCGCCAGGTTTGCCCAGACGTGGGTCTTGGGCTCTCTGTGCCACTGGAATCAAGCTATCCTGGCTGAAGAGGGGTGAAACCCCGAAACTGGTCCTAAGATGCTTGTTTCCGGTCCAGGGAGGACCTGGCTTGGCAGTTCGGGCTGGACTGTTCCCATGAGGCATAGGGTCAAGACTGATTTGCATATGGCCAGGTCTAAACTGGAGTGGCATGGTGAGCAAAAGAATGATGGATTTAACCCAGATCTCTTGACTGGGGGTGAATGTTTTGATTTGTTCTGCATTCCTTCCATCAATTGTGTGTCTTTTGCTTGGTACAGTGGTAGCAGGAGTGTGGAAACCATTTATGAATACAAATCACATTTGGGTGGAAAAACTCACCTTGGTGCAAATTTATATTTTATGTACATTGGTGCATAAACCGGAGCGGGGAAACCGTTTTAAGATATTAATTAGGCCTTCATTGCAGTACACTGACGTAAGCCTACAACAGACTATGAAATGAACACTGAATCTTAGGCATAATTGTGCCAAGACGATTATATTACATTTTTAATAATTTTAACAGAGCAGAAAGGCAGGCAGTATTCTTTAAGTGTAGGTTATCCTATAGGTAGGCATTTATTTTCACTTGCACCAATAAGACCACAAGGTAACAAAAGTTTGGGGAAGCAGTTATGGTATATAATACTCCAATGTCAGGGGGAGATGAAAACGACCATAACCCTTTATTGGAAAAAGGAAGACGCGCCTCCTATTTCATTATCGTATTATAGGCTGTAGTTGATACTGGCCTTAGAATGTCTAACAAGTCATGCACACCACAATAAGGATTTTAAAACCAAATGGAGACTGTAACTAGATTTTCTGGGAAGTGGGGCCAGGGTAATGGCATGCCCCCCTAGATCAAGTGCTCCAGGGTTGTTTGAAAACTGTATCTCAAAGAGTGGATGAATATAAGGTGAACCCACACATAATATCTGGTTCTATGTCTGTTTGGTTGATGTAATACACCTATAAGATGTAAAGGTGAACTCAATCCACTCTATGGAGGAGGAAGGGAGCTATGCTAACAGTAGGAGAAGTTCTCAGGAGAATGTATATCATGTTCACAAAATTATATAGAAATACCCTGAAAAATGTTTAAGGATAGTTGGACATGTTATATATTTAAAAGTTAATAAAAAGAAATATGCCAAAATTGGGGACTAAAATAAGGATGTCAACACGAAAACACTGAATCCAGCATGGTCTTTTCCATTCCACCTGCATATTTCAAAGTGGCGCAGGGTCGGGAAAACTGCAGGGCAGTGGTAGTTACTAAATCCAAAGCATGTATGTCATGTTTAGCACAGTGAATTACTTTAATAAACGTCTGAAATATAAACGAGAGAGACTTGATCAGCCGTCGACCAGGAAGGGTTACTGTCCTATAAAAGTTCCATATGTAAATATATACCTTTATAATAGGTTTTCGGAAATGGCATTGTTGCAGAATGATTAGTTCTATTTTTAGTATTCCATGACGCATATTCCCTCTGGATCTGCAGTCTCGCCAGTAAATTCACAGGTGTCAAGAAACAGCCACGTTCCACATAAACAGAATGAAATGTATTTAGGGGTGGTAATGGAAAATAACAGCTAAAATGCGGGAGCAGTTTGATTACTGAACAGGGTCGTATATTACGAGGTTTTACTTACGGTTCGTCATAGGTCATGGAGCAGCAGATGCTCTAATGCATGTTCGTAAAATAATATGTATTTTCCGCCGACGTTAGCACCCCATGTTCATACAGAACCATTAAAATAAACGATGCACTTCTGTGTTTAGATTAACTCTATAATTTAAATATTTTAGACAATAACGTATGGTGGATGCATAGCATCTCTCTCCGACGGTTAGTGTTTGCTGTAGTGCAAGACACGTCACCCAGCGCCCAGCGGGATCATTCGCAGTGTCACGGAGCAGGGGACGATGGCGGGAAGGCCGCATGCTTCCTTGGTGATAAAATAAAGGCCTCGGCACTGGGAGTTACATTATATATAGATGCGTTCCTGACTGATGTGTGCAGTGACGTCCTCAACCCTCTAGAGGGCATAAGCGCACGCGGTGAACTGCAGGGAAGAAACTCGACTTCCGGGATTCAAAAAGTGTTTTGCACCAGTGGCATCCCTGAGCTATGCGAGGGAGGTGCATTTGCAGTTGACATTTACAACCTCTGAGAGCAGCAGAAGGGGCTAACAAAAAGGATTAAAATATATATATTCGCTACTGTAGGAAGACGCCGTGTTAGTGGGACGCTGGTGAATCTCTTAAGCGGCCTCGCTGCGGGGAGCCTCAATGACACACAGCCACACACATAGTCTGGGCCGGAAGGTCCCGAGCGACCTCTGCCCGTTTATTTAAGCTCTCTGGCCACGCCTGGCCAGAGAGTGATACAATGTGTAGAGGCCCTTCCGGGCTAGGGGTTAATACTCTTGCGGTATCTATACCGCTACATCCCAACCCAAGTCAGTGTTCAAACCCAATGAAAGAAATCAACACATAAAGTCAGTGAGCCTTTGGCTTGGCCTTGGGTTGGGTCTCAGGATATACCTCCGTTGGAGGTTTTGTTAACTCTCCGGAGTTCTGCCAGGTGACAGGGTGTTATTGGCAGTGGTTTTCTCAGTCTCTGCGACCATGGAAGATGACAGGTTCACCACAACTTAGTCTTCATCTGGGCACAGGGAACTACCCTCCCCCGTTGCTCTCGGAGCCTTGTATCTTCTTGAATCAGGATATGTTACGGGTGATTGTCTCGTCACCTCTTTGAGCGGTCATAGAGGTATCATTGGTTCTCAGCAGTTCTTGTAAAGTGGGGGCCAATCGGCCCTCACGCCCACATGGCGGTGCGGCGCCCCCCCTCCCCCGGCCTTTCGGTGTTGGGGGTGTGTCGCGGGGCGATGACCCGCGCGGCGCGCCTCCAACCCCGATAGGCTGATGCCTCCCCCGTGACCCGGAAGCAGCTTTTCAGCTTCCGGGGCAGGGGGGCGGGACGGCCGGGGGGCGGGCCGTCTGGGCCGAAGTGCAACTCTCGATATAAGGCGCGGGGAGCGAGCTGGGCGCCCTCTTGCCCCTGGCTCGCTCCCCACGTCTCCCGTGTGCCCCACGCTCGGGGCGTGCTAATTTTTCCCTTTATTTTTCAGGAGGTTCCACGTTACTCACGCCCAGCCTCAGTGATTTGTCGAGGAAACGGAGGAAACAGGGAGGTGCGGTGGTGTTGCCCAGTGAAGCCGGTTTTCGCATCAAAGCCAGATAAGCTGCACGGAGCGCTGCAAGCAGCGTGTGTTCCGGCCATTAATTGATTTTAGCACGGTAAGGTGTGGAGGGGCGGCTGGTGCCGGTGGAGCACGAGATAGGCTGCGGGGGTTTTGTCTGCTTCACGCATTAGACCAGGTTGCTTTTCCCTAGTGGGGGGCGAAGCAGGATACAGCAGGGCAGCCGCTGGAGGGGAGACCAATTGGATAATTGCTTGTCTTTTACATTGTTTGAAGCAGGTGCATTGCTCATTTTAATTTTCCCAGCTGGTGTTAAACAGTGTACAAACCGGGTTTGAAATAATTTAATGAGTTTGATGTAAATTGTGGGTCTGGATAAGGGTTTGGTGGCTGCAAGTGTATTCCAGGCACGGGGGATTGATTTCACTAAGTGTTGTTCAGGCTATTAATATTTGTTTTCTCGTAGGCAAGCTTGACTCTGGTGTTTCTTTCCGGTGGCAGACAACAGATCACGGGCGCAGAACACAGCAACGGCCTGAGGACACACCGGGCAGCGGGGGTAAGGGGAGTGAGGCGGGCCTGCATTTCATTGCTTCTGGGGGGCCGCGGGGCTTGAGACCTTCCTACAAGGGGTTGGCGCTCGCCCACACGCTAAGACTAGCTTGGTGTGTTTTGCGGTCACAGTTGCATGGTGCTTACGGCCATCTTCACATCCTCCCATCTGAAAAAGGTACAATCGCCGGTGTTTGGCTAGGATTAGTTTGCATTACGATTGTGGAAATATGCCGGGGGCACGAGTTAATAGGAGTTCCCGCATGGAGCAAATGATGCAGGCTATGATGCGCAGGATGACGGCGATTGATAGGCGCTTGGGTAGGGTGGATGAGTTGGGTAGGAATGTGGCAGAGATTAATCAGAGGCTGGACGGGCCTCCGGGTCCACAAGGCAGGCCAAAAAGGATAGTCAACCCACCACAGCCTAGAGGTGATTTTGTCACCCCTCCTAAGAGGGGCAAGTCAAAGAAAACTGCACGCACAACGCCCAAGAATACAGCTGAGGGGAAGGGTTTGCCAGGGGGAGTGCCTAAGGATGCTTCCGTTATGCCCCCATTGGCACCAGCGGGGCCAGCTCCTCTTATACCAGCATTACCGGTCGCCCCAGTCGGGGTCATTCTCCCTGCCACCCCTGTGAGCATTGCCCCCGTCGGGGTCCCAACCCCCCGAATAATGTTGTCCCGGTGGAATTGGCATCCCAGATAGCCGCTGTTTTGCCCTGGTTACAGTTGGGGGGGGGTATTGCCATCCTCTCAGGATCATTCAGCAGAAGCATTGAAACTGGTTGAGATGATTAAGTTGGCCAGGGCGGGGGAAGGGGCACCATTGGCACCAATTACTCTCCCAACAGGTTCCGCCAGCGGGCAGACGGCAAAGAAGGATGGGGCGACGTCGCAAGGCATTGACAGTGGTAAGGAGGTGGTTTTGCCTTTACTTAAAGATGGTGCTATGCCCTCAAGGAAGGAGAATTTGGGGCAACATGTGTCTCAGGCTGTGAAAGAAATGATCTGGGCGGGCAAATATATCAACATTTTCTCCTTGCTGATCGATAATAGGGAACTTGAATACGCCAAGTCACAAAAAGAATGGATGTTGCCCAGTGAATGGAGAACAGAGTTGGTTAAGTTCAGAGTAGAGGAGACATTTGTTAATTGGATGAGGGCCTTTTCCGTGTTTAGTGCCATTACAGCTGAAAGGTCGCCCAATTTACAAGCTAAAATGGCCTGCTATCAGAGCAGGATTGCCATGTGGAGCGAGACACAAGTGGGGAATGGGTGGAAGGAGTATGACATTTCATTCAGGAAAGCCAAGGAATTCAATCCCTCTCTGGCATGGGATATGGTGGATTCCTTGTCTTGGTACAACCAGATATCTGGGGGGGCAGCAGCGATGGGGGCAACCGGTTCACAGAAAATATACCCGGCCAAGCCGCAACAGCCCTTTCGGCATGCGCAAGGTAGTGAGGTACCAGGAAAGAGCAAGGGTTGGGGGGATAAAAAGGGCGTTTGTTGGGATTTCAACAAACGGTCCTACACTAGGGCAGCGGGCACTTGCAAGTTCAAACACGCCTGTTCCTTGTGTGGGCACCCCTCACACCCCGAGACCTCCTGCAGATTTAAGGGTGGCAACCAGGGCGCCAGGGGGAGAAGGAAACCTGAATAGACTTAAGGAGGGTTTAATATCACACACCCTAATTGATGTCATGGCAATGATTCCCTGGCTGAACAGATACCCAGATCACGCAGCGGCTAAATTACTTCAGGAGGGATTTTCTTGGGGTTTCAGGATACCTGCAGGAGGGTACACAGGTAAGACTGAGTGCAGGAATCAACTGTCTGTAAAGCATAACCCAGGGGTGGTGGCGGCGAAAATTGGAAAAGAATTACGCCTGGGTAGGTTAGCAGGACCTTTTGACGAGGTGCCAGTGCCCAACTTTGTCTGTTCCCCACTTGGTGTGGTCCCTAAAAAAGAGAAAGGCGAATATAGACTCATTCATAATCTCTCAGCCCCAAGGGGGGCATCCTTGAACGATGCTATAGATGAGAATGTCTGCAGTGTAAAATATGCCTCTTTTGACCAAGCGGTGGTGTTGCTTAGGGGCCTGTTTCCAGGGGCATTGATGGCCAAGTCTGACATAGAGTCTGCATTTCGTCTTCTCCCCGTGCATCAGGGGGATCACCACCTTTTGGGGTTCAAGTTTGATGGGAAGTATTACATGGACAAATGCATGCCCATGGGTTCTTCGATCTCGTGTGCCTATTTCGAGACGTTCAGTTCCTTCTTGGAATGGGTGATGAGGCAGGCGACCGGGCATCAGCAGGTCATGCATTACCTGGATGACTTCCTCTTCCTGGGTGCGGCTGGGTCCCAGAAGTGTGCACGGGCATTGCAGGAATTTTGCGCGCTCATGTGGGCTTTTGGGGTCCCGCTGGTGCCGGGGAAGACAGTGGGGCCAGCTACTTGCTTAGAGTTTCTTGGCATTGAAATAGACTCGGTTGAGGGTTGTTTCAGGCTCCCAAAGGAGAAGGTGTCTAAATTCAAGGCGGCACTACTCGCATGCCTGGCCAAAGAGAAGGTCTCGTTACAACAGCTTCAGGAAACAGTGGGCCAGTTGAATTTCGCGTTGAGGGTGATACCAATGGCTCGCCCCTTTTCTCGCTCCATTGCGCAGGCTATGAAGGGTCTGCGAGAAAAACACCACCGCACTAGACTGTCGCTTGAGGTACGCCAGGACATGCAGATATGGTTGGCATTCCTGGAGGATTTCAACGGCAGGGCTGTGTGGTCCGGCCCCCCCACTACTTCAGCAGAGTTAGGTTTATGGACTGACGCTGCTGGGAGTGTTGGGTTTGGTGCCATCCTGGGAAACAAGTGGGTCAACCACAAGTGGCCGGACGCGTGGGTGTGCAGTGGTTTGACAACCAACATTGGTTTTCGGGAGTTGTTCCCCATTTGGGTTACATTAATGGTCTGGCCAGAACTTCTGCGTAACAAATCAGTGATATTCTGGTCAGACAACATGATGGTGGTGGAGTGCATCAATCACCAAGCGGCACGCTGTAGGTTCATACTCCGCCTCTTGAAGGAGATTGTGTTGAGATGCTTGCAATTGAATGTTGTATTCAGGGCAAAACATGTACCAGGTGTCCTTAATAATGCAGCTGATGCACTCTCTCGCAAAAAAATGCAGGTATTCAGGGAACATCTTCCATCAGCAGAGCCTACACCGACACACTTCCCGTCAGCACTCTGGCAGATTGGTGCCCCAAATTACAGGACCTCGTGGCGGCTAGCTTAGCCCCCAAGACAAGGACAGCGTATGAAGGGGCGTTTGGTTCATATTGCGCTTTCTTGGGGCGAGACTGGGAATCCAAATGGGCTCTAGAGAATAGCTTTACAGATTATCTGGGTAGATTGCATCAGGAGGGTCGCTCAGTGGCCACAGCTAACAGGCATAGGGCAGCTGTCTCCTTCTACGCACAAGCAAAGGGAGTGAAAGATCCGACTAACAGCTTTGCGGTGCGGAAGGGTCTGAGGGGTTGGCGGTGCTTACAGGGCTGCACGGCTGACACTAGGAAACCAATAGGCTTGGGGAGGCTGACGGCATTACTGCCTGCATTGCATGATGTCTGTAGCTCAGGATGGGAGATATTATTGTTTAAAGCAGCTTTCACATTCGCCTTTTATGGAGCATTGAGGCTGAGCGAGTTGGTGGCAGCCTCTAAGGCAGATAGGCAGTGGGGTATCCAATTCCTGAACACAACAATACAGGGAGACACTTTGTGGGTGACGATTCTGAGATCGAAAACTGATCAGGAGGCGCGGGGGGAGACTGTGGTACTGCACAGGGCGAAGGCCAATCCTTGCTGCCCGGTACACCATGTGGAGACTTTCATCAGGCAGAGAGGTGGATTGTGGGGTGGGTCGCTCTTAGTACACGCGGACGGTACCCCTTTAACCAAATATCAGTTCAGAAGAGTCATGGAGTTGACTATTTCCAGGGTGGGCCTTGACCCGAAAGAATTTGGCACACACTCATTCAGGATTGGAGCAGCCACTGAGGCAATCACAAGGGGTCTGCATGTGAACAGCGTTAAAAGAATTGGGAGATGGTCACCCAATTCCAATTGCTACAAACGGTATGTGCGGGTACACATGTTGTGAAAAGTACCTAGAGTTTTCTGACGTTGGGCTGTTTTTTCTGGTTTTACAGTTTCTCCGCTCTGTGACGCAGGCAGAGATCTCGTTTCGGGCCATCATCAAGATTTGTCGGCACCTCATCGCGGCGTGAACAGGCAGGACCACAGGACGCGGTCAGGCAGGGTTTGGATTGTTGGTCATTCTTATGTTAAGCGTGCTCAACATGTCTTTTTTACAGGCACGGGTAGAAGGGAGCTAGAGCGCTTTGGTTTGTCCATCTCTTTCTTTGGGAGGGGGGGTCTCTGTCTCAGTCAGTTTCGGGGATTCTTTGCAGAGTTGGTCGCCCGACATACAGCCCCACCGGCGGTGGTGATTCTTCATCTGGGGGGGAATGACCTTGCTAGACTGGGTAGGAGGGTCCTCCTGGAAGAGATCATTTCAGCAGCGGGTTGGGTAAGGAGGGTGTGCCCTGACTGCACTGTAGTCTGGTCCCAGCTGATACCGCGGCTGCAGTGGCGTGGCGGTGATTCTGTCAGGGCATTGAATCACTCGGTAAAGAGGATCAATACCAAGTTAGAAAAACTTTTCCGAACCACGCACTTACGGACCATCCCACATGGGACTATTTGGGGGGATGATTTGTACTTACAGGATGGAGTCCATTTGACGGAGGCAGGGAATAGAATATGGTGTGATAATATCCTAGCTTGGTTGAAGGGCTTTGTGAGGTAGGGATGACCTTTAGGCAGGAGTTGTGGGGGAGCCAGATCGTCGGGAAACAATGCTGGCCTGTGGCGGTAAGGTCATGATCGGTGAGCAGCAATTTAAGGTCCTAAGGGGGGCGTCACCATCCACGGAGGGGGCGGCCCAGGGGGAGGGGCCACTGGTCCCTCCTAGAACTTCAGGGGCAGGAATATCCGCTAGCTGCTAAAAATGCGGGGGAGGGAGTCACGCTTTCCTTAGGCTGGTAGCCACCCCGCACATACATCATGACGTCAGCATATGACGCAGAGTGTAAGGGCCCTCGTTGTTGGTTAAATGGAGTTCACAATGCCGACGTGGTAGGCGGTCCCCTGTCACGCATGCGCACCTGTGGGTAAGGGCGTGGTTAGTAGGACTTGACACCGGTTAGCGACCTTGCCGTCCGGCCAGAAATGTTAGAATGCAAAATTCAGGCAGGATGTTAGATTCGGATAGGAAACACGCTGTATTAGACGTTTGTTAAGGTTAGCCTTTGATATTTGTCTACAATACTGTAAATCTAATGTCATGAATTTTGCTTATTCTTACATAATTGATGTAATGTTGATATTCATCCTTTTATTGTTTTGTATAATAAATACGGCCGGGAGGTCCCTGACCCCCCGCCTTCCAAAGACAATTTGCTTATGTCAATCCTTCAAAGTGGTGTGGAAAGCTGGGAGGGTTGCCAGTCACGGACCATGTGTAAAGTGGGGGCCAATCGGCCCTCACGCCCACATGGTGGTGCGGCGCCCCCCCTCCCCCGGCCTTTCGGTGTTGGGGGTGTGTCGCGGGGCGATGACGCGCGCGGCGCGCCTCTAACCCCGATAAGCTGATGCCTCCCCCGTGACCCGGAAGCAGCTTTTCAGCTTCCGGGGCAGGGGGGCGGGACGGCCGGGGGGCGGGCCGTCTGGGCCGACGTGCAACTCTCGATATAAGGCGCGGGGAGCGATCTGGGCGCCCTCTTGCCCCTGGCTCGCTCCCCGCGTCTCCCGTGTGCCCCACGCTCGGGGCGTGCTAATTTTTCCCCACCCACCAGCCCGATATTTGTCTACAATACTGTAAATCTAATGTCATGAATTTTGCTTATTCTTACATAATTGATGTAATGTTGATATTCATCCTTTTATTGTTTTGTATAATAAATACGGCCGGGGGGTCCCTGACCCCCCGCCTTCCAAAGACAATTTGCTTATGTCAATCCTTCAAAGTGGTGTGGAAAGCTGGGAGGGGAGGGTAGCCAGTCACGGACCATGAAGACAGTGCACCCTTGCGCAATGACCCGGGCATTCGCCCCTTTCCTCCCACTGGCACGCACGTTATTTGCTGCACGTCGTGCTTGGGTATCTACCGGATTGTAGGGTTCTGGGACCCGGCCATCGGCTGTGGGGATGGTGTCCTGATGGGGTCCGGCCAGCATCAGGGACCAGGGCGATCTCTGGGTCATGCAGTGAGGGGTGCTGCGATAGTCCAGCAAGAACCTGTGCAGCGCCTCCTCTGGGTCGGACTGCTTGGACACTGCAATCCTGAGAATTTTATTAAGTGTCCGCATGAAGCGTTCAGCTGCGCCGTTGGCCTGCGGCCATTAGGGAGTGATGCGGTTGTGGTGAACCCCAAGTAATGTCAATAGATTTTTGAACTCGGCTCCTTGGAATGGGGGCCCTTTATCAGTGTTGATCTTGTGGGGCAACCCAAAGAGCGCAAAGGTTTTCTCTATGGCTGGGTGTAAGTGAGCGAAGGACGTCAATGCAATTACTTCGACCACCGGATACTTGGTGTAGCTGTCAATCAGCACAGCCGTTACCCTGCCATCTGGAAAACTCCCAAAGTCCAGACTTACTCGCGACCACGGGTATGTCGCCGGGTCATCTGTTATCAAGGAGGCGGGATGTTCTTGGCTGCTCGTGTGTTGGCAGGGTCTGCAGTTTCTCACTAGGGCATCTACAGCAGCTTTGAGCCCAGGGAACCACACATTCTCCCTCATCCGAGATTTCATCCGCATGGTCCCTTGGTGTCCTACATGGGCCAGGATGGTGGCTCGTTCTTGGAGACTTGCAGGGATGGCGATCCGGGCTCCCCCCAGTATCACCCCATCTGCAGCAGCGCTCAGCTCATCCCGCATTTTCCACAATTTTCCTAGCCGGTCTCCGTCTGTTTCATTCCAGCTGTTGGCGCCTTGAAGGAAGTCTTCCCAGGAGTCTCTTTGGATGGAGTTCAGTACTCTTATGAGCACAGCTTCTGTGTTGGGTTCTGTTTTGATTTCGTCTAGGGTGAGGGCTCGCGGACAAGTCCATTGAGACACCATGTCAATGTATTCCTCTGATCTCAGTTCCTGGTTGCTGCTCTCTCTGGCTATCTCTGGTGGGTGCTGTGACAGAAAGTCCACCGGGTTCTTCGCCCCTCGTCGATAGACCAGTTACATTTGTTAATGTTGCAGCTGTATTGCCTAGTGCTCAATCCTTGGTGGGGGGTGCGGTACGGTGCCTCTAAACAGTGGTACCAGTGGCTGGTGGTCCGTCACCACTCTGAAAGGGTGCCCTCTGACATACAAGTGGAAGTGATTGCAGGCCCACTTAATCGCAAACGCCTCCCTTTCGATTTGGGAATAGCTGGCCTCCGTTGGCTTGAGGGCCTTGCTTGCAAACGCGAGTGGAGCCCATCTCCCTGGCTCTGTTTCCTGGGTCAGGAGTGCTCCTAAACCGACGAGACTGACATCCACCAGGAACGTGGTCATTCTTGTGGTGCCGAAGTACGCCATGGTGGACTTCCCCAGAAGCGCCGCTTTGATCTTTTGGAATGCTTCTTCTTCTTCCTTGCCCCACCTCCAGATCAGCCAGAATATCTTTGATCATTGGCATCAGGTGTCTCCCCTGTTTGATTGCCTGGTTGGGCAGGCACATGTCCATGCATAGCCTGATCTTGCCTGGCTGCTTTTGCTTCTCCGCTATCACCATGGTTGAGATCCATGGTGTCGGCCCGGTGACTTTCCTTGATGTTCAAGATCGTGGAGCTCTTGTTCGACAAGTGGTCTGAGGTGGAAGGGTATGCGTTGGTGCCACAAGGCAACTGGTTTCACCGCCTTGTCTATATGTAGTTTTATCGGGCCCTCTTTATGCTTCCAAGTCCTTTGAATAGCTGTGGGAAAAGTTCTAGGCCATCCTCAGTCTACAGGGTCTTAACTTCATTGTCAAACGTGACTAGGCCAACATCTTCGGCTGTGTGGCTTCCTACTAAGATGTTGGCCTCTCTGTCAACTACGTGGAAGGTTGTGGTAATTTCATGATTCTCCGATTTTACTTGTACTGTCATCTTACCATTGAGGGGTAGTGGTGTTTTACTGCCATACATGAGAATCCTGACATGCGATGGGATCAGTGCAGGTCTCGGCTTTAGTCGCTTGTACTGTTGACACCCCATCACATTGACGGACGCTCCTGTGTCAATCAGAGTGGTGACTTGGGATCCGGCGATCTCGAGGGCGCACGTGGGCTGTGGGTGCCTCTTCCGTTTGAGGTCATTGGCAAATGAGATGAGGTAGCACTCACCTTCCTCATTGGTAGATGAGTCTTCTAGATATTGTCTTTGTTGTACTGATGTTTTGGGCGTCTTTGGGAAATCTGAGATCTTCAAGTGACAGGTGATTTGGACGGCGGTCTACTTCCGCGGGTTCCTCGATTCCGTGGTCCTGCTCTGCACGCAACTGCGAGAGGTGGTTGGAGGTGCCACATTTTGAACAGGTTCGGCCTTGCGCAGGACGTTCTTCTTGTGGGTGCCCTTCTCTGCTGCAGTATCTGCAGTGTGACCTTTGTGTGCTCTTGTTTGGCCACCGCCACCGTTACTGGTTGCTCCTCCTGTTGGGTTATGGCGCTGTACATCGCTGTTGCTCTGGCGTCAGATAGGATGTGCGACCGCGACATGATGAGGATGTCCTCATATGTGATCCCTGGCTGTCGCAGGATTAGGGTCCGGAGGTTCTTGTTTCGGCACCCTCGGATTACTTGGGCCCTTACTTCTTTGTTTTGGTTGTCGTCCATACATGTGCTCGCTAGCTCTCGTAGTTGTGCATGCAATGCATCTATTGACTCCCCTTCCCTTAGGCGTGCTTGGCGCAGTTTGAACCTTTTGTAATCAGGGTTCAGTTGGGGATCGAAATGCGCGTTCAGGGCCCTGACAGCCACATTGTAATCGTTGGGCTCTCCGGTGTTTGGTAGGTGGGCAAACAACTTGTAAATCTCCTTCCCTGCAAAGTGCAACAGTATGGACCTCTTGACTGCACCATCCGTTTCTCGCGTGGCAGTAAAGTAGTTGTCTAGCGTGCTGATCCAGAGTGTCCATCTGGAGAATGCAGTGGCTAGAACTATTGGCTCACTGAATGGGGGCAGTGCATTTATTTGGGAGTGCTGCAACATGGGCTGTATGACCTGATGTCCTACCTGTTGTGCCGGCGGTGCGTTCTGCGGTGCTGCTTGTGCCGCGTTATCCTTCATGGTCAGGCATGTTTTACCTGCTTGGCGCTGTGTCTTCCTTGATCTGCGGTTTGGAAGGCGATGGTGCTACGGGAAGTGTGGTGTGCCTTAATGACAGGTTCGATTTCCTTTGCCTTTTTATTTAGCAGGCTCCTTCTGATGTGTCAACCCCCTGACTTGCACAGCTACTTTTCTCCCCTCTGCTGGATGCCTAATAGACACCGTGTGACATTCAGCTAGCTGATGCGTGGGGCAGAGGAACTCAAAGGCTGCTCCCCGTGCACTTTCCTTTGTAGCACGGCAGCAATCGTTGCTCAGGAGGCCGGAAGGGGGGGCACACTGCGCATGCGCGCATCTGCTCTCAGCGCGACGGCGTGCAGGCTCTGCCCAGACTTCTGCCGGGAGTGTTCTGGAGTGCCGAGCGTGGCAGCGGAGAAGCGGGACTCAGGTAGGGATGCAGGCGACACAGGGTACCTGGCTTGGCTTGCCGACGTCGGTGCCAGTGTGCTCGACTGACGCGGGCTGCCTGGCCGCTGTGGTGGCGGATCATTGGTCGCTGCACGCGTAGCCTGCACACCTGTTTGCGACGTCACTCTTAACCTCATCAAACTGCTGGTCCAGAGTACTGTTGAGGGACAGGCGAAGAGAGCAGCAACATGTGGATCGAGTCGTGAAAGACGCCCACCCTCGTCGCCAGTGTGACGCTGGTCAATCTCTCAAGTGGCCTAGCTGCAGGGAGCCTCAATGACACACAGCCACACACAATGATAGTCTGGGCCAGAAGGTCCAGAGCGACCGCCGCCTGTTTATTGAAGCTCTCTGGCCAGACGTGATACAATGTGTAGAGCCCTTCCGGGCTAGGGGTCGACACTCCTGCGGTATCTAGATGGCCACAGTTAGTAGCAAATTTGCTACGTTTCACAAAGATCCTCAAGCCCAGAGTACCCCTAGAATCATATTTTCCCAACTATATATATCATGAACCAATTGGGAATTAACATCAGGTTGAAAATTTGCATATGGAAATAGAGGAAAGGGTGCATAATACATAACCCTGGGCGTAGTTTGCGAAGTAGCGCTACGCGTAGCTACGCGAAGTGCACTACGCGAGCTATGCGTAGCTACGCGAACTGCGTAGTGCACTGTGCAAAATGCTGTTTCCACTAATTGCACAGTGCCGGATGCTTGTCCGCACAGTGCAATCAGTGCAAACTGCATCTTGCACAGTGCAAGCGGTCGTTTTCTGCAGCTCGAGTAGATTTCTACTCGAGCGGCAGCTTTCTCAACGTGAACTGGTAGTTTCTCATCGCGAGCAGTCGCAAGCATACGCGACCACTCGCAATGAGAAACCTGGGAGGTTTTTTTCCACGCTCGCGATCGGCAACTTGATGTTGCTGATCACGAACGAGAAAAAAGTCTCGCCGGGATGTCATTTTACTTGCTCGCGGTCGCCAACTTGACGTTGAGGACCGTGAGCAACACAAAAATGACCGTTGCACTACGCTACACTATGCTACACGTGTTTGTACTGTGCTACATGCAATTCGCGTAGTGCGAAGTAGAGCAAACTTCGCAAACTACGTGAGCGTAGCGTAGTGCTTTGCCCAGGCTTAATAATACATTTGGAGCATGTGTGCTCATTGCTTCCTGAGGCAGCACTTAATAAGCGGTTCTTGAATCTTTAGATTTATCAAAGATTGGGTAACACAAAAACAATTCAAGTCCATGCCCATCTTTCAAGAACTGAGTGTCATACAGTCAAAGATTCCAGGATCACAGAGTGAGTGCTAAATCTGTTTACTAACAATGCTCATTCAGCACCTCCCTTACCAGTCCTGTATGTCGGGGTTCTTATCAGTCTGAGACTAGCCCAGCGCCAGAGCACTGCAAGAAAAGGCACACAAATAGGGAGAAGAGTGTGCGCCTGTTGTCGTGCACTGTTGACTGTGATACATGCAGTGCTTAATTTGTGCTGGTGATTGCTGGGGATAAGTACCAGCAGTTATTTTTCATCTTCGGATTTTGAGCAAGAGATAGAAAGACATAAAATGTCTTCGGAGTAACCAGGCGCTTTATAAATCCTATCTATAACAATATATTTTTGGTACTCCATCAGAATCATATCTATCATAGGTGCAGGTCGAGCAGTGGTAGCAGGGAGCAGGGATGGGCGGGCTATCAGCCTACCCACACCAGCTACTAGTATTTATGGAGCCCCCCCAGTCATATTTTTTTGGGCCAGTGGCCCTGGATGCTGATTCACAAACATTCCCCAGGGTAGCATCCTTTGAACCTCCCAGTGTCCCTGCAGAGTTGATACACTGTCTCACCTTTAGTCTTTCTTTACTTCCCTACAGGGCACAAGTCCTAAAAAAAGAAGTGGGGGACTGACCAAGTCAGGCAGTATGCAAGTGACATCATGACGCGTGCTATAAAAGCACATGACGTCACAACACGTGACATACCACGTGGCATCACAGGAAATGACCTCACTAGAAGTGATGCAATGATATGTGTATGTTATAACATATGCCAACTGAAAATGCAGTAAAATATGTTGTTGTTTTTTTAAATGTCTCCTGCAAAGCATATCATGCAACATGCAGATCACAGATTTCTATTTTATGTAGATAAGTAAGTGGTTTACTGCTATGAACACAGAGATCCTTTTGTTACTGGCAGTTAATGAATTGTAATCCTTCTAGTAGACCACAGTGAGCTATGATGTGTATTTGACTCGTACACCTTATAACCCTGACTGTCTCATGTAACACATCTAGAACATTGATTTACACACTTACATGATATATTTGGAATGGATAATGTGTATGTTATGTAAAGTGCTCTGGCACTGGGATGAGAAGTGCTATAAAAGAAATAAAATAGTGCTATTTAAATTGTTATTTGTGTAAATACTGAGACAGACCAACCCATCTGACATTCTTGCAGTGCATGCACTTATATACAATAAAGTAAAAAGCATGCATCTCTTAAGCTTAAGTACCTGTGAAGAGATAACAAGCTGTGTGCTTTTGTTTTCTCACCTTCAGTCCCATACTCCATCAAAAGGAGGCCTGATGGCCCCTTAACTTCTGTCTCTATCGTTGCCCAGTTGGAGGTGAAAAAAACCCTCACTGCCTGCACGTTGCTACTGGGAATCTAAAGCAGACAATGTGCAGGAGCTGATGAACGTTTCCCGGTGTTTCAAAATAACACTGGGACAAGTTCAACATATTTCTGTGGGGCCCAACTCCTTAGCAGGGGGGACGGCGTCCACACTGTGGAAAGAGTGGGTGGAGGCCGTGTACCCGCGTGTACCCCCCACTCATGCCCTGCTCCCCTATTTGCTGTTGAGGTGCAAGGCGTGGAAACTACAGAAAGCAAGCATGGCTCTTAGATCCCACTTTGCTCACTGCTGTTGTCACTGTCTTCACACCCTCTGAGAGCAGGGGTGGCACGGACAGTGCTATCTGTGCTAAAGAGGGATCCTGGTGTTGCAGCTATTGACCAAGCTTGACTCTAGTAGACATCCTTGCCAGAACCTGTCCTCCATGACTGTTAGCAATCTCTGTTTCTCATTCTCTCATGCTCCTGTTTACCCACACCGCACTCCCTCCTGCACCCCGCCAATGCCTGCCGCTGAAGGTCGTTACCTTCCTTTCCATCAATTCTATATATGTCTCCATCCCCACTGTGATGCAGTTAGCTAATCTGCTTTGCCAGTGATGCACTAAAACTTCCCAGTGGTGGAAAGCTGGCCTTTTAACAATGCAAAGGTGAGCAATCCGCCTCGAAGCAGCAGGTATGCCTTCTCGCGTGCTGTGAACCGCGGGCCTGTGTTGTGCTAATCCACGGAGTCGTACCAATTTCCTGCTAAGTTATATGATGGAAGGAGAAAGGAACATTCTGCAGTCACAAGAAAGCTGGTTGTCAATGTTTCCAAAGATATCTCACTTTATGTGTTTTTGCTTAAAAGGAATGCTGGTATGAGATTATTTTATTTGGGAGTTAATTTAAGATCATTATGGCATTTCAGCTTAGAAACATGCTTTCACTGTGGATCATGCCTGCACTTACATTGGTAACAAGAATCATCTTGTGCATGGGTGCTCATATGTGCTACTGGGTGAGCACATGGACGCAGACAAATGGTTCAGGGAATGGATCCACGGAGCAGCAGCAACTTCCACATGCACATGCTCTGGGACTGGAACTGCCCTAACAAGGTTTTCCTTGAGTTAGGCCTATGGAACTGTGTACTGCATATATGTCTTTACAAAAACCTAGGAGCCCATGATTTAACTTAGAAGGGCTGCATGTTGAAAACTACTGTCAGACAATGTGGATTTAAAAAGAACAGAGTTCCGAGCTCAGCTGATCGAACCACAAAGTCCTTCCAGCTAACATTCAAATACCAATCTGCAGTGAATCATATCTGATGCCCTAGGGCCATTATTATGAGTTTGGCGGTCTGATGGACTTCCAAACCCTTAGTGGGGGTCCAACTGCCTTATTTCAAGTAGGGGGACGGGCCGCCATGGGACTGCTGCTGCCAACAAGGATCTACAATCCCTGGTGGTCTTGCAGTGGTCTGAGGCCCCTAATATGCGGGTGGTGCCGCTGCATCCCTGCCAAACATATTAGGAGTTTCCTCACCGCCACAGTTTTAAGTGTGGTGGTGCGGAAATGAAGGGGTCCCCACGGGGCCCCCTGTTGCTTCTGCACCAGGTGATGCATGCAGGGGGGCACAAGGTGTGCCTCCCTGTATGCATGCAACCCCAGTTCCTGTGGGGCATGGACTTGACAGCCCATGCCATGCAGGAACAGCCCTTGACGCTCCCAATGCAGTGCCTTTTTCATAGGCACAGCAGTGGGACCGCCCAAAAACCACCCGCGAGAGACAAAAAAAGTCGTAATGTGGCGGGGGCTTTCTTATGACTTTAGCAACCTTGGAGTGGGGCGGCAGCCTGGCAGCCCCGCTCCAAGACCGCCAAAGTCATAATAAAGCCCTTAGGCAGTTCATAATGAGGAAAACTATCTTGAAGTGCGGATCACTGCTTTGGTCCACGGTCAGTCTGAAACTCGTGAATTCACTCGAACCACGCCTTCATACAACACATTGTCTTCAACCAAGTCAAGTAACCCTTGAGTTAGTTCTATTACACTACCTCAATGTCCACTACATCAAAGTATCGCTACATTGATGCCACTACCTCCACAAGAACTATTTCGACTCTATCCACATTGGTCTTTTTAATGAAAGCAAAATAAATGTATTTAATTCATTTTATTTATGTTAATTAACTTGATGCAAAGCTTAATTGTAACTTTAGCCCTAAATGAAAGTAAATTAATTTAAATACAATTATTATTCTTAATTATAACCCTCAAATGAGTCGTAACCCTTGTTGGCTTAACCAATATAAAATGTAATCAAATACTTATCCTAATCATTATCATATCATCACTCCTAGCCCTTAAATATCTTTACTCAAATGTAAATAAATTCAACAAAATAATTAATCTTAACCTTACTTGATTTCAATTATATTAAAATGTATAAGCAGTGAATAAATAAATGATATTAATTTACCCTAATTCCAACCCATAATCATTTATTCATTGCAATGTATTAAATTAATTTAAATAATTAAAATAAACTGTATATTAATTTTAATAATCGAGTTCAATTAAATAGGTGTCCTCAACCCCGATCATTACACCAAATTCAATGATATTGAATGAATGAAAACGTCATCCTAATCCTAACCATTAAAGTTAAAGGAACAGTAACATATTTTATGTTAAGCATAACCCTAAATTATTCTACATTCAATTAAATAATTTAGTATAACCCATTATCAACTTAAATTAAAGTTATCTACATTAAAAGTAAAAAGTAAGTTTAACTCTTATTTGAAACCAAATTATATTAAATTAACCCTTACCCTTTAATAAATGTACCTTGGCGTTTCAATAAATGCTATTATACATGCCTAAATCAATGTAGTGAGATTCTCTGTAGTGGTAACATTGATGTAGTGTCTAATCGAAACAGTAATCTTGTTGCGATGTGTATTTACTATTGCGAAGGATTCAAGGCAGTTCTACTCAGGAACAGCTTCTCCAGAGAGATTTGTGACAGTTGGCACGTTTCAAGTGATGATGACATCAACCTGAATGACCATCACCATGGTTCATTTTACCCCTGTGAAAGTCGTTGGTGGAAGTTCCCAAACTTTCTATCCAAGGCAGGTCCTTCACTGGTTGGTTCTTTAACTATCCATTGGCAGCTAGTGCAATTCCTAATTCATTCTTAGGACACTGTCTAGCTGGTGATAATCAAGAGGGGCAGTTTTTAGACATCATGACGGCTTTCTCCAGTCATCATTTCTTGTGTACTCATCTAGTGGACCGTCTGTGAGAGGGAGGTGATTCGGAACAGGTCTATAGGAAAATTCCACTGCTCCATTTCCTCTTCCTCCAGATATGGCATTGCAAGAAATTATAGCCTTAGAGCCCGCTGTAGCAGGCTCTGCCGGCCATTAAAGACACGCTTGGGCCTTTAACAAGAGACCGTGCCTTTAATGGCCCTTAGAGCCCGCTACAGAGGGCTCTAAGGCTATTCGAACATTCTGCCCCTAGAGGGCAGAATGTTCTAATTAGCTATACAAAGGCCTCACGGAGCCTGAGGGGATTGAAATCGCCTGGGCTCCATGAGGCCTTTGTTAAACATTGGAATGTTGATACTACGGCCTTCTACCGGCCATTAGAAGTCCGGAACATTCCATTGTTTTCAAAAGAACTCCCAACAGTCCAATTTTCTAATACGGCTTCTCCCAGCGGCGACAGCCTGCATTGTAAGAAGGTGATTTGACAGCTAGGGGAGGCCTTAAAAAAATGTTTGTCAGGACCTGAGACTGTAGCTCTGGACATACATAAGGTCACTAACAAGGCTATTAATGGTAAGTTCATATCCTTTACTTTGATTAAATATAAAGTATGCATACTACAGTAAAGAATTACTGGTAAACTAGTGAGAAAGCTCTGGGGGTTGGCGAACATACTACTAAATCTTGGTATAACTGGCAGCCACATTTTGGAATGTCACCTTGACTATCTCAGCTTTTCATTCTTCTGAGGTCGATAAAATAGGAAGCATTAATCTAGCTAACACTACTGTGTATTTTATAGGGTTATGACACTGCAAAGCAAACTCTGTGAAGGTGTTGCATAAGGCGTTGCATAAAATAAAAGTTATTACTTATTTACATAGAGAGAAATACGTACAAATAATGCTCATGAATGCTGTGTAAATTAATGACAAGCTATCTTGCTATGTAAAATTTAGAACATATACTTTTTTCTCAAATGTTACAAGCCCACTCTGCTCTTAAATGTATAATTTGCCTAGTTTTCTAAATATGTCTTTAGCTCACAAAGTACCCCCAGAACCCTGTTTTAAATACTGTCCAGGTGAAAGTGTTGTAACTTTACCATTTGCGTTATTGCTACCAAATCTTCCCATAACCTTCTTCCAGGAGAACCCAAGACACCCCTGTAAAGCGTTCCTTAATATAATTTTTTTTCGAAAGGTGTAACCCGGACATTGAATTTTTTCTATATTTTTTAATTTGCCACTAATGTATCCAAGGTTCCTTGAAGGAAAGAGGCCTAGAACCATCCTTTGACCTTTCCCCAATTTTAACCAATGTTTGGGGACTATGGGCTTAAAATGTGCCATTTGCCAAATATTGCCACAGAACGTCTTTGGGAGAGGGCTTGGGGGAGCCCCAAAGTCCACTTAGAAATGTTTTAGGTTCACAATTGTACTCCAAGCAATCACTCAGTGAAACCGCAATCTACACCCCATTCTTAATTGATTCAAAATCGTATTCAGTTTAGACTTTCCATGCTTTGTAAGGTATAATTTGGTACACATTAGTTGAGGGGCAATAAAACCATAATAAAAAAATAAAAAAATAAAAAATCACACTGATATGTATGCCTGTAGTTTTTTCAAAACTTGTTAGGTACTAGGTCCCCCCATCCCTGCCCTGAACACCCCTCTTGATGTTATCACTGGGGCTCTGCCCTACATAACAAATACGTCTATCTTTGCCCCCGCCCCTTACAGACCCTGTTTCCCAATTCTGGATTTTCCACAGTCCCCCTGCTGTGTTCCATTAACTGGATTTCCCTTTCAATGTATTTACTTCAATGTGCCAGGGGGAAAGGACTTCCTGTTTAAATTACACCCCCTTCCCATGCCTACCACCATCCTAAGGTCGACACAGAACTTCTGGGGCAGTATTGTGTATATGGCGATTTGCCCCACTTGGCTGCCTGGCGTGCGCTTCAATCCGTGTGCATGGTGCAGAGTGGGGAGGTGAGGCATATCCAACAAATCCTCTTATATTTAAATCTTCTGCAGTATGTCTACACTCCCAGGATCTAGAATACCACCCCTCAGAGCGGCTCCATTTCAGGAAAGAGTTGAAGATGCACCTCTTTAAAGAACACATCACGATACATTAACAGTCCAATAACCAATTACCGCACCCGTTACTATTCTATTGTATTGTACTCTATTACAGCATTTATATAGCGCTTACTATGTCTTTGTGGGGTACTGAAGCACTTGCCTACATGGGTAGTAAGCTACACCATGCTGGATGTGTAGGTGGAGCTTGCTGTCGGCCGCGGTGGTTTCTCCGTGGGAGCAGAGCCGCATCGCCCCCCAACACTGCTGGGCAGGAAGCGTCAAAAATGAAATGGTAATAAAATTACATTATTACCATTCTATTTTTGACACTTTCTGCCAGCAAATGGAGTGAATAGAGTGTGAGGGCAGGGCCAGTGCGTCACCACTGCCAATGATTGGCAGCAGTGAGTTATTGCTACCTAAGCTTGCATTGTGCATGTTGGTTTGGCCTTCTACCTTGCTATGGCCAAATCGGCATGCGCAATTCAAACCTCTCCAACCTAGCTGTCTGGGACAGCTGGGTTGGAGAGCAGGCCCAGGCCTACAGTGCCTTTTGGAGAGTAGAGCCAGCCCGCTCCAGCCAATTGAGATGCGTAAGAACAGCGTCTTAATTGCATGAGAGAGTTGGCTGTGGGCTTCGCTCTCGGAGGACGTGCTGCAGAACAACGCGGACGTGCTGCAGAACATCGAGCGGAAGTGTAAGGTAAGTGATTTTTTAATGTGTGTGTGTATACATATATATATATATATATATATATATATATATATATATGTGTGTATATGTGTATGTGTATATATGTGTATATGTTATATTTATTATGTGTCTTTGTATATTTTTTGTGCCCACCTCATGTGATTTGCCACCCACCGCCACTGGCTGTCTGTTGTGTTGTGTTGTGCCTGTTGACCACAAGATGCAGATATCGAGTTCTGGGACGCAGCGCTTAGCGGTTTGTTGGATGATGAGGTGTGAGAGAGCACTAATGTAAAACCACAATTATATCCTTTGCTCCTATTTGGACATTACTGTTATTCTGTTCTTATCACAACAGAAAGGCAGAAAGATGCACAGTGAGAGCAACACATTCTTCTAGGGTATGGAACGGAAAAGCGCTCACTGATCAAGGCACCCAGAGGGGAGAGTGACACAGAACAGTTACCTATGGAGATGTCTTTGTTCCCCTCAGGTGGCATCATTGGCAAATATTTAAAGAACATGCAGTGCTTAATTTGAGCCGGTGGATTCCGGCGCTTTTCATGAGCACCGGTTAAGAACACATTCATTTACAGGAGATTAAGTGATTTGCCTAGAATCACAGGATGTTGAGCTGACGCCGAGACTCGAACCTGGGGGCATATGTATCAAACCCTTTTCCCGTTCGCAAACGGGCCGATTCTCAGAATCGGCCCGTTTGCGAACGGGAAAAGGCCTTTTGGGATGTATCATCCCAAAAGGGCATCGCAAATTAGAGAATCGCAAAATTTGCGATTCTCTATTTTGCGATTGCATTTAAGGAATCGCAAATTGCGATTCCTTAAATGCAATGTATGAAGCTTAGAAAAATTGCAATTTGGCCGTAAGAAATCGCAAATTACCACCAACTTCAAGTTGGTGTTAATTTGCGATTTCATTGAAAAATTCACTTTTTGCCATTTTTCAATGTGCCATGTGACGCACAGACATGCCCTTAGGGCATGTATGTGTGCCACATGTGCATACATACATATTTCAGGGGTGCAACAGGGTGTCCTTTTGACACCCTAGCACCCTTGGAAGTGCATTCTCATTTTGCGATTCTCAATTTGCGAATCGCAAAATGAGAATGTCTTCCCATTCATTCCTATGGGCCTCCTAGCCCATAGGAATGAATGGGAAGGTTTTCCTGAATTGCGATTAGCAATTTGCTAATCGCAATTAAGGAATGCCAAGGAAGCGCAAAACATTTGCGAATTTTTTATTACATCCCGTTTTGGAATTCTCAAATAGCGATTCCCTAAAAATTGCTATTTGAGAATTGCAAAAACGGAACTTGATACATATGCCCCCTGGTTCCCAGCTACGAAATCAGCAGCTCTAGCCATTATGTCTCATCCTATCCCCAATTCCATGGTTAGCAGTTGGTTCTTTTTTAGGCGGCTCTAACAGAAGAAATGGGCTGGTGATGAGAGACCCAACACTCTTTTTTTTTTTTTTACAAACTAACCACTGTGTACATGCCAGGGTTTAGATGGTATGTGCTCTGAAACCATTATTTCATCTTCTCGGCATCAGGAGGCGCATACAGATGCAGTCATTGCTTGTTGGAACAGGCAGACCCTCAGATGTCAAGGCGTTTTATAAAATTCATGGATTTTGGACTCTGTAAATTCCAATGATTCTTCATGCTATTATGCGCTTTTATGGCTCACTGACAGTTTGTGAAGTTCACTGTGATCATAAAATTTTTATACAGAGTTTTTATTGCCCGCCTCCCCGCATGGCTATCATTGTTGTACTTTCTGTCATGAAGGCCACAGTTGGAGGCTTGGCATGGGTTTCTCATTTTGCGTTTCTAATAGTTTTGATTAATCATGCAGATAGAATCTATTATTTACAACAAATCAGATGCTCCCTGAGCAGGCGCGAGCTCACGCATGCACAGGGGACAAGGCATCAGTGAATGATAAACCAGCTGTTTGCAGCTGCAGGACAATCTTGCAGGCAGCAGCAGACCTGAGCTAAAAAGGGGGCTTCCAGGAGGATTCGTGGGACCCTTTCCCACTCCTAAGGAGTGCAGTTGGATGGTGGGAGGTGGCACCACCTTGAGGGTGATGCAGCGAGGGTGCCTCCGAACAGCTTCGTTGCCTCCGCGCTCACATCTGTAATATGGAGCCACATCCCCATGCAAAAGAGAGTATGGCCCCCTTATGATGGCCCTAGAGCAGGGTTCTCCAATGTCGGTCCTGGAGGGACAGATCCATGCCAGAATTTTAGCATATCCACATTTAGATCAATTTAGTTATCTTAAAATCTGGCATGGATTCGGTTCTGAACCAAGATGGGGCTGCACACACGTCTGTGGCCCATTTTGTTAATCCAAAGTACCCCAGTGGTGCAGAAAGCGGGTACACATGCCCATTGCACCTGCGGACGCACTTAGTGTAATACCTCCACCGATTAGGTACCAGACTGCCTTTTCATGTGCCAGTCTCAGTGTCATGATTGGTGTCTTCCTGTTCAAATTTAGTGTGTTTCTATCTCAGGGTGTGGGTCTCTCTCTTCCACTCTCAGTGTAACCCTTCCCCGGTCTCCCTAGACCAATATCAGCATATCCTTCTTTTCCTCAGTATCTGCACATTTTACGTTCGGTGTCTGGGTGCTATATTTGGTGTGCACATGTATGCGCTGGTGTGTTTTTGCTCCATTATACATATGTCCATGTAAACTGTCAGTCTCCCTGTGACAGCTTGCCCTTCTGCCTCTGTCAGTGTGTTCCTATCCTAGTATCCTAGGCCATCTTTTCCCATCCTAGTGACGGCTTGCTGCGGCTCTCAGTGATTGCTTGTCTCAACGCCTTGGTCTTCTGTCAATGTATCTATTTCAGTGTCTCCTTGTAACTTAGTCATGTTTCAGTACCCTGGGACCCACACGAAAGAAGGGGTGGTAGTACAAGGTGTGAGCTGGTGACATTGGCAGGGTCGGATTGGTAACACGGGCACTCGGGCAATTCCCGCGGGGCCGGTATCCCTTATTCCAGCTGTGGTTTGCTTTTTTGAGCAGCCTAGGGGGGCGATGTGGGCGGTTTCTGCGTTGTTCGAGGCTGCCAGCGGCCCTGTGGGTGCCTGAGTGGCCTTTCTGGAGGTGAATGGGCGTCTGTTACCTCCCTTTTATCAACAGCAGAGGTGGCACTCCCTTTCTTTTGCTGCGCTGGCCCAATATATATATATATATATATGTGCATATTCAGCGGGGGCAGAGGGCCTGAGCAAAAGTGGCCGCACTGGTTTTCAGGTGTGTTTCACCAGTGTAAACTTACCCGTGCATTTTTTTTTAAACTCCTATCCCCTTTTTTTAAGAAAATGTTGCCGAAGCAGTGTTTAGCGAGGCAATATGCAAATGTGGGCCACTTTTTTAGTGTGCCCGGACTGATTTTTTATCCCAATCCAACCCTACATTGGATGAGGTAAACACAACAGTGTTGGTGTGATATGTTGGTGTTGAGAAGAGTAAGAGAGGCGGGGCCAAAGTGATAAAGAGTACTTGGGCGCAATATTACAAGCTTGTTAGAAGTTAGTGTGAGGCCTGGGCCAAAACTTAATGTCCTGACCGCTGGAAACTTATGTGGTGTCCCCTGGAAAGAGAAAACAAGGTTTCTGGCGCCATCTAGTGGTGTGACCACACAAGCTGCCTCTTTAGTAATGGATACAGCAGGCTTGCTTGTAATTAAAAATATAGAAATAGCTGTTGCTGAAAAAGACCCGTGTCCTGGAAAGTGTGGGGCCTAGGGCATATTGGCTCCTCTGTCCCCTGCATTTGATAGATATATTTTTTCAAATTATGTGTTTTGCACCTATATCAA
Organism: Triturus cristatus; assembly: GCF_964204655.1. Lineage (NCBI taxonomy): Eukaryota > Metazoa > Chordata > Amphibia > Caudata > Salamandridae > Triturus > Triturus cristatus. The sequence goes on along the minus strand of NC_140593.1, from coordinate 1,043,797,641 downwards.
CATTGACATATAACTCGTAAATGTGCAGAGTGTGTCTGATTCACATTTAGACTGACTATAGCTAATGTATGCCTGCATTTAAAAATGGCTGATGTCAGGCGGGCAACTAGAGCCAAATTTCGGGGGGGGCTGAAAAAGATTTCGGGGGGGGCTAAGTCTTCCTGCCATAGGCAGAATGGCTGTAAGAAGGGGTGAGAACACAACAAAAGCCTCATTAACGAGTAAATGCTCTTTTAAAGACCCGTGAAGTACTCGGGTCCGGCTACAATTAGCTGGACGCCAGCCCGCGAGGCTGTCTCAGCCGGGCTGACACACACGACGGGGGGGAGGGGGGGGGGGGAAGCCCGGTGAGCCCAATGGGTGTTGTTCGCCTGGCTGACGTTTAGTTGTCGTCTTGCTTCACATAAAACGTCTTTCTTTTCCAGTTGAAACTTACTCCACAGGTACCGTCACGATGTGTCCTTGGGTTTCCATTCTCAGGTGAAATTGTTTTCTTTTCCGTGATCCTTTTAGAATGGGTTAGCAGGCTTCTGAAATGCACCTGCAGGGTACGCTTGGTCTAATGCATCTCATTATGTTGCAGATAACTGTATGCTGAAGTATGCTAAGAGTAGCCTCATTTCTGTAGGAGCTTGAGAAAGTAATGCATTTAGAATATGTGTGTGTGCCTTAACCTGATTGTTCCATTGTATAGAAACCATGTGATGGGTATCAAATGATATAATTGTGTGAGTCAAGATAATGCAACATAGACATGAACTCTCTGCCACTTTCCTTGCCTGACTTTTAGCCAGAATCACCCTTTCCTGACTTATTAGCAGAGTCTTTCCCTAACTAAGCAGAGTAGGGTGGTCTCTTTATGCGATAACTGATTTGTTTGCCTTTCATTTCTGAGGCAACTTTAGAATAGTTTGTCTTTGTTTCATGACTTTTAATTGCTTTGAACTATAACACTGACTAATGCATTCACGCAGCACTCATTGATTTATAGTTAATTTGCTGATTTGAATTTATATTTTTGCTAATCCTTTAATGAACCTTTATGGTTTGAAATTCCTAGAGCACTGAGCCGTGGGTCCACATTTCCCTGCAACTGACCTTTGTAGCTGCCGAAGGAATAAAAGGGAATTAACATCATCCACAAGTTCAATTTACAGCGTAACCAATTTGGCCACACAGTAGGACCCAAAGTCGGTAAATCAGATTAAGTATGGGTTTAAAACAATTTATTTATTATATCACCACATTTTATTAGGTTTGACAGTACAAAGCATCATCCACTGATAGTTTCAAATAAGTGGTATCATATTTCTGGACCCAATCATTGAATATGGACCTTTCCCCATAATAGTTACACACTTTCCATAAGCAGTCAATGATAAGTACGCCATTCACCCCATATTTTCTCATGTTTTCGGGGGCATCCCCGAGCTTCGTAAATTACTTGCTCTTGGCGCGGGCACCAATCAACACCTCTGCCAAACCACCAGGGAGGGAGGTTCGGGACATGTCCAGTAGCGAGCGATGTCTCACTTGGCCACTAAGGATGCTACCCCAATGAAAGTCCTCTCTGAGCGGGACTCATCAACTCTCTCCAAGAGACTTCAGAATGCCATCTGGGGGCCCAATTTACTTTGGTGGCGCAGGACCTCTTTGATCTCCCGCCCACCCCACTTTTAAAGGATGTCAAGACCGGGCATGACCAGGCCACATGTTAAAAATGAAGCAGCTCGGGCAGAGCAGCATGCACATACAGCCTGGCCTGCACGCCCCATCCGTTGTAGTCATTGAGGGGTCAGGTATTTTGTGTGTAGATATTTGATCTGGACCATTTGCAAATGTGAGCAAATTGCCAGCTCCCTTGGGGCCAGACATGCCTCCTGCCATCCCTCATCATCCAGTTCAACCACCCAGCCCTCCCATTTGTGACAGAAATGCAAGAAAAGATCTGGCTTGTTGATATTTAGGAAATGATAAAGCACAGAGATAGCATCCCTGCCCAGATGACACATCATGAGTTTCACATCAAGGAGGCTATATTCAGGGATGTGCACATCTGCCAGGAGGTGAGCAAGCACAGCATGACAGAGCTGGATGTAACAGTAGAATTGTGTAAGAGATAGGCTGTATTGGTCCCGCAGTTCCTGGAAAGACATCAGAACCCCGCACTGGTGAATCTCACCTAGGCACGTAATACCTATGCGATCCCACTGAGACCAGCCCACAAGGCCCGCCACCTGGCATAGCCAGGTACCACGCCACAGTGGTGTCATGTCTGTGAGGCGGTGAGTCCATCGAGTGAGGCGCAAGGCCGCTCTGTAACAGAGCAGCATCACTCGAGTGCAGGAGGGTTTCATGGAGGGCAGATGACTGCCATAGAGTAGATTGAGAGGCCAATTGAGGCCTACAAGGTGGAGTTCAAGATGATATGCAGGATTATGCCAGGTCCTACTAAACCATTCATTAACAGGGACTAGTTATGCTGCAAGATAGTACCTGTAGAGATCTAGGACGCTGAGACCTCCATCAAATTGTGATTTGTGAGCCAAGAAGAAAGCCACACAATGTCGCCCACCCTTCCAGACAAAGGATGCCAATTTCGAAGTTAACGAGCAAAACTACGTACGGGGAATAGCATAAGGTAAGGTAAGGTAAATTTTATTATGCTTAATTAATTAAAACCACTGCATACATAGTCATTAAAATCAATGTGTTGGTATAAAAGTTGCTCAATAATAAATAAACGTTCCACTTTGTTATTATACATAAAACTATTAAGATTATAACATAAAAAGTCATTTCCGTAACAATTGGTGCTCAGTCTAAAAGATAGTTTAGTAGAATTGACTTCTTAAGTTCTCACTCTGCCAAAGTCTTTTACAAACCTTTCACTCTGGATGATCGAGTTTTTCCTAAGAATACGCTAAGCGTTAAAAATGGACCCAAGCTGCAAACAGTTACTGGTTGTGCCTGTTTTTGGCGAGATAGAGCTGTGAAGGGTGTTCTCAAAGTTATCTTGATGAGCCATCTTTTGTGGAGCAGAGTTCACGGCCAATGATGTTAGATTTTTCAGTCTCAGTGTAGTGAGAGCAAGAAATTTTGTGAGGCGGCAGTTTAACTGTACTAAAGTTGGATTGAAGCACAGCGTTACAGCCTGTCTGCATGACCTGACTCCGTGCTGGTTAAAAGATGGTTTTAGTAGAGTACACCTTATATCCTTTAGTTTGCTGCAAATACAAATAATGTGAATAAGGTTTTCTGTGCCACAGGCACACAAGCGGCATGGTCGGTCTCCTCCTCTTTTTTCCCATGGCGGTAAAAACGGGGCGATTGAGCCGATTCTCAATCCCAATTTAAAAAAAAAATTCCTTTGTCACAAGCTTAGTTCCTGCCAGGTAGGGTTGTGGTTTAAGAATGTCATAATTGTTTAGCACAGCCCAACCATGGGCTCTTTTTGATAATGTTTTCTTGTCTTCCATGGCTGATATTAGTCTTGTTGTCTTTGTAACAATTTATTTAAAGACTGAATAAGCCGTTGGGCAATTCCTAAGGTCTGTCAGGCCTAGGATCTTGATGGATTCTTGGAGGTATTTGTTTGCCGGCGATTTTCCAGTTCGAGGCAATAAGGGTAATTCACTAGGACATGTAGATATCGGGGTAAGCACATCATTTTAAACACAGCATTGCGCCCCATCACGTTATATGGCAGGTGGCTCCACTTGTGTAGGTCGCTGATGCAAGAAGGTGAAAGGTAAGAGAACAGGCCTGGTCTGGAAGAAGGGAGATGTGGATCCCTAAGTACATGAAGGAGTTCCGTTTGGTAGGGATATATTTGTCGCTCATTACCAGCCGCTATTGCTAGAACAGATTTGCTGGCATTAACACCGAAGCCAGATGCCTCTGCGTAAAGTCAGAGAATCTCAAAGCATCTAGGAAAAACAGGCCATCCGCCGCATACAGGACAATGCTGTCTTCCATGCCAGCCCCCATCGCCAGCCCCGAACCTGCACATTGCATCTCATCAGTCATGCCAGCGGCTCTATGGTGAGGGTGAAGAGCAGTGGGGGTAGGGGGCGGACCTGATGCATTCCCCTACAAATTGGAAAATGTGCTGAAAGGATCCCATTCACCCAAACCTGAGCAGTGGGTGTATTTTACAGCAGCCCCACCCATCTGTGAAAAGTGGGTCCAAAGCCCGCCCATTGGAGCACGGACTGAAGGAAGACCAGGAGACAATGTCAAAAGCCTTATAGAAATCGACTAGGACGACAGCAGATCAACCCCTATGTGTTGTGCTTGGGAGAGGATAGATCCCTTTGGGGAGAATAAGGAAGGTTCAACCTCAAGTATATCCTCCAAAATCTATACAACACAAAAGAGAGACTTGAGGGTGTTTAAAGTCAACCAGGTCCTATTAGGTTTCTATTGACATCTCCTGGTTGTGGGTCATCAAAAGAACGTGCCAAGAAAAAAAGCAGGTCCCAGTGTATTGGCCTGAGCATAGATTTATAAGAACTCTCATGGTTAGATTAGCTTCCCTCGATTGAGTCCACCGGGGTGGCATTGCTCCTACCCCGGTGTGGAGGTCGTCAAATGATGAAGCATGCCTAGATAAGTTGAGGGTGAGAAGACCTCTCAAAAATCTTTTGATGACACAAACCAGGAGAAGTCAATAGAAACCTAATTGTATAATGTGTTTGAGAGAGGGCCAGTTGCACACTCCGAATACAGTGGTGGGTGCTCCTACCCGGCATAAAGCTGTATGAGTCTGAGTGTATGAGGTATGTGAGAGTTTGACTAAGCCTGGTCACCAGCGCCTTCGCAAAGATTTTGATGTCTGTGTTGATGAGGGAGATCAGGCAATATGAGGAGCAACAGTCTGCAGAATGTCCTGCCTTAGGTAGAACTACAATGGTGGCAATATCGAGGTCTAGGGGAAAGGAGGGGAAAGGAGCCGTGCTTCAGTGCTTCGGTATAAAGGGCCAATAGATGCTGAGTCAAGAAATCTCAATACCGTTTAAAAAATTAGATGGGAAACCCATCAGGACCAGAGGTCTTACCAGAGAGAAGATCAGATATTGCTTGCCCGATTTCCTCTACAGATAGGGGCAGGTCCAGTTCTTGGGCCAATTAGGGTGGGATATCTGGTAGGGGGATGTCTCCAAGAAGGAGGTGACTGCGCTCACCCAGAGGAGTCAGTTGTGACATGTACAGTAGCTGATAGTAGGTTGCAAACATTTGAGCAATTGCGGGTAGCTCCTCACATATGATGCCGGAGGAATCTTTAATGGCTCAGACCACCCTGTTAGAGACCACCTGAGTTGCTAGCTCATATAGTAATTTGCCCAATTTGCTTCCCGAGGCATGTGCTCTCTGGGTAGATGCCCTCCAGCCTTGCTGCTCCTCCTCTAGAGACCTGATGCAGTTTGGGCCTCACCATCAGCCACTCTCGATCCAGAGCCCCCCGATCGTAACTCCAAATCGAAGATCTGATTCTCCAGCTCCACCACCTGTGCCTGACGTTGCTGCTCTTTATGCCACACATACCCTTTTAGATGACTCCACAAGGTGGGTTTACTCACGCCCATAAGGTCCCCATAGAGGGCACCGAGCCCTGACTGTTTTGGAAGAAGGTGTGTATCTCTTCCTCCATAAATTCTGTGCAGTCTTGGTCAGTCAGATGCCACACATTAAATTTCCACATTGGACCAAGGGAGCTTGTGGGAACACCCCAGTCAAGAAGAAGAGGAGCGTGATCTGATATGCCTCTTGGTAGGATCCGGATACATTGCAACTGCAGCAAGTCACACGCTGGCAACCAGAGAAGATCAATTCTGTTTTCAATTTTATGGGCTGCGGACAGGTATGTGTAAGAGTGCTGAGCAGGGTTCGAAGAACGGCAAGCGTCACATAGACCTATGGAGTCCACCCAGGAAGTGAGGCTTGTAGAATGTGTCAGCCTGCCCTGGATGTCCAATGTGTCCTATTTGGGGTCAGGAACTGCGTCAACATTCCCACATATCGTGGTTGTCACCAGTCAAGGATTGGAATGCCCACAATGTGGATTGCAAGAATTGTGGAGGGACATAACAGGGAATGGGGCAATGTTGATTAGCCCCTAGGCACCCTCAATGCTTCTGTACCACTCCTGGGGTCCTCCTGAACATCAGAAACTGCTATTGGGAAGGTTTTGTGTATCAGAATCACAGCCCCTCTAGAGCCTCTAGAGTAGTCCACATGGTACACACAGTCATACCCAAAGCGCCCAGGAAAGAGTATCGAGCTCCTAGGAGATGTGTCTCCTAAAATAGGACCACGTCTGATTTGTATCTCTTAACGTATCGCAGAACCGCAGATAGTTTAATGCGTCCAAGAGACCATTTACATTCCCGGAAATGATTCTAATCATTTGGGAGTTAGGCTAACAAGTGGTAAGGCCGATCCAGGTTCCCCACAAGTGGGGCTGGGACGATGGCCATCACTTAGAGATTCTGCCCAAAGGTGAAAACTAATACAGCAGAGAGTTTGTGTGGTGAATACCTGATAAGAAAACTGTTCAAAATAACAGTTCTATCTAAAACAACATGCCCCCCCACAACACCTCCCATCCTAATACTTCTACCCTGGAAGTACCTGTCACCCCTATAAAGAACATACATAAGTTGAGGGCAAAAACCACACTGCCAGGAGCTTCCTCCACCTATGTAAGGATAATCTTGCCTGACAGCAACATCTAACAAGTTTGTGATGGGTTTTACGACGCAGCCATTAAGGAAGGAACATGCCCCACCCTCAATCAGTTCAGCAGTCCAGCCAACAGGTATACGTTACCACCTCCAGTGCGACCTTGATTGTTCCGGTCCTCCAGTGCAAGGTCCTTTTCGTGTCTTTATTGGTGTCCACCAGGCATCTAGGTCAGTGAGCCCGGCAGGCTTTCAGTGGATTTGAAGAGCAGCAGAGTGTCGGCGAGAGGCCTCGTGATCAGCGGGGCACAGTATTACAGTCGCTGGAGCTGGACCTGATGAGACTCGTTGCTCGCCCCATGTCGGCCCTGTCCTGCGGGATCTGGTAGGTATTTTGCGAGGCACTCAGGTTGGAAGTGGCAGATGGCCAATTGGTGTTGTAAGCAGGATGCCGGATGATTATGGTCGGGCGGAGGATGCACTGTTAACATCCGACTGTCATTTTGGCCTCTATGGCCACACCGCTGGGTAAATTACAATTTTAAAGCCAGACTGATGTACACAAGTCTTATGAATATGTTGTAAAAATGCAGAATCACTACTGACTTGCCAAATCGTCTCACAAACATGAAACATACAAGGAATTCGGTGAGAGCAACACAGAAAATAAGGAATAAAATCTGGTGATCAGAATAAGATTTGCGAAGCTCTTTCCAATTAAGCTTGAGGAAATCTAAATCTCCTAAACTAAATTGGAATTAAAAGCACTGATAGGGGAAATCCTAATCAGATTTGGTAAAGTAGGAAGGTGTCAGTTTAGTGGAACTTTTGTAGAGGTTCTCCAAATATAAAAACACACAAAAGAGATAGCGTGAAGAGGTCCATACCCTTCTGAGTCTAAAAGGAATCTGACTAAAGCTGAAGTGTGATCACCAATTAAACCACTCAAAAGAACATTTGAGAATACCATATCATGTGTCTGTCTCATTACTTTCCACCTTCACACTGGACAAACTTGGCAACTACCCTTGAAAATCTTTTCCTTTGGTCCGCATAAAAGAACGTCCCTTGGATTCCTCCCGTCTCCCAATTCTGCACAGACAGTAGTCCTCCCTTTGTTCGTTAAGGCTTCTTGTCCTTGCCTAAAGTACTCCTCCTGAACCTCAATATCTCTTAAAGACAATGTGCCTTTTCTCTATTAGTGAGATCATACGAGTGCAACCCGAGCAAACTTCTCCCTGAAGGTTAAAAATTAAGAAATCCAAATGCTTAGAGACTTAGGTCAAGTTAACGTGGCAAGCATTTCAGTACACGTTTAAATGCATGATTTTGGATACATATACAATTACAATATAGATGCAGAGTACTATTCAAATGAATACATGATTATATGAGTTCACATTATTCAAACCACGCAAATGCAGATGTATATGTATATGGGAGCTGCAATTCGATGTTACTGTAAGGAAAACATTAGTATGCACACTTGTATAAATGTCGAGATTACACCATAAATGCACTTTCTGTATCTGTTCCGTGCACTGCATCACATTAATGATATTAAGTCACATGACTGCATGAGGCCATGTGTAAATATATATGTGTCCTGGTCAAACATAAAAGGGTGGAACCAAAATTAACCTGCTCCAAAAGCTAACCACTCTCTGTCTTCTTTGTGGATCCCAATGTGCTTCGCGCTATTGAAATGTATAAAATTGTAATGTTTAGCTTTAGTTGGAACTAAAGATTCATCAGAGAGAGCTACATGAACCTAAAAATGCACCAGCATTTGCACGAAGCAGAGCGCTCCGTCACCTCTGAGGGGCCTGGGATCAGGCACTTGGGGGCATATCATCAAGGGCCTTATCTCCGCTTTTTTGGCTTTAAAAGCCAGAAAAGCGGAGATAATGTTTTCGCCCTATTAACAAGCGGGTGCAATAATCGCATGTTAGCACCCTTTTTCCCTACGCCTTCATTTGCATCTCTAATGAGATGCAAAGTGGGCATTTCTTCCCTAAATAACTGGAGAAATGTCGCTAACCGACATTTCTCCAATTATCAATGGGCACGCTAAAAATCATAGCAATAATAAAAGTAGCGCTAACCGCGGTTATTGCTACTTTCCTTACGCCTACTTTTAGTTTGACTTAGCCATGATATCCAATGGAAGGTGGATATCATGGTTAAGTATGCCCTGCCCTATCAACAACGTAGCGCCAAACGTTGTGCGATTATCGCTGGAATCCCAGCGATAATTGCACATTTGGCAGCTAACTTGATTATTTTTATCGCTCTGGAGATAAGTGTCGCTGATAGTGCGCTATCTCCGCGATAAAAACAAGCGATAGCCGGTGATAATTATCCTAGCGCTTAGTGCGCTTAGCGATAATTATCGCCGGTTGTTGATGATATGCCCCTTGGTTCTTTCAGTGACTATTATAATAAAGCCCTGTTCACAGATTGGTTCTCTTAGGTGGCCAAGCAGTTTTTGGGATAAATGCGCGCAGACATCTGGGTGTCCTTTCTAGCACGAGCCACAAGGTCATGTAGACTAGATCAGATGACCGTGATTGGGTTATCAGAACCCTGCTTCATTCTCGGTGCGTTGTGGGGGCAGGACAGGCAGGGAAAATGTTCACAAATCAATCCGCAACAGGGGAAAGAGGAGAAACTGAGCCGTTCCACTTGGCACAGGGAGGAAAAATGAGAAAAAAAGCGTTTTTTTCAGCAAGCACTTTGTATCATGGTGTACTTGAGAAAAACAAGTAGCCAGAATATAACGAATGCATAAAAAATGTTCCGGCTGTTATCTTTGCTTCGTAAACTTTAGCAAGTTAAACCTTTTATGATTCCAGAAGGTATAGACCCTGACCTGGCTCTTAGCAGCTCTTGCTTACCAAGATAGGCCTCCCTTGGGGCGCCTTGCTCTGTACAACGCACAACCTACCGCCGGAGAGCTGCCCCTCACCCCGGCCACGCTTACATATTACGAGCGGAGGCTTTTAAGAGGGCAAATGAAGGTTGGGGGTCCGGTTCACAAAGTGTCTGTGCGAGGGTGAGAAGCTCGCTGCACATCGAGCTGCACCGAAACCTACAGTGTAGAGTATGTGGTCTTTCCCATTAACATCCGTTTTCTAGTGACTGTAAGTGCAGATCAAAGAAACTGATTTAAGAAAACTCTCTCTCTCCTCCCTCTGAATGGAGAATATGGAATGCGTCATTGGACGAGCGTGACCTATCACTGACGTCCGTGGGGGAGAACAAAGGAGAGGGGTTCTGATGGAAGTTCAAGCGGAACTAAGGAGCGAAGATGCCCGAAATAAACTGCACGCTTTTAGCATAAACCAGCTGAGGCATGAATCAATGTCCGAGCAAAAAACGAAGGTTAGAGCGCGAGACACATTATGAGAAAGCCCAAAATGCATCAGTGACAAGCCATCTTCCCTAAATTCAGGGCAGTACTTGCAGAACAGAACACGCATGCTAATATGTTCCCTTTCATCTCTGGCATCCATTCAGCGAGGGCCTCATGTTACATCTTTGAGAACAGTCTGATCTGACTACGGTGGCCGACATGTTTCCACAGCAAATATGAGGACATTCATGAAGGTAGCCGAAAACCGACCCACACACTTGAAGTATACACAAAGATGCTGATGGTGAACTGGTACCCAGAGTTTTTAAAAAAAGCCACAATCGGGGCTTAATTTATTTAAAAAACTTTTTGCCCGGGCCCTCGGCAGGAGCCACCGCAGTTTGCACCCCACATTGCCACTGTATTTACACAGCTACTAACCATCACACTGGTACTAGTGTGACAATTCAGACAGTTTGAGGCCTCCAAGGCTTTATGAATGGCTTGGATGGCAGGTATTAGTTGTTTTAATGTACATTTAATTAACAAACAATAACAAACAAGTGTCTTTCTGCTCATCTTAAAATTGCACAAACAGTGCCACCATGTGGCAGCTGTCATAAGTGCAGGCTCCAGCAATTTAGTGCCAGTGATGAGCACTGGAAACCACAGGCTCAAATTAAGCACTGGTCCCAATTCAAAGAATCCCCAAGGTCTACGGAGGGCAAGGCTCATTTGCACAGGGTCATTCTTTTATTTCAAGAAGCTGATGCCATAAGCAAATGATGAAATACCTTTCCGCCAGACCTATGTGCGTAGTAAAAAGGTTCTTGAAGCTCAAAAGCACTTTAGCCCGCTCTGTGGAGGCAACAGCGGTCACAGGGGCCAATGTGGGTCATTCTATCAGGATCAAGTTTATGATCTGAAACCTGCTCTACTTCTCAGCTGCAGGTGGTCTCTGTCCTACTTGCAAAGGCAGGCCACGGGTGTCCCTGCAAGGACAGTGACCGATCAGCAGGGTCCGCCCTGTCGATATTTGTGTGTGATCATCATGTACCTAGGCAACTGAGTGCGGTTCTAAAGGCGGACATCAAAGTTGTTGCTGTCTCTGGCTGCATCCATCTTCATCAGGGCCTACTTGCCCCCATGTAGTTATGAATCAGCTTTTACTGTTTTGTGGGGAGGAAGTGTAGTCTGGTTATCCTGTTCGATCTCTCTGCTTCCTTTGGTACTGTGTTCCACGCAGTCCTTACTTCTAGATAACATGAGGCTGGAATATGAGCAAAAGCGCTTTGTTGACTCCAGTGCTTAATTTGTAAAACAATGAGCGCCAAAGCGCAAAGCCCTGCTCTACTCAGAAGGCCATGACCGGTGCTAATAAAATGTCCACACACCGAATACTAAGGCTGCGTATTTGTTGCCTCTTTAATCCACTACCAGACACTCCTTGCCACTTTATATCACTCCTACTTTCTTTCTTTGTGACTATTTTACTGTCTTCCTCCTTCTCTTCCCCTTTGTGTGTTTTTCACTTTCTTGCCCTCTGTAAATGTGTGATGACGAAAAAATAAAGCTGGTCCTCATAAATGAGTGCCAATGTGCCACGCAAGCAACCGCCGGACCAATTTCAGCACCGTCTGACTCACATTGTTTTTGTTTTCTGAACAACAGAGCCCAGGGTGCAGCTGCTCCCCTTTTTCGATCGACATTTAAATCCCTCACCTGTTGCTCTCATCAAGGCCCCTCCTTCAGTCCCAATCTCTTCAACACATATAACGCGCTTCATGAAAAATTAATGAGATCATTTGCCCTTGAGTTTATATCTTATGCCAATGACATTCAAATCACCCTTAGAATAGATGCCCTTACTCTCCTCCCCTCTTCCTAGTGCCAGTGCAAAAATATGATGTAGTGCACCACAAACGCACCTTTGCACCATAGTGCAGAGCTGTCTCTGAGAGTCTAACATAAGTTCTGTACTGGAAGGGCATCCTTCCAATTCAGAATACCATGCCTAGACTAATGTAAAACCTTTGCCCAACTTGTATGTGTGCCGTACATACAAAGTCAGAAAAGAAAGGAAAAATGAAAGCTTTTCTTCTTCATCGTGCCTATTTGAAATGGGCAAATGCAAAAACACCAGTTGATGGACAGAATGCAGAACAATGTCATACATTCACCCCAGTACAGAGATCTGGGCCTAAATCCATCGTTTTTTTGCTCACCATGCTGTTCCAGTTTGAACCCAGCCATATGCAAATCAGTCTTGACCCTGTGCCTCATGGGAACAGTCCAGCCCGAACTGCCAAGCCAGGTCCTCCCTGGATTGGAAACAAGCATCCTAGGACCGTTTTCGGGGTTTCACCCCTCTTCAGCCAGGATAGCTTGACTCCAGTGGCATGGAGAGCACGGGACCCACGTCTGGGCATACCCTTCCCACTCGGGGTGACAAATGCAAAAACCACATTGTGTGTTTTGCTATTTGAAATGGGCACTTTTTTCAGTAAATAGGGTTTAGAGTCAGAAACCTTGGGTGACTGCATGGGAACTCACGTGGATTTAATTTAAAGCCAATGCTGTATTAATGGAAGATCTGGCTGATTTCAATGTGAAGCATTTACGAAACTGCCAAACGTACTCAATTGTGCATCTAAAGTCATGCAGGAGATTGCATACGGGAGGATTGTTCTGCAATCGATGCTTTATTGACAGGTTCCCATTCTGAGAGGACTCAGATTTCCTATTCCCATCCTTTTTTTTCACACACTTCGACCGTTGCATGCTGCACGCCAGCTAATGTTGCGTGGCGCCTCGCCAAGGGTATGACGCAACTAAATAAATGGATCTACAATACAGTGGGTACCCCTTATAATCAGAAAATGGCTTCTGCATGCAGAACCTCCAATGGGGAAAGGAGTCCAATAAAGAGGGTGGGCAAAAAGCGAATACATGAAATTAAAAGGAACGGGGGTTGGGGGGGGGGCGGCAATTATTTAAATTACTGGCAAGAAAAACATGTTGGGTCAACTATGGATGAATAAAAAGCCCTGCCCTTCATAACTCTCTTTCAGTGACTAAGAGGACATCAGAGGGAATGTTTCCCCAGCTGCATTGCTTGGAAGTCTGCTCTTTTCACGCAAGTACATCAAATGCGGTTGAAGGAGAGCCAGCAATCATCTGCAACGCAATCGAAAGCCAGTTTTACATTCCTCCCCGAGAGACATGTGACCCTTCCCAGAGGAACTGATTGATTCTGCCTTGCTAATGCACTTTACAACCAGTTTCTTCCTTGTGGCTACCACTTACAATGGAACTACTCTCTGGCAATACACTGCATCCTCGCCCTTTTCGCCTCTAATAATAGCATCTGAGTACTTCCGGTTCCTTTGCCCTTTGATTTTCTTAAATTGTGTCAAAGACATGAGTCCTCACACACATTTTCACAGAGGCCAAAAAGTATGCTCTAGGGTCTGCTCGAGGGCGGCATTGATGCCAGCAGGGTGGTGGTCAGGGGAGGTGAGGTGTAAGGTGGGCACAGGGTGACTGAATCATGTACATGGTGAGGATTGTAAAGTGTGGAGCTGTTTTGAGGGTTTCATTCAATACCACCCCTTACATTATAGAGTTGGCAGTCCTGTGTTACACAGTATCTGAGTTGCAAACCCTCTGCTGTACCCTGGAGTCAGCATTCTGTACTTGCTGTTACTACCTTTGACAAGTCCAAATTGCAAAGAAAGGAACTTGATCATTGAATTGGAATTAAATGGAACTCCAGCCTCACAATCTCCTTATGCCTTTGATGTCTTAACTATCAACATTAAGAGTGATTAAAAACAGGGGGGCTTATTTACAAGCTCCTTTTAAATGGGAAAAAGTGACATACCGATGGCACAAGGGACTTGTAAATAAGCCCCGGGGTCAGTTAAGGTAGCAAACGCTGGAAAGAAATCAGTGCGAACCCCCCACCCTCGCCCAACAAACTGTGTAATTCACTGAGATGGACAGACACAAACATCTAACTTTCACTGCAAAATGTGGTACACTGGCAAGGTTTTTGCCATGGCACTAGGAGACTTGACATTTAATCCTGGCTTTACTACTTTGAAAAAATATGCTGGCTGTGACCTCTGTATTAAAAGTCTGAACTGGTTCCACCCCACTGGGGCATTTCCTTGATGAGAATAATGCCCGAGTCTCACCATTGGAACCACCCACTAACAAGTTGTTGTACAATGTGCAAGATAAAAACTATGGAACCAAAAACGTGGGTTTTAATAATCCCAGCCTCCCCTTTTGACAAATTGTGTGCCCTTGGGAAGTCACCTTTTGAACATATTTCTCCACCCCACTATCCTTTTTCTTTACAGAGAGAGGAAGAAAATCGAAGTAAAGGTACTCAGTATGTGATATGAAAACAGAACTGTAACCCAAAAATCATTTTATTTTACAAATGGGGAGAAAAATGCCCAGTCTTGCATTCCACTACCTAAAATGTGTTGTAGTGGGAAAGTAATGGTCCTTAAAACAAGTACTCCTGCACGGTGGTGTTGGTACTCCTGATTCACCAAATTGTTTGATCATGTCCGAATCATATCCGTGCTATGCTTTTATCCTCTTAATTGCTCTTATGTGATAGAGGTGGGCGAGCCACTGAAGGCTTGAGCCAAATGCCTGGTCCTGGCTCAGCTCGGGCTTCTTTTGGTCGCTTGAGACCAAACCGATCGAACCCTTGTGTGAATTACGTCACCACCCATGATTTAAATTCATGCACCAAGAATTAAAGACAAAGTATTAACATTTGATGTAAATGAGAGAAATAGATACTCATCTAGTGGCTGAATTGTACAACGTGAAACAGAAAATCTGGCTCAATCCCAGTTTTCCTGCTTGACAAATTGTGTGATCCTAGGCAATAGATTTGTTTATCCTTGAATCCTTTCTCTTCATATCACATGAGACCACCAGGCAATGTGCGAGTTTAGGATGTGCAATGTACAAAAACGTCTCTTGATTTAATAAGACTAATGTTGTTCTATATATAACAATAACCTAGGTCATACAGAGGTTGCACGTGACAACTGACTTGCCTTTTGACTAACTAATGGCATTGTCTTTAGAGATGGGGGAGGGCAGGAGCATTTCTAAATTCACGTTTGAAAATGATCCATTCCAGTAAACAGTCACTCAATAAAAGTATATCATCTGATGTTCTAAAGTGCAAAAAATTCCACGTTAGAGGAAACACTTTTTTTAACTTTATTACATTGTTACATGTTGTTGGCAGGATTTCTTTAAACATAAAGGCGTTCTCAAAGATAAGTGGTGCAAGACATATTTTCTGCATCTTTCCTTTACTTCAGTTAACGCCGATGCATGTGTGCCTGTAATTTAACGTATTACTTACGTTCGTGCTCCGTCCAAGACACAGCAGCTCAGGGCTGCTATTCACCAGATGGCCACATTTATAGGTCAGACGGGCCGCATGCGTCCCCTGCCGTACAATGAGAACCTCTGCTCCAAATACCCTGCATCTTCGAAATATCAAATGCATCTTCATCAATGGACTTAAGGAAATGCAATGAAAATGTTTACATTTTTTTGCTTATTAAATATCTCCGACTCAGCGTGACACCTATTACACAATATCTACAAGTAAATTAAAACTGTTTACAAGATTCGAAGATACAGAACGTATTTGTTGGTTATTATCAACATAATAAAACAGCAGACGTTCCTCTAAGGCCATCATTTACGAATGGACCGGAAATAGCGATTCAGAAATACTGACCACACCTTGATTTGATATTTATCCATATGCCTGATGGGTTTTTGGACCACGCATGTGCAGACTTCAGAACGCTGCAAGATGTATTCCACAATGACAAATGCCTGAATGCTGTGAAGATGCGATAGGACACGACAGCTGAGTTTCGATTGGGCGAACATGGGCTCCGAACCAAGCTAACACCTGGTCGGATCCATACCTACGTGACGGATACGGCCTAATTCACAATTTTGGTGTGGCCACTTCCATTTTAGGTGCAGAGGTCATGATTTACAGGTGCTAATTCGCTTCTATAATTCACAAAAAAAAGTATGCCATAAATCGATTTACATACATGTTTTTACACGTGCACTGTGTAAGGGTAAATAAACTACCTTGCTTTTTAGACTTTTGCTTTTGGACAGACTTACCTGTTCCATTGACTCAGTGTTGTTTTTCATTTTCTCGTTCTTTTCCTAGAGGCCTATTTTTGCGAACGAGTGCCTACTCTTAATAACATCAACACTAATAATAATCTCCTCCCAGGAGAAGGGTGTGGACATTTTATGGCATTTACACAATTTCTGGATGAAGTGCAAACCTATAACAGAGTCGACCAGTTGAATTCCTCCAACCTTTTGATATTTTTGGTGGAGAAATAAAAAGTTCCACCAGTCAGTTTACATCTGGATTTAGCATATGCTTCAGAAAATGAGTCATTAGTTCTAAATGCCAAAATACCTTTATTCTCTCCTGGGCATGTCCTCTCAAAGACTATAGCACAAGCGGGCAGGGAATCATTTTTCATAAGTAAGACCTTGCAAAAGTGTCCTTAATCCACTAGCAGCGGCGGCTTGCTATTAAGGGCAATGGACCCCTGCCCCCTTGCTTTCTGTCTCTTTTTTATTATACTAATAGTGAATAATAGTTAATTATAGACACATGCTTATTATACAATTATTATTGAAAAATGCTGAGGGCTTCTGTGGTTGAAGGCCAAGCAGCAGTCTGAGGCAAACTGTGACATCTGTGGGATGACTTGCTTATGTGCATGAGGGTGCCTGCACCAGGCATCAGACAGACTGTCTATGGCAGGTAGTCAAAGAAATACAGAAGCACACGAAGAAGTCCCAAATCATACAAATGTACTCAGGAGACATTGTTGGAGAAAAGCAGAGTTGGAGTTGACTTTTGATTTCCATAGGATTTCACATTCCTTAAGTCAAATGTAAGTTCCAATACAGACAGGGAGCCGACACGTGTTTCGTCACAGAGACCTTTTTCAGGCTGAAAATAGTGGTATGGAAGCAATACAATGAGTGAGCACGCCGCAATATGGTGCCTCACTGTAAATGGCAAAGTATCTCACCCACAAGGTTTGTGGGCAGGGCCGGACTGGCTAATGGGCGTTTTGGTGTGCTGCCAAGCTGGGGGCTGGTTTTGTTGATGGGGACCTGCGTGTGCTTAAAACCATTTGTTTTGCTTTGTTTATTTTGAAGCACACGCAGATCCCCATCAACGAAATCAGCCCCCACTGCAGTGAAATCAGCCCCCAGCTCGGCAGCACACCAAAACGCCCGGTAGCCAGTCCGGCCCTGTTTGTGGGCGAGCAGAAAAGGGTAAAGGGTAGCTCTGATAAGCATGTATAGTGACGGCATGACACACAGTGTAACACACGGTGCGAGTGAGAGTGAGTGTAACTATGAGTGAGAATGAGTGTGTGAGAGGGAGTGAGTGCAAATGAATGAGAAATAAAGAGTTAAAGTAAGAGTGAATAAAGTGAGTGTGAGTGACTGACTCTTGATAAGTAAGAGTGAGTGAAATTGAATGAGTGGGAATGAAGTAGAGTGAATGATAGCGAATAAGACTGAGTATGAGGGAGTGGGAATGCGTGTCAGTGAGTGAATGTACGTGAGCATGAGTGATAGAGAATGTGTTTGTGTGTGTCTGTGAGTGTGTTATGTTTGTGAGTTAGCCATTGGCCCTGGCATATTGGAGGCAATTCACAACGGACACCTGTGCCAAAATTCTAGCACTGGCATACTATAGTTTGTTTTGGCATAAGTGGCACCGTTGGCACAATGCAGCCCATGGCATACTAACAGGAATACTTGGCATATTGGACACTGTAGGGATAAAGATCTGCATCACAAGCTCCACAGGATGACATTCTAATGATTTACTGAAGAGAAGAGAAGAGAAGAGAAGACAAGACAAGACAAGACAAGACAAGACAAGACAAGACAAGAGAAGAGAAGAGAAGAGAAGAGAAGAGAAGAGAATAGAAGAGAAGAGAAGAGAAGAGAAAGTAAATACCCCTAGAGCAAGGGACCAGGGAGCAGAGGCGCACTAGGCACATAAGAAAGCACTTGAATGTTCTCTAATAGAATACATTGTCCACAAATGAGAGTGTACAGAATGATATCCACCACTCACACTACAGATCTAAATTACATCATAGAGAAAGATAATGCTCCACAGACACCCATTTCAAAAAGGCGATGTTGGCATACTGGAGATGATTATTTGCATATGCTCCAAAATGCCGGCTCAGGCACATTGGAGGTCATGATTGATATGTTGTCACCCACCCAAAGCACATTTTTTAAAAACCAAAGAGAGCATCAGGCTTCATTGGCTTGCTATGGCATGGAAGTACTTATATTTAAGGACAGACTTTTAAGCATACATTGACATTTTCCAAAGTTATCTGTAAAAATGCCTTAAAATGTATATTTTTGCCCTATTTTTTTCAAAATGCACTTTGGGTCACCTAGAAGAAGTCCAGCTTACGCGCTTCATTCGCTCCCTGAATTTTGGCGCAAAGATCAAGACCCACCGACAACTGCCTTCTAGCCCATAAAAAATATGGTGCTAGGAGTGGAGTAAAGGAGGAGTTTGAGAGCTGCAGATAGGAAAGGATAATTGAATTTATGGGTACAGACAGCACCAATAAAGATACTCTGGCTGTTGATTCTCTTTTGAGTCCAGGTGGATCCAGATAAACATCTGTGCTTTGCTTCCGCCGCCTAATTAGATCCTCAGAGATCAACCAGTGCTTCGCTTAAGCTGTACTGCTCATACACAACGCATAAATACCAATTACTGTCAATTACATGAAGAGTTTGACATCTCCATTGTGCGTCCATCTCTTTAACGACCATGGATTAGCGATTATCAAGGTATCTTGGACATGATGGTGAAGGCAGACGTTGTACACCTACTTGAAGGCACTTACTTGGAGCTAATTTGCTCTGAGGGCCTTGTCAGCCTCATTGTAGCAAATGTCTCTAATCAAGGAAGAGCAGGCTGGAGAAACACTTGTAAGATAACAAGCTCTTAAAATACGCAGCTGCGCTGAGCCAAAGCGCTGACCTTTAGGAACTCTCTTGTAGTAGGGAAGTGGAGATCCTACTCCAAGGCAAAGCAAGGCATCACACATCTGGATCCTTCCTCCTCTTAGCTCTTCCACCTCATCCTTCTTTGTGTAACATTTAACAAAAAACACTCAGAACTTCTCTGATGGTTTTTTTTTTTTTAGCAGCCGGAGGATCCAATTCACACATTTTTTGAAGGTGTGAGTAAAACTAGTGACTGGGAAAAAAACACATACTTTGCACACGGGTAATGAACACATGATTCACAAAGCCAGAAGGGGCTAATTCACCAAGGTTTCCCAAGTCGCACTTATAGATGGAATAATCTGTAATTGAGGCAGGAGTAGCTAACGTGACTCTAAAATCTAGAAATGTCCACGTTATGCATGCAGAAGATTAATAACATCAAAGTTACTCCTATGTAATGTAGGTGATTTAGTATTGTATAACTCACGAATGAGTAGAGTGAGTAAATCTCGGGGATAGGAGTTATTAGGGGTAATGCCTTAAAAAAAGTGCTGGCATGAGTGTGACCAGGTAAATGCAAGGCAAATTGTGTGAGCAGCCACAAAGTGAGACATTTAGTGAGATTCACAAAATGTTTTCAAAGAACTTGCAGAACCTATGGAAACACTTTCCTTACACCTTAATATACCCAAATAGGTTGGATAAAAGGTAGGCGAATTGTTTCACTCAATTCAAAGATCCACAAGATGTGTGTAAAAAAGTGGCGCAGTATGAGGCAAGTATTGTAATATCAGAAAGGAAGCAGGGAGCGCCTTCTGACACAATTGTATAATGCTATATAGAAGTAAAACAAAATGACTTATATAAATATCATATTCACTTCATCGTTTACCACGGTGTAATTATGGTAAGTACATATTTACTATTCAAGATTCCTCAACAGTCTTCCTATACTTACCATGCAATGAAGTGGTTAAGTCGATGTACTGGGTGCAATATTTTTGTTATGCAGTATATATAACTCATGATATATAGTGATGGTATACATCTGACAACATGTTTTAAATCCTGCCAAAAATGTATAATAGGACTACTTTAATCAGGACAACCAATCAATCAAAACGTTCTAAGACAGCTTGTTGGGAAGGTATTTCCGATGGCTGAGCCATCTAGCCTCTGCCATCGAAACATGGTGGGTCTCCGCCTATAAATGTGATGTGGAGCCAGGAGTTGGTGGGATAGGGTAGCCATCGGTTATTGGCAGATCCGACGCTACCATCCAAGACATTAGGCCTATTTCTCTAATCATAAATTAGAGAAATAGGCCTAATGTCCAAATTTTATGTTGGATGGTAGCATTGGATCCGCCAATAACCAATTTCCCCATTACTACCGGCTTGGCTAGATCTTGGCCTAAAAAGTTTAAGCACAGAGCAGAACCGAAAGATCTAGTGTTTTGGTTCAGAATATGGACCCGTAAAACCCAGATCGCAGTAAAAGCTGCGTTATATGAAGTGCAAAATCTCAATAGAGCAGTAGGACGAGTGAAGTGGTTCTGAGAGGTGAGGCAATGGCTATCGAAATTGGGGCTTACGGATATGTGGGAAGATCCCAAATCCCTAATGAAAGATGCTGTACCCCACTTAAAGTACAATAGAAAGGCGGTCAAGGTAGCAACTTTTTAAAAAACGAACAAGGAAAACGCATTCACCACTTTTGCTTTTCTGAGATGCTTGAATCAAATTTAATTTCAAAATCAAAAGCATCTAATGCAATTCAAAGTCAAAGCATTTCTTAGTGGCAATAACATTGCTCCAGCATATAACAGCGCAATAAATATTTACAGTGCTCTTGGTGTCAAGGGAGAAAAAGAAAAAAATGGGTAGAAGGTGGTGGACATGTGAGTGAAGGACAGGGAAAAGGTATTGTGACATATATACATCATTTGTACATAGTATAGGACCTTTCCAGCCTAACACAGGTCAATTGTTCCTAAATAGATACATAACTGTAATGAACATAATTATCCTTAGAGCTTGTAGTGGTGTTGAATGTTGTCAACGTTTCGACCCCTAGGATTGAGGGTAAATTAGTCCTCACGGTGGGGTCTTCATCAGGACAAGGCTGTGAAGAGCACTAATGGCATCAGGAAGGTGGCTTTGCTGTGCTTTCGAGGAAGAGAAGAGCTCATATGTAGCTCTACGTCAAAAAGTGACTTCTGCTGAGGTAAATAATTCACTCGCAAGGGGGAACAAATCCAAACTCTATCTCATCCACGGCAGGTCGGGTAGTTTTTGTGGGTTACCCCGTTAAAACTCAACACGTATCTCTCTTAAAGGCAAAGTTCTGGGCTCATATTCAGGACTCCTCTTATTATGAAGCTGCAGCACAGGGTACCCTCACTGGAAGGTTTTTAGATTTTTAATGCACATTTTTATTTGAAGCTGTTATAAATTAAATCGAACCACCACAAGCATGTGCAATTTATTTACAACTTAGGTTTGGAACTTTGCCCTTGAATTACAGTAGAAGTAAGTGGAAGCAGGCTACTGTAACTCCACTGTGTCCTGCATGCACCCTCGGTCCTGAATCACTAGACCATGTATGTTCTTCTGCCCCTGCTATTCACAGGTTAGACAAAAGTGGCTAATACCGGCATGTCACCTCTTATCGTTTATGCGACTAGCAGATGCTTTACGAGTACTTAGATCAGATGCAACAAAATGGCTAGTGTTCACTCTTTCACTGTATTTGCTTTATACCTGGCGCATTACTTCTAAGTTACTAACCACAAGGTAAAATATTATACAACACATGTTAAGGGCCTCCATGCAAATTGACACTTTGGATCCATTGGCAACGCTTACCTTTTTTTAATGTTGATGGTTATGTATTTTTAATTATTTGTTATTATCCTAATTTAATTTTTTTGTGATCCTTTTTATGCTATGACTTTTATTTACTTTTGTATAATGTATTTTAACAAGGAAGATTGTTGTTTATAAATGTTGTGAATGATCATTATTTGGTCGATTAAAGAGCTACTACTAATCGTGAATGTATTTATTTTTTCAAGTGGCATTTTAATATTTTTACAGTACTCTTTTTATGTTAAACTATTTTCCAAATATATATGACACGGCAATCTAAATGGACATTTAAAATACTGTATTTTCTAATAAAGACACAACAAAAGCTTTTGTTTCCTGAACAATTGTATTCCTCAGTGAGGGAAGGTTTTTAAGGGCCTCATCATCTGAGCGGCCATGACAGTCAAATACAATCATAGAGGTGCAGATGACATCATTCAAAGTGCCACAGCAATACATGACTTTGGGCAATAACCACGTTGATAGTACATTCCATTTGGTAGATTGGCCCTTTAGAACTGTCCTATGCCATTATCGCACTACTGGTTTGCACTCTAAACATTAACATAGCACAGTTCATTGTTGTAGTGGGAGGAAGTAATTGAAGGTATGCCAAATGTGCACATTATTAAACTCTACTTACACACTGCAGATATGAAGATGCTTTGTACATCCAGGACAGATAAGACGAAGAAAATCCAGATCCATCTGTACTTTGCTTCACCCGCTATATATTTCCATATAAACCAAGCAGTGGCGGCTGCCACAAACAAAGGGTGGTGGGAAGGTGGGTTGAGTGTGAGCGGGGTGGGATTGCACGGGGGAGAGTGGTGCTGTTAGAAATAATATATTTAAAGAAAAAAAACTTAGCTTTAGCCATCAACCGCCTCCAATGTCATGTAGTGATGCATCTCCTCTTCCTGGTCCCAGCAGCTCCTGTGACAGACTCCCATCCAATCCCTGTGCTATAGAGCAGCGTGGGGATTAGCCTGAGTGGGCTAGAAAGATGCTCCTCTCAGGCCAGGGAGTCTGTGGGGGTTTCTGCAGCCCGGCTGCTCAATGCAGCCAGGCTGGATAAATCTAAGTGCGCATGTGAGTTTTGGTCGGCTTGAGATGGCCGGCCAAACACACATGAGCACTTGGGGAGTGCACGTAGTACTCCTCCTCCTTCCTTCTATGCCTCAGCCCCGCCCCTGGCGCAGAGTTGCCAAATGCAAAATAAAACGATGCAAGAACATCGTTTTATTTTTCATTCGCTGACTCTGAGCCAGGCCTTGGGGCGACGCTCTTCGGCCATTGCAGAGGAGCCTCTGCTGAAACTAAAGCTCTTCCTACCCTCCTCAAAATACACAAAATGAGAGTATCAATTACTGTGTAGCTACCAGAACAAGTTAACTAGCCTCCAATTTCTCTCCTTCTCTTTGAGATGACTGTCTGGTGATCATTAGAGAGGGTTCCTTGGTCTATGACAAATAATCAATTTAATATGTGCCAGGCTAAATCTACCTCAGTTTGATCCTGTTTGTTTTAAGAGCCCCGTTCGCCTGATCATAGACTAAGGTTGGAGATAGCTCAAAACAAAAAGGTGAGGGAAGCTAAGAAAAAAGTGTGGAAGACTCAAGAACTACTTAGCAAAAGGAGTGTTCTCTAGAAGTACTCTAATAATAGGCAGTTAGTAGTTCCTGGTCTATGAAAAAGCAAGCCAATGGCTCACAAATGTGTAGACCTCTCCCTCTCTCATTGATAGGCTTTGAGGCGTGAGGGCAGAGGATGGGTCCAAGAAATAGGCTGCGTTTTGTGTGATTTAAGTTTGGGCCTGTGCATTTCCACTTTGTATAGATAGAGAAGTCACCAGTTCAAGTACTAGGTCAGTTTGCTGTTGCTCTGTATTACTATCTTTGTCATTAACTCATAGCATCATATTGTACAAACTATACTTGCAACACAAAAGCCAATAGAGTTGGGTTTCACATTCCCAAGGCATGTTAGTAATAGAGGAGGCACTTGCTAGCCCAAGATGCCTGGCTCGGACTGGATCTATCTTCCACTGGGCATTTTCCCAGGAGGCTAGAAATGTGATGACTAGTGGATCACTGACAGAATATCGACAGTGACAATATCGAGGTACAAAAATATTGCCGCAAAAATATCGATGCCCAGAATATCGAAGTCCTATCTACATAATGGTAAGGACAAAAATAACGGAAAAAAAACCTATAGCTGTTAAAAACATCGTTGTTAAAAATATCCTTTTTTTTAATGTTTCAAAAATAATGTAAAATAAAGTAAATAATACAAATAATTCAAAAAAACATAGTTAGAATATCTTATAAGTAATACATATAGGGGCCGATTCCGATCCTGTATTTTTTTTTCCCATCCGACTCGTATCGGTAAATTTTTCCATACAAATCGTACGAGTCCCGTCCGACCTGTGAAGTACGATTCGTATGGGAAAAATACAACTTTTCCCCATCCGATTTGTACGGATCGGCCTGATCCTTACAAATCCTATCGGGAAAAGTTGTACCAGAAGGACCCGGACACTTTTCCGTACTAATTGTAAAAATACAGTCCAACTGTACTAGTACGATCCGGACCGGCTTTCCGATTTACGATTTGTGCAGAAAATGTCCCGTACACGGGTAATGCCATTACCCGCTACGAAGCGAACTTTGTACGACTCGTATCCCTGGAAAAGTTGTTCCCGGGGTGCGAGTCGTGCAGGGGTATGAGTCATACAGGCATACACCCCTGTGCGTTGTGTATGTACGGTGCGTACCCCAACATCGTGTATGTACTGTGCGTACCCCCAACATCGTGTATGTACTCTGCGTACCCCCACCATCGCGTATGAACGGTGCGTACATACGCGATGTTTGGGTATGCGATGTTGGGGTACGCAATGTTGGGGGTACGCACAGTACATACGTGATGTTGGGGTACGCACCGTACATACACAATGCACGGGGGTGTATGCCTGTACTACTCGTACCCCTGGGGACTCTGCTTTTACAGCTGTTTTTGGCCCCGTAAGAAAAGAGCCGTACGGAGTGCCATAGGGACGAATTGTACTTACTGGGCTGGAAACCGCTGCTTAAATACATACAGACGTTGCGTGCAAGCTGTTCCAGATCAGAATCGTTGGTTTATTTTAGCTGTATGGTCTTTTGTACGATTTGTATGGAAAGAGGCTTTCTGTACGAATCGTACTTCCTGGGTTGTAAGAAAAGTTTACCGGGTACGAGTTGTACGGGAAAAACGCTCCACACAACGATTTGTACAGCCTTTTTCCAGGATTGTCAAAATAAATGAAACATACATATGTATAAAATATAATATGTATACTTACTTAATATTTATAAATAATTATTTTAATAAATTGTTAGAAACATATAAAAAATTATAAATACATAGATATACACATACACCAACAATATAAAAAAAAATATATATATATATAACAAATTAAAATATTTTTAATCTTTTTAAAATACATTTTATACTACATTAACTAAAACATTAGAGAAAATATTGGATAGCGGAGGGGATAAAATTACTAGTACCACTCCAGAGAGTGCAACAGTAGAGAAAGTGTTGGATAGCGTAGGGATAAAAATTACTATTCCCACTCCAGAGAGTGCAAAACTAGGGAAAGTGTTGGATAGCGAAGGGGTAAAAATTACTATTCCCACTCCAGAGAGTGCAACACTAGGGAAAGTGTTGGATATCGAATGAGTAAAAATTACTATTCCCACTCCAGTGAGTGCAACAGTAGGAAAAATGTTGGATAGCGTAGGGGTAAAAATTACTATTCCCATTCCAGAGAGTGCAACAGTAGGGAAAGTGTTGGATAGCGGAGGGGCAAAAATTACTATTCCCACTCTAGTGAGTGCAACACTAGGGAAAGTGTTGGATTGCGGAAGGGTAAAAATTACTATTCCCACTCCAGAGAGTGCAACAGTAGGGAAAGTGTTGGACAGCGGAGGGGTAAAAATTACTATTCCCACTCTAGTGAGTGCAACAGTAGGGAACGTTTTGCATAGCGGAGGGGTAAAAATGACTATTCTCACTCCTGTGAGTGCAACAGTAGGGAAAGTGTTGGATAGCGTCGGGGTAAAAATTACTATTCTCACTCCAGTGATTGCAACAGTAGGGAAAGTGTTGGATAGCAGAGGTTTGAAATTAACATAATTATCAATTATTTATTTAAATTAAATAACCATTTAAGAATTATTTGATAATTAATTTTAAATACTAATACACAAATATTAATAATTACTTTATTATAATTAAATTACTTCCCACCCTATTCCCCTATAAACCCACAACACGCTCCTAAAAATAACACACTTAGGTGCCGATTCCGATCCGTTAAAAAAAATTACCGTATGACTCGTATCCGTATTTTTTTACGTACGAATCGTACAAGTCCCGTACAAACGGCGAAGTACGATTCGTACGTGAAAAATACATGCGAATCGCCTCGGGAAAAGTCTACGAGACGTCCCCGGACAGTTTTACTTACAAATCGTAAAACTGAAATACGAGCGCGCAAGTACGATCCGTACCGCCCGTCCGAAAACACAAGAGCATGGAAAAGGCCCTGTATGGAGCGAACTTTGTACGACCCCTACCCTGAGTACACTTGTGCCCGGGGTACGAGTCGTACGGCCCCCCCAGCCTCCCACCCCTCCCGCGTACGTCCGCACTGTACCCCCACCCCCGTATGTACGGACCGTACCTCCCACCCCCGTATGTCCGCACCGTACCCCAGGCGTACCCCCCCACTCGCGTATGTCCGCACTGTACCCCAGGCGTACCCCCCCACCCGCGTATGTCCGCACCGTACCCCAGGAGTACCCCAATCCTCGCGTATGTATGGTCCGTACATACGCGAGGATTGGGGTACGCCTGGGGTACGGTGCGGACATACGCGGGTGGGGGGGTACACCTGGGGTACGGTGCAGACGTACGCGGGTGGGGGGGTATACCTGGGGTACGGTGCGGATGTACGCGGGTGGGGCTATGGTGCGGACGTATGGGGGGGTGGGGGGTACGGTCCATACAAACGGGGTGGTGGGGGGTATGGTGCGGACGTAGGGGGGTGGGGGGTATGGTCCGTACAAACAGGGGGGTGGGGGGTACGGTGCGGACATACGGGGGGTGGGGGGTACCGTCCGTACAAACGGGGGTGGGGGGTACGGTCCGTACATATGCAATGTTGGGGTACGCACCGTACATGAGGACACATACGATGTGGCTGATGGCGTGTATGTCGCGTAGCGGGCCCCCTTTTCCTCGTGCATCGCAGCGTACTTAGCTTTTCCGGCACTTTTTGGCTCCCGTAAAATATAGCCGTGCGGAGTGCTGTAGGTACGAATCATACTTGCTGGTTCGTAAAACGCTGCCTGACTCCGTGCGGACGTTGCGTACTCGCTGTCCAGGATCAGAATTGTATGTATTTTTTTAGCCGTACGGTGTTTTTTACGATTTGTACGGAAATTGTATTTCTGTACGAATCGTACTTGCTGTTTTGTACGGTGGAATTCCCGGGTACGAGTCGTACGGAGAACACGCTCCGTACGACCATTCGTACCCGGGTTTTACAGGATCGGAATCGGCACCTTAATATAATTATCTATTAATTAATTAATACAAATAATGACCAATTAATAATTAATTAATAATAAATTGATTATTAATACTACTAAAAATTAATCATTACTTTTTTATTAATTAAATTACTTCCCACCCTACTCCTCTATAAACCCACAACCCGCGCCTACAAAATACAATTAATATAATTATCTAATAATTAATTAATTAATATAAATTATTAACAATTAATAATAAATTAGTTATAAATAATAATAAATAAAAATGTATAATTACTTTATTATAATTAAATTGCTTCCCACCCTATTTCCCTATAAACCCACAACCCGCTACAGAAAAAAAAATAATCAAAAATTAGTTTACATAAAAGTAGTTACTGCTAAAAATGTACACATTCATTAGAAAAAAAACTACATTTATACAAAAAAATTACATCACATACTTTTAATACACATACTAAAACACAGAACACTAATATAAATATCGATTTTATTAACAACTATATTTTTACAAACGATATTACGGTCTTCGAATTTAACAAAAAAACAATATTATCCTTACCTTACTGTCCATATTCTGTACCACGATATTCTTGCAGTCGATATTCTTGTACCTCGATATTTCAAACTCGATATTATGGTAGTTCGGAATAAACAACTTGATATTCTGTCTGTGCACCATGACTAGTATGTTTCAAATGGGGTTTTAGTGCTGGGGCTTGGAGGACAACTGACTGTTGAGAGTGCTTTAAAACCATTTGCAAAAACAGAGGTTTTAAAAGTGTGCCACCAATCAGTGATCATTGTTTATCTGCACAAACTTTGACAAGCATTGGCATAGCCAATAGGTCTTGACTATGCAAGAGCTACTGGGTGTGCCAATTTGTTTCAGCCATGTTTTACACCAGTATGGCTGCTGTTCAGCATGGTGTCGTAAAGTGGAGTAAAGTAGAGTCTTATGGAGTGGCGTGCAGTAGAGTTGAGTGGTGTGGAGTGGAGTAAAGTGGAATGTCATGGAATGGTGTGGAGTGGTGTAGGGTGTTGTGGAGTGTCGTGGAGTAGTGAAGTCATGGAGTAGAGTGTGATAGAGTGGAAGGGAGGAGAGTGGAGTAGTGTTGAGTGGAATAAAGTGTCAGAGTGCAGTAGAGTGTTGTAGAGTGGAGTGGCATAGATTGTTGTGGAGTGGTGTGGAATAGTGGAGTGGCATAGAGAAGCTGCACAGAGTGGAGTAGAGTGTTGTAGAGTAGCTTAGAGTGCAGTAGATTGTCGTAGAGTGGAGTGACAGAGTGGGGTAATGTAGGACAGTTGAATGGCATAGAGTGGTGAAAAGTGTTGTAGAGTTGAGAGGTGTAGAGTAGAGTGGAGTGGCATAGAGTGCCATTAAGTTGAATTGCATAGATTGGAGTGGCATAGAGTGGAGTAGAGTGGAGTAGTGTGTCATAGAATAGAGTGGAGTAAAGTGACATGGAGTGGCATAGAGGGAGTGCGTAGGGCATCGTAGAGTGGAGTAGTGTTGTAGAGTGGCATAGAGTGGAGTATAGTGTTGTAGAGTGGAGTGGCATAGAGTGGATTAGAGTGTCAGAGAGTGGAGTAAAGTTTCATGGAGTGAGCATCATTGAGTGCAGTATTGTAAAGGTTGAGTGTCATAGAGTAGAGTAGAGTGGCCTTGAGTGAAGTGGCGTAAATCACACTGGTGCAGAGTAGATTGCCGTATAGTGCACTAGCTTTGAGTAAAGCAGCATAGAGTGCATTGGTGTAGAGTAGCGTGCTATGGCGTTGTGCAGAGTAGATTGCAGTGGAGTAGAGTGCACTGGCGGAGAGTAGATTGTTTCAGAGTACAGTGAAGTGGCGTAGAGTGGAGTCGTCCAGGGTAGAGTGCAATGACATAGAGTAGAGTGGTGTAGAGTGCAGTGGCATGGAGTGCAGATGTGAAGAATAGATTACAGTGGAGTTTAGTAATGCAGAGTGTAGTGGCATAGAGTGTAGTGGCATAGAGTGTATTGGCATAGAGTGGTGTAGAGTTGAGTGTTGAGAGTTATGTGCATTGTTGTAGAGTGCAGTGGCATAGAGTGCAGTGGCACAGAGAGCAGGGGCATAGAGTACAGAGATGTAGAATAGAATGGTGTAGAGTAGAGTGGTGCCGAGAGCAGTGGCGTAGAGTGAAGTAGTGCAGAGTAGAATAGAGCAGAGTAGAGTGCAATGACAGAGTGCAATGGTGTAGAGCGGTGTAGAGTGCGGTGGCATAGCATGCAGTGGCTTAGAGTGCAGTGGTGCAGAGTAGAGTGACATTGATAGCAGTGGCGGAAAGTGCAGTCTTGTAGAGTAGAATGTCGTAGAGTGTCGTAGAATGCAGTGGCGTAGAGTAGTGAAGAGTAGATTAGAGTGACGCAGAGTGATGCAGAGTGTAGAGTGCTTTTGTATAGGGTGCAGTAGAGTGGTGTAGAATTGAGGTAGAGTGGTGTAGAGTTGAGTGGTGCAGAGTAGAGTGCAATGGTGAAGAGTATAGTGCTATAGTGTGTAGTGGCATAGAGTGCAGTCGCATAGCATTCAGTGGTGCAGAGTAGAGTGGTGTTGAGTTCAGTAGAGGAGGTGCACTCTTGCAAAGTAGAGTTGCATAAAGTGCAGTGACATAAAGTAGAGTGGTGCAGAGTAAAGTGGTGCGGAGAGCAGTGGC
Source organism: Triturus cristatus (assembly GCF_964204655.1). NCBI lineage: Eukaryota > Metazoa > Chordata > Amphibia > Caudata > Salamandridae > Triturus > Triturus cristatus. Next base: position 1,043,767,333 of record NC_140593.1, on the reverse strand, counting down.
ATAGAGTACAGCAGTCCAGAGTAGAATAGAGTGGTATAGGGTGCTGTGATGTATAGCGTAATGGTGTAGATGGGCATAGAGTGCAGTGGTACAGAGTGCAGTCTCATAGAGTGTTGCAGAGTACAGTACAGTGGAATAGAGTTCAGTAGTGCAGAGTAGTTGGCATAGAGGACAGTGGCTTAGAGTGCATTGGCTTTGGATAAAGAGATGTTGAGTGTATTGGCGTACAGTGTAGTGTTTTAGAGTAGAGTGGCGTAGGGGAGAGTGGTGCACAGTAAAGCAGTGGCGTAGAGTAGATTGTTTCATAGTAGAGTGAAGTGGCGTAGAGTAGAGTGGTACAGCGTACAGTGAAGTGGTGCAGGATAGATTGCAGTGGCATAGAGTAGTGGTGTAGAGTGCATTAACATAGAGTGCATTGGTTTTAAGTAAAGTGGTGTAGAGGGTGTTGGCGCTGAGTGCAGCGGTGTGGAGTGCAGCATCATAGAAAATAGTGGCGTGGAGTGGAACTACGCTGAGTAAATTGCAGTGGCACAGAGTGGCGTGGCATAGAGTGGAATGGTGCAAAGCAGGGCCGGACTGGGATCGCAAACAAGCCCTGGCAATTATGTCCGACCGGCCCCCGGGGGAGAGGAGGTGGCGGTCAGACGTAATTACCAGGGCTAGAACACTGTTATGTACTGCTGCTGTGCTTTTACTTCTGTTACATGGGGTCGATTTTGCAGCACTGCTGCAAAATCAACCCCCAGCAACAAAAAGCGGCCCAACCAGTACAACATCAGTCCCCTCCCTTCTGGCCCACCGGGGAAATGCCCGGTGCCCGCTACGGCCAGTCCGCCCCTGGCACAGAGTGGAATAGAGTAGCGTATACTGCAGTGGCATGGAGTTGATTGTTTCAGAGTAGAGTGCAGTGGCGTAGAGTGCAGTGTCATAGAGTACACTGTCACAGAGTAGATTATAGTGACTTAGAGTGGACTGGCATACAGTGCAGTGATTTAAAGTCGAACGATGCAGAGTAGAGTGGATTAGAATGCAGTGGCGTACAGTGGATTGTCGTAGAGTGCAGTAGAATAGAAAAGAGTAGAGTGGTGCAGCGTAGAGTGCAGTGGCATAGAGTGCAGTGGTGCAGATAAGAGTGGCCTAGGGTTCAGTGGTGGAGATTGAGGTGTTGCAGAGTAGTGTGACGTAGAGTGAAGTGGGGTAGAGTTGAGTGGTGCAGATGGAGGTGGTGCAGGGTAGAGTGAAGTTGCATAGAGTGGAATGATGCAGAGTGTAGTGGCATAGGGGCCGATTCACAGAACTAATCTGAGATAAAATCCTAAACTTACGACTTTGGGATTTCACAAAAGGCATTTAGTTAGTGAACACCGAAAGTCGTAAAGTTAGAATTTTGTCTCAGTTTAGCAGTAGTAAAGTTAGGAGTCCTAACTTTAAGACTACTAAATGCCTTCTGTGAATACCAAAAGAAGTAAGTTTAGGATTTTATCTCAGATTAGTTCTGTGAATCGGCCCCATAGAGTGTAGTGGCGAAGAGTGCTTTGGCATAAAGTGGCACAGGGTAGATCGGTGCAGAGTAAAGTGCAGTGGCATAGAGTGCAGTGGCATAGAGTAGAGTGGCATAAAGTTCAATGTCAGAGAGTGCAGTGTTGCAGAATATACTGTAGTAGAGTGCAGTGGTGTATAGTAGCAGGGCATAGAAAGCATTGGCGTGGAGTGCAGTGGCATAGGGTGGTGCAGAGTAGAGTGGCGTACAGAACAATAACGTAGAGTACAGCTGTAAGAAGTGGAATAGAGTGGCCTATAGTGCAGTGGTGTAAAGTGTTGCAGAGTAGAGTATAGTGGTGTTGAGTGCAGTGATGAAGAGACAATTGGCGTAGAGTGCAGAGTAGAGGGTAGTGAAAACCAAAGGAAATGATGGACGGAGCGTTGAACATTGCAAGCACTCACCCCCAGTCAACTGATCTGGGTTTAATCCATCACCGTTCTTTAGCCCACTCTGCCACCCCAGTTCAGACATGGCCATATGCAAATCAGTCTGACCCTGTGCCTTATGGGAACAGTCCAGCCCGAACGGCCAAGCCATGTCTTCCCTGGACCGGAAACAAGCTTCCTAGGACCGGTTTCTGGCATTTCAGCCGTCTTCAGCCAGGCTTGCTTGAATCCAGTGGCAAAGTGAGCAAGGGACTCACGTCTGAGCATACCCTGCCAACTTATGGCGAACAAAGCAAAAACCAAAGGAAATGATGGACGGAGCGTTGAACATTGCAAGCACTCACCCCCAGTCAACTGATCTGGGTTTAATCCATCACCGTTCTTTAGCCCACTCTGCCACCCCAGTTCAGACATGGCCATATGCAAATCAGTCTGACTCTGTGCCTCATGGGAACAGTCCAGCCCGAACTGCCAAGCCATGTCTTCCCTGGACCGGAAACAAGCTTCCTAGGACCGGTTTCTGGCATTTCAGCCGTCTTCAGCCAGGCTTGCTTGAATCCAGTGGCAAAGTGAGCAAGGGACTCACGTCTGAGCATACCCTGCCAACTTATGGCGAACAAAGCAAAAACCAAAGGAGTAGAGGGTAGTGTCATAAAGTAGAGTGCAGTGGCGCACAGTAGAGTGGAGTGGTGCACAGGGGAGCAGTGCTGAGCGGATAGGCACTGAGTGCGGTGGGGCCAAGTGCAGTGACGCTGAGTGCAGTGGTGTAGAGTAGATTGTTTCAGAGTAGAGTAGAGGGGTTAGCGGTAGAGTACAGTGGCGTACAGTAGAAGGGCAATGAGTGCAGAGCGGATTGGAGTGAATTGGCATTGAGTACATTGACATAGAGTGGAGGTGTACCGAGTAAAGTGCATTTGCGTAGAGTGCAGTGGCATAGAGTGCAATATTGCAGAGTAAAGTGGCACACAGCAGAGTGGTGCAGAGTGCAGTGGTGAAGAGTACAGTGGTGCATAGTAGAGTAGTGTGTGGTAAAGTGCATTCACATAGAGTGGAATGGTGTAGAGAAGCGTAGAGTGAAGTGGCTTGGAGATGAGTGGCACAGTGTGGAGTAGTGCGGATAGACTGCAGTGGTTTGGAGTAGTGCAGAGTAGAGTGGAGTGGGGTAAAGTGAAGTATGCATGGTGCAGTAGCATACGACCATTACAGACAATGATTGCCTCAGAACACTAGAGGGACCGTTATGCAAGCACTCATCACCAGCAGGCTGGACTACGGCAGAATATGCAAACAACTCCCACACGGACTGCAGACCATCTAGAACACTGTCGCAAGACTCACACCTAACCTCCCACGCTGCACCCACATCACATTGCACCTCAGAAAGCTTCACTGGCTTCCCATTCACAAGCGCAGCCAATTCAAACTTCAATGCACGCGTACAAATCTCTACACAACACAGAAACAGAATACCTGTACAGTCACATATATTTTCACCAACCCACCAGACACTTATGCTCTACCTCACTCACTCTCACTCACACACACTCCCTGAATCCTCAAAAACATAACTGGAGGTCACTCATTCTCCTACATAGCGCTCAAGACATGAAACAACATCCCTCAACACATCAGAACCTCCTCCTCACTTCTTGTATTCCGCAAGCAGCTGGAGGCCTGGCTCTTCATATAAACAACTTGGAAATACACACAAACACCTGCTCAAGCAAATGGATACCCCCTCGGTTGATTAATGTGCTGTACAAATCAACATTACACATAACATGACATAACATAACAGGCACATAGTGTTCGTCTGATCCAGGGTTTGTGCCGTCCTGTGATAGTGCACAATCCCTTGGCTCTCGTCATCCTGAGCCCATAGTCACAGGCATAGTTATCAATGGTGCAGCATGTTCAGTAGCCTGGAGGGCTCACTGCACCCTGATTATTGCTGTACTTTACTACCTAGGTGTCTATTTTCCTTACTTATACTAGGGCCTATCACACCATGGCTACGCCAAGACCCTTATGTGCACCTGGGACACAATGATGTTCAATCTGTCAATTTATGTATTTAATAATGTATGGGCCAGATTTAATCATAACTTTTTTAGGGTTTCTGAATAGGACTAGACTTCTGCGGAATACACTATTTCCTAGCAGAACGTGTCCCACAATGTATCAAAGAGCAAGTTAAAATGGATGCCCTTTGGGTGAGGAATTGAACTCCTAATCTTATAGGTACTATAATGTACAGGTCATGGAATGGCTACCCTGGCATGTTTGGGTTCAGGAACATGACATGGGGAATTTAGGGCACAATGTGTGTTATGAGATGGCAATGACTTACAATCTTGGGAAACTAGCCCAAAACATTCCCGGTATGAATATTTATGTATGGAGGAGATGGATGACATCCTACATTAAGCAAGTGACACACTTGGATAGGAATTAAAGAAAAAAAACATAAAATATGAGGGTATTGTTACTGTCACTTGGAGTAGGCAAACCACTATAGAAGCATGTGTATGTTGTATGCAGGGGGTGCATCACAGTCTATTCCACATGAATATAGCACGTTACAACGCTTGCTTTTACTACGTGGTATGTAACAATGCGGTCGTTACAACGACTGCGTTGTTACAACGCGATGCCATTACTGCGCAAATCATTACATCGACTTGCAGTAGATGGCCCGTAACATTAGGAATCTATAATTTACTATTCCAACTGCAGCCTATGAAACAGTAGGGAAGGTGTTGGAATAGTAATTTATACTATTCCTTATGTTAGAGCGCCATCTACTGCAAGTCAATGTAATGACTTGTGTAGTAATAGCATCGGGTTCTATCAACGCGGTCATAACGACTGCGTTGTAAAGGCATCGCAATCTGACCGCGATGTAAAGGTTGTTTCCCATTCCACATACTAAGGCAGAGCTGTAGGGAAAGTACATAACTGATTTGTCTGCAGGACAGCATGGATTTTTCTCTACTAAGGTACATACCTCTTATTATGGCCTGACTGGCCATATTGGGCACCATGCATTTCCCCCGGTTGCTAGAAGGCTGGTGGCTGCTTTTGGTGCTTAGGGCCATGGAGGCTGCTGCCTGTCAAACACACTTTAAAAACAGTTGCAAAAACAAAGGGTTTTAAAAGACTGGTGCTCGCACAACCATATGGACCTCCAAAGCGACCCACAACACCAAGAAGAAAACTTCTCACCTGCCCCATCCTCTACAGTCATAAAAAGCTTCTAACCGTTTTTTTTTTTAAACTATAGAAAAATAAAAAAGAAATAAAACTTACCTCACCGGCGTCCGAATCTCCTCCATCTTTCTTGCAGACGCAGGAACAGGAAGCACCCAGGCTCCGTCGCCTAAGCCAATCACAATGCTTCAATACAGCTTTGTGATTGGTCCGAGCTCCGTGGCCCGGCGCTCAGGCAGAGAATAGGAGGCTGGGCATGTTCCTCACAAGGCTGTGTATTACAGCCTGGTGGGGAACAAGCACATTGTGCAGGACTCTTTGGCCGGCCCAAGACTGCAGCCCAAGCAGTCATGCGCACTTGGGGAGTCACACCGCTCCTCCCCTGCTCTGTGGGTAACCCAGCCCACCCACGCCCCGCAGCTGGAGATAGCTAGGTAAAAATAAAATGATAATAACCCGGCATTATTATCATTTCATTAGGTCTCGCCTGATTCAGCGCTTGCGCTGATCTGGCCGAGACATTTTGTAAAGAGGCTTTTTCAAAGTGCTGCCTCGGCCTAAAGCTACAGTGCACGTGAACGTGCACGCGCGCCCTCCGTTGCACGCGATCGTAATCCCGATTGCGATCACTTTCACTTTCGGCCGCGTTGCCAAAGCTTGTTATTTTTTTTCCGGAGCGCGAACTTCACCCGAAAGTATCGGGTATCAGAGCGCTTTACATAGCACCAGTTGCGTTACATGAGTAATTTGCAGAGGTCTATTGCTTGGAGGTGATCATTCACTGCTGTGTCGATTGTTTGGATAGACTTCAATCAAGTGAAATTGATTAGGTCGGTTGCTATGTACGATTAGTTACTGAGATATAAAGTTTTTTTGATAGGGGTGACTTGCCATGGCGCAAGCAGTCTCGGTATATTTTCGCATACGTTACTGGATGTGCCGTTGCAGACAAAGTAAGTGGGGATCAAGGCAGAAGTGAGTTTAGCCAGTAGAGGACGTCATCAGTTACTACAATGCCAGTCACTGGTGGCCGAGTGATGGATGGGGGTAGTTCGCTGGGGGTCGTGTCAAGGGGGTCCAAGTACTTTGATGACCAATTTAACTGTACACATTAGCTGCAAACGCATAGCACATGTTGCTTACGCAGATCATTACCTCGCAGATATAAAATCCCCTCTGTTTCGTCGGGGCACCGTGAATGGTAGGACTGTTGGGGGTCACAGCACAGCTGCACCGCTGCCTTGTAGATAGATTCCCATACATGATTTAACGAAGTGCGACGTTATTTTTCGCGACACCACAACACATTTTGAAACGCTAACATTTCACATGTTTCTCATTCGAAAAACATTGCCCTTTAAATTGCGTTGTTATCTTATTTGGAAATTGTATGTAAACAAATGACATGCTTGCAGAATACCCCCACCTCTGAGGAGCGTCGATCTTTCTTGGTTGGTAAGCGGCTTTGTTCGAAGGCTGCTTGCCACCTCGAATACAGCCGAGCTTGAAACTACGAACTTCCTCGATGCCTGTCGCGTCCATACCGGTATACCTTACATCCACAAACACATCTTACCATAGCTTAGGCTGGTTTGCTTTCCTCTGTCACTTTCCCGTTTCCCCTCTCTCAGTGCACACCGATACTCTCGTGCCGCAGAAAGTTTGTTGATGGGTCTCCATGGTAACCATGCGGCAAGCGCCATAGAAACAGCGGAACTAGAATGAAAGAGCACAAGCGAGGCGATGTAGTGTTGTATTGAGAGAAATGACTGCCATATTGAAACGTAGCGTGTTCATTCTCCAATTAACAGCGCGGGTGGATAGACTGCCTATTTTCAAAAAGATAGACAAATGTGCTATCTATGTACGAAGTTCAAGAAAGATCAATATGAATATGCAGTTTGAGAAAATACACCTGAATGTGTATCGCTGTGTGTAAGTGTAAACGTATGAAAATGTGTATTCTTTGTGAGAGAAAGATAAAAACATAGATTAGTATACTTTTATTGGGATAATAGAGGAAAGAAAATTAATTGGCATAGTAACGCTTGCTTTGAATATATAGTGATGGCATTGCTTAGTCCCTTCAAAAATGGCCACCTCGTTGAGGTCCATTTCTGAACGGTTGGAATTCTTTCAATTCCAGGCCTGCTTGTTTTTAGAGTAAATCAACAGCAATTAAAAGAAATAAAAAGTACTAATCACTGAACTAGAGTATGCGATTTAGCTTGGCAATGAGCTTTATTCTGCACGACAAAGCAGATCGAAACAAGCATTGGTAATGCATCGGTTTCGCCTATGATGAATTAATAAGCTGTTTTTATCAATCACCGACCAGGACGAAGACAAGAGCTCCTGGCAAGTATCTCAGGAGTGGAAAGGATGTGGCGTAGGGGACAGAGCTGCTGATTTGAGAGCTGGGGATCCTGTTTTGAGTCTAAACAGCTTAACATCCTGTGAGTCTAGGCAAATCGCTCAGTTTCTCCAGGTGATAAGTTGCTCTTTACAAATCTGCTGCAAGATGAACAAGCATTTGCAATGCATTAGGTCTCGCATTTACGCGAGTTTGAGCTATTGACATTGCAAATAACAATGCCTATTGGCATTGTCATTTACAATGCCAATAGCTTTAACTCGTGTAACTGCGAGACCTATTGCATTGCAAATGCTTGTTTTTCTTGTGGAGCGACGCTCCTCCGCCATAGAGGAGGAACCACCACTGGATGACAGCAGCATCGTGATTGGCTTAGGAGAGTCTAGGAGCCTGTGTGCTTCCTGCGCGAACCGAAGAAGACGGAGGGGAGGCCGCTTCCAGTAAGTAAGTGAAATTTCCTTTTTTTTCTTTTCTTTTTTTTAAACCCCCCTCCCTGCCCGCCACTACTGCCTTGTATCAGCCACTACTGATTCGCAGTCCTTGCCTTGGCCCCAGCTCACAAATTTTAAGGCCACTCAGTAGCTTCCCATAACACAGCACCTTTAGTAAGTTAGCGCACGCTGAGCTAGATGCATTGTACTTATTTTAAATGTGCCTGCTTCTTTTACCCATGATAGAAAACTGATATAGGTTCTAATAAGGTGTAGCACCGGGAATATGGAATCCAATGAAGAGTGACAAAACCAGAAGAAATAGAAAGAATAGTTTATGGCAGCCACACAATGCACATATGGGGGAGGGGGGGGGGGGGGGCATTGAGAGAAAGCAGTGCGGTGACGCTTGAATGCACTGAGACTGCAGTACATCGAAACCAACTAGAAATCGAGGACGGAAGACACAATAGAAAGCAAGGAGAGTTACTGTGATAAACAAAAGCGGAAAGAGGGAACATTAATGAAGGATGCAGCAGAGAGTGAGAATAAGAGAGCAGAAGAGCGGTAAATTGAGAATAGACGTGTGACAATGTGCGCCGTGTTCTGCATAAGAACGCCTGTGCTCTCCTTGGTGTTCCCACCATGACTGGACATCGCTGAGCACAGCAAGGTCAGCATTCACTATCATTTTAAAATTATGGTATTTGAATATACAATGAAAAATGTGTTTTAAAATGCACTATTTTTCCACCATTTTGTTAAAAATTTTGTTTTTTTTGCGGGGAGATCCTCACCAGAAGAAATATTAACAGTCCCTACAGGGGGTGGACATGCTTGCTGCGATTGCCCGCTACATGCAGTATGGAGGCTGGCCGGACAACATGTGACAGGGCTGCTTTTGGTTCTCAGTCCAGCCCTGCAGGACACCATCTGCAACATGAATTGGACGAGCTTAAAGATAGCACACAAACGATCCCAAAGGGGCGTCCCCTCAATTGCAGAGAGGGAAGGCCCCAGTAGGACTCACTATGGGCGTATGCCATGTGCAGTGCTTAATTTGGGTGGGGGGGGAGTGCCAGGGCCCACATCAGGAAGCCACTGTGCTTGCACCACCCATTGCCCCTGTCAGAGCTGCCAATGACAGTACCAACACAACTACTAACCATCACACTCCTACAAGTGTGACAAATGATACTTTTCCAGGTGCCCTACACTAGAAGAACGGCTTGGGTGGCAGGGGTTAGTCCCTTTAAATGTACATTGAATTAATAAATAACTATTGTAGTGCTCATTTCTAAATTAGAGAGACAGCGCCTCCATGTGGCAGGCTGTGATATGTGCCGGTGTTCACAATTAATTGTCGGTGCCCAGCACCAAAAACCACCAGCTCAAATTAAGCATCGCATGCAAGAGATTTCCCCAGATACTGAATGCGTGTCAGTCACCCATGAAGTGTCAAGCATTTCATGCTCCCCAGGAGAAGGTGAAGGGGCATTTTTTTAAAATATATATTTTATTTGGAGGTGTTTATAAAGCACTACTAACTTCCCTAAAATAGCCTCAGAGGGCAAAGGTTCGGATGGCAAATGAAGTGCCTTGTGGGCCCTACATGATGGAGACTGACACAGACAGCATCCCAGTGGTGTGTGTCTTGGTCACCTTCTAAAGAGTGCCTTTACACCTGGGGGTCTGGGACCCACATGAGGGGGAATGTAAACTGAGAATGACCCTTCCCTCAAAGGTCAGACGGCTTGAACCACATCCTGACAGAGAGGCAGGTAGATCTACTGGACAATAACAGTCTATGCCAATGGAGTATCAAGGATATCATAGGCCCTTATGGAAGCAAGGAAAATGGCCATCCCAACTCCTGGTTCAGTAGGACTAGGCAACCAAAACCATGTGCAGGGTGCCCCTGAGCAGACTGCATGAGTGAGTCCTGCACCCTTGGAGTGGGTGTTGCATACATGTCAAGGCAGAAGCATACACCAAGAGTGTGCTGCAGAAGATTTTTTTAACTAACAGGATGGGGAACATAATAACATCACTAGGACCATACAAAGGCAGAGAACTACCTACAGATTTTACTAGCTTAAAACATACATATATATATTTATGAATCCCTTCGTTCTCCAACATGTAAAAATGTTTTGGTGTTTGGCTTGTAGAATGCTTCTACGTGATTATTTGATTAAACTTGTATTAAATATATCATTCAGAATTAAGTAAAAATATAGATATATTAAGCTCTATTTTTGCCCAGGCTTTTTTTTTTTTTAGTTTGTTTTTCTGTTTCCCTTTCTTGCAGTGGCTTGTGATGTCCAACTGCTCTGTACTGTCTTTCCTCCCTTTTGTTCCTACATTATTATGATGGGAATGCCTGGCTTTAGCGTTGGCGGCGACCTGTGTAACAATACATGTTGGCATATCCAATTACCACCTCCTGCACAGTGAACTTCCAACAGAGCCCTTCTCTCAGATTGAATTTATGTTATAGAGCTTCTCATCATAATGTAGGGTGTCTAGGTGCTTTATATCACACACATATATCGAACAGAGTCAATGAATGAATGAATCAATCAACTCGGATTTATAAAGCGCGACTGCTCACCCGCGAGGGTATCCAGGCGCTAGTCATCGTACAAGCGTGTAAGTCAGTGAGTGTCACGCAGAATGTCTACACGATCAGGCATCTGAAGGGATCGCATTAACTAACGTAGCTTTCCTTGAGGAAGAATCCATTTCCCACAGATAACTTTAAATAGCATTTATTTTTCATTTAAGGCGCGTGCATTGCATGTTATAGGCATTTACCTGTACATGAAAGGTAAACAAAATACTTACAGAATATTTTGTTCTTTTTAGCTCGCATTCACTGCCCCACACCCATTCCCAGGCTCAAAGTTCCTGTACATTTTTTGAGGCAGCTCCACCGCTCCTCACAAGTCAATAAGTAAGTACATTTATTTGTGCATGATTAATTAAAACCTTTGCATCGATAAAAGCAATGTTAAAATTCATTTAAGCAACTTCTTAAAATTACACAGTTCAATTGTAATCATCGGTAGGTATTAAAGTGCAAGTGCATCAAGGTCAGACAAACAGTTTGAGGTTGTTCTTAATCGAATAGATTGCAAAGAGCTTGTGCATCTAGAGCCCTTCTGCAAATCAATACCTGCTGCACCATGAAGGGCATAGCAAACGGTAACAAAAGTTAGATTTTTTGAACGGAGGTAAGTACACATTTAAATTAATAAAACAAATTTCGTTGCGCGCGCTGCATCGCATTTTGCGATACAGCGCCCACAAAGGAATTCATTTTATTATTTAAATGTGTACTTACCTCTGTTCATCCATATTCCGGTGTTTACATTTCCCCACCCTGCCCCTCCCCCGCCCCGCCTCACCGCCCCACAGAACTCCCTCCACGGACCGCTACTGGTACTGAGTCATCGCACGCTGCTCACTGACAATATAGTAGTGAGCTGAGGGGCGCTGGAAAATGGCATGACAGGAGCTCAGCGCCTGATGTAGCGGCATTGGTCACACCACCCTAGCGCCGGCACCAATGTTGGTATATGTTGCCAGCAATCTGCACCACTAACGGGTTGCATCATCTGCACAAAGAAACACAAATTTAGTCCCCCCACATCACACACAGATTGGTCTGGTCCCTACAGTGGGGAGGAGGGTAGCATACATGCCAACACTATATACACATCTACAAAACATTTTTAAGAACTGTTGAGTTCTTTGTTGTGTGCCACTTACATGTCGAGTGCCCGTTTGGACGTTCAGTTAGATAGACAAGGAGGAATGTTCAGAGGAATGTTCAATGGATTATTGTCAGTAAAATTGGAATGCCCTGAAGAAGTTCACAGTTGTGAATGAAACGTGTTGGCTGAGGCTGGAACCATTTGAATATGAATAATGAAAGCATAAAAACGTTTTGGAATACCCCACTCTCTCTCCCCGCTCATTGTCGATCGCCAGCGCGTCCCCCTGGCGCTGCAAGCATCCCCCCGCGCGCCGGCCACCCCCGCTCTCTCATACACAGGCCATAAACCCTCTCCTTCTGCGCGACCCTGCCATGGAACCACATCCCACGCCTGACCGACATCCCATACATGGTCATGCATCTCTTTGATAACCCCCATCCTCCGCGCCCGATTGTCCGAACCGATCCCAGGCCATCACCTAGCCCTACGGATGCAGTTTATCGCCCCTACTGTAAGGAAAACACCCCACATCAAAGGGATTACAGCAGATCAAAGCCCCTACCCCCTGAGACCCGACCGGTTGCACACACCCACGGGAATTGGCGGAATGTCCAGCTGTGTGATAGCCATCTCCTACTGTAGGAGGGGTGGGGACTCCCACTGAAGATATGTGTGGGAACGAGCTCGAAGTGGGGATTCCGAGGAAGTTCTTTCTTGTATCAAGACAATCTCAAGAATGTGCCATGTGTGATAAGCCTGCAATAAAGTCATAAACCTGTGTATAAGAGGCCAGGCCTCAGAGATGCAGTTAGAGCACCTCGTGACGATACCTTGCTGTCTGATCTGATGTGTTCTGCTCCGACGGAATAAAAATTTGTTTCCTGCCTTCCAGTCTCCGGCGCCTGCCTCTTTATTGGTTTAACATCGAATGGTATAAGAGGCGATTACCGCCGGGCAATACTTGAAAGGTTATCGACTGAAACTGCCGCTACCGTTTAACAATTGGCGTCCCAAGCGTGGGGCCCATCAGCGACACGTGGATCCAGTGGGAGAGGTCCCGACGACAGAGTGAACGACTGCAACGATCGGGAGAGCTCCTGCCCGATAGACCCTCGTCTGGCAGCCGATCATCCGAACTTCACTGGTTCCGAGCAGACCTCTCTCGAGTGATCTACGGTCCTGACTGGGAACCATCAGGAGTGCCGCGGCAAATACGGAGAGTAGAGGACGATCGGGCGCTGGAGGCGGAAGACGAGAAACTGTCCACGCGGTCCGGGTAAGGTCGTGAAACACGACAAATTGCGAAATAATTGATTGATTGACTGAAATACTAGTATTGCTCATTGATTGTTCTCTTTGAGATATTCGCTGTCTACAAACGGGGAGGAGTAGAAATACTCTCTCTCTCTCCCTTTGCAGATAGTGAAGGGTAGGTAACGCAGACTTTTGTCCCCGTTGTAACCCGTCGTGCCTATCTTTATCTCCCCACTGATTGATTGTCCGAACATTGATTGTTTTGAAGAATAGTGCTCTTTGAGATATTCTCTGTTTGCAAATAACGTAGAATAGAAATATTCTGTCTAGTCTTTGCAAATAGTGAAGGGTAGGTAACGCAGACTTTTGTCCCCGTTGTAACCCGTCGTGCCTATCTTTATCTCCCCATTGATTGATTGATTGTCCGAACACTAGTTGTTCGATATTGGTTCTTTGGAGGTATTCTCTGCTTACAAATAACGAGGAATAGAGATATTCTGTCTAGTCTTTGCAAGCAGTGAAAAGATAGGTAGTGCTGACTTTTGTCCCCGTTGAAACCCGTCATGCCAATCTTCTCCCCACTGATTGGTAGTTGGTTCTGCCCGGACCGCTTATTAGAGGTGGACCATCCGGCTCCACTGGAAGACACCCCTAATAAGGACATGTTCACTAAATATGGACTAGTCGCCGTAGTTTATAGCAAGCTATGGCATAAAATATACAAAGGGGGACCCCGAGAGTCAGTGGCCACTGGTAGGATCCTTTTTGACCCTACAAAACTAAAGAAACGCTAGGAAATAGCCCTTTGTGGGATATATGGAACTAGGGGAAGGAACCAAGCTCACGGTCAAGACGGCCACGAGGTAGCCCGGCTCCATCGCTCTCGCTGCCTAAACATGTCTGCCCTACCACCCACCCCGCCCAGTAGACACGACCGAAAGCCTGTTGATACCCACCATCGACGTCACCGAACTTGACTAGGATCACGCACAATTGGACAATGCCATTTTCCGATTACACTGTAACTAGATTGCAAATATGTACAACACTCCAACAAAGTAGTATGATTAAACATTTTAATAACTTATAGGTATAACAACGTTCCGACAAGGTGAACAGGTTAAAACACGTTTTTAAACAACTATTTACATGACAGTCTGCTGCGACCTGCATCCCAAAGCATTTACGTCCAATTGACACCGTCCTCGCCTCTCCTTCCTCGAAGTTGCAACATTGGCCTGTTTTGGGCGGTCCTTTTAGTCGGCCTTGGGCTATAAAAGCCATGCAAAAATCCATTGACATCAGTGGCGGACAACTGTGCGAACAGTCCGGAAGCCACACGCGGCGCCAAGACCCTGGCAACGCCGAGGTGGGCCTGCCACGTCGTGCGGATCTTCCCATTCTCTTCTTCTTCCTTCAATAACGAAGGGTGCCCTGGCGGGGGGAAGCGACGCGGACGGGCCTTCCCCGCCTCCCCAGGTGGAGGCTCACCAGCAGATGAGGGCACCCCAGTCATTTCACTCGCCGCCCAGACGAGTGGGCGCCCCTGCACTCACCGACCAGCTGCAGCAAGACAGCCATTTACGTCTTGACCTGCCGGACAGCCACCCAGGCGCGGGTTCCTTTCTGCACCAATATTGCCATTGAACGTTTGACTCGAGAGGTGGGTCCCCGCAGCAGAATGATCGGGGAACCCACCCCGGTGGCCGTAACGAAGAGCTGCTGCTGCCTTTGGACTCCGGCGGTCGGTTCTTTGGATCCAGGCCTAGCCCACCGTGAAGACGATTCTGGACTCGAAAGCTTGTCTGCTTGGGCGTGGGCCCCACCCTTGACTTCCGGTAAGGACAAACCGCCGCCATTGTTCTTTGCCCCGGGCGGCAGCCACCTTGCCTCCGCTTGGTGCAGTGAAAAAGACTGAGGCAGGACGTCGGCAGAAAGACCCGCCTACTGTCCCGCCCTAAGAACGGATCACGGCATCACCTTGAGACCGTGGTGACGCCATGCTGACGCAAGCTTCTGTTTGAATTATCAGAAGACACCGCGGCCTATCCGCTCGGATCGGGCCCGGTGGAATCTCAACATGACCCGGTAGGAACCAAAACTGTACCTCCCCATCCCCGAATCACGATTCATGCTGTCTGTTCTTTTCCATCGATGCCAACGAAAGTTCTCGAACTACCGAAAGGAATTCTGGTCCGACAGCTAATTCATGGAAAGACTTAGACTGTACACTGGCCCGACCTCGCCCCAAAATGGCGCCGATGTAGGAGAGGCCTACAACTCCTTGTGGCGTTCCAGTCACTTGGCATTTGTGTTAAAAGGATATGTATGTGATGTTTCCACACATGATGAGCAGAGGGACGGGAAGGGTACTGACCGAGCATACGTACAACCTTACTGATTGCTGACCTACCCATTTTTTATTTAGCGTTTTTATTCCTTTATGCTAAGATAGTGTTGCTCATGATACTCGACGCCTCTCACGCCGTGGCCGGCCTGAACGGTTGTAGGCCCGTATTTGTATACTGACATTGTTTTAAATAAAGGGCTTCTTAAAGGGATTACGGAATCAGTGTCATGACAAATCATCTAGGTTGGTAAAGGTTTTTCTTTTGAATAAATGATTGTTACTCCCAATCAATAGAAAACAGATAATGCAGACCCCATTTACATGAATCTTTTTGATTAACGGAATTTGTGCCCGTCACACCTGTCTTTTCCAAGAGTTGTTAGAAAATGGTCAACCATAGCTTAAGGTATATGCCGAATGCAAGGTATGGTATCTTGCACCATAATACACGACCGATTGAGAAATGCATGTACGACCAGGGAATCCGAATTTAGGAGATGGATGAAATAGAGCATCTTTGTCTCGGGAGAAAAGAATAATAGGTCTGTGGTATTACCCACTCCTGCGGCTAGCCTGGTACGTGGTAAGTAGAACTTTTTCGTGTCTACGCGCGCTAAGGTACTTTGAATACTGCACATCCCCTCCCCTCTTTTCCCTCTCTATAGGTCACGACGAAGTTCCGACTGAAGAATGGAGTGGACATGGACCGCACCATGTTCAATATCGGGAAAAACATAGACAAACGTTGTGGGATAGTGCGTAAAGTGCAGACCACCATTGGAAACATGAAAAACTGTATGGTATGATTGTGCGTGTGTGCTACGATTATACGGTATAAATGTGTATGCATTTCATGCTTGGGTCGCTTGAAGAGAGCGTCATCGTATGATTGAAGTGCTCGTCCATCGATCAAAGGGAGGAGAGTAAAAGGTCCGACACCCCCCCCCAAGATAAACTACAAAATACTGAAAATACGCAGCATGCATAGGAAAGCATAGGAAAGAGGACAGGAAAGGAGAGGTCCCCATACTCAACGTAGCCCTGAGTCTCCGTCTTAAGTTTCTGCGCTTGATGCATGTACTGTCACACCCTATCCGGTATTCGTGTGTGCGTGATCACCAAATTTATGTCTTTCCCCCGCTTGTGTTTTCTTACATAGAACAGACCCATGCTACTCCATGTTGTGTGTGCACCAAGTGGCCTATTATCGTACACATGTCTCTCTCTCTCGTTTTGTGTCGTACATATGCCAAATAGCCTACTTGATGCACACGTCTCCGTCTCTCTCTCTCTCTCTCTCTCTCTCTCTCTCTCTCACTCTCACTCTCACTCTCACTCTCACTCTCACTCTCACTCTCACTCTCACTCTCACTCTCACTCTCACTCTCACTCTCACTCTCTCTCTCTCTCTCTCTCTCTCTCTCACTCTCTCTCCCTCCCTCACTAAAGGCTTCCTTGCCCTCTTTCTTTTTGAATAAATTAACGACACATACCTCCTCAGTCTGTGTATAATTGGCCTCAAACACGGTGGTGTTCGAACAAATTGACAGAAACAAAAACGACCGTACCTTACCACGTTACTACCTCTCCTTTCTGCAAATGTTGAGCTTAATTGGCTGAGAAAGAAAGGACAGGTAAGACGACTGATGTCTCCCAATTTGGCCCTCATCACGGGGACTATATGTCAGTGGTTTTCGTTTTAGAGCTTTAACAACACCATCTCCACCGCCCAGAATTGCCTCCACCCGATTACCCCAAACTAGAATGTCTAAGCACCCCGTTCTCCCAAAATAACCCCAGCCCTGTACTAACCGTCTCAGAGTATTTCGGACAAAACAGCTGATGACCTTATTCTCTAAAGGTACATTGCCTAAGCTGATGGGGGTTACCTATTGTCTCCAGCAAGAAAAATGTTTAGCTTATGTCCCTCCCCGAAATAGATACCTGTGAACCCATGACAGTAGCACCTCGTACTTTTTCCATAAACTTAGCAGTCCTCGGAGGAAAATCTGTATTAACAGAACTTGTGTTAAAATGAACGAGTCTCTACCGGAGAAGCCGGTTCAAATTTTTGATAAACCAGAAAGTCAACAGATGTCAGGCCTCCTGCAACGATTATAGGGCGCAGGAATCGACACCTAGCAGGCCAGACGATGGACAGGGACACCCACAGAAATCTGCACCACAGCAATGATTAATAGATTAGTAACACGCACACTAACATCAGAGTTAATAGACATCAATCATACAGCAACCGATAAAAGCATTTCTCCAACTACTCGGTGGTTGGGAGAGAGGATGAAGTGTGTAAATGTCTTCCCTGCCAACTCTCTAAGATTTTGTTTCTTGTACTCATTTAAAGATAACGTGCAGCCACCGGAAGAGAGGGGTCGAACGTGACGCACAGCCTGGCTACGGACCATGGAACATCTATGACATCGACCAAGGGGGAAGCAACGAAGCAAAAAGGGCGTGAGACGAGGCACCATTATCAGAATGATAAGCGATGGAACGAAGGGCTATCTCGAGGCCCCCTACTCACTGACCAGCGTGCCTGAAGTCCCAACCCGTCGAGCTCGATTGATGGGCTCAGTGCTGGAAGATTCTGCTCCCCTTGGTCCGCTTTTTGATCCGACCCCACTCCACCCCCTCTTTCCTCGGCATCCCGAAGCACGTCACACCCTTCTCTCTCTCTCTCTCTCCCTCTTTTATATGGATTTTGAATTTGACTTAACTACCGAAGAACAAAAAGCGGGTACCCCGTCTCAAAGTACCTATGATGAACTGTGTTAGAGAACAGGACTGTGATCGGAGAACAACGAATGGTCACACCCTGCCACGTGAGAAATTGGATTTGAGCTGGACCTTAGCTCCACCGCCGGTGCTCAACAGTGCCAACAAAAGAAGAACAACAACAAGAGCTTACCAGTGATGGCTCTTTATAATAGGACACTGGAAAGAAGAACTCCCTCCCATGACTGTAACTAATGTTAAGTTGAATTCCTCTCCCAACCACCATTTTATATTAACTATCTTCCTATCGAGTTTTCATGATGTTGCGTCAGTCACTTCCGACTGTACACTGAGAAGTTAAGAAAATCTAACTTTGTATAATGACATTCATACAACACCAGCCATGCACACGACTATACTGACTATTTTTGATCAACACGAAGTCTGGGCCTTAAGTAATGTACGAAATATCCCTTGTTTTGCCAGAAACGTTTCTCTCTTTTTTTTTGCTTTACAGTATCATGTTTGTGCTCAAACAAGCTCCCCTCCTCCTATCCCTGGGCCTGACATGCGGCACAGCTGATGTAATTTTGTATGTACTACCTCCTCGCCTACTTTATCAACTGTATGTAACTATGTACAAATGTGTCAGATTACTCCTGCCTGCCCTAAAAACTCTGTATCTTTAAGGAATGCATAAAAAACATTAACGGTATTATAGCTGAAGGGTTAACGAAGGTGAATGTCGGCCAGGCAAGCTGGCGAGATATGCTAAAAGGGAGGACTGTGGAAATTTAGCTTGTAACTGAACATTATGTGCGCCATCTTGCCTCTCCCCAGCGCCACGCACAGCGAACGCACGGCCGCCATTTCAGGCACCCCACTCTCTCTCCCCGCTCATTGTCGATCGCCAGCGCGTCCCCCTGGCGCTGCAAGCATCCCCCCGCGCGCCGACCACCCCCGCTCTCTCATACATGGGCCATAAACCCTCTCCTTCTGCGCGACCCTGCCATGGAATCACACCCCGTGCCTGACCAACACCTCCTTTCATCCCATACATGGTCATACATCCTTCCTGATAACCCCCATCCTCCGCGCCCGATTGTCCGAACCGATCCCAGGCCATCACCTAGCCCTACGGATGCAGTTTATCGCCCCTACTGTAAGGAAAACACCCCACATCAAAGGGATTACAGTAGATCAAAGCCCCTACCCCCTGAGACCCGACCGGTTGCACACACCCACGGGAATTGGCGGAATGTCCAGCTGTGTGATAGCCATCTCCTACTGTAGGAGGGGTGGGGACTCCCACTGAAGATATGTGTGGGAACGAGCTCGAAGTGGGGATTCCGAGGAAGTTCTTTCTTGTATCAAGACAATCTCAAGAATGTGCCATGTGTGATAAACCTGCAATAAAGTCATAAACCTGTGTATAAGAGGCCAGGCCTCAGAGATGCAGTTAGAGCACCTCGTGACGATACCTTGCTGTCTGATCTGATGTGTTCTGCTCCGACGGAATAAAACTTTGTTTCCTGCCTTCCAGTCTCCGGCGCCTGCCTCTTTATTGGTTTAACATCGAATGGTATAAGAGGCGATTACCGCCGGGCAATACTTGAAAGGTTATCGACTGAAACTGCCGCTACCGTTTAACAACGCCATCTCCGTGCACTGCTTATACCCTTTCATATTACATCATTTATAACTTTAGAAATCATAGCATTTATAACAACACTTATGACGTTGAAAATCAACATAATTTGTGAGAAGACAGTGCATGGTAGAGTGGCGAGTTATAGTTAAAGTAGTGGAAGAGTATTTTTTGTTTCACTAACAAATTGGCACAGTTTGACAAATCTTCACAAAACCTCACAAAAAAAGTTCATCCACTTCAACTCCTTCCTGGAAAGTTTCAGGGTGATTTGTCGAGTGAAGAAAAGGGGGGCTCCCAAAATGTATTTTCCCCATACAATTTACCATAGGAAACACCAATACAGAAAAAATGGCAAACAGAATTACCCAAATTTGGCAGAAAGCTAGATCTTTAATCCGAAAGAGTGGTTTTTAGGTTCAGCCTGCACAGTGCTTGTAAACAAAAAAATAAACCTTAACCCAGGCTTAGAGCCCACCCATTACTTATCATTTCTTACCATTGGTTGTCCTTGACGTCACTCTCCTTTCATTGCTTCTGATTGGTCACAGCTCCTGGGACTTTGAGACTTCCCTTCCTTGCACTGGAGCCTGCACCAAAGACAGCTTCCTGTGGCCAGTGCCCTTCCCCTGCCTGCTACTCCTGGAGATACTCTTTTTTGGGAATCCAAGAAGCCTAAGCACCTTACATTGCACAGTAGTCCCTCCTCTAGCGATATCTTCTTTGAAGAAGGCATTGAGCATCCAATCTTCCAACAACAGATGAGCATGTCTGCAATCTCTTCTCACCGCATACCTCCCGAGCAGAAATGTCATAATTTCAAACAAAACACGGGGGGCCTGAGCTCCCTTTAATACTTCAGTTGTTTGCTGTGTTCTTCCTCCCTTCTCTGCGAGACGCGCTGCTATTTAATCATATGACACAACCCTTGGTGATGTCTGCTCCTTACTATGCACTGCCACCTCTCCTCTTAGCATATCACAGTAGAAGGGCTTGACAAAACGAATGTGTCCTCATGTAATGCAACTGGTGCTATGTAAAGCGCTCTGATACCCGATTCGGGTCAAGTTCGCGCTATATAAAAAAAAAAGGGCTGATCTGTAATCAGTTCAAACAATCACTAAGGAAACTGGACTTTCTCTAAAACAGCAGTTTTAATTTGCACAGCTTTCTCTCCTCTCCGCATATCATCAGACAGGGAGTAGCATATCATCATTTCAAACTGTCATGAAAGAAACTGAGCTACCTCTAGCAGAGCAGCCTTGTAACAGGGCTTCTCCTCTCTGAGAATCTTCCAAGAAAGGCTGGCATTTCATCATTTCAAACAGCGGCAGAGGAATCTGGACTCGCTCTAACAGAACCATTTAAGATGCACAGTGATCTGTTTTCCCGCATATTATCCGAGAAAGGCTGGCATTTCAAACGATCTTTGAGCTGACCGGAGGTTTATCTGGCTGAACAGCCTTTCACAGGCATAGCCATATCTCATCTGCGCATATCACCGGAGAAGGCGCAGCATTTTATCATTTCAAAGAGTTACACAGGTGTCTTCGTTTCCAAATACAGTGCAGACGTTTAATACACACTACGAACTCTACTCACAGCTTCTGAGGAGGAATAAGGCTACCCGCGGCACACTTATTGTGCCTACTCAAGAGGGCGGCCACCCTAGTGCCACATTAGGCACAGCAACATGTCTAGTGGTGGGACTCTCCGGGTGTCCCCCAAGTCCGGCGCGGGCCACGCGTCACTTCTGGCCCATCGGAGGGTTGGGGCAAGGTACTTATACCTGCCCCTGCCCATCTAACTTCCTTTTTAGGTCTCGCCTGACCCAGCGCATGCGCTGGTCTGGCGAGACTTATTGAGAGGGCTCCAAAAAAGTGCTACCAGGCCAGCCTAGAGCTACAGTGCATGTGCGCGCTTTACCGCAATTACTTTCACTTTCACAGCCGCACGGCCGCATTGATGTTTGATCACGATCACTTTCGCGATCGCGATCACTTTCGCGGCCGCACGGCCGCTTGGCATAGCCATTAGGTCTCGCTTTTGGGAACTTATAAGTATTTAGTTATGCAACTGTTGCATGGCTAAACACTTATAAGGTCCCAAAGGCGAGACCTATTGGCTATGCCAATGCTTTGTGCCTTCTGGTCACGCCACCCTGCTAGCCCTTTGGGCAGTTGTAAGCCTGAGCAACCGGGGGCTTGCCTGGACACGCTCCGCCCCTAAAAAGGCGTGAGTAAAGGGATGGACTGGTGGTCCATGGTATTTAAGGGGGACAATCCCCACTAAATGGTAGCACCAATTGGGTTGGCCACGGTGCAGTTGGCATCAGGCAGTAAGGCAGCTTAGGTTAGTCACAGCTGCCTGTCCTTGGATCGCCCGTAAGTTAACCCACCATGATGGTATATTTCTTGTGTGAAATAAACCTGCAGCAAAATGTTTCCCAACAAACTTGTCTTGTGTGTTTATTTATTGATGTGCATGCTATGTTCTTCATGTTGGGTGAGTTGCCTATATTGGCACTATGTTATTTCATCATATAGAGTCACAGGGTATCCGAGGTTCCTTCCGCAGAACAGCTTTTAAACATGCCTGTAAGGTCTCCTTCCCGCTTTGGAGTTTCATCAAACTAAGAACTCTCTGGGCACGCAAATAACACGGTCTCCATAGTGGTCACTGTCTGGGGTAGAAGCTCCAGGTCCAGAGCAAGTGGGAAATCACGTCCTCGACCTCAGATGGATAAAAGGCTGAGCTGGCCCTACTGGACAATCTCAACCAGCTGAGCTCCATTAAACAAAGTCTGCTTTCCAGACTATCGTTTATGGCCAGGGCCGGACTGGGACCCCGCCCAAAACCGGCCCCCACCCGTGCGGCGCACCAGGGGATTGCCCGGTGCCCACTACGGCCAGTCCGGCCCTGTTTACGGCACAGCCATGTGTCCTCTGTGAAATTAATATTTTTCTCTGGAAATCGGAAGCAGGCTGGGTAGAATGGAATGCACCTATTGCTTCTGGACTCGGATGTACGCATTTAGCTCCTTCACAGTCTACAGCTTCCCATATTTCCAAATATGAACACGAATCGCCTTACTGGGTACGTGCTCCTACCTAGCTCGCTTATTCATATGACCCCTCCCATATGTGCGCACTGGATGTATGATGGTACAACGCGTACCATCACAACGCGGTATGTTACATCGCGGTTTTGACAACGCAAGTCGTTACATCGACTTGCGTTGGAGGGCGCTGGATTTAGGAATAGTGTGAATTACTATTCCAACTCCAGTCTACGTACAGTAGGGAAGGTGTTGGAATAGTAATTCACACTATTCCTTAGTCTAGAGTGCCCTCCAGTGCAAGTCGGTGTAACGACTTTCGTTGTAAAAACCACGATGTAACCATACCGCGTTGTAATGGTTGCGTGGTAAAGGATGTTTCCCGTGCGCACTCATTCCCACAGCATGTGTGCACACTCCCCTACTGCATGTGAGCACGCACCCTACCACATGTGCGCATTCACCCTTACCCAGGGCTCTAAGTGGGATGGAAAAACTCTCAAAGGGGCGTGGCCAATGTAATTAGGGGTGTGGCTTAAAACTCATAACTAAAAATCTGTGCTTAGTATATAGTGTGCCGCCCAACTGGTATTTTGCTGTTTCTGTCATTTCATACAGATATATGATACAAGAAGTAACATTATACCTACAAGTCAAGAGGACTTTTGGCTTTGTCAGTGGTTGTTAGTTGCATAAGATAAATAAGCAGCAACTATGGCTTGTATATAATATTGAAAAAGCTTCCACTTAAAGCCCTGGTGACACCACGACAATGTTGCTGCTCCTGAGTTTCAAAAAGAGAAGGGAAATCCAGAGAGAAAATTCCTCTCTTTAAAGGATTTCCCTACTCCTCCTAGGCTCACCTCTCATGACGTGATGCCGCAACTTCTCCCCTAGTGAGAAGTGAGCAGTGTGAGTACGCGCACATCGATGTGCTGCTGTCACTGCAGTCCGGAAAAAAACGGACCGCCTGTGCCAGGGCACAAAACAGAGTCCGATAGGGACCCGGTTCAAGGCCTCCTATAAAAATCTGCCGATGCTCAGCCCCGGTGAGACCCGACCTACTTAAAGGCCTGCCTTTACCGCATACATGCATTCACCCTTACCACATTTGCGCACTTACCCCTTTCGCATGTGTGCACTCACCCTACTGCATGTGAGCACTCACCCTACCATATGGGCGCATTCACCCTTACCACATGTGCGCACTCACCCCTACTGCATCTGCACACTTATACTCATCCTACAGCAGGTGCGCACTCACCTCTACCACATGGGCATTCACCCCCACCCTACTCTCCCTGTCTGTTCTTTTTTCCCATCACCACTACCCTCCTCCCACTGTCCTTTATTTTTCCCCACCCTCTTCCCTATGTCTGCTTTTTTCCCCACCCTTCCGCCCTCCTCCAGCTGCAGGTTCTTTCCCCACCATCTGCCCGCCTCCTGCAGTTCTATATCTTCCTGGTGTCCGTTTTTTCCCCACTCCCCGCCCTACTCCAGTTGTCTGCTTTTTGTTCCCACCCTCCTCCCTCGTGTTGCTTGACCCCAACCCTCCTGCGCTGTTTTTAGACCTATTGCACAACAGCGCACGCTGCTGTGCAACATGTGCGCTGCTGTGCAACATGGCTTAAAGGAAAACAAGCGCTGTGAAGCTGTCTCATACTGGTAACTGAAGAGTTCAATGGTGGCAGCATCAAAGTGTGCTCTTTTTTTTAACTTTAAGCCATGTTGCACAGCAGCTTGTGCTGCTGTGCAACATGTAAACAAACATAGGCAAAGTCAAGAGATCGCGCACTGAAAAAATGTATTGGTTTTGCCAGAGCTTGTTGTGATTTGGTGTTGTAGTGTCACGGTCTAGTTTACTCGCTCTACGTATTCACGCATGGGCGTGTGGTGGCCATATTGGACGCTACCGCGCATGCGCGAGATACGGCGCGAAAGTATTAGAGCGTACGGAGCGGTTTGCCCGGCGCTCTCTCGTTACAGGGATTCATGCATGAATAAATACATGAGGAAAGCACCTGCACGTCTCCTGAGTATCATTGGGGGAGAGCTACCAGCATTACAGTGGCGACGAGGGTGGGATCCCCAAAAACCAGGAGGATACACCCATCGAAGAAGATAACAAACCTGGAGACAGA
Source organism: Triturus cristatus (assembly GCF_964204655.1). Classification (NCBI taxonomy): domain Eukaryota; kingdom Metazoa; phylum Chordata; class Amphibia; order Caudata; family Salamandridae; genus Triturus; species Triturus cristatus. Next base: position 1,043,742,483 of record NC_140593.1, on the reverse strand, counting down.
CAGGAGGACCGGAGAAGGCGACAAGGCAAGCCAACCCACACCAGTAAGTGCACCCGGAAGACCGTAGGGGGGACACTAGGACACCAACGAGAGAGCGCCGCAGCGACAGACTGAAGCCAGAGGGAAGCACTGGGGAAAAATATACAGAAAAGTGCAGGACACTCGCACAAACACGCAACCTAGTAAGCTGTGGAGACGGAACCAGCACACTAGGACTTCCCAAAGTCGAGGCACGACGCAGTTGAGGCCCTGGTGGAACCCGAAAGGAATAGCGCAGAGGGCACGGAAGCAGCCCGGGCGACCCGAGGAGGAGACGAAGGGGCGGAAGCACCAGGCAGTCCAAGGAACCAGGCAGAAGAACATAGGGAACGTGCCGAAATGTGCGCACAGGCATCGTCACTCACGACACCAATACCGTTCCTGCCGAGGCCTGGAGAGCCTCAAATGAAATGGGAAGACTGGAGGGAATACTTCAAAAATTACCTAGAGGCACTGGAAGACGACAACGGAGAAGAGTTTTCCAGCAGTAGGAGGAAAAGGATACTCTTACACAACCTAGGACCAGAAGGCATAAGAGTATTTCAGACTTTAGTACCTGCCACCCGACCACCAGCAGATGATGATGTGTTTAATCACGCCATTGAAGACTTGGATGCACACTATCGCCCCGCAGTGTGCACGTCCATTGATCGCTACAACTTCCAACAAAGGAAACAGGAAACGGGGGAAACGATAGACGACTATGTCGCAGCATTACGGAAACTAGCAATGACATGTAAATTCGGAGTACTGCACGATTAATTTATAAAAGACCAAATAGTAATGCATACCACGAACAAGACTGTGCAAGACAAACTGTGGGCGAACGGAGATGCCACACTGGAAGACGTGATAGCCACGGTAAAAAGAGCCGAACTGTCAAAGCGTTGTGCAGAAGCGGCGAAGAGAGAACAAATCCAGAGACCTACGATCAATAAAGTAGAAGACGCCGACAAATACGGAAGAGGTAAAATGGCGCAGGGAGAGCACAAAGGAATGAACAAATGGAAAGGGAAACAAGGACAAACAGGGAAACTGGACAAGGAAGGCACGTCAAAGTGCTACAGGTGCGGCAGTCAAAACCATGCGGCCCAGGATAAACGATGTCCCGCTTTCAAAGCAAAGTGCGCATTTTACGGCCTGATCGGCCACTACGAGAAGGTTTGCCGAAGGAAGTGGAGGCAGCGCACAGTGAAATATGTGGCGCAGGACCAAGACGAAGAAGAAGAAGAACCGGAGGAAGAGGTCAACGTACTCTGCGTGGAAGGCCAAGTGTTATGTATTGACTGTAGATGTTCACGCAAACCCCAGTGTGACATATTAATAGGGGGAGTAGGAATCACCATAGTGGCGGACTCTGGGTCCCAATACACTATTGTCCAAAGGTCCGTGTGGGAAGAGACTTTTGAGCCCGTCCTAGGCCCGCAACTGGAACCTCCAGACATACGACCTGTTACATACACGGGCGAACCCATTCCGATGGTGGGGTTCAAAAGCCTACCCTTCCAATTCAAAGAACGCAGCGCTCAATGCAAATTATACGTCGCTGAGAAAGGTCCCTCGGTTCTAGGATGGAGGGACCAAGGAGAATTAGGAATGCAACTGAATCCGGGAGGGGACACACAAGTATTAATGACATCAGAGGGAAGATGGTTTAAATATAAACTCAAATATCTCTACCTATAGGTTTCGGAACGTACAATGTATCGTCTCTTTAATATGTCTACACTGGGACTAGGGCAGTATGATTCAAAACATAATCAAGGGTAAATTTTTAATTATTTTATTTTCAAATTAAATTGATTTATGTAGAAATATATTCAGTACATAAAGAATTTTCAAATAAACGAGAGCATGCTTATCGGGGTCCCAGACGTACTCAAACACACACTAACTGACACACTCATACCAAAATCATTCTAAACCAAAAATGCTAAATTCGCACATTCACATATAGAGGATATAAGCCGTACAGACAGTTCAAAATGTAAACATAATACAATGGATGTTCAACATTATGTTGGCGAACAAATGTCCACAATTTAAGGAAAAACAGGGTTAGGTGGGCCTCATGTGTGCGCCGACGCGCGTTTCGGTGAATGCACCGAAATATAGATGCCACCTTCCTCAGGGCGAGCAGAAACCAAGAGTCATAGTATGGTTTAGGGCTGGGACCTATGCAGTCACGTGAAGCGAATAAACAGGTTAGAGGCAGTCAATCATGCCGATTGCTTGAAATAGTTCTACTGAAGGGAAAATACACGCTCTCAGAGTCGGTAACGGATCTCTTGCTGAGAAAATTCCGGGTGCGCGATAGTTAAATTGCCGTTTCTTAATGACGAGGCTTGAAAGAATGAATTAAGTGCATTTAAATGAAGTCCACGACAATGTTGCTCGAGGTCAGATTTAATCAGGGCTGATGCAGCACGAGTCAACGCGGTGAAATCCCATTTCAGAGTACTCCAAAAAGAACGGGAAGCCTCAGGTGAGACGAATCCGTCCAGGCCGTCAGAGGGAAGATGGCCTAAAGCAGAAGGAATGAGAAGTGAATACCCGAAAATATTTGGAGAGAAGATAGGGAAGCTGGAAAAATTCACGCACAAAATTGAGCTCAAGGAGAATGCCCAGCCCGTAGCACACAAGGTGAGAAACATACCGCTTGCAGTGAGGGAAGCGGTGCAACGAGAACTACACAGACTCGAGGAAGAAGGAATCATAGAACCCATCGAAAGCGCAGAATGGCTGACACCATTGGTGGTGGCAATGAAACCAACGGGTAAGGTGCGCCTGTGTGTGGACCTCCGAGAACTAAATAAGTGCATCATAGTGGAGAAGTTCCCACTACCGCGTATAGAGGAGATGCTGGCACGGACTAAAGGAGTGAAGTGGTTCTCCACCATCGATCTCAAGTCAGCCTATCACCAAGTGGTCCTACACCACACGAGTAGGAAACTGACGTCATTCATAACGCCATTCGGATGCTATCAGTTCTGTCGCATGGCCTTTGGCCAGGCTTCAGCAGCAGCGGTCTTTCAGAAACTAATGGCCCGTTTGTTCCGAGACATGGAAGGGGTACATTACTTCCAAGATGATATCCTAGTGATGGGGAAGGAACGGAAAAACCACGACGAGAAGCTGGACAGGGTGCTAAGGACCTTGGAGAAGAACGGACTAACAGCCGAGTGGGAGAAGTGCCGTTTTGGTATGTCGTCAGTCACCTACCTGGGGCACGAGATCGGAGTACAGGGAATAACACCAAAAAGAGCAAACGTAAAAGCCATCTGTGAGGCTCCTCCACCCTCCACCAAGGAAGAAGTGAGATCCTTTCTCGGGATGGCAGAATATTACAGTAAGTTTGTCCAACACTTTGCCACAAAAACGTACCACCTGAGGCAACTCACGAGGGAGAAAACAGCATTCAAATGGACGGAAGACACACAGGGAGAGTTCGACACAGTAAAAAGAGAAATCGGCCAAGCTATCCCTCTACAAGGGTATGATCCCCTAGGAAAATCGATATTGATGAGAGATGCCAGCGAAAAAGGACTAGGAGCGGTTCTCATGCAAGAGAGAACAGATGGCACGAAGGATACGCTCAGCTTTGCATCCCGGTCCCTAACGAGTTCAGAACAAAAGTTCAGTGTGATCGAGAAGGAAATGTTGGCGGTAGTATGGGCCATGGGAAAGTATCGCCAGTTCCTGTGGGGAACGAGGTTTCTGCTCAAAACGGACCACAAACCATTAGTTAAGGTGTTAACGTCAAGTGGGCACGACAGCCCAACACCCCGCATAGCAAAAATGACTCTAAAACTTTTGGAATATCGTTACGATGTGGAGTACATACCGGGATCACGGAACAAGATAGCAGACTATCTCAGCAGGGCTTCGGCCATGGAAAGTATCACCAACAGCACGGGAGAAGACGACAAAATGGTGTCCTTGACAGAAGATCCAGAACGGGTAATAAGTAAACAAGAATGGAAAGAAGCATCAGTCTAGGGCTCAAGGAGACCGGCCCTTCTCACCTCTGTATGTCATCCTAGCTTTCTCTACTGCTATAGCGCCGGGACACCCCTGTTTGGGGTAGCTGTCGCGCTTTACAAGCTTCAGTATTATTATTATTATTATTAAGCATATGAAGCAGATAAAGACTTAGAAGACATCAAGAGATACATTGTTCACGGGTGGCCCGACAAGAAACAACAGACGAAACAGCTCCGACATTTTTATGAGGTCAGAGAACAGCTGTCGGTGGGAGATGACAGCATGTTTGTATACAGAGGGGAAAGAGTGGTCCCACCAACGAAACTGACACCTCACCTACTAACATTATTACACGAGGGCCACCTAGGGATTGTGAAGACTCAAGCGAGAACCAAACAAACGTATTGGTGGCCAGGAATAGACCTGCAAGTGGAGAGACATGTAAGAGATTGTGAACAATGCCAAAGAGCCGACAAAATCTTGAAGCCAATGAGACCAGCTCTAGGGAAGTTCACGAACCCCAACAATCCATGGGAAGAAGTGGCCGTAGACATCATGGGACCTGTACTAGACAACCAAGGGATTCCGAAGTACGTGTGTGTTATCATGGACAAATACTCAAAGTGGCCGGAGATACACGTGCAAGAAGAAATGGACACGGACACCATACTTCGATTCCTCACATCGGTGTTCCTCAGAGAAGGCATTCCCAGAGCCATCATTAGTGATAACGGACCCCAGTTTACCTCGGACAAATGGATTAAGTTTGCGGAGAGAAACGGCATCAAGCTCAAACACACGTCGGTATACCACCCGGCGAGCAATGGACAAGTAGAAAGGTTCAACAGGGTGATAATGGGCTGCATACAAGCAGCCATCTCTATAGGCAAAGACTGGGAAAAAGAACTACAAAGCATGATATGGGCCTATCGCATCACCCCCAGTGGCACGGGGTACAGCCCCTTTCAAATTCTGCGAGGAAGACAACCCTTCACCAAGGACAATGTAGCATGGAAAGAAAAGACAGTCACGAGCAAGTGGTCGCCAGCAGTGGTGCAACACAATCTGGAGAAAGCGCAGAGGATCTACACAGAACACTACAACCGCAGGAAAAATGTGAAAGAGACAGCTCTAGAAAGAGGGGAGTGGGTCAGAGTAAAGTTAGCAGTACTAAAAAGGAAGGGAGATAGCAAATACTCGCCACCCCTACAAGTAGAGGAAGTGTACGACAGAGCAGCATTGCTCAGCGATGGAAAGGTATGGTCCCAAGACCGTATGTCAAAGTGCAACAGAATTCTACAGTGGCCCAGTGAAGACAAGGAAGGAACAACACAGCAGGAGGACATGAGAGAGGTGGTAGACGCTCCACAAGGGGAGGACGGAGATACTGCCTCGAATAATTGGAATAGCGAGAGGAAAGAGCCAACTATGAAGAAACCACCACAGGAAGAGAGTGAGAAAGGAGGAAGAGAAAGAACTAGTACTCAAGAAGAAAGAAGGGGGAGCCCAGATGAAGACAGTGGGCAGGAAGAACGTACGACCCCGGTAAGACGCACCCGAGCAGGCAGAGCGGTGGTGAGACCATCAAAGTTTAAAGACTTTGAACTGGAGTGAACTTTAATAGAGTATGTGCATAAATTCCTTTGTGTTATAAAAAGGGGGAGATATGTAGTGTCGCGGTCTAGTTTACGCGCTCTACGTATTCACGCATGGGCGTGTGACGGCCATATTGGACGCTACCGCGCATGCGCGCGATACGGCGCGAAAGCATTAGAGCGTACGGAGCGGTTTGCCCGGCGCTCTCTCGTTACAGGGATTCATGCATGAATAAATACATGAGGAAAGCACCTGCACGTCTCCTGAGTATCATTGGGGGAGAGCTACCAGCATTACAGGTGTAAGTCTGTTCAGCTGTTTTTGAAAAATTGAGATAAAAAAAATAGAGACATCTGGATGGCTGGTCCTGCCGCAATCCCATGTAAGTCCAGCAGGACCGCAAAAATAAAAAATGTGAGCATTCTCATTAGCCGAGAGGGGTTTTTACCTAATGGCTGCCATTACAGGATATTTGATTGGTAAATAGAATGTAAGGGTGCACAGCAGGGGTATTTTCTTTTCCTGGCTATTATGGGGTGATCCAGAGAAATAAAAAAAAAACTTTTCAGCACAACGGTCCTGTGGTACTCTCGCAGGGACAATAAGTAGGGTCCAGCTGGAGCCCACAGGGACCCAACGGGCCAGCCACCATGTACTCCTGCAGGAGCACTACAGGCTTACCTCAGGCATGCCATGGGTCCGTAATTTTTTTTTTTAACGTTGCCCTGTGGCCAACCCCATGCCATGCAGCCAATGTTCATGCATGACAGAGGAGGACAGCCCACAGGGGGTTGGCTACAGGGCCTGCCCTGTGGCCAGCTGAAGGCCTTGTGAGGTGGGCCGTTGGTCGACTGCAGTGGGTTGGCTCCCCACTGGGGGTTGCAGGCAGTGCCTGGCTATAGATTAGGCCCCTCGATCAAACCCCTACCACGCATGAACTATAGCCATGCACTGCCAGTGTTTGACCGCCTGCGGGGGTCGAAAGGCATCCTCCATGAGGAAGTTATGTAAATATTATCAAAAACCCTAGAAAATCAATAAAAAAAACAAAGGTTAAAGTCACATTATAGTTAGGTATGATAATAAAATCTTACTTTACGTTAAAAATGCCCATAAATTCACAAAAAACAAAGGTTACAGAGACATTTTAAATAGGTCTCATAAAAAGATCTTACTTAATGTTAAAAAAAAAAGAAAAAAAAGAAAAAACTAAGAGTAAAGTAAAGTTATAGTCAGATATGGTATTAAGAATTTATGTTACATTAAAAAAACTAGAAATTCATAGTGAAACCAAAGGCAAAAGTATCATTCTAGTTAAGCCTTGTAATAATATAAAAATTGGCATTTTAAAACAACAAACACTGATATTCACCAGTTATAGTTATGATCTAACTATACCATGTGCCCACACCACGCAATGCTTTTGACCTTACATATTATATACTTGTCATGTCCAATAAATTAATTGATGACATGACTGATGACATCACAAATAATATGACATAATTCCATGCAGCTGCTGTTCAATTTAATCTGCAAACCAGTGCAGCAGTTCATGGAGAGGCCACTCCCTATAGACACCCAAGCCCAGTTCAATGGCTAAGCCCCTACTACGCACAGCCATTAGCATGTGAACAGCTCTTCATAGACAGCCCACTCCCTTCAAACAACGAAGCCCCATTAGGTGGTCTAGCCCCTACTGCGCACAGCCTTCACCCTGCGTACAACTCTTTGCGGAGAAACTACTACCTCCAGACACAAATTCCTAATTACGTTTCTAGGCCCCTACTGCACACATTCATTGCCTTATGCACAGCACTTCACAGAGAGCCCACTCACTTCAGAGATCCTAACCCCATTAGGTGGTCAGGCACCTACTCCACACAGCCTTTTCCATGTTTCCAGCTTTTCAGGAAGCCGCCACTCCCTCCAGAGACCCAAGCCCCATTAGATGGTCAAGCCCCTTCTACACACATCCTCCACCTTGTGCACAGCTGTCTATAGAGAGCCCACTCTCTCTAGACACTCAAGCCCCATTAGGTGGCCGAGCCTCTACTGCACGAAACCCACAACTCCCTCCAGACAACCACGCAACATTAGATAGCAAAACCCCTTCTATGCACAGTGTTTGCCCTGTGAACAACTCTTCATCGAGGCTCCTCTCCTGCCAGATAGCTAAGCTGCATTAGGTAGCCAAGCCCCACCTACACACATCCTGTGCACGGTGCACAACTCTCCATAGAGAGTCCACTTCCTGCAGACACCCAAGCCTGATGAGGCAGCCAAGCATGTTGCAAAACGTAGTCAATAGCAGTAGAAAAGGTTTAGAAAACAAGCTGTAGCTGTACCTTACTAAATATATTTGAGTATAGAAAACTGTCACACTGAATAAATGTCATCAATAATGTCGTTTTAGATGTCATCAGTCATGCCTTCAATGATGCCCCTGAACCTGTAATGAGTGATGTATTATGTGAGGCCATAAGCAGTGCATGGCAGGGGCGCAAATTAGAGTTACCTCAGTAAACTATAGCTGGTGAATTTTTGTGTTATTTTGTTTTAAAACACTAGTTTTTATAATAACAAAAGGCATAACTATAACGTCACTTTAACCTTTGTGTTTTTTCAGTGAATTTCTACGGTTTGTAATGTAACCTAAACTCTTAGGTGCATATTTACAAGCCCCTATTGCCACAGGAATGCCAATTTTTTCCAACGTTCCTATGGCAATAGGGATTTCGCCTTTTGAATAATGCACCCTTTCACACTATACTTAGGGGGTCATTATGATGGCCGAAGGCCCGCTACCGCCAGCCGTGCGATGGCGGCCTTCCGCCATTTGAGCGTGATTTTCCCCCGTCACAGTACGATGGCGGGGGATCTAGACTGCGACCGTGGCGGATGCAAAGACCATCTGCCATGGAACTGCCACAGGCAATCGGTACTATTGCCTGGCGGAGCGGTCTGCATCCATAAAATGGTGGCGGGTGAAATGTCTAGCACGCAGAAGTGAAGACAGCATACTGTAGGGTTATTTGAAGGTCCTTTAATGCAGAAGGTAATCTAGAGACCTCATCCTCCAACAAGCAAATCCAACTGCAGTTGTATTCAAGAAGTAACATTCTACATAGGAAGATTCTGAAAAGGAACACTAAGGAAATACAAGCACAGGGAAAAGGAATGCATGACATAAGCATGTGACATCACCAAGTCAGAACACTACATCAGTGCCTAGCAGGCACCGTCCGCCAAATTAGGATGCTGTCCTCAGCCAGCCTTTCCATGGTGGGTAAACTGCCATTGAAAGGCTGTCGGGGATTGGTTTTGGGGGCCCGTTGCGGGCCCCCCTTGTGTTTGGGGGTGGTGTTTGTGCATTGGGGAGTACCCATGGTACTCCCCTACATTTCATTGCACCAAATGGCAGGCACCATGTGGTGCCTGCCACGTAGTGCAGTGAAATCCACAACAAGCATTTTTAACATCGTGGCAGGTGCTGCAGTTAGCAGCACCCGCCACAATGTTAAAGTGCAAAATGTGACCGCCACGAGGATAAATTGATACTTTTGAATATTTTGAGTGCACTACAGCTGTTACTATACATTTTTTGATTACTCATCTACCCCTGACAGCATCAGTCGCACCACTAAAATGTCTTTTGAAGAAATTCTTCACCTCACAGATAACAAAGCTGAAACCAAAGTTTACAGCGAAACTGAAGCACATGAAATTTATGGCCTTATCCGGGAGGCCCGCACATTTGATTTAAATCAAGGTCCAACCACACAACAGTTAAGACAGTTAGAATATCTGATGCGACGTGAGATTAATCAACGTTTGCACGCAACTACCTTGGTTCAATATCACAAGGCTAGCAGAATCCCTAGAGGATTAAGGTTACTGATTAAACCGATGATGTTCAAAATGAACAAAAAGTTCATGGATAAATGGTACTCCATTTTGAACAAGTGCTCTCTGGATCTCATTCTTCTAATTGTAGAGGAACTATCGAGTGTTCTAGTGGGTCTAGAGCAGGAGATAAATGAATTACAGAACTCTTTAAAATCCCGCATGGAGGGTGATTTATGGGCAACATCTCTACAAGAAATTAATAAAAAACTGGATACTTATGCTAAAGAAATCCATGAGCGCAAGGTGCATAAATTTAGACGTGATACAATAGATTATAAGTTGGACGAGGTATACTCATGGGCAGAGGTATATGCACAGAGACGTGCACACCAGAAACCAGGTAACACCTCCTCGGAAGAGAGTCTAGTTTCTGTGAGCGAGACCCGCATATCACGTCCACCCGTGTCTACAGTGTCAGACATCGTGCCTCCAGATGCTCCTTCGACATCTACCTCCAAGGTTTCTTTTTAGAGACGAGTCCCGCAGCAAACATTGCACTGACAGGCACAGAACCAGCACACACGGACAAAACAAAACCCGCAGGGGCCGCAGACAACACCAAATACACAAGCACAAGCTGCAGACAGAAGAGGAATTAGTGATCAATATTTCCACAACATCATTAACTAAACCTCAAATGGCAATCCTCAGTAAAGGTACATCATTTGTACCCACATACCACACTAGAGCCCTGGACACGGAAATAGACTTGTATAAATTTTTGAGGAAATTGAGACTCAGATACTTTTTTTCCAATGTGGAACCTACACAAATAAAACAATCTGAATACAAGGAATTCAAACCCAAAAGCAAATTCATAGCACCCATTTCTCACAAGGTAATAGATTCTTTTGAAACATTGGTCAAAAAAGATTTAGCTGAGGTATCTGTTACATCCCACAAACGAAGCAATCTCACCACAACGGACAAGAAAGCATTAAGATCATTGAGAATGAATGAGGCCATAGTGTTTCTCCCGGCCGACAAAGGAGGAGCACTGGTTATCATGGACCGCAGCTACTATGAATCTACAATTGAGACCATACTCTCAGATCAAACCACATATTTGACCTTAACCAAGGATCCTACACCAGAACTCCAAGAAACATTATGGAAATTGTTGACACATGCCCTTGACATGGCATGGATCACTGAAAAAACGCGAGAATTTTTATACTCCAAATTTCCCCGCAGGCCTGTCATCTATATGCTGCCCAAAATACACAAAAACATTTCTGATCCTCCTTTCAGACCCATTGTGTCTGCTTACAACTCGATACATTAACCACTGGGACAATATCTCGATACGTTCTTACAACCATTTGTACAGTCAGGGGCCACTTATGTACAGGATACCACTCACTTTTTGAAATTGCTCAGAGATCTTGTATTGCCACCTTCCAAGGAAATTTGGCTGGGCACTATTGATGTAGTGTCACTCTACACTTCGATACCTCACTCCGAAGGCATCGAGGCTATAGAGTGGGCACTACTACAGCAAGACAACATACAGGCCAACAAGATTTTTCTTTTGGAAATTTTACAGTTTAGCCTGTTCAATAGTTACTTTAAGTGGAAAGAAAGATTTTTTCTACAATCCAATGGTACTTCCATGGGTTTTGCAGGGGCACCCAGCTATGCCAACACCTCTATGATGAACTTTGAACAAGAAAATATACTCAATGACTCACAGTGGTCGGATCATTTGATCATGTATCGCCGATACATCGACGACATATTCATCATATGGCAGGGCACAAAAAGCCAATTGGAAACTAATCTTAGAGGGTTGAACGACATAAATCCCAGGATTTAATTCACATACACTTTAGACACCCAGATGATTTCTTACCTAGATGTCAATGTTGAACTGCATGGTACCAACATAGTGACAACGGTCTTTAAAAAAGCCACAGATCGCAACAACACTCTATTGTTCAGTAGTTGACATCCTGACAATTTAAAGAGACATCTTCCATACTCTCAATTTTTGCGAATCAAGCGCATTTCTTCCAACCATGATCAGTATACATCAGCATTGATGTTATTCCCAAAAAAATTTCTAGACCGTGGTTACCCCAACACTGTAGTGGAGGCATCCGCAAAACAAGCAGATGAGATCCCCAGAGAGTTACTACTTGACAAAAAGGAGAAACCTCAACGTCAAAGGGAGGTGTTTGTATCCACATTTTCTACTCAATCACCCATCATTAAGAAAATCATTTTACGCAGATGGGACTTGTTACAATCTGAACCTGATTTTCAAAATCTTTTTCAGGATCCTCCAATTTTTGCTTATAAAAGATCTAACAAATTGCGAGAACTCTTAACAAGAAAATCCTCTGCTGATTCTGAATCACACAAAGGCATGCAAAAATGCTACAACTGTTCTCACTGCAATAATGTTCTTATTGGGAACTCCATACCACACCCGTGGTCTGGCAGATCGATACAGCTAAGATTCACTGCCAATTGTAACACACAGAACGTTATTTACGTGATTCGCTGTCCATGCGCTTTGCATTATGTAGGTAACACAGAAAGGACATTGAGGACACGCATCACAGAACACAAAAGTAGAATCAGAACAAGATCAATCAATTCACCACTAGCCAGCCATTGGATATCAGCACACCATTCCATCGCACAACTCAGATTCTCTGTACTAGAGACCATTACTACTCACACCGATAGAGACATGTCTAGATACATTACCCAAAGGGAAACTTTTTGGATCAGGTATCTCGATACCATGGTTCCAAAAGGTCTCAATGATAAATTAGAACTATCATGCTTCCTTTAGGGTTAGCCTTGTATATTGACCTTGAGTTTACCACACTTCAGACTCAACACACTCCAGTGGTATATCCAGACACCACTCACAAATAGGCTTCATAAGATTCTTTCCACCTGTCAATCAGTATTACCATATCCCATTAGACAGATGTATGCATATGTTATCTATTTACTCTAACAGAATGTTGTTTAACTCACCATGTATAATTGGCTCTAATTTAGATTACACACATTTTATCATTATTTACAGCATTGTCACAACTGTATTCCATTTTTCCAATTTGCTTTATAAAGACGTTGTGTTCAGTGCGCTTACTATGAGCACTTCAATGCTATCATAATTTATAGATCTCTGTTTGTAATACCACATTACTTGTACACCAGGCTGTCAGTATATATTTTTTCATGACCACATAACTTGTGTTTAATGTTATAGCATTTGAACGTGAACCAGAATTGGTAGATTTTTGTTTGCAACATTGTATTACTCGGATACCAGGTTGTCAGCATTTTTTCATGATTACATGACATGATTTGTTATCTACGCCAAGTGTTTTAATGTGAACCACCACGTAAATCATCCAACTGTTTGAGATGTAGGCTCATAACGTGTCTTTTGTCCTTTTCTTTTCTTTGGGTTCGTGATTTTATTTGACTAACTACATCACATCACTCACTAATCTTAACTTACGGCACCAGACAAAGATGGCCGCTTGTCATTTTCTTTGACAAACTACCAGTCCCATTTCCACATCCATTACGTCTGACGCTCACCGTCAAACTTTTGCTGTTCATGAGACACACGCGCCAATATACAATCAAATCGCGAACATTGCCGACCTCGCTAGCGCGTTCACTGAAGATTACGGAATTGGATTCCCACATTCCAACACGAGTAAGTTTGGTCGGCTCTAGAGTTATTCCCATTCATCACGTCCATTTAGTTATAGCGTTTCATAGAGGGTTTTCTCCCTTTTCTTTTTTCTTGTTTTACACAGATAGACCCCTCCATTACTCGGAGCTACCTTTTCTGTAAAGGACCCTGAGTCCTTGTATGCACAGGTGAGAGACACACTCCTATTTTAGAGGAAACGGGGCAACAATCGTTGATCCTCAACCATTTGAGAATTTAAGGGCATTTTCACCTTTTTCCTTGGCAGGTCACATATCGAGACTGCATATGATGTGCAAAACTTTGGTTCACATCCATGATTATCGCTAGAGAGAGACAGTTGATCACACTACTTATGTATATCATTATTTGCCATCAGCTTTATATGGATATTTTGTAATGATCGACATTCCAAGGTAATGCGAACACACGAACAGAAATGATTGTTAGACTCTCTAACAACGCATGACAATTCCATTCACTACCACTCATCCACTTGGTGGTGACAGTTTCTCGATTCTTTTTGCTCTTTTCTTTTGAGTTTACTTCACCATATTCTTTTTATGCCACAATCAAAAGCCTTCCATCAGTACTAATTCACGAGAACATCGTGGTGATTCTGGTTATACCCCTTGGGACTTCTCCCCGTGGCTTTCACCCTAAAACGTTCTTCTTATTTTTCAAACTTCTTCGTTTTCCTCCCGGCAATTGTAAGGCCGCATTAGCATGAATTTGATTATGATTACGTATATAAGTGCATACTTACATTGTATATATTTGTACATATTCATTGTAGATTACCCCTGAAGAAGGGTGCTTAGAACACACGAAATGCATTGGGAACATATATGCTTTGTCTTGAATGTCAAGCACTTGAAACCACCAAATTGAAGTCTTTTCGACAAATTATGAACTTTCCTTTGAATAAAGAAGTATTGGATAATCTCGAACTCCGACGTTTCTCTACCACTGAACTTTTCAAGCACAGAATTTTATGATTGGTGTCATTAATTCAACTGTTATATTAGTTTTCATTGTTTAGAGTATTGAACGGACAAGTTGAGAACACTCTAGATTGAGTACCCCTGGTAGTAATTACTTTGTCCAGAACTATTAGGTCCTGGTCTACTTGCTTTTTTTGAATTGGTGGTCGGGTGGAACCACCTCAAAGAGAGCACACCAATTCTAGAATTTGAATGAATACGAGGATAAATTGATACTTTTGAATATTTTGAGTGCACTACAGCTGTTACTATACATTTTTTGATATAAGCATGTGACATCACCAAGTCAGAACACTACATCACCTCCCTCTTATCATCAACGAAACACAATGAAGCCAGAACAGCAGGCTAACACAAAAACAACATTTTGCATTTAATCTTGAAAACGTAAAGGAATTTTCTTTAGCCTGACCGGTCTGGTCTCACTAGAACCTTCGGGAGCTGCAAGAACCTCAGGTGGATCTCCCCCGCTACATTTGGGAGGGCATTTGGCTACTCTGTTGAGGTTCCACACTCTGTGATCTTGTGTCCTCACCGCATTTCCTAGAAGTTTAGTCACTTTGATTGGCTGACCAAACTTTGATTTACCAAACCTCCTCTCAGGGAGCTTTATCCTGACCCAGTCACCGACTTGAACAACCGTTTTCTTAACAGCCTTCCTCGTATCAAATACATTTTTTCTTTTTGACATCTTCTCCAACTCACAATCTTTCCAACCCACCGTTTGATCAAAAGCACCACCCACTCCTGATCTTTTTGAAGTCACCCAAGGAGGATTTAGTTGAGTGACAGGAACTCTTCCTTTGAACAGCACAAACGGAGTGACACCAGTTGAGGAATGGGGAGTAAACCTATACTCATACACTTTCTTCTTCACGGCTTCTTCCCATTTGTAATTAGAAACCAAAGCTAATTGCATAGCCTCCTTCAAAACTCCCACAAATCTCTCAACTACCCCATTGCATTCTGGGTGATATAACGCTGCATGTTTATGAGTAATCCCTCTTTCATTCAAGAAGTCTTCCACTGCTCTGGAGACGAATTGCACCCCATTGTCTGTCAACACAGAACTTGGCAACCCTTCATTTGCAAAGACGTCGTCTAGAAAATCAATGACGGATGGGGAATCTACACAATTGACTATTTTGATAGCTGGCCACCTGGAAAACATGTCAATGCACACAAGAACGTACTGATCTTGAGATCTTACCTTGACTGGACCTAAAATATCAATGGCCACATCTACCCAGGGACCGGTTGCTTGCTTTCTAACGATCATTGGTTGTGTTCTACATTTAAGAACTTTATCACTACTGGCACACTGGGGACAAGAACGTACCAACCTCTCAATCTGTGTGTCCATTGCAGGCCACCAATATATTTCCCTAAGTCTTTCTTTAGTTTTTTCAATTCCCATGTGACTAGCATGCGCATTATCTACTAACTTTTTCCGTAAAGCTAAAGGAACAATAAGCCTACACCCCCTGAAAAGGAAACCATTTGAAGAGGACAACTCCCCTTTGACACACGAAAAACCTCTAATATCTTCATCACAAGGACGCTTCTCGCACCACCCATCACGTACAAATCCAATGACTCGTTGAAGAACAGAGTTATCATTCATTTCCGCATTCCATTCTTCTTCAGAGATTACACCTTGAGTGACCAGACACACCTTCAAACCTTCTTCAGTATCTTCTCCTAGGAAACAGTCGACATCATCACTATCACAATCGTTGGAACCACCCAACCTCGATAAGCAATCCGCCAGAATGTTATTAGTTCCCGGTAAATAACACACAGTGAACTCAAAATCCTGTAGAGCTACTACCCATCTCCTTATTCTATGGGAAACACGATCAATACCTTTCTTCTCGAACACTTCCTTCAGAGGTTTATGATCAGAAATTACAGAAAACACTTTGCCCCACAAAAACTTTTTGAGTTTCCGAACAGCCCAATACACGGCCAATGCTTCTTTTTCAACAACTGAGTAATTGCATTCCGCACCTCTAAGTGGTCTTGAGATAAACAAAATCGAGTTATCTACCTTTTCACCAGGTTGTAAAATCACGGCACCAAGTCCCTTACTACTAGCATCTGTCATGACATAGGACTCTTTAATGGGGTCAAAGCTAGAAAGGCTGGGTGCTTTATTCAAACAATCCTTGATTAGGTCAAACTCCTCTCCACACGACTTGCCCCATACAAATTCTCTCCCTTTTTTTTAACAAGGACCTGATTCTTTCTGTTGTTTGAGCAAAGTTAGGAACAAATTTATTGTAAAATTCCGCCATCCCTAGGAATTTTACCAGCTCATCCTTATTTAGAGGATAGTTGAGATTGGAGATGGCTGCCACTAAAGATGGTTTAGGCTTGATACCCGACCCAGAGATTAAATGCCCAAAATATTCGATTTCCTTCACATCAAACTTGCATTTATCTAGCCTGAGAGTGAGTCCTGAGTTTTGTAACCTAGACAATACTAAATTCACTCTCTTGTCATGTTCTCGTAAATTTGAACCATGAACAAGAACATCA